>NW_027203381.1:62664493-63345743 GCF_024711535.1 Dipodomys merriami | reverse complement strand
GAAATTAAAAATTACTTTGCAAAACTACCTCTTTTATTCTAACTCAATAGGGTATTGTTTTTTGTGTTTTTTTTGTTTGTTTTTAATCCTGAAGCAAGTGTGTGCTCCAATTGGGCTGATTTCTATACATTCTACTGCCAAGTAAATGTTATAATGTATCCTAAAGTAATCTCTATGACCTTTCCTTTGTGCTAAGCTTTGTCTGGTTAGGTGGGAACTGTGTTTTCAGCTTCAGCTTTGATGGGAACTAGTAGCAGAATAGCCAGTATTGTCACTCACGATGCAATGAGTAATAATCTTTGGAGGTTCACACATAGCTGCCGAGTTTATTAATGAGCTTCTACTTCCTCAAAATGAACACATAACACACTCTTGTTTGTGCCAAAGCAATGTTTCTGATCCAATCATTTAGATTTTGTACCTCAGTCAGCACTAAGGATACAAATCTTTGTGGTCATGTCATTATTCACTTCCTACTAATGTCAATTATGGCCAAATGTAGACTACTTTGGAAAGAAACCACCTGGAAAACAAATTTAGAATTAAGACTATTCATTTCTGGAAGACTGGCCACAAAATTGGCCTCTCCTTGTATAATTTCTATGATTTTCTGCCCAGTTAGTCAGAATTCAGTTTAGAATAATAACATAATTAATGGCATACAAATGTATTTTTTGAGGAACTAAGATTGTGGTTTATCAGATTTTACAAACTATTTCTTGGAAATGATATAAATTCATGACTTCATTGTCCAGATTTGTAACATATATACTGAGACCAAATCAGAAGCCAATAAGAAGCAGAAAGCAGGGATCATACTACTCCTCATGAGGAGTATTCTTTCATGAGTTCTAATTTACTTTATTTCTTCTCTTCTTATTTCTTTTGTATCCCAAGGCCTCACACATGCTAGGCAAAGTGTACAATGGCCCCAGTTCTCCAACTTAACTTGGTTTGTCAAGTGCTTTGTTGTTTGCTACGTATTTTAGTTGGTGTAAAGTTTTCAGTAATTTCCTAAGCTTTGGGATTAGACATGGAGATTTAAATACCATTGGAATGTTCCTTTAAGCTGTCACTTTTACCTCAAATTAAAACTGAGGTTTCCAGATATACAGAAGACATGCTTTGCTCCAAAAGAGCATTTATCTGTTCAATTTTATTTACACCACCATATATGTCAGGTTGGTAACTGCAATAGCTTATTAATGTCTTTGAGTAAAAATAATCCTGAGACACCATGTCTGAGTGAAATGATTTCAAGGCTTCTTAGGCCTCCTTCAGTAATAAGACCATAGAAAATAAAAAGGCGACAGTGTTTGCCAATCATCAAGCCTATTCACCCAGATCAAACCACTCACCTTTCTGGCCATGACTAAGAGACATACATTCAAGGGACAGACTGAATCAAGCAAATAGCATGGAAGCAAGTAAACACTTTTAAAAGTGATGGCAATACCAGATAAAAACCTGATCTGTTCTGTTGTTTTTTTTTCTTTTAATCAAACACATTATCTATCCTGTAGGTAATCAATTATGTGGAAGCAGCACACACTTAACATTATTTACCTGGCAGAGTGCAAGTCATTTAGGAAACTGTCCTCCATTTGAAACCTTTCTTGCCATTTGAATTAAAATAAAGTAACATCTGACTCACTTTCAAAATTCAGATTGCATATTGTCCACAAAAACAAATGTTTTAGTTACCTACAGAACATTTAGGTGAACAAGGTTTGTGTAATGTGTGGGGATTACTTTAACTTTTTGCACAGGACAGTAACAACCTTTTCTTTAAATAGATACCATGCGCTACATTTCTATCTGAAGATAGTACTTCAAAACCATAGCAACAGATGCTTGTATCCACGGATGCTTGTATTCACGGAATACAATTTATTGGCCCTGTAGAGGATACAGGGCTAAAGAAAACACTTTTTTAGGAGTGGAGGCATCTGACAAAGACAGAAAAATAAAGAGTTAAAAGGGAAGAGGCTTTCTTCTGTGTGGAAGGATCTGAGAAACTTTTGAGGATGCTGTAGCTCTCCACCAGAGCCTTAATGACTGGAAAGAACTTGGCCTACAGATAAACATTCCAGTGTAGATGTTAGAGTATAGAAACAAAAAAGGCAGGAGAAGAGAGTCTTCCCCTGTTTTGATATTCAGCTTTTCGAGCACTTGTATTCTTCCAGGTCTAAGGCTGGGATACGCTTCTTCCTTGCCCCATTTTACCAATTCTCTGTTGTATATATCTTGTAGAATCCTCCACCTCCTTATACAGCTATTCCCCCAGACATCTGATGGTACCTTTTGATAAGTAATGGGTTTCCTTTTAATTCTGATTCCATCAATGCAGTGACACTAATCCAGACTGATTTGAGTAAACAGGACCTATTCTCCATTGTCTCTGTGATCTGAGAAAGAATCAACTTGAGAAAGATCACTGCTTGGATTGGAAATGCCCCTTTGGGTATTTTGCACAAGATTAAAAGGAAGGAGAAAATGCCTGTGTAGAATTTTGTCCAAAGCAAGCTCACTTCGGGGGTGGTAATTCTCATGGTGGTATTATACTAAACTGCACCTATTAGTGGCTTTAATACCAATAAGAAAGTAGAACGTTTTCTTTTGTAGTGTTTCCAGAGTAGCTGACAAGAGTGTTTCATAAATTTCTGTGTCTGGCAGCATACTCAAAATTCTCTCTCTCACTTTTACATGGATTTTATTTTCCATTTAAGTAACAGAGACAAGCTACAACTCAGATTACAAGCATGAAATATCAATTTATGTTCTACACATATCCAGTAATGGTCCAGAAATGTTTATTCTTTCCAGTTTTTATCCTACCTAGGACTAAAAGGTGCTTCATATGAAGTCTAGTTTTTGAATATTAAATTGACAGGTAAATATTATCTGGGAGAGTCATCTAAACTCAAGCAGACACTGCGAACAGGTTAAACTCTCTCCTTAGGATTCTCTCATGTCTTCTAGCAGGCAGTTTTACATTGGAGTCATTCATGAATACTTCCTGGGCTGTTGAGTTCTTAAGAGGTGTATGGGTAAACCTTACTTATTTCTTCTTTCTTCGTGGCAGTTAACACCATGTCTATACTTTGTTGGCTTTCAGCCAGTGCTGAATTAGAAAAAAAAAAATGCTCCTTCAGTGGGAGATATAGTCTAAGTGGTTTAAGGCTGTTCCATCAAAATCAGTATATCCAGTTAATAGGCAAAATTTTACAAGCTTTCCATTTGGGGATGATATATTGAGGAAAAGAATGAGAAAAATATTGCAATCTAATTTTGGAGTGACTAATTTATGTTCCAAGTAGGATACTTTTGAAACTGAGAAGTGTTATTAATAACCATAGTGAAATAACAGGCATAAATAAGATCAAACTAAGAGCAATAGTTTCCAGTTTATGTATGGTGGACCATAGCTATTGAAGAGAGATACAAACAAAACCAACGTAAGTTGAATAAGACCTCATTCTTCCTCTTTCAAAGGTTCCACAAGAGTGATTGATATTCTTGCAAAACAGGCAACTGTTGTGGAGTTCAGAGAAATGCAGTTTTATACTTCCAACCAGTCACACAAAGCCATGCATACACACCAAGGGCTCTCTCGGAGACCTTCAATTCCACCACTCCTCTTATAAACCCTTCCAAGGCTTAACATTGCCACCACATTAAATCTATTCACCTCCCAGTGGTATGGCCCTTCCTAAGCCACTCTATCTTAGGATTCTAACTTGATCTCCTAATACCATCTGCTTTCAATTCTATATGAACCATTTATTTGACATTTCTGAGTACATCAATCATCGGCCCATCCCTGTGCCTTTCTTATTTTGGCTTTACCTGAAATCTTCCTTTGGTCTTGCATCTTTAAGAGGTGGGAAGTTCTCCTTCTCTTTCCAAGTACAGCCGCATATTGCATATACATACAGGCTTTCTTGATTTCCTTATTATGGCCTTCCATTTTCTTTGCCATTTTATTTTGCTCATGTTTTTCATATAGCATTTAAGATCTGGCTTGTTTTAAGTATATGTTTATGTATAATTGTTTCATTTTCCCAATGAGCTTTAAATGTCAGTCTAGGAAATAATTTGTACCCCATTCTAGATCTTACATAATATTATACACAAATCTTTATTTGAAAAGAATAAGTAAGATTTTTCCCTAACTTCTGTTTCATCTATTGAATACTGCTTCTGATAGATATTGGCAAAGTACAACTCATCCAAAAAACATAAATAAAAATTATAAAATGTGGGGCTGGGAAGGTGGCTCAGTGGTAGAGCGCTTGCCTTGCATGCCTGAGGCCCTGGGTTTGATTCCTCAGCACCACATAAGCAAAAAGAAAAAAGCCGGAAGTGGTGCTGTGGCTCAAGTGGTAGAGCGCTAGCCTTGAGCTGAAGAGCTGAGGGACAGCGCCCAGGCCCAGAGTTCAGGCCTCATGACCAGACCCCCCCCAAAAAAATTATAAAATGTTTAGAGATGTAGTACATTAATAAGCCACAGTAAGCCAGGCACCAGTGGCTCATAGCTGTTTAATCCTATCTGCTCAGGAAGCTGAGATCTGAGGATCACAGTTCAAAGCCAGCCAGGGCAGGAAAGTTTGTGAGACTCTTATCTCCAATTAACCACCAGAAAACTGGAAGTGGTACTGTGGCTCAAGTGGTAGAGTGCTAGCCTTGAGCTAAAGAGCTCAGGGATGGTGCCAGGCCCAGCCTTATGACTGACAATCAAAAATTTAAAAAAGGAGACACATTTCTCTTCATCATGCTTCCAAATTGTGTGTTTTTAAGAGTAGATTAGGACTAAGATTAACTTCTACAACAAGTTTTCCCTTCATAGTTCAATTCATTATCTTCCAGATCCCAAATAAACCTTTCCTATTGAACACATTGGACAGGCTCCTCAAAATTGGCACTGGAAAATAATGTATTATTATCATAACTATTGCTCATGAGATATGAAAAGAAAATGGAAAGTCCACTGGTTTGAAAAAGAAAATCTTCCTTTCCAAATAGTAGCTGGGCTATGTCTTAGGCCTTAATCCTAGCTACTCAAGAGGCTGAGATTGGAGGCTCATGGTACAAAGCCAGCCTGGGCAGGAAAGTATGTGGGATTCCAAGTAACCACCAAGAACAACTGCAACTGGAAATGGAACTGTAGCTCAGGTAGTAGAGTGCTAGCTTTGGTTGAAAAAGTTCAGGGACAGTACCCAGGCTCTGAGTTCAAGCCCAGGACCGAGACACGTGTGCACGTGTGTATGTGCACATGAACATATGCACACGTGCGTGCAAACACACACACCAAAATCCCAAACCAAACAAAACAAAACTATAAAACTTCATGTAAGTTACAATAATTATGAAGTAACTGAATCATCTTTTGTTTATCTTTGCTCATTCTTCCTTGGCTATTGACATAAAATAATTAGAATGTGAGAACATTCAGCAGGAGAAAAATGTCTAGCTTCATAATTGTAGTATGAAGGAAATATATATATGTATATATTTAATTTATACCTCTCTTTCAAGGAAGGGCTCAAGTCACACCCTAAACAATCATATATACATCAAAGAAAGCTAGAGGGCATTTGTGACAACATATTTCTCAACTATTTGACCCATATTCTTCTTTGATAAACAAAAATCTCATGATCTCACATATATACTTCCTTAAATACGTAGAATATGAAATCTAATGTCTCTATATGGTCATCTCTGGGAAAATGTTAGCAATAATGTGTCTAGAAAATCTTACTAAACATGAAGAAAAAGCAACCAGCCCTCTTTTGGTTTCTATAGAAAATCCAGACATCCATTCATGCTCCCTGCTCCTCACAGCCCGTTGAGGATCACTGCTCTTCTAAAAAGTCAAAACCAAACAAACATACTTTCCCTGATCTAGATAAAGAATAGGTGGTTTACTATCACCAAGTCATTTTTCTAATAGTAGTGAAGGAAGGTATGATCTGTGATCTCCCATCTAAGATCTCTTTCTCCCAGTCCCCTCTGGGCCGGGCTGGAGGGCACCCAATTGGAAAACAAGTAGTGTGATCTAATGCCATCGCACAGAATCAGGGAAGAGGCCTAGCCAGCACTTGAATTTAACGAACAGCTCTGCTTCTGGACCGCTGTTCTTTTGTCTGGGTAATTAAAACACCTGAGAAACACATCATGGGAAAGTCTTGATTCTCAGAGCTCCTACTGCTGCCTTGGCCACTTTCTTCTTGAATGCAAGTAGCTTTGCAAGTAGCTTTTCCCAGAATGCTTTCTGGAACTTATACTCTGAACGACACATATTCAATCTCTCCCTGAAATTAAGGAGACATTATGGATTAGTAGAACTCCACGATTTATACATAGCTTTCCCAAATGTGAAAAGAAAACTCATTAAACACTGATTTGCAAAATGGTATATGGAACTTCAGTTCTGTTTGGTATGATAATTGATTTACCAACCCAGTTTCAGTAAATATATCTTTCTAAGATGGAATTTGAGACTCTGTGTTTGTATGCATACATACACACACATGCCCACATACACGCATGCACGCGCACACACACACACACACACACACACACACACACACACACACACACACACACACACACACACACACACACACACACACATATCTCTGCCATAACTCTGGCAAGAAAGTTCCTGTAAAACTCCAGGAATGAAGAAACCTCTTTCCTTTCAAGCTCTCTTTCTCCATATCTGAGATGTGGAGCTTGCTTGAAATTTCCAGTTGTCACTCTAGAGTTGCACCTTAAGCCCAAGCCCTGCCTGTTACATCTTGTCCATTTTCTCCTCCCTTCCGGACCCTTCCTGTTCATGAACAGTTTCCTTAAATCCAACTCTGCTGGAGGGGAAATAACTAGCAGGTTGTGAAAGAGAGAGTGAGAGAGAAAGAAAGAGAGAGAGAGAAAGAGAGAGAGAGAGAGGAGACCCTGCTTTTATATTGTTTTACAGATATCAACTCAAAATGTTAAGCAAATTAAAAATGATTTGAAGTCTAAGAATTGAATATAGGTTTTAAATAAGTTTTCCTCTCACTGGAAAATCTGCACCTTTTCTGTTGATAGTCTGGACTATTTTAAGTGTTCTTGTGCAGTAATAGTAGGTTGCTACTCCAGAATTTCGTAATAAACTTGACACTACAACATCACAATTTTGATATTTAAGGAGTCTTAGGGTCACAGGGACCTAGGATTTCAGACACTTGCATGTAGACAGCATTTTAAGACAGGACTAGATCTTACAGAAGAATTCTAAGCAGAAAAAAAGAGATGAACTTAAATGGCACAGAAATCCCACCATGAATTTATCCCATAATAGGTACACTGGCAGAAGAATCTGGAAGTCATATTAAGTCATATTAAGAACACAAAAACACACAGGGAAGGTAGAAAAGTTCAGCCATATTTTTTCAGAGATTTCTTCACATTTTAGCAGCATTCCAATAGAAAAGAGACAAGTACAGCCTTTTGAACTCAGAACCACACATTTCCCTAATATTAGGAAAATGAAACCACTTTGTAAAGATAGGTCCAAACATCATAAGGACATTATATTTTCACATATAGCATAATTCATTGCCTCTACAGAAGACAATAATTCTAAAAAACTACCTTTTAATGATTACAATTATGCAGTTCTTTTATTTCAGAACATTTCACTGGAAACAAAACAAAAAAACAACAACAAAAAACATTTTCCCCACTTTCCACCAGTATTTTTTTTTCTTTTATCTCAGAACCAATGTTTGGTTCTCCTCTTTAATTCTTCAACATACTTAGTCAGATTGCACCCTGTTTAGAAATCTTATTTAGCATAGCTTAGTAACAAGAACAGATAAAATCATATATGGCCTGACGAATCATTTCTTTTACAGACTGAGCAGAATTGGCTCCAAGAGAAACCACAAGCTAATCAAAAAAGTGACCTCCATTTAAAAAAAAAAAAAAGTTTGCTAAGATTTTAAGCTAACTTTCAATATTAAACAAGAAACTCAAGTTTCTGTTCCTGAACACAAGCGTGGCTGCATGAGTGTTTTAAAGGAAAATAGACACTTCCTTTTGCTTCTTTAGATAACTTGATATTTCCCCTGCTATATTTACACAGTTCAGGTGTCTAGACAATAGCATGGTCATTCCATAGTGCCTCTGCCCTGCTTGGTTGCTCTTTGCTGGCGCTTCCTTTTGCGGTCTGTACTGAGTACTATGCATTTTGTTTTGACGTTCAAGAAGCTTGATTTGAGTACTCTAACCTATTTTTCCAAGCATTCACCTGCAAGCATTTTTATCTCAAACACTGAACAACTAGCCTTCTCCCCCCTCCACCCCATCTGATTAGTGTCAACACAGCTGCCCTATTTGGAGGAATGTAAACTAATATTGTTGTCAGACCTCCCTCAACTTTAGGAAACTTCTTCAAAGCCTTACAGTCCCTTCAGTACTTTTCTTTGCCTTTATCCCTTGGCTCAATGTTGTAAATCCTTAAGTCAAATTTGTTAAGTCTGAGACTGCCTAAGTCCGACACCGGGATCTTGAATAGGATCTGAAATGCCCTCCTGCACACTTACATGGATGCATGCAGAAACAGTTATTCATTTATAGCCTGAAATACCTTTATTTGTCATTATACAGTAAACGTTTAAGCAAACAGTCAGATAATACAGACATTACTAAAGTTTCTTCTGAATTTAAATGCGTGTATGGATTGACATAAGTAATAAACGAAGATGGCTCTTTAAAAAAATAACTCCTGATTACTTTGAAAAACTAAACTCTATTTGTTTTTAGGATGAAATCTGGATATATAGATCTGAGATAAAAAGTTAAAGACACATCACCTACTTTGTCTCACTGATACAAGAATACCCATCAACTGAGTTATTCCAGTATAGCTAGCAGAATGTGATCTGCTTTCGCAGTCTATTTTTCATAAAAAGTGATTTTTTTAAAAAAAATAAAATACTAAATTTCTTTACATACATAGTGCTACCCAGGACTTTACTTTTCTCTTTTCTCCCACTATTTTATCTTTCACTTAAATTTAAAAACAAAATCAATGGAATCAGAAAGAATATCTCAGAGTCACTAAATAGAAAACATTCGCTAAGTAAAGGAGATTCCTATATACAATTTGCAAAAAAAAAAAAAAATTACATTGGATAACCAAGAACCACAAATATGTAAGTTTCTATTTAAAAAAACTAAGACTGAAAAATCATCTCTAAATGGAACGTTAAAAATCTAGAATCCTTACCTCACTAAATTGAGTCTGGGCATTGTTTTCCAGGTACAACATGTTAGCTGTAAGATTGATCAAAGCTGTTGTCTTCTCTTCTGGTTCCAGGATTTTTGCAACCCCCCCACCCCCTCTGAGACCCTTACAATAGGAATCTACCAAGAAGAGAACAGAACTCAAATCCCTCTCTCTCTTTCTCTCTCTGTACATAGTTTAAGGTTCTCTAATATATACCCAACCATAGGCATGAGGGGGCGGGACTCTTCTCTTTACCTGTCCAATCCATCAACTTCCACCTGGACTCCTCCACTCCAATGGAGTGAAGCCTCTCCCATCTCATTAAGTAGTTAGAATTCCTTATCACCAATCTTTAAAAGAAAAGGAGAAAAAAAAAGGGGAGAGACAGACAGGTAAAACTTTACCTGTCTCTTTCATAAGAAAGTGAACTCTCTCCTAAAAACAAATCAGAATCTCCCCAAACAAATTTACCACATACCACTACTACCACTTACAGAAGGCATTTCAGAAAGTTATTTTTAAGTTTTACAAAACTAAAACTTCAGGGAAAGGCTCTTTAAAAAAAAAAAAAACAACAACTACATTTGGGACTTCAAAACTGATTATACTGAGTTACAAACTAGAGGAATATACTTAATTCTACTGTTATATTTCCTCGATATAAACATCCATATCTACTGCCTGTTGGCTAAAAAGTATTCACCTATTTTCCGCTGATAAATACTAGTGGTTTCAAACCACTCAATGACATGAGCCATTTGATTTTTTTTTCAGAACCTATTTCCATAATAATAGAAGCGATTAGTCTTGTTAGCTTGTCAAAACTTCCATAATACATAAAATAAATAGAAATTCTAGGAAATATGTGCATAATAAAAACAAAAATTTTCAATTTTCTTTTGCATTTTCTCTATTAAACATTTTTTTAAAATTAAGACTCAAAGAAAGATACTTTTTCCTGTAAGTGGGTAATGAAACCTATTATTTTACATGTTCTCTCCACTCAAATGACTAATAGAATTTTTCATGAAGCATGACAGTGTTTTTTTTTTTTACCTTAAACATGTATTTGTGTAAATACATAAGAATAATCATGTAAACTGGGTTCTGGTGGCTCATATCTGTAATCCTAGCTACTCAGGAGGCTGACATCTGCAGACCAAGGTTTAAAACCAGGTGGGGCAGAAAAATCTGTGAGACTCTTATTTTCATTCAAATAGCCAAAATCTGAAAGTAGAGGTGTGGCTCAAGTGGTAGAACACAATTCTTGAGTGAAAGAGCCAAGTGAGAGTACCAGGCCCTGTATTCAAGTCCTAATAATCAAAAGAATAGTCATGTAGAATCTGGCTTTGGTTATCACAGCACAATGAAAATACAATGCAACCTGCTGGTTATATGAATCAGTAAAGTACTCTTTCATTATTGCTCAGTGCGTGAATCTAGTTAGAAGATGAAAAGAAAATTAGAAGTCAAAATAGATTATTATATCAATTTCAGAAACTGAGTTTGCAAATATGTTTATGACTTTGCATTTGCTTCCTCTTTCCTTTCATCTTGGTATCTATAAAATGCATCTATATACATGCATATAAAAATGATACAGTCATTGGACTAAAAGTTATCTTAAGGCCATTGAATTATCGGCAATATTGCTTTTGTTAATTAACATCCATCTCCCCTAACATAACAGTTGATCTCAAATATTCAAGAATCTGATAATATTGCCACACCACAACCTAGGTTGCACAAAACATTTATTTCCTCATGTAAATTTTAGCAAGAACAACCTCTCTTACTCCTGCCATGAACCATGTAAATGTTGGGTACAAAGCAAAGAAACAAAAACTTACAGTATATAGCACAAATATTTATAACAATTTTACAGTGTTTCAACTTTATCCTGTCAGGTTAATGGTAATGGAATGCAGAGCGTTGCTTCTTTAAAGCTGTGTGTTTTATTACAGTGGTTCAACACTAGGATAATCCTAAGAATCACCCAAGGTACTTTTGAAGAAGCAATGTAGATGGGCCCCAGGTCTACTACATTAGACTTTCCAGAGCTGCAAGCCCAACCCTTAGATATTTTCAGGCAGTCCTGAATGCACCATGCCTGGGTAGGACTGCTCTAGAATAGATGCTGTGGGTACAGCTATACAGCTGCACCATTACTGTGGTAAGTTCTTTTGGTCCACTAATGGGATAATGTAGTCATTTGACCCCTAAATCTAAAGGCAAGATTTCAAGTTTTTATGGTATACAATCAAAAGGTAAACAAATGTTGTCTTCCAGAGTTAATAAATTTCCTGTGGGATCTCTGGGTGAAAAGTCAAATTCACAGTATGAAGGAATCTCACAATTTTCTCAGTCTAACATATATGTTCCCAGATTCTAGACAAAAATCCAAGACAGTCTGTCCACTGCACTACTTAACAACTTTGGGTAGTTGAAGAAAAGAGCCCTGGACTGGGAGTTAGGGACTGTGTTTCTAGGTCTGTCTTTAACTAGCTCTGTGCCCCAAGGGCAAGTTACTTAACCACTCTGGATTCCAATTCCTCATTTGTGAAATGAGAGAGCTGCAGAACTAAATTATTTCTAAAGACTATTACAGAGAAGACCTGTGCCTTTGCCCAGAATACAGAGACATGTTTTAGATGATTAGTCATATTTCTCTTACTTTACTTGGATAGTTCCCCTTAATTTGCCCCTGTCTATATTGTATAAGTAAAACAGTGGAATCTGTACTTAGATATTAAATAATACCGAGAAAATGGAGCAATGCATGGGTATGTGTTTTTTTTCTTTATGATATTCTCCAAGTAAAAAACTAGCTAATAGTGAGCATTAATTGGAACTTAACACAAACATTTCCATAAGAGAGCTAGTTAATTAAAGAACATCTGACAATGCTTGATTCTGGAATGAGTGTAGGTAGCTGATGTAAGAATCATGCATTTATTTAAGCAGAGGTCACAAAGAAGTAACACTTCTGTATGCTCATTACAAAATAGCACTGAGCTGTAAACATCAGGGGTTTGGTAATGTGCTTTAATTTTCCAACAACCTAATAATCTAAGAATCATTATTATCCATCTTTTAAAGATAAATGAACAAAACTAAGGATCTTAAGTTAATATTCCTCAGGAATTGGTGCTAACTCCATTTAAAATTCATAACTTTGTATTCTCAGTCATTTCTCCAGAGGTCTTAAAGCTTAGTGGCCTCAGACTTAGGGATTAGTATCACCCTTGAATTAGCATATCACTGTTATAAACTCACAATTCTGGAAAAAAGATTTCTTACATGTGGGGTCAAAACATATGCTATGCAGAAAAACTAGAATTTTGCTGAATACACTTTACAACAGTTGCTCAGTTTCTTTCCTGTAAGTGCTTTTCTGTTTATCTGGTTCCCCAACTTTCATGACAGTCTGGAATTTTAATCTTTCTATGGACAAATTATTGTTATTGTTATCATTATTATTGTTTTCCTGTCATGGGGCTTGAACTCAGGGCCTGGGCCCTGTCCCTGAGATCTTGCTGAAGGCTAGCACTCAACCACTTCTGAGGCACAGAACCACTTCTGTTTTTTTTTGGAGGCGGGGGGGGGTCTGGTCATGGGGCCTGAACTCTGGGCCTGGACGCTGTTCCTCAGCTCTTCAGCTCAAGGCTAGCACTCTACCTCTTGAGCCGCAGCGCCACTTCCAGCTTTTTTCTTTTTTTTTTTTGTTTATGTGGTGCTGAGGAATCGAATCCAGGGCCTCATGCATGCAAGGCAAGTGCTCTACCACTGAGCCACTTTCCCAGCTCCACCACTTCTGTTTTTTGAGTGGTTAATTGTGATAAAAGTCTCACAGGGGCTTTTCTGATGAGGCTAGCTTTGAACCGCGATCCTCAGATCTCAACCTCCTGAGTAGCTAGGATTACAGGTGTGAGCCACCAACACCTGGCTATATTATTTTTTTACTGCATGATCTGTTGGTTTTCAGAAAAGTCTTTTAGATAAGGCCTTTGATCTCAACACTATAAAGCACTGCTAATATATTTCAAAATCACAGCAACAGAATTTACATTCTTTTTACATAGAAGTCTTGTTTTCCAGAATTTTTATGAGAAACAAAATATCTCTAAGTGCTTGTTAAAAACAAAAGTATATTTATCATGTATTGAATAACACATTTTTTCCCTAATTTGAAATGTCACTGTCCTTGTCATAATATATCAAATAGCTTCATTTTATATCACTGTGGGAGAAAAATAAGCATACAGATAAATCTTTACACATAGAAAATAATTGTTTTGCTGGGCATTGGTGGCTTAGGCCTGTAATCCTAGCTACTCAGGAGGCTGAGAGCTGAGGATTGAGGTTTAAAGGCAGCCTGGGCAGGAAAGTTCAGGAGACTCTCATGTCCAATAAACCACCAGAAAACCGGAAGTGGCACTGTTCCTCAAGTGGTAGAGCGCTAGCCTTGAGCTGAAGAGCTGAGGGAGACCGCCCAGGCCCAGAGTTCAAGCCCCATAACCAACAACAACAAAAAGAGAAAAGAAAAAAAAATGAAAGAAAAAAATAGTTGCTTTATGTTCTTTATGCATGTCATGTAGATTTAAATAAGGAACAAGATGGTACTTACAAACTTCTGGAAAGTTAGAAATTGAGACAATTTTGTGCTCTTCAATCTATGTCTGTATTCTATGGGTAAAAATGGGTGGAGAAGAGAAATGTTTAGGTTTTGCAAAGCTCAGTTAAGGAGATAGTGGGGCATCTTATTACAGTATTAGTTCTCTTGAGTTGAAAGAGAAGTAAGATTAGAAAAAAGCCAAGGACTGCGTATATTTGGCTGGAACTAAGTAGTTATCAAAGGGAATAAAAATTGCTTTTACTTTTAATAGCAATAGATGAGACCCTAAGAAAGCGCGTGTAGCTAATTCTAAATGTATCAATCAAGGGTAGGAGCCCTCTCTTCTACCAAGGACCATTTTTATATTTATTATATCATCATGGGCTTAAAAAATCATCATACAAGCAGCTACAGACAGACCATAGACAATCAATGAGAAGCATACTAAATGATTTCAAGAGCTTTTAGATAGCCCTGGGGACAGTAGTACTCTAGTCCTCTTTCATCCTCTTCCAGAGGCTTCTCAACAACTGTATTTCTTAAAGAACAACGCTGACCTTGTCACTCTTTGGGGGCCCTGATGCCACTGGAACAACCAACTTCTTAGACAGGTATTCAGAGCCTTTCACAATCAGGATAGATATCTGCTCTACTTCATCTTTTTTATATGTTACTCTACTTACTCCATGAGGCTCTGCAAAATCATTTCTGTCCTTCTGCTCCATCTATTTTATTTATTCATATTTATTGATTGATTCATTATTTTCATTTTGTGTTGGTACTGGTCCTAGAACTCGAGGCCTTATACTTTCCTTGGGCTTTATGTGCTCAAGGCTGGTACTCTACCACTTGAACCACACCTCTACATTTTTGCTGGTTAATTTGAGAGCAGTCTCCCATACTTTTCTGCCTATGCTAGGTTTGAACCTTAACACTCAGGTCTCAGTCGTCTTCCTGAGTAGCTAGGATTACAGGTATGAGCTGCTGACACTTGGCTTCTGCTCCATTGATGCCTCAGTTTGGTATATATTCATAATTTTACCTAAGACATTCAAACGTTTGTGTTGGGATTCTTTTAATAATATTTTTGTGAGGATTTCTCCAATCCCCAATGTTAAAGCTTAATCTTTCCACAAATGTGTGTAAATACAGTAACAAAACTGTACCATTTAATACAAAAAGTTGTATGTCTACCTTTTCCATCCAATTTTATAAGTCAGAGTATGTTTCTGTCCATATCTAGTGTCTAAAATCTCAAGGAATATAAATTCAAGTAAATTGGTTTTATTCTTTATGAAATTTGAACAGTGGATTAATTCCAAAAGTTTATGAGGTACTTATTTTGAAGAGATGCCTTTCCTCTCTGAATCAAAGCATAGCACTTAATTAAAATTGAAAAAAATAATCATACTCTCAATCCAAGCTCGGTATTTAATATGCTTAGCAATTATTTTTCAAAAGGGAAGCTGCCAACAAGGTAAACCTGTAATAGAGAAACCGAAAAAAAAAAAAAAAAAAGACTGAGGTTTTCAGATTATGTGTGAAAGCTAAGAAATGCTGGGACTTTCCACGCTGTTCCAGAACAAAATCAATTAGATCTTTTTCAACATCAGCTAACCTTAAATTAAAGGATGATCCACATAGAACACTGAGTAACTTGTGAAGCTCTAATCACTCCTGAGTTAAGTGTTTTGCTTCCACCTCTTCCTCACATAGGTGAAACAAGCAAGCATTTTTAGAAGTCAGAAGGCCACTAAATTAAGGCACCCACCCAATCAAATTTTTCTTTAAAGGCTACATTCCAAAGCAAGATATAAAAACTATCCATTTTAAGGTCATTTCCCCATTTTCTGTTGAAAAATGGGGAATCTTTGTAAGCATAGAAGGAAAAATTAATCCCATTCTAAATCCTACAGTTGTATTCAAAAAAATTTTTTTTTAAGTACTGGTGTAAATATTCACATAAAAATAGTATGTTGGAAATGAACCTTACAATTTTGCCAAGGTGGTGGTGAGGGGAGATGGGGGGGGGAGTGGGGGGAGGGGAGGGAAAAGGGATAGGGGGAGAAAAACAACAGAGGGGGTAACAATGCCTGACAAGAAACATATCATCACCTTACTGATGTAACTAACCTCTTTGTACAGTATGTTTACAAAAATAAAATAAAATTTGTTATAAGAAAAATTAATGCCAGATATCTTTGGCTGACACTTTAATCCTAGCTACTTAGGAGGCTGAGATCTGAGGATTAGAGTTAGAAGCCAGCCCATAGAAAAAAGTCTGTGAGACTACTGATCTTCATTTAAACACCAAAAAGCCAGAAGAAGAGTTGAGCTTTAGCCTTCAGTGAAAAGGTAAGGGTCAGTGACCAGGGCCTGAGTACATGCCCTAATACCAGCTAAATAAATAAAGTAAAATATTAAACAAGGTTTAGATTCTTTACGTCTAATCCTTTTCAGAGTATGTTACATATAGTATATTCATTTAATCCTCATGAAAATTTATGATGTAGGTATCTGATCATTGCTTTAGTGCAGACAGATGCTAAATGATGGAATCAAGGTCAGAACCCATATATTTTAGCTCCCAAATTTACACAAAACCTCTACTGTTATGATTAAATTGTATCTCCATTTCTTCTCCCCTTACCCCATATTTATCCCTCATTCAGTGTCATGTCCACAGCAGCCCTACAGCTTATTTGCCAGACAGTCCACTCTGTGATTATAATAATAACAGTATTTTTTAACTACTTCCCTGGATTTAAAGATTGCCTTACTTCTAAAGGGCTTCACAAACAGTTCAACCCAATAGATGAGGAACTGAGATAAAAATCACCTTTCTTCATAGTCTTTTGCATTGTGCACTGAAAATATTTTTATTAAAAAATACAATAATTAGAAGCAAAAATTAATAATAAAATCCAAATTGCAATAAGGCCAATTCTAAGCATAACACTCAAAATTATTGCTGAAGTTCCTACTGGCATCATCCTGCATGTTCATATCAGTAAAGTTAAAAGCATGTTTAATATAGTCTTGCTAGTTATCACAGTATTCTGACCATTTCTCTTGCCAAGTATCCATACAATGAAAAGTACTAGGCCAAACGCTATAATTCAAAATGTTAAATAGATATGATGTCAACATATTGTCTGAAAAGATTGCACCAAAATACATATTGTATAAGGATAACTACCACAGCCTTCAGGCTCATCTCTTTGCAACCTAAAAGATGAAAAACAAATCTCATTTTAATATTCATTCTTTCGTCTGAGGATTTGTTGTTGTTTATTTGGGATTCTTGCTTACTAGGTTGGTGCTCTACCACTTGAATCATACTCTCAGCCCTTATTTGCCTTTTTGTTTCAGATAGAGTCTCATATTCCTTCTTATGCTTGTCAATAATTGGACTCACAGATATACATGACAATTTCCAGCTGTTCCTTACTGTTTTTTGAGTTGGAGTTCTCCCTACTATTTTGCTCATGCTGGTCTCAAACCATAGGCTTCTCAAACTCCACATCTGCAGTAGCTAGGATTATAGATTTGTGCCACCACGTTCAACCTACTAGTGAATATGTTTCAGTGTATCTATTACCCCTTTTAATTTGTTCTTTAAATGATGTATTCATGTCCTAAATTCATTTTTAATATTTTTCCCTCTGCCTTCTCACACTGGATTAGTAATAAATTCCTTATTAATAAAAATATTAGCTGGGCGCTGGTGGCTCACACCTGTAATCCTAGCTACTCAGGAGGCTGAGATCTGAAGATGGTGGTTCAAAGCCAGCCCGGGCAGGCAAGTCCATGAAACTCTTATCTCCAATAAACCACTAGAAAACTGGAAGTGGAATTGTTGCTCAAGCGGTAGAGCACTAACCTTGAGCTGCAGAGCTGAGGGACAACAACCAGGCCCAGAGTTCTACCCCAATGACCAACTAAAATAAATAAAATAATTAACACTTTGACAAATCTACCAAATATTTTCATGTTAGTTTCATTTTTAGTATATATTTCCATATATAATGAAAAGGAAAATATAGAAAACAGACTCAAGTATCCCAGAATTTACAAGTAACCACTGTTAAAATTTTGGTATATTATACCCAAGTATGTAAAAAGAATATGTATATATGTATTCATATATAATATTATCAATTTAAAAACATACTTTTTCATATATAATGTACCTGTATATACCCATGTATTTGCCAATTTAATAAAATTAACTTGTGAATATACATATAATTAAAAGTACTTTAAAAATCATTTTAACTTTAAATTGCTATTACAGTACTACTGAATTAACCATTTCCCTTTAATTGGGAACTCATTGTTTATCACATTTTTTAACACTATACTGAAGACCAGAAAAGTATGCTTAATTAGAATGCACTAATATAAGCTAGTTATTCAATTTAAATGATATTCTAAGGCTAACAGATGCCTGTACATTGATTTCAAGACATCAAATTAGTATAGGACTGACAATCTTATGATTTGGATCTTAAATATGCTCCAAGAGTTCCATTATTGAGGGCTCCATACCCAGTTGATGAAGCTACTGAGAAGTGGTGGACATTTAGCAATGGGGATTCAATGGAGAAAGTATCACTGGGGAATGTCCTTGAAAGGTATATTGACACCCAGATTCGTAGCTATAATAGCTACAAATAGTTTTCCTCTTCTGTGAGATGGTATATTGCCAGACCATAGTACCAAGACAACCCATCATAGTGCATGTACTACACAGCCTACCATAATGAATTATTGCCTGACAACATGACCAAAGCAACCCACGATTGACAACAAGCCTCAAGCAATGAGAGGTAGAACAAAAATCCTCTAAAACCATGAGCCAAAATGAATATTTTCTCCTTTAAGTTTTTATTTTTGAGATATTTTCTTACAGTGACACAAAGCTGGATAAAACTGATCAAGGACATAGAACAGTGTTCCCCTTACGACCACCTCATATTATTTAAAACTCTTTCAAACATTTTGCTATAAAAACTTAAGAAGTTAAATTTGTCAAATTGCTATCTTATTTTATTTTTTCTTTTTTATGGTTTTTATTGTAAAAATACTGTACAGAGGGGTTACAGTTACATGAGTACGGTAATGACTACATTTCCTATTGAGCATTGTTACCTCCTCCTTTGTTTTTCCCCTGCCATCCCTTCCCTCCTCACTTCCCCAACTTCCCCCTCCCCCCACCAAGTTGTAAAGCTACCAGCACAACTATGTTTATCGCAGTATTATTTACAATAGCTAATATATGGAACCAACCCAGATACCCCTCAGTAGATGAATGGATCAAGAAAATGTGATATATATGATGGAATTCTATGCCTCCATCAGAAAGAATGACATTGCTCCATTTGTTAGGAAATGGAAAGACTTAGAAAAAATTGTATTAAGTGAAATAAACCAGGCGCAAAGAAATATATGTCCCATGGTTTCCCTTATTTCCAATAACTATCATAAGTCGAGCACAAGCAGAAAAGGTCAAAAACTATATACATATGACCATATAAGATGATGCTAAGTGAAATGAACCCCAAGATAGGGACACAATTTGTTTTTCTTTTCTTGCTGTTGTTTTTAATGTATCTAAAATGTACTATGTGATTTTTTTTTGTTTCTCTTGTATGTTCTTCCCCCATGGTATTTATTTCTTTGGTGTCAGTCCTGAGGCTTGAATTCAGGGCTGGGTGCTATCCCTGAACTTTTATGCTCAAGGCTTGAGCCTTGAGCTCTACTTTTGGCTTTTTGTAATATACATTTTTATTGTTATTATAAAGGTAATATACAGAGGGGTTACAGCTTCACAAGTCAGGTAATGAGTACATTTCTTTTTGACAATGTCACCCTTTCACTTCTGGCTTATTGTTGGTTAATTGGAGGTAAGAATCTCATAGACTTTTCTGCCCATGCTGACTTCAAACTGTGACCCTCATATCTCATTCTCCTAAGTAGTTAGGATTATAGGCATGAGCCACAAATGTCTAGTAAATTGCTATTTTATTTTACTCATTAAACAGCTTCATTCTGGGTCTGGGAAGATAGCTTAGTTGTAGAGTGCTTGCCTTGCATGTATGAGGTCCTGGGTTTGAAAAGGCCAGAAGTGGCTCTGTGGCTCAAGTGGTAGAGTGCTAGCTTTGAGCTGAAGAGCTCAGGGACAGTGCCCAGGCCTAGAGTTCAAGCCCCACAACCGACCAAAAACAAAAAACCAAACCAAAACAAAACATAACAGGCTCATTCATCTCCATTCCCATTGATTACACATGATGCATTCAACTTCCAACAAGAGAGAGTGGAAGAGTAGTGAAAAAAATCTCATTTATTTGATTTTAAGTTAGTTTCTTTTACTGAGTAGATAATGAAAAAGTGTTAGCTCACAGTAATTACACAACACATCACCTTTCCTTCTGAGTCCAGACTGAGTTATTTCCCATGCAACTCTAGATTTCAATAATTTACCTAAAATTATAGAAAAGGCAATTCTGCTTGCCTGTAAGGATGATGCATGAAAGGGCGTTGTCTGCAGAGTCATGGACTTAGTAATAAGTCCTGCCTCTTTCCAGTAAACTGAAGCATAGCATTTCCCCTAGCTGTCCCTCTGTTTCTTTCAGTTTGCCAATTAGACCCAATGTTGTAATATATTTGCATACAATATAACTGTGATTCCAGCCTTTAAGGAATTTATATTTGTCAACTTTCTGATGAAGACAGACAGCTTAGATATCTGCCTGTCATAGAAATTTCTCCCCAAAGATAGTTGGTTTCACAGAACACTTGACTTCTATAAAGCATTTCAACCTGGTGACTTTTTGGCTTCATTTTTATTCTTCATTTTTTTCTCTCTCCTCAACAGGACAGACCTCTTTCTTCCTGCACTCTGTACTTTGAATTACTTCAGTTTTTGTTCTTACTTTCTAATACAGATCTTCTCTACCATTTAAGGGAAGAGAATGATCCCTAGACAACATAAGAAGAAGCTGAATTTACTTTTGATCTCCAAAAGGGAGAATTACATTTTATTCTAAGAGCTTAACATCCTTCTCTCCTTTCAGTTCCTAAAGGTATACATTTTCAGTTGTAGCTATGTGTACACTCGTGGCTTCCGATTCAAAAACACAGACGGAGAAGTCTGTGTAAAATTCAAATAATTGCATCTGTGCTTCTTCTGGCCAGCATGCATACCAGCTCCACACCATACACCCTGGGGAATGAACTAAATGCGTGCCCTGTTCCACTCTTCAGAATGGCACCGCTTCTAGATGCTAAGTCTTCAAATAAGCTATCTATAATTATGGTTTATAAGTTTTTAAAGTTTCACTTTACCAATTTCATGACTTACTGTCTGCTCTGGACATTGCTTTCTACCCTGTGTCCTAACTCTCTACAACAAAAGATTGATCAAATCCTGCAGCATTTCTAAAGCCTTCCCGGGCCTGACATTCTCTGATTCTCTATATACTTCTAAGAGTTGCCACTTCCTTCTGATGCAAAGGCTTTGATACTGATTTCTGTGGCAGAAATCAGGTCTTTACAAGGAAATTCATGTGAAACAAGAAAAACTACATTATTAAAATAAAGACTTGAGATGATCCAGTAAAAACTTGACACTCTGCCTAGACCTAGGGCTACTGACATGCCAACACAGTTTTTTTTTTTTTTCCGGTTCTGGTCGTGGGGCTTGAACTCTGGGCCTGAGCGTTGTCCCCCCTGCTCTTCAGCTCAAGGCTAGCGCTCTACCACTTGAGCCACAGCACTACTTCTAGCTTTTTTTCTTCTTCTTATGTGGTGCTGAGGAATCGAACCCAGGGCCTCATGCATGCAAGCGCTCTACCACTGAGCCACCTTCCCAGCCTGCCAACAAAATTTTGAAGCCACTTCAGGCACAACAAACTACAGTGCTTTTTAGAACTGATGACAAAGTTTGCAATGGCTTCTTTTCTCAGGCATAAAGATCATCAGCTGGCGTGATCTGTCTCACCCTGGTCCAAAAAAAACCCCTAACTAATTGACTTCTACTGTTATTTTTATTCCAAAGTCCCAGAGTACAGGAGAGAGAGAGAAATGTGTGGAATTATCAAAGAAAAAAAAAAAGAAAGGATCCATAATGTAAAATTAGGAAGTAATTTTGCACTGTTTTCAGTGCTTAAATAATAGAAAAATATTAACTTAAAACTGTATGAAAAAAGTGTTGGGAAGCTTCTCATGGTCAATTCTAGTACTCTATTTCTGCTTAGCAGAGACTTGGATATTACTCTGTTATTATTATTATTATTATTGGACTGTATATGTATGTATATGTATTAGTACAGAGGTTTGAGCTTAGAGCAACAAGCTCTTACTTAGCTCTTTCACTCAAAGCTGACAGTCTACCACTTATGCCACATTCTACTTCCAGAGTCTTTCAGATTTATTTGCCCAGGCCAGCTTTAAATTAAGATCCTCATTAAGGTATCTGGTGTGGTTGAGTATGTCTATGACAGTGCCCCATGCTGGGCACTGGGGGCTCAGGCCTCTCATCCTAGCTATTCCGAGAATCATGTTTCAAAGCCAGCCTGGGCAAGAAAGACTCTAATCTCCAACTAACTACCAGAAAACCAGCAAAAAAGAGCTTAGGGATAGTGCCTGGGCCATGAGTTCAAGCCCTATGAACAACAACAAAAGCCACATTAACTTTCCCAAAAGAAGTCAATAATTTGGAGATGTATACTAAAAGCATCAGTGTATATATTGTATATTTTGGTGTACAAAACACATATATTTTACCATTTTGTAGCTTTGAAAATGACAGTACCTCTTTTTTTTTTTTCCCTGAGAGGCGAACTCAAATGCATTAACACAAATATAGCACACATTATCTCCTTTTTTACTGGTACTTTTTGAGTGTCTGATAAGTGCTTAGTTAGCTTAGATGTTTTCTCTCTCTTTCTCTCTGCCCCCCCCCACCTCCCTCTTTTTGGTTTTGCTTTGTCATTCTTAGATTTTCTTGGCAGCCAGTTGCTCTCCAAAAGCAATGTCTCTATTATTGTAGATCTCATCTCATTGCCTTTTAATCATGTTTTCATGAATCACAGTAAAATAGGAACCTCACAGAAGCAGTTCTGACCAGATTTTGCTCTATGGTTCCTGAAGCTTTGAGAGTATGCAAAGTCAGCATTCAAACAATGTTTTGCTACACAAAATCTTCCTAGTTTTGTTCCTCCTAGCAGTCTGTGAAGCAGGCATGATCTAATTATCCCTAATTCTCAGATAAAGACAACAGCTTACAGAGGGGTTAAATATGATAATGAAGTTCACACATCCAAGCTAGTACTGGAAACTCAAGTCTGTTGTCTCCAAACCATGTACTCTGAGTACACAGCACAAGTTGCTCCTCACAAGGAGATCTTTGCACATGCACCAACAGGGTGGAGGAAATGTAGTCTCTGAGGAAAGAAACTTTTTGTGTGTGCCTACTCTGTGAGAGAAGATGAGAGGTTTTGTAGCCACGAATGACTCTTTCCCCCTTACCAGTAGTTTTCCCTAAATACGGTTCTCTGGAGCTTCCTACTGATATACACACAATAAATGGACTTAACTCTAGTTTCCCAATCATGATTCACAACTTGATTAAAAAGTGGTGCAACCAAGTAGGTGTGCCTCTGTGACCAGGTTGTTGAGCCAGATCTTCTGGCCTCTGAAGGCCGCTGGTTTGATTTTGTCAGGAAACATTATCTGTACAGATCATTAACTGGTCAACTCGTGAGAAAGAGATTTTTAAAACTCACTAGAGGAGTAAAGCACCTAAGAAATATAAATAATTCCCAGCAAAGACTGACATGTACTTTAATACACACGTAGTATGTGCTACCACAGGGAATCTGTCACTGATTAGAGTGTAAGTGCTATGTCTTGGATCTGTAGGATTGTGGCCAAAGTTAGTTACTGGGGCTTCAGTCTGAGCATTGCTTTAAAAGACCTGTTCAGCATCTTGACAATAAAATAATTTTTTTAAAGATATGTCCAGCTTCCTAACTCATTCTTCAAGAGGCCAGTTTTTCTGGGAGAGAATGAGGGAAGGTGGTAACACTGTCCAAAAAAGAATCATCTATCTTATGTAACTGTAACCCCTCTGTATATACACTTTATAATAACGATACAAAATGAAATATTAAAAAGGTCTATTTCATCATTTTATCTAGCTACTATAATATATTCTTAGTCATGGTAAATAGCTGCTCATTGTCCCCAAACATACCAAAATTTCTTTTGATCTCACTATTTTAGTCCAAGTCAAAAAGGCTTCTGGGTTCACCTAATTTGGAAAATTGTCAGATTTGACAATTTGTCCCTTAAGAAATTGAAAATCTAGACAAAAAAATGAAAGCCAAACTTATGAAGACTATAGTATCCAATAATTGTTTTGATTATGTCATCAACAATAGACCCATTTGATAAGATGTTAAGGCTAGACGATGTATTGCAGACCATCAGACACCACTTTATTTCTTGCAAACATACATTTTATTCCAAACATTATCTGTATTATTTTATTGCTCATGATGCCATAAATAGACTTTAAAAAAGAATAAGCTTCAGTATGTAGTGAGAAAGGAATATATATGTTTAAGAAATACTATATATATATTTATATACTATACACAGTAATATGTTTATAAAGTCAGGTTAAAATACGTGTGAAATGGATAAAATTGATGTTAAATACTGTAAGGAGATAAGAACTAGCCATTCTAGCCAAATCATCCAATTTTAGGTTTTCAGCTCTAAGCCCTTCCTCTTGCTATTTGTTTTCTCTCTAGTATTGTTTTTTTTTTTTTTTTTTTTTTTGTCCAGCCCCTCAATGCCTCCTGAGACTTCTCCAGACTTCATCCAAGAGACTTGCCTCCTCCAGACTTCATCTAAGGATTCACACCTACCAAGGGACAGGTACTGCTGGCTGCTGCCTTCTCTGGGAAAGGACCACATTCTGGCCTTTTATCCCTAATGTCAATGCCCCTTGTCAGCAGAAAGTAGCCAGAGAGAATCTGCACCCTATTTCATGATTATTAAAAGGCTGGAATGCAAGTCTGCTCCTTGATGATGAGCAGACTCCGCCCTCCTTGCAGCCAAGTCTCCGTCCAGTACCTGCATTACCTAGACAACTGGCACACCTGGAAGAGGTCACATCTGCATCCACAGAGTTCACAACTGGATTGGTTGGATGTGGCCACACTTTCCCCCATTCCTACCCTAGATGAGGCCTACCCCAAGGCCAGATGCTCTCTTTAGCCAGCCTCGTGGAGTGCCAACCTGGCCTGGTGCCAGCTGGAATGATGAATAAACCTACCCCTTTCCTGAATGCAATGTGCATGGTGTTCTTACTTGGCAGCTTCTTAAAAACCTAACAAGTACTAAGTTGCAAGTTCTTTGGAGAATTAAAGTAGGTGGACTGCTGAAGTCTTCATAGAGATAATGGATGTTAAACCTTTAGGATTGAGAACAAAACTTGGAAAGAAGGGGAAGAAAAGAAGACTTTCTCAAATTAAAGCAGTGGTACTGGCCAAAAGACCGACATAAAATGACTCGAAATCAGAAAGTAGAGTTAGTGAGCCAGGTAAGACATGAAAGATAGAAGATGGAGCAGGAAAGGAATGTTGGAATAAGACTGAGGTAGGCTTGAATTGTTTGCATCTTTCTCATACTAAAGGCAACCTTGGGATACCAGAGCCTTTATGACTTAAATTCCCTGGCTGGAAAAGTATGGGCTAGGTTATTCCTTATTTCCTTTCATTTTTCTAACCCCTTGCATTAAAAGTAGAAATTATGTGAATTAAAATATGCAGAAAAGATAACCTAGAATTCTGAGGACTGCATTTTTCTCTTGCTATCACTAAAGATCAACATCAGCTCCTCTTCTCTGGCTCATTCTCCCTAAGAAGTGTGCCCAGTCCACCCAAATGTCACAACAGCATTTACCCTCTGACCTTTAGCAAACAATGGCACAGGATGCCTTTGTACAATGCTGAATGCTACCCCCTTGCTTCTTTAAAAACCAACCTGCAGGTTAATTAGAGTTAAACTCTACCCATATGAGACTAACATTTACATTTAAGCCTATAAAACACCAACTTCCTAATTGATCCCTGGCCATTGAGGATACTAACCCAGTTCAGGCTGGCTTATGTTCTTAGGAGAAATGTAGGATTCCTTTTATTTAAAAAAATCAAATAAACATTAATATAAAAAAACAACTGTTTTTTAAGCTGAATTTCTTTTACAATGATAGGATCATTCAGATTTTTTAAGCCATTACTCTTCTGTATTGAGTAATGAGCAGTTAGTTACTCAAGTGAATATTAAACAGGATTCAGTTAAGCATCCACTCATAAATTCTGTTTAAATTATTTCCTGGTTCTATGAACACACCCATAGTGATATTTCCATTTTCACTTCTTGTGCTCCAAGAAGAAAAGCAGGGAAGAGAGATGGGGCTCTGATCTTGTCTCTTTGAGGAAATGTAGAAATCCAAGATAAAAGATGGGAAAGTAGCAAGAAGGACTGGCTTGAAGAGATTAATATTATGAGCAGTATTTCTCAGCACTAGTAAAGACTGAACTACAAATTTTACATCTTTAAGGGATTTAGAAATCATATAGCCAAACTTTTATACTTTAGAAATAAACAGGGTAAGATGAAAGGATAGGAAACAAGTGCCCCGTTGCTCTGCTACTGTTTTGTGAACGCCAAGCTTCTCTCCTTAGTATTGTAGCCCAGAAATGAAAGAACTGATCATACCATTTAAACGCATGTATTTCTACCCGTGGCCAATGGCCAGTATTCCAAGGGTACCAGAAATTTTCCTCAAGTTTTTTTTCTGTAAAATCAGTTAAATTTTAGTGACTCGGACAGTTTTCTAAGATGTTGGCAAAAGATAACTTCTGTCTCTGAGAAAGATGGTTGAATCCTTGGTTATAGTCTTATAAAAGATGGAAGACACTTGTGAGTTAAGTGAGGAATGGAAGATTAGGTATCAGTGGAAAGTGAAAGCAAGCTACTTCAGACAAAGAGGCACAAAAGTGCGGGAGAATTTTCAAGGTTAACCTACAAAACATAGAAACAAAGCTAGGAGCTGGTGGCTCATGCCTGTACACCTAGCTACTCAGGAGACTAAAATCTGTCAATTGAAGTTTCAATCCAGGACAGGCAAAAAAAATCCATGAGGCTTTCCCTCCCATTCACTACAAAAAAGCCAGAAGTAGAGCTTGGCTCAAGTGGTATAGCCTTGAGCAATAAAGCTCAGGGACAGCACCCAGGTCTTGACTTTAAACTCCAGGAACACACACACACAGGTACAGGCACAGGCGCACACACATGCGTTTGCGCTTGCGCGCACGCGCGTGCGCGCACGCGCGTACACACACACACACACACACACACACACACACACAAATGGGAAACAATGAGACACCATCTAAAAAGTCATAAAAGGGTAGTTTTATGGTGAGAATAGCACATCAACTCTAGCATGGCAAGTTAGCCTCTAAGTTTAGGGCAATAAAAGGAAATTAGACCATGATAGGAGACAATAATGTAGGAATCCTAAATCCTTATCAAAAATGCACTCACTCATGGCAAATGACTTCTTCATATTTGGCTTATAAGTTGATTTCCTTTCTGCAGGAAAGATCTGTATCCAAAATGACCAATGTTCTATCCAGATCCTGGTAACACTACTTGTTACCAATATACTCGATTTGCTCTATGTGCTGTAAGCTCTTCTGTCATGACTTGGAATAAACACACCTTCCTTGAGGTCTGGGTTCTGATACGTATTATATCCATGGCCTTGAAAAAACATAAAAATCTACTTTCACATTTATTAAATTGGGAATATCACTACCTACATCACTAACTACATTACAAGATTACTATCTTATCAAATGGAGAAAAATTGTATAAGTGATAACGTAGAAGGGAAAACATAAATAATTAGAATTAGGAACAGTATACTGAGATTGCCAGAGCAGTGGTACCTATATATACTTTATAATAATTCTTCTCCCATAGCGATAAACCATAATTTAAAATTTTCTGTCATATATGGAATTTATGTGTTCTTGCTTTTGGGATTTTTTGCTATTGTTTTATATTTAATGCTATGGATTAAACTCGGGGCCTCATACATACTAAGCAAGTGCTCTACCACTGAGTCCTATCTTTTTTACCATTTTCTTTTATTGTAAAGGTGATGTACAGAGGGGTTACAGTTACATAAGTAAGGTAATGAGTACATTTCTTTTTGAACAGGGTTGCCACCTTCCTCAGTTTCACCCAATCCCCCTCCTTCCTTTCCCCCAAAGCTGTAAAGTTTATTTCCAGTATAGTGTCTAGTGAATATCACTGCTGCACTGGTTCATCCTTTATCCCACCATTTCTGTGGTGGATAATCCCTTTCCCAAATCAGATAAACTTATATACAAGACAGAGGACACAGAAATCAAAAACAGTGGCAACAGGGAATAAACCAAAGGAGAAAAAGAAAAAGAAAAGAAAAAAGAAGTAACTGCAAACAGTACACTTGTTCTGTAGCTCATTTCAATAAGCATCATTTAATATGGTCATATGCACATAGCTATTGAACTATTGTGATCCTCTGCTAAGAATATCTTGGACAATTATTCAAGTTATTACAAATAAGGGAGACTAAGCAATCTATGTTTCTTTGGGTCTGGCTTATTTGCTTAATATAATTTTTTTCAAGTCTTTCCATTTCTTTACAAATGGTGCAATGCTATTCACTCTGATGGAAGCTTATAATTCCATTGTGTATATATAATACATTTTCTTGATCCATTTCTCCACTGAAGGGCATATGGACTGATTCCATATTTTAGCATAATAAATAATGCTGCAATGAACATGGTTATGCTGGTAGCTTTAGTATGGCCTTCTTTGTGGCCATCTGGATATAAATGTCCATGATTGGGATCATTGGGTCATAAGGGAGCTTTATGTTTAAACTTTTGAGGAAAATCCAAACTGCTTTCCAGAGTGGTTGAACAAGTTTACATTCCCACCAACAGTGTAGTAACATTCCTTTTTGGCCACATCCCTACCAGCATCCGTTATTATTAGCTTTCTTGATAATGGCCATTTTTACTGGGGTAAGGTGGAAGCAATGCAGTTTTGATTTACATTTCTTTTAGGGATGTTGAACATTTCTTCATGTGGCTATTGGCCATTCTTATTTCTTCTTCAGAGAAGTGTCTCTTTAAGTCTTTAGTCCACTTATTTATGGGGTTGTTGTTTCTTTGAGGATTCATTTTTGTGGGGTTTAAGTTTTGAACTCTAAGTATATTTTAGATATGAGGCTCTTGTCTGATGTATAGCTAATATTGGACTTGTATGGCCAAGTCCAATAGCTGATTTCTTAGTTGCTGCCCAATAAACTGCCCCTTGGGAAAATTAGAAAAAAAATTCACTGAGCTATATTTGACCCTGAAATTGATTGGTTTTTATCATTTGGTTTTGTTGTTGTTGTTGTTGTTGTTGTTTTGACAGTCCTAAGACTTGAACTCAGAGCCTGGGCACTATCCCTGAGCTTTTGTGCTCAAGGCTAGTACTCCACCACTTGAGCCATGGCTCTACTTCTGGCATTTTGTTTTTTAATTAGAAATATGAATTTCATGAATTTCCTTGTGTGAGCTGGCTAAGAACCATGATCCTCAGATCTCAGCCTTCTGAGTAGCTACAATTATATGGCATATCCCTGTCATAATAGCTACTTGGGAAGCTGAGAATAGAATTGTAGTTCAAAGCCTGCCCAGCCCACATAGAAAAGATTCTTTCTCAAAAAGATGGATACAATATTAGACATCCCAGCCAACAACAGAAATCATACATGTGCTCAGAGAGGAAGGGAAACCCTATTTTAAAAGCAATCAGCAAAAACCAGACCTAGACATATGGTTCAAATGGTAAAGCTGTAGAGTGCCTGCCTAAGAAGCATTAGGCTCTGAGTTCAAAACCCCACTGTTATTTTACAAAAATGTGAAAAAAAACCCAGAAAACAAAGCAGATCTGTCTTAAGAGGTATAAAATTTGAGGCATATGTTTAACCTAGTGTTTTTGTTTTGTTTCTGTTTCATGTTTATTCATTTTTTCTGTAACTCCATAGTGAGATTATAGAATTAAAGGTAACTACTTGGGTGGTTAGATATGATGACATTAGTGGATCTCTCCTAGCCCAAAGGATTTTATAATTCACACACACACACACACACACACACACACACACACACACACACACACACACACACACACACACACACACACACACACACACACACACACACACACACACACACACACACACACACACACACACACACACACACACACACACACACACACCACAAAAGGAGAAGGAAAAAAGGAAAGATGGAAAGAAGGAGGAAGGGTGGGGAGGGGAGAGGGAGAGAAAAAGGGAGAGAGTTAAACCAGCAAACAAATACAGCCATAAATAGACATGATGTCTAACTGATATTTTTAATGTCATTTAGTATTTATGTCTGGTGGTTTAATGTCTAGAAAATCATTCTTGTCTCTGTTAAATAAGGAATAAAGTTACTTAAAAACAAACATGAGGCAGCCAGTATTGTTCTCTAGCTCTCCTAGGAGTTGGCTTCTGACTTTTGAGTCATACTCTACTAAAAGGAAACAATTTTTGGCTTGGCAATGTCCCCTCTTTGTCTGAATTAACTAGATGTGTAGAAAATTAATGAAGGTATACTTATAGAGATCTCTAACAGGGCCCATCAATGTTATTCAACACAGCTTTACTTCATAATAGTTCCTTGGAGCTATAATGGCTTGAAGCTGTCTGGAAAATTTACTGTGTAAGGACTTTGACCTAAAAGAAGATTTACAAAGGAAATTTTTGAGGAGCAACATAAATTCAAGAATGAGAATTACTCAGAGGGAGGGAATCTGACACAATGAGGAGGGATTAAAGAATACAGTATATGCCTTACATGGAATAGCTGAAGTTTTTCTTTTCACATCCAAATGTTGTAGAGGAAAGTGCACAATAAAACACTGCATTGAGATAACTGCCAGGTGCTGGTGGCTCACACCAGTAATTCTTGCTACTCAGGAGGCTGAGATCTGAGGATAATGATTCAAAGCCAGCCCAGGCAGAAAAGTCCGTGAGACTCTTATCTCCAATCAACCACTCAGAAAACCAGAAGTGGCACTGTGGCTTAAGCAGACCACTCGCCTTGAGCTGAAGAGTTCAAGCCCAGAGTTCAAGTCCCATGACTGACAAAAAAAAAAAAAAGATGGAGATAACTTGGAGAGTGATTGTTTTATAGTTTAGTATTGTAGTGACGTGGCTTTCCAGAGAAAAATACTCACCACTGGTCATCTTTGGAAATAAGTCAATTGATTTATCAGTCACAGAAGAGGTCCACAAACACAAGGGGCCCTGATACATGAAGACACAGTTGTTATCAGCTACACAACTAAAAGACACTACATGCAAAGTACTAGTGCTGTCCACTTATTACTGTGCTTACATCCGTATTTCTTTCTTGGAGTCCTACTTCTGTCTGCAGTATCAATCACTTTGGCAGTTTGACTTACTACAAAGGGAAGATTTGATTCCCTGTTTAGCCCTTGAGAAGCGGCTGACTCATGTAAAATGAATTCATTACACCACTGATGAGGTGGGAAGACACTGAAGGATGGGAATTATGATATACTCTTACAGTATTAGTCTTTAAAATATGGCAAAACTTGAACAGTGGTGGCTCACATCTGTAACTGAGTAGCTATTCAGGAGGCTGAGATATGAGGATCATGTTTCAAAGCTAATGCCAACAGAAAAGTCCATGAGACTCTATCTCCAATTACCCCCCAAAACAAGAAATGAAGCTGTGGTTTAAGTGGTGGAGCACCAATCTTGCACAAAATAGCTAAAGGATAAAGCCTACATGCTGATTTAAACAAATTATGGCAGAAATTCAATTTAATTTTCCACTAAACACAATGTAGTCTTGAGCATCAGAGGAAAAGTCTTAACACTTTTTTCCAATTAGTTATAGGACAGGGTGAAATAAACTGTGTACTATTACACCTCAACATTTGGTAGTTCCAAGTTGGTATACCTTGATTGGTGAGATACAGACTTAGGTTCAAGAGATAATATATAAGTGCTGAATTTTTTAAGAGAAATTATTATATAAGGAAGAAATCTGAGTTCATGGCTGGCTACTTCACCACCTGATAATTGAACTAGAGATTGTCACTTCACTTTCCATGCTTCAGGTCTCTTATTTATGTTTTTATATATTTTAAAAGCATTAGCTACTAGATAATTTTAAAGTCAGTTTCAACAATGACATTCTGAGTAGAAAATTGGGATACATAGATATATAGAGATCTCTCAGATTTTATATATATATATATATATATACATATACATATACATAAACACATACATACAAGCTGGCTTGTCTTTACATAGGTGTTCTGTATAAAAGGATGTACACAAAAATTTGGGCCAGGGACAAGAAGCAAATTAGCAGAATGTCTATATGAACTACTAGACACATTATAATGGTTTGTTTACCTGTCTTCATTAGCTGCTCTTAATACATCAAAGGAATGTTTCCAACCCTTTGTAATTAGTCATGCAAACAAAAGCATCATTTATCACTTTGCCATACTCAACAAACTGTACCACCAAATCCTCTTGAGAATAACATCCCTACTAAAACTATCAGGCTAGACAGAGAAACACTAAACAGTATTATTACACACAGCAAGTTTCCAACCCATTTTAATAGGAAATGAATCACATGACAATTTTGCTGCACATTGATGTGCACTCTGCTGAGCACTATGCACAGTGCTCAGCATGCTTAGATAATTTCCACATTAGCCAAGAGCCAGTATCTCCCACTCAAACAAACCTGTATTAAGTCACAGTGGTACTAACACTACCTGTACACAAGTCTGCACAACTCTTCAACTAAGCAGGTCTAAAAGTGTGTGTGGAACTTTGTTAAGGAGAAGGCAAACATCAGTAATCACAAAAGTAAGTAATCTTCAAGGCCACCTAGTTGATCAATGTTAGAAATTCCGTCACCCTGGCTAGTTGCCCATGGCTCATGCCCATAATCCAGCTCTCAGGAGGCTGACGTTTGAGGATCCAGGTTCAAAGCCAGACAAAGCAGAAAAGTCCATGAGACTCTAATCTCCAATTAACTACCAGAAAACCAGAAGTGGTTCTGTGGCTTAAAGTGGTGGAACACTAGCTCTGAGTGAAAAACCTCAGGGATAGTGCCCAGGTCCTCCGTTTCAACCAGATGACAGTCTGGAAATTAAAAAATAATTCCTTCACCCAAGCCAGGTTCAGATGGCTCACATCTGTAATATTAGCTACTCAGGAGGCTGAGATCTGAGGATCAGAGTTCAAAGTCAACCAGTTGAAAAATCTGTGAGATGCTTATCTCTAATTATCCACTAAAACGCCCAAAGTGGAGCTATGATTTACATGGTAGAGTGATAGCCTTCAGCGAAGAGCTAAGAGAAAGTGTCTAGGACTCGAGTTCAAGCTTCAGTACTGGTACAAAACAAAACAAAATAAAACACCTTCATCATCATTTCTCCACTCCCCTCCCGTTTTGTAGTTCTGGGGATAGAACTCAGGCCTTTCTGAAGCTCAGTCCTTGAGTTCTCTGTTTCCTTGTAACTGTTACTGTCTAGTAAAACAACATAATATATTTTTAAAGAAAATGTGTCTTTCAGATCTTAATTTTTTAACTTGAGCTTCAGAACAAGTACCATATTTTCATTTGTTTCATGTTAGTATAAAATATTATGAGGACCTTTTATTTAGTTATACACATTTCCTTGCATGGTAATGGAATTAAGTGGCTTTTAATAACATATAATTAACCCCAAAGATAGAATAGTGGTAGGTACACATTGCTTGTTGTCAGGAAGATTATGAAATAATTTTTTAAACTGTAGAGAGTTATGCAAGCAGAAGGATTTTATTTATTTCCAGAAAATAGGTTATTTTTTTTGGGGGGGGGTCCGGTCGTGGGGCCTGAACTCTGGGCCTGGGTGCCGTCCCTCAGCTCTTCAGTTCAAGGCTAGCACTCTACCACTTGAGCCACAGCACCACTTCCGGCTTTTTTCTTATGTGGTGCTGAGGAATCGAACCCAGGGCCTTGAGCATGCAAGGCAAGTGCTCTACCACTGAGCCACCTTCCCATCCCAATAGGTTATATTTTTAAACCCTTCCTGCAATTAGCTTTGGTTCATTCAAATGGAAACCTCTGACATATTACATGATTTATAAAATGGAAGTGACTCACTGATTTCAAGAAAAAACTTGTAACATTAAACATTTTGCCCTGCCTAACAATCTGGAATAATAACTTGGACTATCCTTCTCTAATTTGCATAATCTCAGAGAAAAAGAAAAAAAATAACATCATTCTAGGCACAATGCTTTTCTGGCCATTACCTAAATGGCTACACTTCTGCTGCTTACTTGTATTGTTTAATAGATGTCAAAGAATCACCTTAGATGAATATTTACTCCAGATGAACATGAAAGCAACAGATAACATATGAGACTAACATGAAATCTAACAACAATGGCCAGCAAGCATTAGAGGGGCTGTGTCTAGTTTGCAATCTCATGTCAAGACAATGTGGACAGTGCACATACTATTAAAGTCTGTTAGTCCTTGTGTTCAACATCCAGCCCCAAAGCAGATGTGCGAAATGTAGAAATCTCAGAGCCACTACTTTTTTGTAGGAGTTAACAGATTTATTAAAGGGGACTATGAATCCCCAAAGCATTTATGAAACAAGTGCTAACCCTAAGGGCTTTGTAATGTCTTTAATAGAAGAGAAAAATATGACTTCTGCTTCCATGGAGCTGGGAGCCTGCTGAGAAATCTCCTAGGATTTATGAATCAGTCCATGATTCACTACTGGATGATTATCAATGGTGATACATTTTCATCTTTTAAAAAACACCTTCATCCAAATTGAATACATAAATTGAGTTATCAAATTAGATTCCGTGTCTTAAATTTGGGGGAAAATTTGCATTAAAATAAGGACATTTTTTGTGTTTCTAATAAGATTTTGTTTATCATGAGTGACAAGGAGTTGAAGAGACATAATTGGCCAAGAGGGCCTCTTGGAAATATGTTTACATTCTGATACTAGCAGAAAATGAAATAGTTCCATTGTTCTTTTAATATTTTTGTTCTAGGGTATATAAACTAGTATGCTACCTATTATGATCTATTATTTATTGTGATTATATCCTTATTCAAAGACAATATTGCCATTTACTTAATTATGAACAAATAATTATTTGTTTGAAATAAATATCAACTAAGACAAAAAAGTAAGGCTAAAGCATAGCACAAAATTTCTAATCTCAACAGAAGATAATGTTGAGTAACAGAAATAAATCACTATATATATATATATATATATATTATTGCTTCATTATCCAATATTCTCCACAGGAGTGAGCATTAATAACATTTAGTGAAATAAAATTATCTTACATTACTTTGTGTCTACTCATATGCATATGCTAGTACTGGGGCTTGAACTCAGGGCTGGGCACTCTCCCTTAGCCTTATTGCTGAAGGCAGACATTCTACCACTTGGGCCCACTTGTAATTTTTTACTGATTGATTGAAGATAAGACTGTAGAATTTTTCTGACTGGGTTGGCTTCAAACTGCTATCCTCAGATCTCAGCCTGGCAAGTAGCTAAGATTAGAGACATGGGCAACTGGTGTCTGGCTGAGATGCTTATTGAGGCAAAGAATGATTCTTAGCACTTTGCATACATGGACTAATTTAACATATCAGCCTAGGAGGAAAGTGCTGTTAAAATTCACATTTTATAGATGAAAAAGAAGAATTTGCCTGATATCACACAAGTAGTAAGTGATAGAATTGGACATTGGCCAGATCTTCTGCAGCAACATTAACTTGTGTTCCTGCTGACTTTCAGATAAAACTTCTCAATCCATTGCTATGGCTACCTACACGTATGTATCTGATATTAACTGGGAAATTGTAACTCTGCTAGTTGTTTTGGTTTTATTTTGTTTTATGGCCCTGTGCTCTATCTGCTATGTGTCCTTAAATCAGTAGACAAAATTTCAAGATGACAATCACACGTCACTATCAAATATACATTCAGAACAAGCTCTTGTCACAAACTAATGTTACATCAATCATCTCCAGTGACAACCCTATGTACATTTGGGTGATATTATGTCATAGTTAGTTCTAATGCCAATGAGAAATTTTGGATGCTCTGTTAGAATTACTTATGATAAAGAAGGAAAGCAATTGTTTGATAATAATATTTGACTTTAAAATCACCTTTTACTATTCATTATTAAGAATTTTGGAGCAAGTTTATTAATAAGATTGCAAAAAGAACAACTTCAGCTCACGGCTGGTGCTCTAACACCTGAGCTATACCACCAGTTTGGCAAAGAACATTTTTCAAAAATAATTTTCCAGAAGTAGAGGTGAGTCTCAAACTGGTAGAGCTCTAGCTTTGACCAAAAGAGCTCATGGACAGCGCCCAGGCCCCCAGTTCAAGACCCATAACTGACAAAAAGTAACTAATAATTTGCTCCTATCATTATTTGTAATTTGAAATATTTGGCAACAAATATCCAATAATAGAATTAACACTGTTTCACAAATAAAGAGGAATTGGAACTGGAGGCTAGCAAAACATTGTAACATCAACACAAAGCCACCTCTAGGCTTGTATTTATTTAAAATATCCCGTGTTCAACCAATGACCTAACAAAAAGTGAGTCTTAAAGAAAAGATACCATTTATTGAACAAGCTATTGTCATAACTATTTATACTTACGATCTCATACTAATGTCAGTTTTAGAAAAGAGGAGAGAGGAGAGGAAGAGGACAGAAGAAGAGGAAGAAAGAGGAAATGGGAAGAAAGTGAAGGAAAGGGAAGGAAGGGAAGAGAGGAGAAGGTAGAAAGAGAGGGGAGAGAAAAGAGAAGAGAGAAGGAAAAGACTCGAAAGTTCAGTAATAATTAGTTATTCCTATATCCAAGGTATTTGAACACACCTTGGAGTTGGTAGCCTGTAAAATAAATCTCTAATATTAAATGTTTTGTATATTGGCATTACTATACAAAGCTTAATATTTATGGTTATTCTTAAAAGAAAAATCTCTCTCCTTTAGATTGAACCATCAATTACCTGGGCTATTTTGTGAGTGATCAAACACCCGAGAGAGAATGTGTGACATGTGCCAGGTCACATGTAAATAGAAAATCCCTGGCTAGAATCTAAGTTTCAGAGCTTCTACACAGCTCCTTCTTCTCTGTACCACAATCTGCCTATGAAGACATAGAATCTGCATATATTGTGAGATAATTGAGGCATAGGATAATAGTTTTTATTGGCTTTTGGACCATTTCATTTCCCAGGGTGTGTCCTATATCGAGGCTTATGTTTTTCAAGTATGCACTAATTATGACTTGAATTTCTTAATGAGTACAGTTCATTTTATGGTGTTGCTGCAGAAGGAGAGATAGAAAGGAAAACTAGGCTTCAGATTGATTCAAATGATTCTGAGATTGTTTTTTTCCAAAATAGAATTCAACAAATAAAATGCCCATTTCATCCTGAATTGCCACTCAAGTTTGAAACAGAGAATGAAAAAAATTCAGCTTATTTCATACTGAATTGGATCCTATTTCCACAAATTGAGAAACAGATATACTTTCATTGTTTTTCCTTATCAAATAAAAGTTACAAAAATAGCCCTAATTAGGCTCTGTATATAATCAAAATAAGAAAATGTTCAACCCAAACTGGATAAACAATTGGCTCAGAAAAATCATCCAGGCAGTTCAATTATTGCTTATGATGTTGTATACACCGAAGATAAGTTTTTGAAGCATAAAACTCATGATTACTAAACTTTTCAGCATAGATTAAGAATGTGGGGTGTCTGTTCTGTGTGCGTTCATGTGTGCATGCATGCATGCATGCATGCATGCTTGTGTGTGTGTGTGTGTGTGTGTGTGTGTGTGTGTGTGTGTGTGTGTGTATTGGTGGTACCGGTGCATGAACTCAGCTTTGGGTGTTGTCTCATTTTTTTTAACTTAAAATTGGCACTCTACCACATGAACTACAACTTCACTTCTGATGAATAATTTGTATACGATTTATTAATGCAAGACTGAGTATATGGCAACTTATTTGTACCTGTAGGATTTATATCTTTTGCTGCACATTCATTTATTAATCAAAATCTAATAGTAAAGACAACATATACTTACTATTTTTCATAAAATCACTTTATGCAACCAGAGAGAAGGATTGAAAAGGTATGCAACAACAAGAACAGGTTACATCAAGAGAATCTTAATCCCTGTCACCCAAAGGGGGAAAAATATACAACCAAGAAAATAAACACTCTTTCAAAGGAAAGAGAGATACAATTTCATTTGGATTTTGTTGTTCAAAGTGATAGGTAAGTCTGTGCATGAAAACAACAACAACAACAACAAAGAATATAGTGTCCTTCCAGGAGAAAACATTCTACAATTTACTGATCATCCATTTAGTTGGGCAAAAGTGACTGGCTTGTCAGTTTACTGGATAAAAGTGTTTGCGTTTACATGTAACTTTCCCAAGTGTGAGATCTTTTATTAATAGTAAACAATTGTTGGTTAAAGAAAGCACATCTTGTTCAAAAAAAAATAAAATCAAAGCACACGCACACAGGCTCACGCACGCACAAATGTTCAACCACTGTTTTTAAAGCATGATTTATGTTTTAGAGATTTAGTTCCAGAAGAAATCTCAATGAAGAGATCAGCTACAGAAAGACATTCCTGTGAACTGGTTAGGCAAGTAGTTGTTTTGAAGGAACACTGCCTGAGGCTCCAAGGAGATACAGGCAGCTTCAGAGAAGGGAGTAAGAGAGCAACAGAAGTTAGGTACTTCTGCCTTCAGCAAGCCAGACAGTGTTCATATTTATGACTAATCTTTATTAGGGCAATTGTTGCCGCCCACTCTGCCTCCACAAAAGATTCTGATTAGGAACCAATCATTTTCCCAGAGAGAGAAAAAAACACTGCTTTTGTAGTTGGGATTTTTGTAATATGCCTGTCCCCTCCCCTCATACACCAAGAATAAATAGAAAAGAGATACACCATCCCAAACTCTTTAGATCCTATGCCACATGAGGACTGCTTAGAAGACATGTTGTGTTACATTTCCTAACAGTGGCATTGGTATATGTGCCCTTTCATAAATGCCTCTTGACAGCATGCCTACGCATTGTATGGAAGTATGTAGGGAGTCTTAAAAAGATATAATTCAAAAGCTAGGGAGTGACATTCATCATTACCAAGTGCAAGAGGCTGAGCACTCACTCATGTAGACCAACTCCATGCTCTTTTCTATAAGGACCAGAGGGAGAAATAGCCTGTTTATCAATGTAAAACCAATTAGCACCAGCAGGGCAGAGTCTGGAAAAAGCTCAAACTTCCAGTCTTTTGTTGTTGTTATTGTTTCATTGCTGTTGTTTAATTAGATTTCATGATTCCTAAAGTTGGAGTGTCATTAAAATGCAGGGATGTACTCTTTACCTGACTTATACAACTGTGACCCCTCTGTACATCACCTTTCTAATAACAGTGGAAAATTTTTGTTTTAAAAAATGCAGGAGACAGCAAGGCACTAGTGGCTCACTCCTGTAATCCTAGCTACTCACAAAGTTGAAGTCCTGAGGACCACAGTTTGAAGCTGGCTGGGGCAGAAAAACTCATGAAAATCTTATCTCCAGTCACTAGCTAAAATCCATGTGGTAGCATGGAACAAACTAAGACTTGAGGGCTGGGAAGGTGGCTCAGTGGTAGAGCGCTTGCCTTGCATGCATGAGGCCCTGGGTTCGACTCCTCAGCACCACATAAGCAAAAAGAAAAAAAGCCGGAAGTGGCACTGTGGCTCAAGTGGTAAAGCACTAGCCTTGAGCTGAAGAGCTGAGGGACAGTGCCCAGGCCCAGAGTTCAGGCCCCAAGACCGAACTAAAAAAACAACTAAGACTTGAGTGGAAAAAAAAAAAAAAACTAAGTAAGAGTACAAAGCTCTGAGTTCAAGCCCCAGTACTGACACAAAAGAAAAAAAAAAAGAAAGAGACATAAAGCCCCAAATGGAAAAGTCTGTTTCCTTTCCATGTCAAAGAACTACCAGAGAGTTGAATTTTATAAATAACTTATTAATTCCAAAATCTGAAGGAAAAAGATAACACAGAAGGATATATCTGTGTTAATCATTCATAAAACAGAATCTTTCCTTTCCCAGAATCTTTTCCTTTTCTTTAATTATAGAGAGTTACTTTAAAAAGCCATGTTTTATAAGGCCATAAGCAGGTAGCAACTTTCTCTGGAACAAATTGTACTCAACTCCTAGATAAAATACATGGTTTTTATTTTTAATGTTATTTCTATTTCATTACTCTGGGCTGGAGAGTTACAAAATTTCAGACGTTAATGTAAAGGGTGTGCCGAGAAATGACTTCAACAATGTGAATTAAGAGCTTTCAGATTCTTGGGACAATGTTAAATAAACAAAATGAAGTTAGAATTGATTTGTTAAGCATATCAATGAATGTCTTTTCTATACACAAGAATAACTTTGTAGACAGAAGAGACAAGAAGGAAGCTTGCATCACTGTGGACAAGATACTCCTGTTTGGCACCAATTGTCTACAAGCAAACTGGTGGAAAGTCAAAGGAACCTCTTCAAAATAGCTCCCAATGGGAGAAAAAAAGAATCGGAAATACATGTGTCTATTTTCAATTTTTTCCTTTACCTGGCAATGTCTCCTATAATCTTTCTAAACAGACATAATATATACAGCTTCTGGGTTTATCAGCTTTGTTTCATATCCGTATTTGAATATCTTATTAATATGGATCTACTTTTATAGTTAGTGATATACACAGCTGTATTCCAGATGAGACTTTACACTAGGAAAGTTGGATATTGGTGGTTCATACCTGTAATCCTAGCTACTCTGAGGACTGAGATCTGAGGATCATGGTTCAAAGCCAGGAAAATCCCTGAGATTTCTATCTCCAATTAATCACCAAAAAGCAGTTAAGTAGAACTGTAGCTCAAGTGGTAGAGTGTCAGCCTTGAGCAGAGAAGTACCCATAATCTGAGTTCAAGCCCTAGTACCAGCACCAAAACAAAACAACAACAGACTAAGAGAATACTTGTTTTCTGTTCCTACTCCAAGAATTAGCACCCAGTCTCTGTTGGAAAAGAAAAATTGGACAATAAATATTGCCTTATATGAAAAGTCTTCCAAGGCAACTTCCAAAATGCCTAATTTATTGACAAATAAGTACAAGAGAGTGTGGAGTTTGAAATCATTCACTCCTGTTGACACCGCTGTATCTCCAGTTATTTTCCTGTCTTAATATCTGGGACAATAAGTGTGCACCACTAGGCCTAATTTTAACTTTTAATTTATAAATTTCACAATGTAGTAAATCCTTAAGTTTTTTTATATGTAAGCATTAGAAATATCCATTGTAGAGACTGGTATATGTTTCTTCTCTATCAGATTAGCTGGATACCTTCAGGCCAGTTATTCCTCATCTATCAATTTATATATGAAGTGATTGTCTCAGTGGCCCTATCAACTCCAGAATAATCTTGAAAATGTGTGAAGAGATATTGGTCTTCTTTCCATCCAATTTATGATTCTAGATCTGGAGTAATATTTAGTGTTGATGTTGCTCACCCTGAGACCATATTGTAAGAACTGTTGAATTAAACTATATAGGAGTCTATATATCTCTGACTTTATTATTAATGCTAAGATTCTACCCAGGTACATATGCATTTCTAATTACAAATTTTCTTAACCATTAGACTGGAAAAAAGAACATTAAATTATGATCACTCAATGATAGTTTGTTTTGTTTTGTTTTGTTTTGGTCAGTCATGGGGCCTGAACTCTGGGCCTGGGTGCTGTCCTTCAGCTCTTCAGCTCAAGGCTAGCGCTTTACCATTTGAGCCACAGAGCCACTTCCGGCTTTTTCTGCTTATGTGGTACTGAGGAATCGGACCAAGGGCCTCATGTATGTAAGGCAAGCACTCTACCACTGAGCCACCTTCCCACACCCCCAAATATTTTTTTTAAGTAAAGTTTGTCTTGTTAATTCTATGAGACCTGAAGAAACACTGATTATCTTGGTTTCCAAAGAAATTTGTCTACTTTAAACCACTGATTATCATGTGAAGAAAATTCACTTTTCTCATATTTTATATAGTAAAGGATAGTCAATGTTTTATGAAATGCTATCCTATCTTCAATGCTATCAGATTTTTAAATTAGGAAAAACTAAAATGATAAATCTATTCAAATTTCTTTTTTCTTCTTGCATCAGGAATATATATTATTCTACTTGTGATTAATACTTCAATGTCTCCACATATGTCACATGTCCACTTCCACTGAGATCTGGGCCCAGACAAGACACCACATACATGGTAGCTGCTTCAGATGCTGTATTTAAATGATCAAAATTGTTCTCCTACTGTATGCTATTAGGACAATTATCTTCATTTTGTGAATGGAGAAACTGAGGCTCTGAAACAGTCTAATTTTTCTAAGGTCATCAAAATAATGAATGATGAAGACAGAATCAAATAGAGATAGGTTGGCCATGTACCTCCAGAACCTGAATACTTTATCCTACTTTTCATAACAGGTGGAGAAGCAGGTTTAGAGAATTTAAGATGTTGTGGCTTAGCCCTGACCTACTTGCAAACTTTATGAGAAATGTTGGAGAAGTATTCGAATTGGATCTTGGTTTTCTATCTTCAAGGCTGGACTCTAGAGTATTCTTAAAATTTTTATGTATAAAATTCTACAGTTTTCTATCTTTTGTAGATGGAAATTTTATTTTCTTGCCAAACAAAAGCTAAGGCGACTAACAGGAAAGAAATCATGTGCTTTTTAACCAGCATACTAGGATTTCAACCTGATCAGTGTTTGAGAGGACACAAGGTCAGAATCAGCTCCTGTGTTTCGGGCGGCAATCCCCTGGTGTTGATCTGCCCTCTTCAACTTTGTCATTCCAAATGCATACATGCTGAGCACAGTGGCTTAAGTAACATTACTGAGGTTACACCAGAGACAGGTGTTAAGGGAACTATTTCCCTGGGGGCTATCAATTCTAACTCTCCCTTCTCAAAAAAAAAAAAAAATGGGGGAGTACAGAAGGAAAAGCGGTTCTTTTCAGATTAAACACAGAGACAGCAAACACCTTGCCCTAGGCAATACATTTTCTGCCAGTGTGTGCAGTAGTATACCCAAACACCAAGCCAAAAGCAAACAGCCCCTTTTTGTAAAGGAAGAGCTGTCACCTGTCAAGTGATATTTGTGAATTTTGAGAGAAGAAAAAGAAAACCCCTTCCCTTGTTTTATTAAGCAGCCTGTTTGTTCAAGGTTAGAAATGCATACTTGGGTTTAAGGTAAAGTCTCTGAATTGGCTCTCTTGAACAAAGTGATACTTTCCTATTGGCTATGCTACACAAAGAAGAGAATAGAGTCTGCTCTTATTGGGACACCTGAATTAGTCTAAACCAAGTGTACAGTGAGCTACCTCCTAAACAATGCTGGTAATTACAATCCCATTTTATAAAAATGAAAGCAATATCTTGTCATGTAGAATGTGTTTTCTTGTTTGTAAGTTTTTATACTCCTAGAATGAATAAACTCTACATTAGACAAATTGCATCTGAATGATTTTTAAAATGATAATAACCAAGGGTTAAGAATCTTAAGGTAAGAGCTAGAAGAAGTTAGGTGCCTGCCAGGGGCTTATGCTTATAAACCTAGCTATTCAGGAGGATGAGATCTGAGACTCATGCTTTGAAGCTAGCCTGGGCAGAAGTCCCTGAGATTCTCAGTTCCAATTAACCACCAAAAAGCTGAAAATGGAGGTATGGCTAAAGTGGCAGAGTCCTAGCCTTGAGCAACAAAGCTCAGGAAAACTAACCAGGCCCTGAGTTTAAGCCTCAGGACACACACATTAAAAGAAAAAAGAAATACTAGAAGAAAAGGAAAAAAATGCTATCCCTCTGCCTTTTCAAGGACTATTCTAGGAGAAAGATTGGAAATATAGTTGGAAATACTGATTTTTCCACCACATCTTTCCTTATTTCATTATAATCTCAAATACATCAGTTCACCTCAAGACAAAGGTCTTCTAGTCTCCACTGCCTTCCTCATTTGTGGCCCAAACTACCACCCCTACCATTTTATTTCAATACAGCTTTAATTTCAGTCAAAGAGACTCTTTCATCTAGACATGCAAATAACCAAACTTACTTCAGTAACTTACAAGTATTTGCATTTTTTGAGACAAGGTCTCACTATATGGCCTATGTTAGCCTCAAACCCACAACGCTTCTGATTCTGGCTCCTTAGTTTTAGGATCATAGATTTGAAAGAAATATACCTGGCTAGTCTTTATGTATTTCAAAGAAGATACATAGCTAAAACTGATGTCAATTTTGTAAACCCCCTTACACAGTGTGTGTATAAATAGACAGTAACATTAATGAAGGGGAAAATTAAGGAAAGTAATTTGATAACAATATTGTTCATATCACCTTACCTAAAAATTATATCCTGTTAGAATTTAACATGAGAAAATAATGTGCTTCTAAGAATTATGAGTAGAACGTTTAAATTATGGTGTATTTTGGCAATGATATAAACATATTGATTGCGTGGGAGGTCAGTAAACAGGTTGCTCAGAATATAAATGTGGTGTATATGTGGTTTATATACCATATACGTATAATGGGATTATATATATATATATGTATAAAATGGGATTTTATATATACTATACTATATATACTATATACTATTATATATACCATACTATATTAAATGGAGTTTTTCTCACACATTAGAATAATATATCATTTTTTAAAGAAACGGAATATTTAGAAAAAAAAATTTAAGTCAGACCTAGAGAGACCAAGGTTTCATGTTTCCCTTTATATATAGAAGCTAGAATTAGCTTAAAACTAATAAGTAAATACATTAGGTAGTATGCAAGTATATACAAATATATTAACTAAACTATGGTAAATCCAAGAGAGAACTCCAAAACTTTGGAAAGGCTTTGGAGAGAACTCCAAAAACTTTGAAAAGGCAATGTCAAAGTTCAACAAAATGAACACCAGAAAACAGGCACTTGAAATGGCGGGAGAGGGCCCCAAAGGGAGGGGCAGATGAATAAAGAGAAGTGGAGAGAATGCAATAAAGATATTCAATGTCTATCCTACAACATTAAGGAAAGCGAGAAAAGGGGCAGTTTGGGAGGAACAGGTGAGGATGTTGAAGGGGGACATTGATTAAGATGCATTGTATGTATTTATGTTTACTTATTTATTTTGTTTATTTATTACCAGTCCTGGAGCTTGATCTCAGGGCCTGGGCACTATCCCTGAGCCTTTTTGTGCTTCAGGCTAGTGCTCTGCCACTGGAGCCACAGTGCCATTTCTGGCTTTCTCTGTGATCCTCTGCCTTTGAACTGTGATCCTCTCTCAGCTTCCTGAGTAGCTAGGACTACAGACATGAGGCACCAGCTCCTGGCTACATTTATGTATTTATATACTGTCTTGTAAAACAGCAACTCCTTTGTATGACTACTTAAAAATAATGAAATTTGCCGGACGTCAGTGGCTCATGCCTGTAATCCTAGCTACTAAGGAGGCTGAGATCTGAAGATTGGGGTTCAAAGCCAGCCCGGGCAAGAAAGTATGTGAGACTCATCCCTTAACCACCAGAAAACCAGAAGTGGTGCTGTGTCTCAAGTGGTAGAGTGCTAGCCTTGAGCTGAAGAGCTGAGGGACAGTACCCAGGCCCAGAGTTCAAGCCCCATGACCAACCAAAAAAAAAAAAAAGAAATTATTTGAAAAATCACATATTGTAAATTTTATCTATAACATAGCTTCAATGTGTTTCAGAAAACTTTTAGAAACAATGCAAAACAAACATTCTTAAGTATTATCAATCTTCAGGGATATACATCATTATGGCAGTTATAAAGTTCTTTCTAATTTTATTTCAATAATCAGATAAATTTATTAATTGGTATTTTATAATAAAAGATAATACATATCTTTTTAAGTTTTATTTTATTGTAAAGATGCTGTACAGAGGGAACTAGAAAACTAGAATAGACAATAATAAAAAATAACAAGTTTTTAGTTGACTATATTTTTATGTGTCAAGGACCTTGAATGAAATAAGTGAAAGAAATTGTCACAATTCTCTGAGTAATTGCTGATATATTGATTTATACAGCCAAGGAGAGACAGATACTCAATTATTTTGATGTCATTTCATTAAAATTAATAAAGACACAAAGTCCAATTCAATGACCAATCTAATACTCTAATTCCAAAGCAAATTGTAAATGGTAAAGTCTTTATATTAAAAATAAGGTAGCCATCAACTTTTTAAAAGCCTTCTTATCAAACTTGTTTATACTGAATTCTAGTGATTTTCTGAATGACCATACAAGCATGTAGCTGACACCAAGAGAACATGAAAAAAAATAAGGGGATATGTAGGAGAAAAGAGAAGAGCAAGCTTTGATGTTGATGTTGATGTACATCTCAAAAGTTTGGGAGATTAAGATATGTGGAAGATGATTGCTGCTGGTATAAAACCAGGATTCAGATCCTTTCCACTTTCTATAGCCCAGAGGAAGCATGCAGGGAAGAGGATTGAGTGTGTTTGTGTGACTCATATTATAGTATTATCAACTGGCATCTTGGGCTCTGACTGTAATTAAGTCAGCCAATGAAATTTGTCATAAAATATACTCTGTCAATAGAGTATATGCTTAACCTCTATACTAAAATACTAAACATCCTCAAATGACAATTTGAAACAACTTGCAAAACAAATTATTTTGGCTCAATTTTCTTTTCTTTTCTTTTTTTTTTTTTCGGGGGGGGGGGTGGTCCGGTGGGGACTGAACTCTGGGCCTGGGCGCTGTCCCTCAGCTCTTCAGCTCAAGGCTAGCACTCTACCACTTGAGCCACAGCGCCACTTCCGGCTTTTTTCTTTTTGCTTATGCGGTGCTGAGGAATCGAACCCAGGGCCTCATGCATGCAAGGCAAGCACTCTATCACTAAGCCACCTTCCCAGCCCTTTGACTCAATTTTCTAATACAAAGACATGTCTACAGGTGTGTTTCCCATCAAATTATATATGAGTCGGTGTGTGTGTGTGTGTGTGTGTGTGTGTGTGTGTGTGTGTGTGTGTGTGCGCGCGCGCGCGCGCGCGCGCGCGTCCATGTGCGTGTATGTGTTGCCAATATACCTACAAGCATTAGCAGAGAGCAAAAGAAGATAGGAGGCATGGAAATAATATCTATAAAATACAAATCAACTTTAAATCCCACAAGTAAAAACTTTGGTCTGATTTGTGGTACTGCTTAGAAAATGTAAAACTTAGAAAAAAATCATTCTGATAAACTATGTATAGTTCCATATTTTTCTTGGTAATATCCGGTGAGAAGTATAGCATTGATGAAAACAAAGAGTACCACGACCAAGAAACAGCTTACTCAATAAAATAGGAACATATTGTCTTGATTTAATTACATTAACAGTTAAAAATAAAAATTACTACCGTGATTTAATTTTCAGTGCAAACATGTAATAGATATGATAACTATGATACAAATGGTAAATAATGATAAATTAACATTACAGTAAGGCTTCATATTCTGTTTGAAGTGATCAAATATTGATTCTCAGTAGATATGGGGGAAACATTAACACTGAGTTATTTAGGGAAAATGTAAAAAGAGATAAATTAATAATAAAATAAATAAATTAAAATTAAATAATAGAAGTCAAATCATCTAAAAGACAAAAAAAAAGAATTGAGGGAACAAATGGGGAAAAAGTCCTCAAAATACCTCAAATATAATTACAAATTAAAATAAATAAAAATAAGTCAAATCATTTAAAAGATAGAATAAAGGAAAAAAGAATTGAAGAACTAAATAAATCCTAAAAATGCTGAAAATATAATTATGTTTTATGCAATTGAAAATATACCAATTAAAAAACAGAGACGGCCAGAAGAGAGATGTGATCTGAATATAGGTTGTGTAGGATAAATAACTTCAAATATAATGATAAAGATAGGTCGAAAGTAAAAGAATGGAGAAAAAAATATATATCTATATATACATACACACAATGGAATTTTGCCAATCCATTGGAAAGAATTTTGCGATTTGAAGGGAAATGGACAAACCTAGGACAAATCATGTTAAGTGAAGTAATCCAGGCTCAGAGACAACACAAGTTTTCTCTCACATGTAGAAATTAGACCTAAAATATAACTATGCATAATAACATACACAAGGTTCAGTTGTTAATATTACCTCTTAAAAGTATGAAAGGCATATTTCATATGCTCAATCTGTATAAATATGAGCAATAAAGTAATATAGTAGTCAACAGAGTCAAAATCCAAGAAGGTTTTGGTAAAGATAGATTAAACTATGAATTTCTTTTGAGAAACTCTTTGTTGAGAAATTCTATTCACTCTACTATTCAAGGGAGCTTATTCTTAGTAACATTACAAATGTTTCTCTAATTCAAAAGACCCAGACTAAGTGTGGTAGCACACAAATATAACCCCAGCTACTCAGGAGGCAGAGGAGGAGGAAGATCAAAAGTTTGAGCAATGTTAGTAAGATCAAAAGACAAAACAAAAGGCCTGGAGACATGGATCAAGCAGTAACATTACTTGTGTAGCACAATGCAAGGCCCTGGAGTTAATACTGAGTGCTGCAATTAAAATGTCCTATTAGTAATGAAAGGCAAAACAATAAGATTGCCTGTCTTGATTAGTAAGGTAAACATTTATCAAGAATTACTAAAAATAAGATGAATTTCTCAATTTCAGTATTTCTTTCCCTAATAATCTGACATGTCATCTCATATGCATTATAGAGTTGTATTTCTTGAAAAGTGAGAAAATACTGGGCTGAGATTCCAACATCCAATGTACATATCAAACAGGAAAGTAAAATATGTACTGACTAAGCAAAGTTAGCAAGATTTACATGGAAGAGAATACACTATCGGGCAGTGGAAACAATAAAACACTATACTAAGTATTACAAATAAGGGAAACAAGGAAGCCTATGTTTCTTTGGATCTGGCCTACTTCACTTAATAGGATTTTTTCCAAATCTTTCCATTTCCTGAGAATGGGGTGATTTCTGATGGAAGGATAGAATTCCATATGTATATATACCATATATTCTTGATCCAATCATCCACTGAGGGGTATTTGGGTTGATTCCATGTCTTGACTATGGTAAATAATGGTGCAGTGAACATAGTTGTGCTGGTAACTTTAGTGTGGCCTTGTTTGATAGCTCTAGCAGGGGATCACAATAACTCAATAGCTATGTACATTTAAACTTATAAAATGGTGCGAATCAAAATTAACTACAAGATATGGAAATAAGAGGGTTTTTTGTTTTTGTTTTTCTTCGTATACTCTATGCAGTTATTTTTTTTTTTGTTTACCCCCCTTGTCACTTTTTATTTCAATACCCTTTTTATTGTATGTAAGTTTACCTGATTTGGGGATGGGAAGGGATATCACAGAAATGGTGAGGCAAAACAAAGGCTAAACCATTGCAATAGTGAAACTTACTAGATACTATATTGGAGATGAACTTTACAACTTGAGATCGGGGGGAAGTGGAGAGGAGGGAAAACAGGAGTAAATGAGGGTGGCTAACACTGTTTGAAAAGAAATGTACTCCTTACCTTACTTATGTAATCGTAACCCCTCTGTACATCACCTTTACAATAACAAAAGAACCACAGAACTAGCCCCTAAAAGCATGAGGGGCTGAAGAGGCTCATTACTTCAGAACACTCATTACTACTATCCTGAGCAAGTCTTATACTTTGCCAGTCCTGCATCTGAGGGATATGGTACTCTAGGCCTTGCTGTGTAATTGTCACATGTAAATATGGAATATGAAGATATTAAGATAGTCCTAAGGCAAGGAAAGAATGTTGAAAAACTTTTGAAAAGCTAATTATGAATAATGCCAATTCTATTGAGACATAGAGTACATAACAGATAGGCAGGCTTGCTTATTAGGTGAAGTTCATTCTCAGTTTTTCCTTCCTTTCAATACAGCCTGGAAGTAGAGCTGGCTCTGTTTTGTTTCTATTATTGTCAATGCCTCACTTAATTTTTTCTGAATTCCTTTATGGGGACCTGCTATGTGTTCTCAAGCACTAGGTATGACACAATATAACTACCAACCCTTTAGCAGTCAGAGAAGCCTGGGCAGGAAATTCCATTGAATTCTTATGTTTAATTATTCTCCAATTACATAAAGCTGGAAATAGATCTGTGGCTAAAGTGGTAGAGTGCTAGCTTTGAGTGAAAAAGCTAAGGAACAGAACCCAGGCCCTGTACCAGCTCCTGTACCAGCATAAAAAATAAATGAAAGGAAAGGCAACCCAACAGCACTATCTTGTGCATGGACACAGAAAATTTCATCTCAACTAAACATCTCAGAAAAGCATTTTTGCACCATCAACTATTGTCATTCCTAGCATTTCCAGGAGTATATAATATATGAGATGTCAACACTTAAAAAACAGGAACAAATATTTATACTAGCCAGGTGCTGGTGGCTTATGCCTGTAATCCGAGCTATTCAGGAGGCTGAGATCTTAAGGATTGTGATTCAAAACCAGCCTGGGCAGGAAAGTCCAAGAGACTCTCATCTCCAATAAACCACTCAGAAAACTGGAAGTGGTGCAGTGGCTCAAGTGGTAGAGTGCTAGCCTTGAGCTGAAGAGCTGAGGGACAGCGCCCAAGCCCAGGAAAAAAAAAAAAAAAAAAAAAAAAAGACAAAACAGGAAACGGAAGCCTGAGGAATGAGGGAATTAATGTCTCAGTGCTAAAGCCAAATGTCTTTTTAATGTACCAGGTAACCTTCATTCTTTATTACTAAGTACTTAAACCTGTGCATGTGCATACTCCTTCCTCCTTCAGTAAATGAAATTTCAGAGAGAGGTGGTTTGCTACTTAGGAAACATTCTCTGTGTAGAGTAGAATTAAGTCCAGATTCTGTCCCTCTCTCACCTGGTAAACCCAAGTAAAGTGAGATTGGCATACAGAATAGAGATATAAATAGTTATTTGCCTCCTCTTTGCCTATGTATTACAGGAAGTTGAAAAGATGTAGAAACCATAGACAACTACTAATCATTTCTCAGCAAACGTAATAAACTTGCCAGTTCAGAGCCGGTTGCCTTTGTATATGCCTTTAAGTACATAGCAGAATGGTGGATAGCATGGCCTACAGATGAAAGAGGAACCCCATTCTACTCACCCACATGGGGTCACTGAGGTCTGAGTCTTGCATGCGGATACAGTCCATGCTAATTTCAATCTTGTTTGTTGCACCATTTTCTGATGGCTCATCCACAAAGTTCAAGTCAATGGGTTGAACTGAACATATAGGCCTGACAATCCCAAGGAAAGTATATTATTTATGAGGCACTGGCACAAAGTCAAACACATTCACCCCCTTGGTAAAAGGAACATGTTGTGCTTCAAGATGACAAAACTTCTTAGTAGCTTAGAATCAGAAACTCCAAATTTGAATCCTGGCTGAACCCCTTTCTCAGATGGATAATTTCAAGTTGCACATGTGTGGACCGTGCTGGCTAAATGGGAATCATGATAGCAATCTGAATTGCTGGATAAGAATTGGAACAGAATGGATGGATTAAATGTACAGTCTTTTCGACCTATCCTATAGGATTTTCAGGGCAATGATATTCTCTTCACCAACACCTTAATATATCCACTAATCCAAATCTAATAAAAAGGTAATAATAATTCCTAAAAAGATAAAAAAATATGCCCCCAAAATTTGATGTATGTCTTCAAAGTTCCAGGAATGGATTTATTTAAGTTATCAGAGAAACCCTAGGGATATTATTTCAACTTTGTCCATTCTAGAGTTCCCCCAAATGATACTGCTTTTAATAACAATTATGGTTTGGTATAGGATGGTGGACAAATAACTACTGTATTTTGAACACAGACAATATTGGAGGCAATGAATTTTCTCCAACAACATTAACTAATTTCTGGTTCTAGACCATATTTGACCTCCATTTACCAATTATTAGTAGTTTTAGGTATATTTCTTGCTCTTTTGATACTTACTGTTCCAGAAAATCCCAGATATGCTGGAAAACCTCTGGACTGAGGAATTCACTTGTTTGTGTGCTCTGGGACATGGTGGATCGGTAATAACTTTCTTTCCAAGAGAAATGCGCTGGGGTTTCTATGAAACTTAAGAAGACAAAAAAATGAAGCTATTATAATTTCTGTATTTATGATACTCAATGTTTAAATCAAACCATAGTCTATCAAGAAAACATCAAGTGAATCTGTACACTTATGCAGGTCTGTAGAGTACATTTTAATACTTGCACAACTGATATATTTCTTTAGGTAACACTATGAATCCCACTTTGCCACAAAGTCAGACAGACTTAGATGACTAAATAATCAAGTCTCCTATCAAAATACATCTTTCCAAATTAATAATATTGTTATTATGTGATATTCTCTCACTATCCAACATCTGTGTTCTTCAGATTTCCAAAAGAAAATAAACATTTCCTCATTAAACCTGACACCAAGTCTAACATTAAACCCATGTTATACATGTCTCAACTGATTAGATGCCTGTTCTGCCTCCAGCAGCTAAGGAGTCAAATTATAAAACCGGAATGAGCTCGGAAAACTTAAATTTCAACCTCAGAGTAATCATAATAAATTTCTAGTTACTCACATTGGTGTGTTGAGGGGTGGGGGAGGTAATTCTTAATCAGAGTTTAGAATTCTGTAATAGACTAAGGAATAAACATTGAAACACTACAAATTAATATAATTTCTGTTGGCTTTGTTTGTTGCTGGCTCCTCAAGTTTACCTTCACTTGTTTTTTCAACTTTGATCCCTACATATCACAGGGGAATCCTGTTGAGCTCAGGTCAGACATTCTCCAAATTGGAACATTATCTGTGGAGATCATCAGCAAAGTGATTTGTTGTAATGATCACCCCCTAATTCCACCCCCTAATTCTACCCTAGAATAAAATAAGCTAAACTCTGAATCTTATCTGTTGATACTATAAATAGTTAAATAAATAATAAACTTGGACAGTCTACTAACTATCCCCTTCAATTTTGAAATATATTTTCAGGTGTAGTTATATCATTGAAGATTTACTAACACATTTCAAGCTATCTGTAGAAATATAGCCATTTGTTCAACTTAAACATATAGAAAAATGTTTTGTTTGTCAGGAAACATAATTGACAATGGACACATAAAATGAATAAGATTGAACACAAAGTTCACAGTGTAGTATACAGGACCAGGGAAAAATGAAAATGATGAAGGCAAATTAGCCAGGCGTGGTAAGAGCTGATGGTACAGAGGAACACTATATGACAATAACACAAAAACTATTTAGGTAGTATTACGATAGCTTGGTACATGTGAGAAAATTGTAGCTAGAAGAGAACAAGAGAGCTAGAAGTTTCTATGAGTTTAGAAAAGCAGCTATCCAGTGTAATGATAAATTTAAATTGGTGGAAATAGAAGAATGGAATGTCAGTCTTTGTTATGGCTTTTCTGGCTACAATTTGAAAACTTTTCTATAATTAGAAAAGCATCTGAAAACCCATATCTTTAAATTAAAAGTGGAATTGAATTTAATCTTACTTTTGAAGGTGGGCAGACATCAGATTTTCACATTCTACCAATTAATGAACAGGAAGGAGTTGAAAATCAGTAGACTTGTTGCTAAAGTGGAAGTTATAAATACCTGTGTGAACCTTTAGGTATGTTTAAGTTATTTTAAAATTTGTCTTCTGGTCAAAATGAAATAGCAAAAAGAAGAAAAATATGAACTATGATTATAATCCTAGTTAGAGGAGGCTGAGATCTGAGGATTGTGGTTCCAAGCCAGCCTGGACAGGAAAGACCATGAGAGTCTTATTTCCAATTAACCACCAAAAAGCTATCAGTGGAGCTGTGGCTGAAGTGGTAGTAGACCAGCCTTTACAAAAAAGCAAAGGAACTGCACCCAAGCCCTGCAGTCAATCCTCAATACCAGCCCTCAAAATAAAATAAAATACATATAAGGGCCATGATTATAGCTCAGTATCAGATCACTTGTCACACATGTGTTTTAGAACCTTTGTTCAGTCCTTCACACTGCATGAACAAAACAACAAAATTGTAAAAAGCTCTAACTAGTAGTAAAAATCGACATGAACAAACATGTAAACTCTAAAATGTGTATAATAAATGACTGTCCTATGGATGGCCATAGGCACAGATCCATGTTGGGGATCCCATCCAGGGCTTGCGATGCTAGACACGTACTCTGCACTTGAAATATATCTCCACTCCTCTTTCTGCTTATTATAATAATGACTTCTGTAAAGAATGTGGCAGATAGTTTACAATAGTGAAGCAGAAAAAGTTAAAAACAAAATACAAGAATAAAGAGAGTTCCCCTGAGTCCCTAAGAATGCAGGTGTGATGACACAACTCAGTAAGTACAGTCGCAAAAGTGACCCTGCAGGTTCAAGAAAAATTCACAAAAATGCATATTTTGTTGTTGAAGAAAGCAGAAAGCTGAGCAGGAATGGCTCAAGCCTAGCTACTCAGTAGGTTGAGCTCTGAGGATCAGGGCTTGAAGCCAAATCCATGGGAGAGTTATCTCCATTTAACCAGCAAAAAGTCAAAGGTGGACCTGTGGTTCAAGTGGTAGAGCACCAACGTTGAGTGAAACAACTGAGGGACAGTACTCAGACCCTAAGTTCAAACCTAGTACTAGAACTAAAAAAGGGAAAGACAAAAGAAAAAGCAGGAAAGTACTAGAACAAAAAAGACAAAAGAAAAAGCAGGAAACTATGTATAAGAAAAACAATATATTATGTAAGTAGTTTATGTTCAATTATGCAGAAAACTCAACTATCCCAAATAACATATTTCCCATTTCCCAATGACTCCTGGCATGTAGATTTCAAAATAAATTTTAAGAAATCATAACATTTTTGTTGCTGTTGTTTTTCTGATCAGAATCACATTTTGATTTATGGTACACTTCTCTCCTTTCCTTTCCTTTCTTTGTCTTCTCTTTTTAAATATGGCCTCTAGGGTTCTGGTAGGTCCTTGGAAGTAAGAACCATATTTTAGTTTTTGTCCATTCTTGGTTTCACTCTAACACAAAACCTAACACAGAGCAGATGTAAAGAAAATACTGGAGAAGGAAAGATTTGAATTGAGAAAGGAAATACTTGAAAAGTAAAGCAGAAACAGCAATTCCAACATCAGTAAAAGGAAACCTAACATCTGCTTGCTTTCATGAGCAAGTTACTCTGCAGTATACCTGATAGACATTATTTCACAACAACTTTTGAGGTAAATATCAATACTACCACATTTTACAGATCAAAGCATGCTCTGGATTACATGGGAATTGAGAGGAAAAGAGAAAAGAGAGGGAGGAGAGGGGAAGAGAGAGGAGAAGGAAAGAGAGAGGGGGAAATGGAGAGAGAGAGAGAGAGAGAGAGAGAGAGAGAGAGAGAGAGAGAGAGAGGGAGGGAGGGAGGGAGGGAGGGAGAGGGAAAGGGAGAGGGAAAGGGAGAGGGAAAGGGAGAGGGAAAGGGAGAGGGAAAGGGAGAGGGAAAGGGAGAGGGAAAGGGAGAGAGGGAGAGATCAGAGGCTTAAACTCAGGGCCTGGGTGCTATCCCTGAACTTTTCTATTTAAAGCTAGCTAGGGCTCTACCACTTAAGCCACAACTCCCATTTCCGGATTTTTGGTGGCTAATTGGAAATAAGAGCCGCATTGACTGTCTTGCCCAGGCTGGCTTTGAATGGTGATTCTCAGATCTCAGCTTCCTGAAGCAGCTAGGATTAGACTAGCTGTTGTTAAGGATATAGTTTGAGGGTGCCTAATTTGACATTTTCAAGATTAATGACTGCACAAGCAACTCACTTCCTGTATGCTTACATTCCATATTGGTATCAGTGAAAAAGAGAATAGCATAAGTCTCAAAGAACTAGGGAAGTATTGCAGTCCTTACCTTGAAAAAATTTAAAACACTCTTTTCCAGTAAGGGGCAGTAGGTATTCATAACTTAATAATCAATAAAATGGCCTGGGTTATATTTGGAAAATGATAGTCCCTGTCTCTTCTCAGAATTCCTATTTCAAATGTCTCATGAAATAACAAATGCATATTTTAAACCAATTATTTTTGAAAACACACAATTTCGAGATTCAACTACATTTCAATCTGTTTAGAGGTTTTATTTGAGATTCCCTTCTTAAAAGTGCATTTGTCTAAATAGCCATCCTTAAGAAGGCAAGCTCTTATTCATTCAGTTTTTATTCATTCAGATAGCTTGTCTTTATTGGACAGTTTTGAGGATAACATGCAGAATCTCATGCATGCTAAGCAAATGCTCTACCCCTGAGCTATATCTCCAGGACTCAAGTATCATTTTAATATTTGAACAAAGCAATATAATGGTAACACTATTACATAACAAATATAGCACACTCAGCATTTAAAAATATGCCTTTTGACATGCTTAATAAATCCTTCCATGATACAGTTCTGATCCCCATTAAAAATCTTTAATTCATAATATAGTAAACTGTGGCAGAAGACTTACATAAACATTTCCAAAGTAATATGTATAGTTAATGAAAACAATGAAGGTTCAAGCCCAGCAGGCTGGATGCAGGGCCTGTGTTTTTAACTGTCACACTCTGTGATTTTCCTAAGGGTAGTCAGAGGTCAGAGCTCTGGACATGGGAGGGGGGGCATGGAAGGGAGACCCCTGCCTTCTAGGCCTGATGAGTTTGGTGGCTGGGAAGTTGGGCAGGTCTGTGCCCTTTTGGCTCACGTATCCCTCTGAAAGCTGGCTAGCTCTGATGAACTGTAAAACTCCATGTTCAAAAGTTTCTACCATTTATTTTACAGGAAACCTCTGATACACTAATGCCCAAGGGTTGCTGACACCAAAATAGCACTCCCTTTTCTAACATTGCCCCTTATTATTATTATTATTATTATTATTATTATTATTATTATTATTATTATTATTATTTTACCTGTCAGTTCAAAATGCTGTCCTCTGTGATTCCTTCTTACTGAGGAAACCAAGTGTATCTCAGCCTAGACAGGAGAGATCTGCCTTCGCACGTACCCTTCTAACCTCTGCGGCCTTTGTTTACTCTGGCTTTCTAAGTACATCCACCTGATCCTGTCGAAGCCTCATAACTTTCTCATGGAGGCCTATCAGGTTCAGGCCCCTCTTCTCCCTCTCTCCTCTCCAGCCTTAACCACTTAGCCTCTCAGTCTCCCATTAGCCCTGATTTCTCAAACCTGGGATGCTTAGAATATATCAAGGAGAGCATGACCTCAGTCTGTCAGAACTTATAAGAGTAGAAACAATGAAGAGGTATTACTTAAAAGTTTAGCATTTCACCAGAAGTTCCACAGTATGATGCAGCAGAGAACCATTACTGTCTCTACTTAGGATCCCCAAGTGGACAGAATCAACTGATTACAATCACTGGGCAACTGGGCACAACTGATTCCAGGGAGGGAAGTCTGGGTATGTGAAGTATAGGGGCAAATGACTCTCCAGTGGTTTCAAGAAGTCTCTTTAGGAAACAGAGTTGTAAACCAGGCACTGGAGGCTCATATCTATAATCCTAGCTACTCAGTAGACAAGAGAGCTGAGGATTCCAGTTTGAAGCCAGCTCAGGAAGAGGAAGAACCATGAGACCTTTTTCTCCAATTAGCCACCAAAAAGCTAGAAGTGGCAGTGTGACACAAATGGTAAAGAATGAGCCTTGAGGGGAAAAGCTAAGAAATGGTGTCTAGACCCTGAATTCAAGCCTCAATACTGGCACAAAAAAGAAAGGGAGAGAGAGGGAGGAGGAGGAGGAAGAGAAAGAAAAAAGAAAGGAAAAGAAAAGAAAAACTGTAATCTATGGATCATTATTCTCTCTTCTCACCTGCATTCTCCACACAGCCCTAGGCATCTTGATGTGTCCTACTCCTGGTTCTTTTCTTTTCTTTTTTTAAAATTTCTGGTTGTTTTCTTGAATCCTAAAGATCCATGCAGAGCTGAAAATACTAGGCAGTGCAGTAAGGATCACATTCTTTGCTGCTGTCTGAACTAGCTGGCTAGGTAACTATGTAAAAGAAGGTTATTGGATTATTAGATGATCTCTAAGCTTCCTTCCCATTTTACTATTCTATTAATTTAAGGCACAATCCTATTTGTTCCTCACTGACAAAAGCAGCCTCCGTACTTTCTGCATTCAATTGATAATAGGCAACTCATCTAGGAAAACCTTTTCAGGACACCTGGTAAAGATGGTTTCATGATGCCCACTGGAAGCCAGTATAGCATGACTGCAGAGCTCTTCACTCTTCCTACTGTGCCAGGAGCTATCTCTGCCAGACTTTATCTCTGCGTCTTTAATATTCTACAGACACAAAGGAAAATTTCAAAAAGATGGGATTGGATGAGTAACAATAAAGCCTTTAAAATGTGTTTATTTGGGCTGGGAAGGTGGCCCAGTGGAAGAGTGCATGCCTTGCATGCATGAGGCCCTGGGTTCGATTCCTCAGCACCACATAAGCAGGAAAAAGCCAGAAGTGGTATTGCAGCTCAAGTGGTAGAGCGCTAGCCTTGAGCTGAAGAGCTGAGGGACAGCGCCCAGGCCCAGAGTTCAGGCACCATGACTGACCAAAAATAAATAAATAAATAAAATGTGTTTATTTATTTTTACCTCTTAATACCACTTAGAAGATAAATCCATTTGGGTCAGGGCTTCAGAGGTATCCAAAGCATTATGTTATTAAGACAACTATGTACATTTCAGGAAAGAAACTTTTTTTAAAGTTCATAGACAGATGTTGGTTGCTCATGCCTGTAATCCTAGATACTTAGAAGGCTGAGATTTGAGGATCTTTGTTCAAAGACTGCAAGGGCTGAAAAATCTGTGATACCCTTGTCTCCAATTAGCCCAGCAAGAGAAAAAAAATGGAAATGGAGGTATGGCCCAAGTGGTATAGTATGTGCCAACTTTAGTGTAAAAGCCAAGTAAGAGAATGAGGCTTTGAGTTCAAGTCCCAGTAACAGGCACACACACACACACACACACACACACACACACACACACACACACACACACACACACACATACACACACACACACAATGTTCATAGAGTATAAGAGGCATATTCCCATAGAAAATGGTTCTCAAAGGAAATTTGATTCAAGAAAATTAATGACTTTTTTCTTTTGTTTTCTTTTTTTCCCCTTTGTGTGTGGGCTTAAATTCGAGGCCTAGGTGCTGACCATTAGTTTTTTTGCTCCAGGTTGGCTCTCTACCTCTTTTTTTTTTTTAATAAGTTTTTTATTGTGAAAATACTGTACAAAGGGGTTACAGTTACATTAGCAAAGTAATGAGGACCTTTCTTATCCAGCATTGTTGCCTCCTCCTTTGTTTTTCCCCTACCATCTCCCATTCCATCCCTCCCACCTCCTCAACTGCCTCCCCCATCCCCCTCCCCCGCTTGAATTGTAAAGTTCATTTTTTCGACATAGCATCTTGTACATCTCATTGTTGCAATGGGTCAATCCTGATTTAAACAATGTGTTTTTTTCCCTTCCTCTCCCAAAATTATATCAACATCAAATACAGTGAAAACAGGGGTTATACTGTGGGGGAGGGACATACAAAGAAACAAAAAAAATCACATGGTACATTATAAATACGTTAGAAACAATAGCAAGGAAGAAAAAAACACTTGTGTTCCTATCTTGGGGTTCATTTCCTTAATATAATCTTATCTGACCTTTTTGCTTGTCCCAGACATATACTAGTTATTGCAAATAAGGGAAACCATGGAACCTATGTTTCTGTGGGCCTGGCTTACTTCACTTAATATAATTTTTTCCAACTCTTTCCATTTCCTAACAAATGGGGCAATGTCATTCTTTCCGATGGAGGCATAGAATTCAATTGTGTATATATACCACATTTTCTTGATTCATTCATCTACTGAGGGGCATCTGGGTTGGTTCCATATCTTAGCTTTGGTCAGTAATGCTGCAATAAACATAGTTGTGCTGGTAGCTTTAATATGGTCTTGTTGGTGATCATTTGGGTAAATGCCCAAAAGTGGGATTGCTGGGTCATAGGGGAACTCTATGTGGAGTCTTTTGAAGAACCTCCATACTACTTTCCAAAGTGGTTGAACAAGTTTACACTCCCATAACAATGCAGTAGGGTTCCCTTCTGTCCACATCCCCTCCAGTATCTGTTGTTATTAGAGTTCTTGATTATAAACATTCTAACTTGGGTGAGGTGGAATCTCAATATTATTTTGATTTACGCATTTCTTCATGTGTCTATTGGCCATTCTTATTTCCCCTTCAGAGAAGTTTCTCCTTAAGTCTTTAGCCTACTTATTTACCGGGCAGTTGTTTCTTTGAGGATTTGTTGTTAGGGGATTTAATTTTTGAGTTCCAAGTATATTTTAGATATGAGACCCTTGTCCATTGTATGTCTAGTGAAGATCTTCTCCCAATCCAAGGGCTTGCTATTGATCTTGCTAGCTATGTCCTTTGCCATGCAGAAGGTCTGCAGCTTCATGCAATCCCATTTGTCCAACCTTTCTTTGATTTGTTGTGTTTCTGGGTCTCTATTAAGAAAATTAAGGCCTGTGCCAAGGAGACCTAAGGTTTGTCCTATTCCATCCTGTAATATTTTCAAGGTGTCAGCTTTGACTCTGAGGTCTTTGATCCATTTAGAGTTGATTCTGGTGCAGGGTGATATAAGAGGATCTAGCTTTAGTTTTCTGCAGGTAATTAACCAATTTTGCCAGCACCATTTACTGAAGAGACTGTCTTTCTTCCATTCTATTTTTTTTAGCTCCCTTATCAAACATTAGGTGGCTATAGGTCTGTGGGTTCATTTCTGGGTTTTCAATTCTATTCCATTGCTCCTGATGTTTGTTCTTGTGCCAGTACCAAGCTGTTTTGATTACTATGGCTTTGTAGTAGAGTTTGAAATTTGGTATTGATAGTCCTCCAGCACTGTTCTTTCTGTTAAGGATAGTTTTTGCTAATTGGGTTCTTTTATTGTTCCATATAAATTTTTGGATTGCTTCTTCTATTGCCTTGAAGAATGAGGTTGGAATATTGATAGGTATCCCATTGAATTTGTAGATAGCCTTGGAAAGTATTGCCATTTTTCACTGTGTTGATCCTTCCAATCCAGGAGCATGGGAGGTTTTTCCACTTTCTAAGTTGTGCTTTGATTTCCTTTTTCAGGTTTTTAAAGTTTTCATCATAGAAGTCCTTCACTTCTTTGGTTGAGTTAATTCCCATATATTTCATTTTTTGTAGGGCTATTATAAAAGGAGTTGCTTTCCTGATTTCAGCTGCACTCTTTTCATTGTTGGCATACAGAAAAGCCAATGATTTTTGAGGGTTAATTTTATACCCTGCTACTTTGCCTAAGTTTCAAATCAGCTCGAGTAATTTGGGAGTGGACTCCATGGGATTCTTTAAATACAAGATAATGTCATCTGCAAAGAGGGAGAGTTTTACTTCATCTTTCCCTATTTGGATCCCCTTTATGTTTGCATCTTGTCTTATTGCTGTAGCTAGGCATTCTAATACTAGATTGAAGAGAAGTGGAAGAGAGTGGACATCCTTGTCTCACTCCTGAGGGCTCTCTACCTTTTGAGCCACAGTCTCAGTTCTGGCTTTGTGCTAGTTAAATAGAGACAAGAATTTCATAGACTTTTCTGCTTGCTCTGGCTCCAAAACTTGATCCGTAGACCTTAACCTACTGAGTAGTTAGGATTACAGGCATGAGCCACAATTTATTTTATTTTTATTTTATTTTTACAACTCACCCCAGTTAATGCTGAATTCCAATCAATTTCATACACCTCTATCACACTCCCTGCACCATTCCCTCTAAGAAATAGCATCCTCAACAGGTTTTTTTTTCCTTTCAATGTATTACTCTTTCTTAAACTGAAGTATACAAACTACTAGCCACTATGCCATTCTGCCAGGTGTTTAGACAATACCCATTTGGTGAGGTATATTCTATAACTCTAACTTTCCAGTGGCAGAGTTAAAGGCTTGTGACAGAGAACAGCTCCACAGCTGAAAATATTTTCCATATGATACTTTATTAAAAACTTCAAACCCTACCTAAAATGTAAAAAGAAAATTCCTTGCCCAATTAAAAATATTTCAATTTCCAAAGGAAAGAAATAGGGATGCTTGTTGTTGATCAGGTAGAATGGTTATAGGAATGATTTGGTGGCATAATGTGATTTCTGATAAACTGGAGGCAAAAGTAACAGCTATAAAAGTGTGCATGGTGGGCAAGTAATGGGAGAGAACAAGCTGAGTACCATGGGAGTTGCAAGTCAGATCTGGAAGCTTGGAGCTGATCACCAGTTGAGCTTTTCAGAACCAGCTGCAGCTTAGTTTGTAAATAGATGCTCTATGGCTATATATAAATAAAAGTTGACATTACCAGAAGGAGCCACAATTCATAAAGAATAAACTCTTTCAGGCTTGGCACCACTGGCTCACCCCTAAACCCTAGCTACTCAAGAGGCTGAAATCTGACAAGCAAGGTTCAAAGCCAGCCCTGGCAGGAAAAGTCAAAGAGACTCTTACCTCCAATTAATCAGCAAAAATCTGGAAGTGGAGCTGTGCTTCAAGTGACAGAGCAGTAGCCCTGAGCTAAGGGATAGTGCCTAGACTCTGAGTTCAAGCCACAGTACTGACAACAAAATTAAATAAATAAATTCATAAATAGAAATTCTTTCTCCAAATTTGGGACATTGTCTTCTATGGATTGGCAGCTTGCTCTAGTATTCATAGGTCATGATCTCGGTATTAATGTTTTCTTCCAATGTACCTAGATTTGGTAATTAAATCTATACTTTCTCAGTCATATTTGTGGTATAGCTGAGAAATATTGGAGTTCCTCATGCAGACCACTTAAACTAAACACATCCATGGATATAAATACTGTATTGTTACAGTCTACATCTGGTTAATTGTTCCTCTTTCCAGGTCAATAGTAGAACGCATAGTTGGCATATGTTATATTCTGAGTTCAGTGGGTTTTTTTTCATTTTTGTTTTTTATAGGTAAATGAATAGTTTTTAAGATTTTAAAAGCCATTTCCATCTTTTCAACCTACCCCTAGATCATCTTACATTTGTAGTTTCTCTGGGAAAATCAAATTGTGTGCTAGTTAAGTAAGTAAAATTGTTGTATGCTTACATATTTTTTAACAATATATTTCCTACAGTAAGCACTAAAGTTTTAAGTGGTATATCAAGGGTGTCCATCCTTAGGCAATTAAATATTATCTGTGAGATTTATATTTTATTTTTTTCTTTAAATAGTTAATTCAAAAACTAAAACACAAGATGTCCACTTGCTCAGGAACCTGGACCGTGTTGCTTCATCCCTGGAAGGTCACACCTACAGAAATCCCTCAAGTCTATCAAAGATCATCACATGGAAATGCTTGCGAAGGTTCCTTGTGGTTTATTATCTCAAGATTAGCAATTTCTATTATCCCATAGCCTATTCTCTTTTCTAATTTTATCTTTTGTCCAACAGAACACCTTCTTTTGCTGTTATGTGATTTTTCCAGTGTTATCCTGTTAAAGTTTGAAACATCAGATTACATGGCAAGCTATCACCTTTGCCCACATGAACACCTTCTGTTAATTGTGTTCCATGAGTGTACGTTCCTGCTTCTGCTTCTTCCATGTCAAGAAAAAGAATGACTTCTGGAAGCTATATCTGATTTCAAGCTAAAAGGAAAAATGAAAGAAGATGATTTCTCTAAAAGAAAAGGTTTATCCAGTGTAGAACAGAAATTCTCTAGCCAAATGCTCAGCAGGAAACAACTAAGGTGTGGGACAAATACTGCTTTGCTTTTGATTAGTGAGAGCAACTTCATTTCATTTGGATGTCTATATTCCTAACTTTAGATTTTTTTCTATGACTTGTAGCATAGAAGAATTCAAATTCAGCATAGCTGAGTAAAAATGACACCCATTCTCTCTTCTCATTTATTTTGAGAAGATGTCAGCTCTTCACATTTTAAATATACATATATAGTATATGTTAATATACTATATATGTTATGTATAATACAGTATATAATAAACATATATACTATACATCTGACCTTATAGTTTTTCAGTTTTTCCAAATTTATCAAAAGTAATGACATCCCTTTTCAAGTTGATCCCTTAATTAGTGTGAGAACCATTTAGTATGTCATTTATTATGAAATAATTCTATAATTGGTCAAGAGTAGCATGTGTGTGTTTGCATGTTAGATTTACTGGATAGCAGTAGAAACATAGGTGCAGCTTTCCGGCAGAAAACTGTGTGTATGTGTGTGTGTATGTGTGTGTGTGTGAGTGTGATGGTACACACAGTATTCACTGATAATGAATGGATGTGTTTCTGATTTGTGTGAATTAAGTGTAAAGACATAGGAGCATCTGATCAAGGAAGGCTAGTGCTATGATATGCAGAAGGACTGAAGACAAAATTAAGAAAAACAGATCAGTGCCACAGCAAGAAGGGCATGTAGGGAAGACAGTTGAGGTTTTCTTCGGGGACTTTTAGAAACATTGGCCTTCATAAAAGTGTTTAGTTCTGTGAGAGTAAGAGTATTGGGTTTTGTTCATCTCCCTTGTGTTATGTGATGTGAGAACTGGAAAGTCCCATTTGTAATGATGCCTTTCCAAGCCTTTCACTGAGTGGGGAAATGACCAGAAACCCTAAAGGTAAGTCATCATAGAAGGAACAGTTTCAGGATACTTTAACACTGAAATTCAAAATAAGTGAAGGGTATCCTATACTATATCATCAATTCTCTGATATACCCACTGTTCAGTGACAGAGAATTTAAAAACACTTCTAGAGCTAGTCATCTGTAATTCAAGCTTTTCAGAATGCTGAGATCTAAGGAGCTCAGGAAGATAAATCCAAAAGACCCTTATTTCCAATTAACCAGTAAAAAGTCAGAAATGGAGCTATGGCTCAAATAGTAGAGTACCACCTTTGAGGGGAAAAGCCAAGTGGGCATGTAAGGCTCTGAGTTGAAGCCCCAGTTCTGATGTGCATACACACACACACACACACACACACACACACACACACACACACACTCACACACACACACATAAGAAAAAGAGTAAGTAAATAAATTTTAAAAATACATTTAAAAATACTCATGAAGACAAATGTTCTTAAGCAAATATGCTATTTCTTGGAGGTTGAGCCATATTTAAGGAGCATGGATAAATGTATTTTACAAAAATGGGCATTATGCATATCAGGGAGGTTTTAATACAGCTAAAGATTTCAAAAAATATGAAGTTCTATACTGGAAGCATTGAGCACTATGTGAGTACATGGATTTTGTTGTTATTATTGTTGTTATTGTTATTATTGTGGTGTTGTGGATTAGCCAGGGTCCTGAGTAAGCAAGGTTGATGCTGTGCCATTAACCTACATCAACAGCAGAGGACTATCCATTTTAAAGCCTTAGTTTTCTTTCCTATAGATCTTTAACATGGACCAAGTTATTTTCCTTTTAAAATCTCAGTTTCCTCATATCAGCAATAAAGAAAAAAATATCTAACGTGTGATTTTGTTGCAAGACTAAGTGAAATGTACAAAACGTGACTAGGACAGTAGCTAGCAGGTACCCAGTAAATGGCTATCACTAAGCAGAAGTGAGGTCTGACGTTAAATGGCCCTCCCTCTGAGAACAATGGGCCACAGGATTGACAAGGAAAGTGGTTCAGTACCTGGTGGGGGGCAGGGAGTCAATATTCTTTCAGACTTAAATTTATTTCTCAGGTAATTTTATGGTCTCTTGATTTTTCAATAAAAGGAAAACAAACAAACCAACCTGGTGCACATAAATTTCCGATTCATAGCACGTTGTATTGTCACTTGTGTATGGCATCCAAATGTTTCACATGGCTAGCTGCTTTAATTATGATTATTTTTTTGTGTGTCAGATTTACTATATCCCAAACCACCGGAGGGATGGTCTCAGACTCACTCCCTGAGACCTAATATTAAGTGTTTAGAGGCATTTATCACCAACATCAGTATATAATTACAATCACATTTTGCTGACATGTACACACCTCCCAGGTCTTAGTGTTTATCAAGGCACATTCCCTCTGAGAACAAAAGTTTTAATTCATGGAGAAACCAAATGTTCCATTCTTGAGAACTTAATCTCCCAGAAGATCAGCACCCATTTCCAATCATCCCTGGCTGAGATTGAAAGCTAAGGCAAAACGTAAATGCTGTAACTGTAAACCCAATGCCACCATCAAACTTCATTTCTCACTCACACCAAGTCTTAGGATAGTTCCCTAAGGCGGCCCCTCCCTCACTTCCTAGTTTTCTTGCAAGCAATGGTTCACAGAACTAGAAATCCTGGCCGCTCAGTGGTCTTCTCCAATCTAAAAGCTTTCTTTTGGGTGCTTTCCATCCAGCCTCTGAGTGGAGAGACGTGGAAGAAAGAAAACTGGAGGAGTCTGAGAGGAGAGAGGAAAACTAGAAAGGAAGCAGAGGATGTTTGAGTGATTTTAAGGACAAGTGAAAGAACTCCCTAAACCCAGTCAAATGGCTACGCATGGCTTTAAAGGAAGCTGTAAAATATACTTAAGTGGGCACAAGAAGAAAAAAAAATTACTTTGGTAAACACGGAATTCTCTGTCCCTCACCTTCCTGACCGAGTGGGAAATTTGTTGAGTTCTTCGACTTTTTATTTGGTTTGATTTTTAGCACAAATGCTCACTCATGTGCATGCGCACACGTGCACACACACACACACACACACACACACACACACACACACACACACACACACACACATGCCAGGTGCTGGCTCATGCCTGCAATCCTAGCTACTCAGTAGGCTAATATGTGAGCATGGGGCTTTGGAGTCAGCTTGTGCAGGAAAGACCATTTCCTATATCTCAATTAATCATCACACATCTCCCATTCATCACCACAAACTCAGAAGTGAGGTTGTGGCTCAAGTAGTAGAGTTCTAGCCTCGAGTAAAAGAGCTCAGGGACAGTGGCCAGGCATTGAGTTCAAGCCCTAGGGCCAGCACAAAAATACAAAATAGATGCCACATATATACTGTGTGGTTATAAATCATATAGCCAAATCTACATTCACAACTATTGCTTAACATACCTTGCCATGTAAATGGTGCCTTTAATTCATCTTCAGTTAAATAACATAGCACTGATCTGTGAATATCCATGTAATCTAGAGATTTGAAAACCTCATATTTATCCAAACATCAATATTAACTGATGTGTTAGTAATGAATGGGCAGTAATAAAAGCACACCATGAAGTGAATAAAGACAAGGCTTTACTCACTCTCACCATCATAAGCTCAAAACATTCTACTTGATCTAATATTCCCTAATTAGTAATTTACAAAGTTTCTTAAAAGACTTTGATATTGGTTTGGGCTGGGCACAGTGGCACATGTCTGTAATACTGGTTATGTGTGAGGTCATATGTAGGAGTTTTCTGGTCCAAAGCAAGCCCCAAGCCTAAACTACATGACTTTATCTGACAAATAACTAAAGCTCAAATGGGCTGAAGTGTAGCTCAAGTGGTAGCGTACCTGCCTAGCAAGTGTGCGTCCCTTAATCCAAACCCTAATATTAAAAAAGTTTAGTATTTATTTTTATAATACTATGGGCTTGTTTGTCAATATAATATGCAATTATGAATGTTATAAACTCATTAATTATAATTAAAAGAAGTATAAAACATTTCCATAAAATATATACCTAATATAATGTTAAGTATTTAATAATTAGCTCAGACCATTAACTATCAATGCTTTTAATATTATTCTGGTATATATTTATAAGGAAATATTTTTGAAAAAATGGTTTTATTATTTTATGTCAGGCTTTAATCACTGTTCATTTCAGGTTTTAAAGAGCAAATATATTGGGGTAAATGTGAAACTTGGCTTTTTGAAATTGAAACTGGATTTAGTCCACTGGGAGAAAAGTACTCTTAAGGGGTTAAAATGGAAAAAAATCTTGTTTCAAATAAAGGAAACTCATCTCAAGACAATAAAATAGTTGTCCAGAACTGGATGACAAAAGGAACAGAACCCAAGACTGGTTTTACTCTCCTGCTCCAAACCAGATGAACATGTGTAGACTGTTTACTCAAGCACTGATAACCAGGCCCTTCTCTAGTGCTGAAACAAGTTAGTAGTTTGTCCCTTCATTCAGCAAACATTGACTGAGTACCTATTACTTGCCATGGAGCTTTTTAAGTGTCAGAAGTACAGAGAATAAATAGAATGCTATAAAAGCCCACCAGTGGGGGTGGGGTGGGAATGGAGATGAAGTGGCCAGAAAATACATTAGGTTAAGTTTGCCTATCTCAATCCCTAGCTGAACCTTGACTCAAATAATTAAGAATTCCAGTCCTGGCCTACCTCCTTGTGCTGGGCTGGTTCTGCAGAACACCCATTTACAGCTAGCTCTTTCTTGGCACTTTGAGATGCAGCAATAAAAGAGTTCCCCAGAACTCCTGGGTTTATCCATAGCCCTTCTTGTTTCAGAAAGCTCCCAAATATGTTTTAAGTTCAAACTCAGTGGCATGGCGTCAACGCCATACCATACTTGACTATCTGATCCTAATTGTAGCTCAAAATAAACCCTAATTCATATCCTTGTCTTAATTTCTGAAATAGTTACTTGCATCTCAGAGCTTCTCTGTGTTCTTGAAAAATAATAACTTTCCATGGTTTTTTTTTACTTTGTAGCACAATCTGAATGTTTGTATCTCCCTAAATTTTATATTTTGAAACTGAACCCCCAAGATGATGGTATTAAGAGATTGAGTTTGGGGTAGGTGAATAGATGAGGAGATGAGAGCCCTCAGGAATAGGATTAGTGGCCATAGGAAAGAGAACCTGGCTAGGCACTGGTGGTTCATACCTATAACTATACAGTTATCTACAATTAACCAGCAAAAAAAGAAGAAAGTGGAAAGTGTGGCTCAGCAGAGTGCTAGCCTGAAACAACTTCTTGAGGTTCTGAGTGTAAGCCTCATTACCCACACAAAAGTGAATACATCAATAAAAAGAAGACTCCGAAAACTGCTTTGTTCTTCCATCACGTGAGCACAGAACCAGAATATGCCATCTTGGAAAGGCTAGCCCACACCAGACTTGGAAAGGTGATCCTCAGATCTCTGCCTCCTGAGCAGGTAGAGTTATTTATAGGAATGAGCCACCAGCACCTGGCTTTCAGATAGAATTTTTAAAGAATATTTCCCAATCAAAATCTTTCTTCATCCATAGTTCTATGGTAAACATCTAGCTCTTACTAAGTTCACTGAGTGCAATAACAGCTGTGTGCATGTTTTTTCTCTTTTCTCTTTTCCTCAAAAATTGAAGACCGGGGAAATAGGTTGTATTTTAATATCTATCTCTGCCTTCTCTAGTGATTGTATCTGGTTTGTATTCAACAATAATCATTAATTTGAAAGGTTATATGTTTTTCTTCTCTAGATTAGGCACTAGAACATTCCAGAGGGAAGAAGATAAAAAAAAGTTCTGCCTACCTCCTGTCTACTGCTTGTCTTTTTCTTTTTTTCTTTTTCTTTTTGTTCTTTTGCCAGTCCTGGGCTTGAGTTCAGGGCCTGAACACTGTCCCTGGGCTTCTTTTGCTCAAGGTTAGCATTCTACTTCTCGAGTCACAGTGCCACTTTTGGCTTTTTCTGTTTTTGTGGTATTAACGAATCGAACTCACGGCTTTATGAATGCTAGGCAAGTACTCTACCACTAAGCCACATTCCCAGCCCCTAGTGCTTGTCTTTTAGGGATCTCTAGACGTACGATAGTCCTTCATATACTTGCTTTTCTTCTATCCATACTTAGACTTCCAACCTATCAGCTTCCTAACAGAGATGCTCCATCAATCTGCTTGTCTTTCCTCCTGTTCCTTACCTAAGCTCATGAATAGGAAATAATAAGAAATGTCTTGGCCTATCTAACAAAAATATGCTCATTTGAGGTAAATCAGTTATTTTATTATTTAAATGCCAGAAATGAGAGTAAAGTGAACTGTTAATTATTTTAGTACAATTTCCACATCAGGCATCACATAGTGCTGCTGACACTGTGAACTTTATTTTCTGTAGGTTGATTTTCATTTTCTCCCACCACTGGAGTGTCTCCATCATTATCCACGCAACTTCCCATCCTTCAAAGACTTCCTCCTGGAAGTTTCTTCCATACCTCTGGATAGAATTTCCCTTTCTCCTCCAGTGTGACCATGCATCTTTTTAGCAACACTGAAATACCTCAGAGCTTACCTAAGCCCTGTTGTACTTTAGTGTTATTTTCTCCTTCATCCAACACAGGACCTTGCATATATAAACTCTAAGTATATTGAATAAAATACATATCTCTATTAAAATAAATGTCCATCACTCTCTTTTTTTTAAACCCCCCTGGAGCAGTAACAGCTAGACAAGGCAGTTTCTGAAAACCTATTTACGCATTTATTTATATTATCACTAAGGAGTTGTACAAAGGGATTTCAACTGAACATGTCAGCGTATGAGGACAATACATCTTGATCCACGCCATCTCTTTTATCCTTCTCCCCACCTCTCCCAACTCCACCCATCTCTCAGTTTTTGAAGGAGAATATTTGTACTTTCAAAAATTAAGCAATGGTCTACTCCACTGGAAGATCAGAAGCAGGACCAAGTCTTACCACTGATAACACACAACCCATGACATTCTGCCTTAGACATTAGATACCATTACCAATGTCTCTACTCACTATCCAAACACTGCAAGAGAACAGAAAGGCACTATCATTGATGAAAACACTCCTGATATTGAACTTATTTATAGAGGAGATAGAGGCAGTTTGATGAGTGTACTGTTAAAACTCTAGGAACTTGGCAGCAGCCACTGCACAGGAATTCCCCCTGCTCTGCATTTTAACACTGCTGTGATTTGTAGACATGACTATTTAATGAAGAGCACAGCTGTCCAAGAAGAGCAGGAGGAGGAGTTTGGCAATTAAGAGCCAGAAGGAAATCTGGCAGTCTCTGTCATCTGGAATTTCCCTAACTCTGTCAAGCCACCCCTCCCTCGATCACCCACCTCTAGCCCAACCTTCAGGCTCTCTCTGAAACAACCATTTTCGGAACATAAATAACTGAACAGAGAAATTGTGGTCTAAGTCCTGCCCTTGTATTCATCTTTAGCAAGTATATTTTTGTAAGTCCAGGAACTAGAGTTGGACAAAACAGCAAGATAAAATAAGAAATGATCCCAATCTTCAGCTAAAACTGTAATGGAAACACTGACAGAAGCTAACAAAGAAATCTCTTTGGTAATATTGTAAATTGTTTCTTTTCAATTAAATTAACCCTGTCCTATTCTTGTTTTAGCTGTAAACAGAAGTTTCCACAGCAGCAGTTTGAAAGCAGAGAAATCCTTTGGTGAAGCTTGTAGCTAAGTACAAATCCTAGCTCAATAACTTATTGATCAAAATATTTGAATGAGCTATTTTGGGTTTTTGAGCTGTATTTTCCTCTTCCACAGTGCCCATCTAGGTTTAAGAGAATTACCTCATAAATATATTCACCAAGGACGTTCAGTTAAGATATATTTTCTCACTTTATTTCCTCTCCTCACCCATTCCCCTAACACATACTCAGAACTACATGACATAATTTCTAAGTGTTTCAATAGGTGTAGTGAATATAAAATGCTTTTGAATATATGATAGTCTCCATATGTATATGAAAACAGCATATTTTTAATTTAAATTTTCTTGTAAAGGTGATGTACAGAGAGGTTACAGCTACATACATCAGGTAATGAGGACATTTCTTTTTGAACAGTGTTACTCCCTCCCTCATTTTCTTCTCCTTTTCCCCCTCCCAATCTCCAACTCCCCACCCCCAAGTTATAAAGTTCATTTCCAACATAGTGTCTGGTGAATATCACTGCTGAATTGGTTCAGACTTTGTCCCACTGTTTCTGTGATTCACCTTCCCAAATCAGATAAACTTATATGCAAGACATAGGGTACAGAAATCAAAAACAGTGAGAAAAGGAAATAAACCAAAGGAAAAAAGAAATAAAAAAGGAAATAACTGCAATCAGAACATTATAAAGAATATGAGTATAGTGCCTCTACTTCAAAAAATTCAAAGCATTTGTAAGTATATATCTTTTCACCTCTAAAATATTCCTATAGGTTATATGCAAGATATGAACAGAGGAAATGAGAACAAAGGCTCAGATGTGTGAGCCATAGCTTCAGAGAAGAACTACTTTCCTTGAGTTTTGTGATCTCTTAATGTAGCTCTCCTCATATTATACTGAACTCCCAAAGTGTGTCAGCTTTGGAGTCATAAATGAGACACAGGACAAATGACCCACAGAAACATTTGAATATATACTTAAAGCAATGGTAATTTTCAATGAAAGCGCAAATAATGTTTTCTTCACTCTTCATTCCATTCAGAATAGATAACAAGCTGGGCATGGGGGCTCCTGCCTGTCATCTCAGCCCAGGGGAGGTAAGCAAGGGGGAATCACTAGTTCAAGGTCATGCTGTACTACACAGTGAGACCTGCCTCAAAAAGCCAAAACTAAATAAGTACAAAAATGAATCAACACTTAAATAAACATTATACTTCAGTTTAAGGTTGACTATAATGGAAAAAGCAAAGGAAGAAGACAAAGAATTTGTTAAAGGGCTATAAGTAAAATATTAACGTTTGTTAAACTTTTGTGAAGCACAGTTACGACAAAATTAAAAGTTTAAAAGCAGAAAAAACCATCATAACTGGTTATAAGCAAATTTCAAAGCATCCTAAAAGAATGAAGTAATAATTCATTTAATGTTTTATCTCCTATACTTTTTTTTTTTTTTTTTTGGTCGGTCATGGGCCTTGAACTCTGGGCCTGGGCGCTGTCCCTCAGCTCTTCAGCTCAAGGCGAGCGCTCAACCACTTGAGCTACAGCGCCACTTCCTATCTCCTATACTTTTAATAAAGCCGAGTATCAACTACTGAAAAAAATCGTTTCAGTTGATATAAATTTAAAGGGTTTACAAGATAAATAACATATAACATAATACCTATTAATAATATGTAAATATTATTACAGTAAGTTAATAGATTAAAAGCAAAAGTATATTTGACAGAGCTACATAACTACAACCATATATATTAGATACATAGATGGATATAGATATATTACTACATGGGGAAGCAATGAAACATACAACATTAAATACTATTCCTGGTGTGTAAGAAGATTACTTTCTGTAGGTATTTGTAAAAACAAAACAAAACTCAGCACATTGGAGTTTCATAAACATAAAGCTTCTCAGCTCTGCTATTATACTAGTGTCTTAGCTGTGGAATAATCTGTAAGTATAAAAAAGTGTATAAAGAGTAAATACGTTTAAGATGACAGGGAGAGATGGAGAAGTCAGCCCTAAAATTTAATGCATACCCTACAAAATTAAGAAAATTGAGGGAAAGTGTAGAATTGGGAGGGATGAGGGAAAATGTTGAAGGGGGGGACATTGATCAAGATGCATTGTATTCATAAACTGTTTTGTTGAATGACAACTTCTTTGTATAGCTACTCAAAGACAAATAATAATAACAACAATAATAATACAAAAAGAATTCAGGCACAGTCTCTCACACCTGTTATTATAACATTTCAAGAGGCTGAGATCCAGAGAATGGTGGTTCCAGGTAGAAAAGTCTGTAAGAGTCCATTTCCAAAGTAACCAATAAAATGAAGAGCTGGACATATGTTCAAGTGGTAGAACACCACCCAAGGAAACAACCCTGGACAGAGTAGAGCCCTGAATACAAACCACAGTCCTACACCTCTCCTCACCAAAAAATTGTAAAGTCTTCTGCACATAATGTGATTTTCTAGTAGTTTAGGCTATGCTCATTATAGAGACTAGTAAAAGAATAGTTAAGGAAAGAATCAGTCAGTCCTTGAGGGCCAGGAGGTTTGGGATGCTTAGGGCTTAGTGAGTGCTTTCTGTAACCAGTTTTACTATGATTGGTTTTATGGTTCTACTCATGGATAAAGTACCATTAGCCTTTTTGGAAGGCCATATTGCCATAAGGATGTACTGTTTGGATTTCTTCCCAGAAATTAGATTCATTCAGGGCACGAAGGCAACTTCACTAACCAAACAGTATGCTGTTGCATGCCATCAGAATTTAGACTTTGGAATAAAACACACAAATGAGAGAACTGAAATTCAATCTCTAGTTAACAAACCAAAGAGGAAACAAAAAGATAGCTTGTGGTTTCTCTCATACTTTTGTTCAAATAAAAAAACAACAGGTTGGGTTCCTTAAGTGAAAATATTTCTTATGACAACTACAACTGGCAGAAAAGAAGTGTTTGCTATAACTGACTCCAAATTTGAAGTTAAAAGATAGTGCATAGAGTTGTTTGGATTCCATGTTAGTAAACACTTCTTAAGCTCTAGATATTGTCAACACTGTTGTAAGACTGTTTTTCAGTCTGCTGATCCAGATCAGGAAAGCAACTTAGCAGCATAAGAAAATAAAGGAGTAAATATAAGAAAGAAGAAAAGAAACAATAAATGACTCTGAAATACAATACATTTACACAGAACAACTTGGAACATACCAGATTGCAAGCAGTATGAGTATTATTTTATGTAATTCTGAAGCTAAATTATAGATATGGACAGTTGTGTGCTTTTGTGCATACACTCATACTGTGTTTTTACAGGACACATATGCCACATAAATAGCATCTCTATTATGACTAGTGGTAAAAATCTTGGAAAATCGCACTTAAGAATAGTTAAACCAGGTACCAATGGCTTGTGTCTATAAACCTAGCTATTCCAGAAGCTGAGATCTTAGGTTCTTGGTTCAAATCCAGTCTGGAAAAACAAATCCAAGAGATGCATATCTCCAAATAACCTGCAAAAAGCTGAAATTGGATGTGTGGCTCAATTGTCAGCATTAGCTGTGAATCAAAAAATAGCAAGCAAAAGCACCAGGCCCTGAGATCCAGCCCCAGTACCAAGACACACACATGCACACACATACACACACACTGGTTAAGATCCATTTTTAACTGGCAGTAGTATACATGGGAAATGTTTGTAGTATAATAAATATAGGCTTTGAATGTAGCTTGCTGATTTATCATCTCTTATACTAATAGTCATAATTTTTGTGGTATTAATATTTATAATTATATTATGTTTTAAAACCAATCATTTCCTACTCAAGTGCCACTGGTTCATGCCTATAATCTCAGCTACTCAGGAGCTTGAGATCTGAGAATCAAAGTTCAAAACCAGGAAAGAAAAGTCCATAAGAATCTCATCTCCAATAAATCATACAAAAAAATCCAGAAGTAGAGCTTCGGCTCAAATGCTAGAGCACTAGCCTTGAGAAAAAGTTCAAAGGCAATGTACAGCCCCAGGACTGTCATACAGACACACACACACACACACACACACACACACACACACACACACACACACACACACACACACACACACACCAAAAAGAAACTAATAATTTCCTAAAACAATGATCTAAAGTTTAAATTGATGGCCTTCTGCTTATAAAGATTCTATTATAAAATATGTAAGAGAACAAAAAAGCTATAAATATATCTTTACCTTCTGACATGGGATTATCTCTAGAAGTCAATTTTTAAAATAACAGAATATACATGTATACAAAGATAACAATAGATTCATTGACAATAACAAAAATTACACAATACCTAAATGGAACATAAAATATTATTTTAATATATCTTAGAAAAATAATATACTACTATATACAATCATTAAAATGATCACCATGGCAAATTCAGAAAATGCATTTAAGATATATTTAAGTAATATAATTTTATCTATGGCATGATTACAGATATGCAAATATTATGCAAGCATCCAGCTAGACTTTTAAAGGGAATCAGAAAAATAGAAATGTTTAATTTGCTGGAATCATAAAGTAGTAGATGTTTTTATGTAATACCCTGCTCTTAGATATATTATCCTAAAGCCATATTCTTAAACCTTATTGTATGCTTTTGAAATGCAATCAGTGTTGACAACCATTATGTACTTAATCTGCAAATCCTGCTAAAATTTCAGGAAAATGAGCTAACAAGAGAATGATAGTGAAAAGGAATCATAGAAAAATAAAGTGAAAAGGAATCATAGAAAAATAAAGTGAAAACAATTGTATGATATGGAGTTCTTGCATGTAGAAGACCTTGTGCAATATACTGAGATCACCTGACTAGACTCAGAGGCCTATTTGGGCTCATCATTAAAATAGCAGAAGTCTTGAGTCATAGCATTAAACAACATACAAGCCCTCTGTTACTCTCTTATCAATCAGAGCTTGGTTGAAATATTGACCATTTCTTTGGTCTTAGACAGTTTTACCTTTCCCCTGACTGATACGTGGAATCTAGCTAATTCTAGGTTTGATTTATCGGTACTGGATAGAGGACTGGTATCCCAGCATCAGATATATGTGTGAATGTCACAAGATACTGAAGGTCCACAGGCATACAACTGGCACATTCTCCAGTGCTAAGACACACACACACACACACAGAATTAAGGACAAAGGTCACAATGGCATGCTGTTTTCTCTAATTGTTAGCTAAAATAATTTTGCCATATCTGTTACATATATGGGAGGTGAAATGTTACAATATGTTATAAGAACACTCTCCATTCTTAAAATGCACAGTTCAGAGCAAGGCAGGAAAAGCCCAAAGCCCAGGTCTTGGTAAATGGTATTGTATGTGCAATACCTGTCATATTTGGCCTCCCTTTGATATTCTAAGGCCTTGACTGAGCCAGCTACACTTAAAGAATGGCTAGCAGTATGCATTCATAGTAGATTGGCATTTCCTTATTAATATGAACAATTTAAGGTAGTAAATAATTTCCTTTCAAGCCTAAACTAGTAGCTATTTCCATCTTTGGAAGTGGAAAATAATTCTTACATACACCTGGCTAATCCAATAAGCCCTCAAGAGAATTTTCTCCAAGCATCATGAAAGCAACAGATTCATTTCAGTTTTCCAAATATAAAATTATATTTTATTTTTAAAAAATACTTTAAGAACCCTACATGTAGCCAAACACAAGTGGCTCACATCTGTAATCCTAGATACACAGGAGGCTGAAATCAGAGGATCCTGGTTTGAAGCAAGTCTAGAAAGAAAAATCTATGAGACTCTTATCTCCAATTAAGCAGAGCAGAAAGCCAGAAGTGAAAGTGTGGCTCAATTGGTAAAGCCAAGCAACAGTGGGAGGACCTGAATTCAAGTTCCCAGAGTAACAGAAACAAACAAAACACATGTTCTTCTGTTTACCAGAGGTTTTCTGCGTTAACATGGAAACAGGAAGTATGCCCTCTCTAAGAAAGATGGATCCGAGTTTACATGGAACTCTAGATACCACAGTAGGATGTGGTAGGTTTCTCCAAACACAATCCAAAAAGGAAAATCATGAAAATTCAAACAAAAAAATCTACCATTGTATGTGACATAGAAGCTAACCCCATAGGAATCTTTTAAATGTAGTTGTATGTTCCAATGTTTCCAGTCATTTCACAGAACTACCCTAGGCACTCAAGTGATTGATTTTTAAGCTCTTAAGGGAAGGTAGGGAGAATGAGCATGTTTGAGAATCAATACATTTGTGAAACTTTCTACTTGCATGTAAGAATTGCATGCATGTAAGGAGTTAGATAAATGCAAAATAAATTACCAGTGCACAGGAAGCACCCTAGCTTTATCAGATCAGGCTATAGAGTTTGGGTCAGAATATCTACAGTTTTCACAATATCTCTACCCATTTCTCATGTGGAGCCCAAGAGTGAAAATACCCCCTGGTACAGAGATTGCAGGAAATTCTCAGAGATAATCTTATCCAATGCCTCTTCATCTGTGTTTCTTTTCTTTTTTATGCCATCACAAACAGTGGGACTGGTTTCATTTGAGTTGTTTCCGGTCCTTAGTAAAATGCCATTAGAAGCAAAAGTGCAGAAGTAAGGGAAAAGGAAGACAGCAAACATGGAAGACTGAGGCCCAGAAAGGGGTATTTTCTCATTCAAGGATGTAGCTTTAGAAATTACAGCATGTCCTTGGCTTCTGTATTTCTCCATCCTGCTCCCACAGTGTGAAGATGTCTCTGTTTTTGCAGGAAGTGCACTAATCCAAGAGCAGCAGCAATGAAGCAGCTGTGCTTGTGGCCCTGACATCCTATTATGCATAAATATTTTTCAGTATGGGATAATGTATGGAATACTTTGGTTTGCAGCAACATATTGATTAGTTGATGGTATGCATCTTACACACAACTAGAACTGAAGTCCTTAACAACTCTCAAGAGAGATGATTTTATGTCTGTTTCCATTCAGTTTCATTTTTTTGACTTCTTTAAATTACTAAAAACTAGTGTTTATTTAGTGATTTGTGTGTGTGTGTGTGCTCAAAGGGTTTAACACTCCCTAAGCACACCCTTGTCTACCACTGAGGAATGTCCCAGCCCTAAATTCTTTAAAGACTAAAATATAACTGAGAAGTTAAAATAACAAGATTTTCTTTTTGTTCTTTTTAGCTCACGCTTACAATTTACTGGAAGCTAAACCATGCCTTATCTCATTTTACCATAACGTTAATCCTATGAAGTAGTTTCTCTTACTAAACCTATTTAACCAGGAAGGAATTAAGACTCAGGTTGGGTACCTTTCCTGAAGGACTCTTCTAGTAAGAGAAACAGAGATCATAACTCGTTTTTTAAAGGTAATGTTTGAATTTACAGACTTGCACTTGCTAGATAGATACTCTATTACTTGAGCCATGCCCCACTGGTGTTATTTATTTACTTTTTGACATAAACTCTTGATAAGTAGATCAGGTTGACCTTCATTAAACCCATGATCTTCCTGCCTCAATTTTCCAAGTGTTAGGGTTACAGGCATACACCACCAAGCCTGGCTCAAAATTCCAAATTCCAAAATTCCAAATACTAAAGAGCTTTTGAGATTGCTAAGACTTTGAAAAACCGACATAATCAATCATTTAATTTTTTGTTCATTGTTGGGGATAAAACACAGGGCCTTGAACATGTTAAGTAAGTAAGTGCTCTATCAATGAGCTACATCACTAGCCCATTAAATAAAGAATAATTATGATATTTATAAAATTTATGGTATTATCTATAAAATTATGTATACTTGGGCTAGAGATACAGTTCCTGTAATAGTGCACTTGTTAGAATGTGCAAGGCCCTGGATTTAACACCTAGTATACAAAAAAAAAGAGTTACAATGATCTGGATAATACTTTAGAAAAATTACACATCTGGGGAACATAATTTTAAAATCAAAAGATTTTACAAATATTTAGAGCACAATATTTCTGTACATTTATATTTTCCTCTCAAAACGTGAAATAAACGATAAACCACACCTAGGAAACTTTCTAGTTAGTTGGCTACATGTGTTAATTTACAAAATTTTCTAGGGCAAGAGATTTTCGTTTTATTATTCATTTTCACTCATCGAAATTTTCATGTTAGCTTTTCCTAGTTGCCCACAGTTGCTTAGTCGCTAAACTCTAAGAAAAAAAGATCTGGTGAAGTACAAAAAGTTATATACAAGACATTGACAGCTACTACTTCAGCCAAGGAATCTTTATTGAAGGTCTGTTCTACCCTGAATGTGCTGTTAAGTGTTGAGGAAGTCGAGCTTAGGACAAGAATTTTGAGAACAGACTTTAAAGCTTATGGTCAAGCACACAAATGTGCTGATACTAAGAACTCAAAGCAAGTAAATTCAGGGGGAAAAAATAGAAGCTAGAATGAAAGCTTGTGTTAGGGACTCCAAGCCACATATCTTGATATATGTCTCTGAGATGGTGACATTTAAAGTGAGAGCCAAACAATAGGTAGATGTTATCTATATATTTGGCTGTCTAGAAAGCTGCAGAAATTATTTTGTAAGTTATCTGGTGGCTTCCTGTGGGAAGTAATGGGAATCAGCATTTGAAAAGGTAATTCAACATTATCCTGTTGAATGTCAAAGAACATTCTGGAAAGAAAAAAAAAATACCTGAAGCTAGATGACCTCACTGATTACTCTTTTTAAGTCAAAGTAAGATGGGAATTCCCACATAGGCACCCATATGTACTTTATACACACATACTTGTGCACTGGCCAAAGGGCATTTCTACATTTCTACCTTAATATTTATCCAAGTATTGACCACATATATAAAATGGATTTTGTACAAAATGATCTGTCACCATTATGTGTGTCCCACAGAACTTGATTGAAGTAAGCAAAATCTGGCTGGTAAGTAGAAAGAGGATGTATCTATAGGTTGGCTACCCAAATAAAAACCCAAGATAATACTCTCTGAGAAAGGCAAGAGTAAAATGCCTGTAATTGACACAAAATATAAGCGATTACTCTCACTTCTTAGCCAGCAGATGGATTTTCGTTACCAGTCTTTGTGCTCTCTCACACTGGTTGTTACCCTTTCGTCAGAAAGCAGGATGAGGTTGCATAAGGTGGGATGGATTGTAGTGCTTGATAATGGTATTTGGGCCTCAATTCTCTCAACAGTTCTTGGTGTGACTCTAGATGAGTCATGGCCACTTACTGAGCTTCTGTTTCTTTCTCTTTAGAGGAAAAGATAAATCAGCAGAGACCTAGATTCCCTTATGTGACACGTATGACACACAAACATAGTAATGGAATGTTCATATACTTTCTGGCTCTTCTCAGTGTTAGGATTTAAGGCTCTAGATATTGAAAATTACTTTGACTTTAAACCCTAACCCCTCCCCTTTCCATCTATCTCTTCTTGTCATTCTATAATATACAAATGGTGCTCAAACTGGCAATCAGTAAAATGTTACTTCTCATTTAACTAGTCTTGGATTGGGCCCCTGGAAAAATAGAATCCTTCAGAGGGGTTTATGAACACAGAGTGGACTTTGGAGATAACCTGGTCCTCATTCTGACTGCAGCACTTACCAGATAGCTGGGAGAAAGTTACTTAACTCCCCCAAACCTAGTATTTATTTCCATCTGCAAAGTAGAAATGCTAACAGTGCACTTTGTAGATCTCCAGAGGAATCAATGTGATAATGCAGTAAATGGCAGAACACAGGGCCTTGCCCACAGAGCTGGAATTCAGTGGATAACACCATTGCTAATGATGACATTTAATCCTTTCCTACTATTCTTCGAGCATGCATTATTTCTGTTGATAGCAGGAATTCTTGCCACTTTATAGTCAAGGTCAAAAGAACACTGGAAAGACATTATTAAGTTTATGAAGATCAGTTTTTCAAATGACAGCTAAGATTCAAATTTAAGTCTGTGCTTCTAGTATACCCAATTACAATTCATTACTTTGATGGGAAAAAAAAAAGAAAAAACAGGGCACCCGTAATGGTAACCCACACTTCTCAACCATGTCTTTCCTGTGGCGTCAGCCTTGTTCACCATGCCCTTGGCAGGGCTCAGGCTAGTTGCCTTGGGACCTGTACAGGAGTGAAAGCTTTATGGAATGCACAGTCAGAGTCCTACTTAGCTTCTGAATGAGTAAAGAATTTCAGGCCTTAGGGAAGAAGTGACTTACCAATCAAACTTGCCCCTCTACAAGTCAAGAAACAATGGAAAGATAATCTATGACAGAAAGGTAAAGCCTCCCCAAAGCTCTAAAGGGAGCTTTAGAGCCCCCTGGAGGCTTTCAAATCTGAATCATTTGGGCTTAAAAGGAAGTTGGCTTCAAATGAACCTTTGGAAAGTTGAGATTCATTCAATAAATAGTTGATACAGTTTCTGTCTGATGTTTCACGTTCAGTTAAAACCTTTAATTCTCAAGAAAGCTACTAAAATAACAGGAGTCCATTGGAAGGTTAGTTCTAACCTCCAGAACCAAAGAAGCCCAAAGGCCCATAGCAGGTCCAATAATCAAGGGCAAACCCTCTAGAGACTCTCTAGTGCTGTTTGAGGGGTGTTTTGGTGGATTCAAGGTTGTGAAGGAAGTGTACTTGCCCTCCGATGAATGTGCTTGCCCTCAGAAATTTCAAATGTGTAGAGAAGTTGCCCTTACTTAAATTATCAAGGTTAAACTGTGCATGTCATGTTTATCTACCATGGGGGAAGAAGAGGAAACAGGAAAAAAGAAAACTAGAACATCAAAGAAAAGGTATTTCAGGTTTGAGAGTACATTCCGTTGACAGGGCTAAACATCATCTGTGTGCCAGATGCAATCACTCGTGTTTTACAATGTAGTATAGACACAGAAATAACCCATTCAAGTGTATTGAACTTGCAAATGAGGGAAAAGGGGCTGAGCTCCACATGGAGAAGTTCAAGTCCAGGCTTCTGTGCACCAGAACTTATAGAACAAATCTATAAGTTTGTGAACCTTTTGTTTTTCTTTTTTTTGAAGAAGTCAGTACTAGCCCAAGAGTTTCTGTTTTACATTCCTCCCACATTTATTCTGTTTAAAAATTATGTATAAATATAAAATATTACATATATGTAATATATAATATATGCAATATATCACATATTATACAACATAGAATGTATTATATCTTATATATTACATATTATTTAGAATATATACTATATATTATGTATAATATTTATAATGTATATCTATGTAATTTATATTAATTATATATATATACATATATATATATATATATATATATATATATATCTCCTCTTGTTGCTTCATATCAGTTCTCATAAACCCTTGTCTGTAAGGTCCTGAAAGATGGTTGAATTTTTCCCTCATATCTTCTGCTTTGGGTATGTGCTTCATTAAGTTTTGAATCCAATTTCTCTCCATTTGTTTGCATCCAGTAATTCTATGCATATACAAGTGAGAACCAAGGGAGCCCCAAACACTAGCCTGATTCAGTGAGGTGTGCAATAAATACTTATTGAGCTGAAGCTCTGAGGTGGGACACCATCCTTTAATAATGTCTGAGTTTAGACTTCAGACAGGATTATATCCACCATCCTGCTAGTGTTCTTGCTCATCACCAGGCTGCCCTGCAGGAGCTGTTTAATGACTTCAATTAGAAAAATCAAAAGGATCATCTTTGCAAGCCTCTGGGAAGGCATTTAACCTCAAGTTATTGCACAACCTGCTGATCCACCTTTTATCAAGGCTCACTGTAGACACCTCAAAAGTCCAACTAAGATTAAGTGGCTAAGACTTCTAAAAGATACAAGGGATTTATCCACTCAGCACTACAATCAGACAAATGTTCCTTCGTCACCAGACAACGTCAGTACTTACAACTCTTCTGTCTCCTAAACAGGATATGGCCAAACCTGAGATAACCTTTAATAGCTAAAATCTGATTTGAGTAAAGAACTAAAGGTTAATTAACTGTTCCACATTATAATTTAAAATGTAAAAATTAATTTCTTATTCTCCATTCATGTCAAGGGTAGAATGAATTCAAATTCTCTGTAGTAACAATGCCAGTATGCATAAGGCTGTTTCTGAAAATTTAGATTTATGGTTTTGTAAACTGTAGGATGTTATTATATATTTATATATGTGTGTATATAAGTGTGTAAGTGTGTATAAATACACACATACAAATGAATATGTACAAGTGAATATGTACATACAAATACATATACATACATGTGTGTATATATGCATATGTGTATGAATATGTATGCCATTTTTTACCCAAAGATATGGAATTAATATTGACAAGTTGAAGGCTGTTCTTAATTTCCGGATATTAACTATTTAGTCATATTAGACTTTTTGCATTATTGCTTTGGACAAAACAATTGATAAGTGGATTATTAGTTTGTGATATTTTCATTCAAATGCAATGTTTCATAATATTTGAATGAAGTTTCTAGGTGCTTATCCAACCCCACCACAAATAAGAAGGGGATTTCTAAGCTTTTTATTTTTTTATACTGGTGATGGATCCCAGGTCCTCATGCAAAGCAATCACATGTCCTACTGTTGAGCTACACACAGAGCTAAATGTTTAATTTGGTTTTCAATTCAAATTTCATATGCAAAAAAATAACAGAATAGTTTTTTTGGCAGACAGCATGACAAAATATAGAAGGCAGGGAATTTCACATGGTGAGCAATGCGTGAGTCCAGAGTTTAAAATCATTTATTGATTTCATGACCCAAATCAATATCAATCTGTATGTTCATTTCTCTGTATAAGCAAGATAAGTGTATTAAGAGGATTGCAATTCAAAGTCAGTCCCAGGAAAGGCAATGAGACTGTCATCTCCAATTAAATATCAAAACTTTGGAGGTGAAACTATGGATAAAGTGGTAGAAAGCCAGGCATGACAGCATGGATAATATCCAACCCCTGGATGCATGTACACATACACAGAAAAGAGTAGCTTGAGACCAGTGAGTGTGGACATTTTAGACAGAGGTATCTACTGTGATGCATGGAGGAAGAATTTACAAACACTATAAGCAGGGACAATACTTGACACTTCGTCATGTGCCATGGTCAGCTCTTTCTAGACTTACAATACTGTCTGGAATAGCATTTTTTTTTTACATGTGAAAAAAAATGGTTGATTTTGGCTCACAGTTTCAGATATTTCAGTTCATTAAGGAAGGGAGGGTATGATGGACAGACTTAATGGTGGCCAGGACACAGAGAATATATTAGTGTGAACTGGCTTTTCCTTTTTCCTCTTTTATCACTCTGGGAGCCTCAGCATATCATTTAGCCTCACATTTAGGAAGGAGCTTTCCCTCTTACTAAATTCTGTCTAGAAATACTCCCAGAGATAGACCCAGATGTTCCACTAGTCTCCTATATGCTTCTCAGTCCAATCAAATTGAAAAATCAAGGTTAATTATTATGATCTCTGTCATTCCCTTTCTTTCCAATACAATTATATACGATAGAGATTTTCTTTTTTACTATTCACAGTGGCTTTCACAATATTATGCCCCATTATCCAAAAACACATGATGCAATTATTCAAAAATTGGTGTAAAAATTTATCTCGAGCAATAAACTTTTATTATCCTATCATTTAGTTTAAATAAAAATCAATACCACAAAAGAAAACAATATTAAAATAGACTTTACTAAATTAAAACTATCTGCTTTATGAAGAAAACTTTTGTGAGAGAACCAAGACTAGCAAACAGAAAGTATTTGCTATCTGTATACGTGGTAGAAGAACTTTTTCTAAAATATGCAAAGGACTAGAACTTAACAATAGAAAAAAAATTAAATGGGAAAAAGATGAGAACAGTGTATTTACATAGGTCAGAATATGCCCATAATTTCCTTATTCTGTCATCTGAGAGCACTCAGAAGAACAATACCCTGGCAGCAATGGGAATTCCTGTAATGCTCAAATCTTGGATTCTAATAATCTTCCCCACTAAAAGAAAAACAGGGATCCTTGGTTAAATAGCTGATTGTAGGACTGAAGAAAGAAACATGTGTGATGAATCTGGAGTATCTTATAACACCAGAAATTAAAGAAGAACTAAGAAGCAAAAAGGAAAACTAATGATGGGAGAAAGAGGAAACAGGAGCTTAGTTTCCAGTACTAATATTGGAGTAATTTGAAGAAGATAAATAGCATTTAGTTACAACCCAAAGTCTAAAATATATACCCATGTATCTATAAATCTACCATGGTAGGGCTTTGGTGGTAAACCTTAGACTTTTAAAACTCCAAATTTAGTAAAATCTAAAAATATTTCTGAAAAGTACTTATTAATGATATCATTTCATAAGTGCTTAGTCACATTTATGCTTCTCATGTCAAAATTCTGGAAGAGTTAAGTAATTCATGCACATATTGTGCACATATAAACTATTTGACCATGTAATAAGAAAACATTACTATTACTGCTCAGGTCAGGAATTCTCCTGTGTGATCTTCCAGTATTTGCCCACTGAACATTTCTAGGACCTTGCAGAGTGCATGTTCAGCACTGTATACACTCATTTTTTATGTGAACACACTAGACCCAGGGAGGCAAATTAGACTGCCCAAGAATTAAAGAACCTTCATTTTGGCTAGTCAAATTCCATGCTTTCTAGGCTTTCCACTTTACTGTGGCTTCATCCATTCAAATAAGCAGGAAAAAAGTCCTAATTTATGTCACAATACTCTTATATTTTATATTAATACAAATTCAAAATAATGGCCTTCATTTAAGTATTATTCAATGATGCTTTCAAACATTTTTTAGCATATATTACACCTATACTTCATGAAATAGTTTATTGGTTAATGACGAAAAAAACCCTTAGATTTAGTTTTTATCTTTCCCCAAACAAAAGCTAATATTTTAGGTGTTTACTATATATAATTCTTATAGAAAAAAATTACCACACTTTGTTTACCTCTCCCTTGGCTCTAATTAAAGTATTTCCTAGGCTATTCATAATTCAAAATCCAAATGATTCTGTAGAATGTGAATGTAAGGAAGATTTTTGTCATCTCTAAAGTATTAATTTTGAATCAGTTTGCTTGAATTCTAAAATATATACATATTAAAATATATTCATTTAGTGAATATCTTTGTTTCCCTTTATCATGTAACATTAAAGAGTAATGAAATAAAAAATTCTGGAGTCAGAAAATGTCATCTGTATTTTCCCATTATGCCACACAGTGAGAGGATGCTGGAGATAGGATACAAATCAAAGATGGTTTTGAATTAGTAATCATGACAAAGTTATCTGAAAACAATTATTTTCTTTGGAATGATGGGCATATACCATTCTAAAGACTTTCCTGAGCTCTTTTATTTAAGAGACATCCTTGGAGACCATGCTAAGTAGATTGTAATATACTTGCTAATGACTGTTTTCAGGATGATACAGAATTTTAAGTATATCACATGCTTTTGGGGCTGATGGGTAACCTGTATTAAAATAAAAGAAAAAAGAAAAAAAAGAAAAGAAAAAGAGAGAAAGAAAATATAGGAGAAATAAAAAGAAAAATATAGAGAAAAGGAAAAAAGAAAAAGAAAGATACAAAGAAAACAAACAGAAAGATAAAAAGTTAAAAGACAAAAGGGAAACAATGAAGACTATATTCTAAAAGCAAAAGCCATTTTGTATGTATTAAAGCCCCCAAATAAAACAGCCTTTAAAAAGGTAACAGTAGTAAGTAGAGACAAACTTTGGTGAGTTTACTAAGTATTCATTCACATAAGCTTTAACACCTAAGTGCTGATTATCAAGGAAATAAAGAGTGCTAGAAATAATTATTTTAAGTAATATACAGCTGCTTTAAAAAAGGATGGCTGGCCAGGAACCAGTGGCTCACACTTGTAATCCTAGCTACTCATGAGCTGTGATCTGAGGATTGCACTGAGATCTGAGGATCGAAGCCAGCACTTGAGACTCTTATCTCCAATAAACTACTCAGAAAAGCAGGTAGTGGAACTTTGGCTCAAGTGGTAGAGCATTCATTACCCTTGAGCCAAAGAAGCTTTGGCAGTGCCCAGGGCCAGAGTTCAAGGCCTAGGACCAGTAGAGGGTGGGAGGAGTGGGGGTGGGGGGTGGATTTTGGCCATAAACAACTCAAAGTATGTGAATTTTGTTGTTGTTGGTGGTGGTGGTCATGGGGCTTGAACTCTTGGGCCTGAGCACTGTCCTTCAGCCCTTCAGCTCAAGGCTAGTGCTCTCCCAGTTGAGCTACAATGCCACTTTCGGCTTTCTGGTGGTTTATTGGAGAGAAGAGTTTCATGGACTTTCATGCCCGGGCTGGCTTTGAACCGTGATCCTCAGATCTCAGCCTCTTGAATAGCTAGGATTACAGGCGTGAGCCATCACTGCTGGGCTGTATTTGAATTTTAATAGAGAGAAAGGGTTAAGAATACTGTGTTTCAGTCCTCATTTGAGCCAGCCAAGCCTTGAGCACCTCATTTTCTATTATATCTTAAATGTATGTCTCTTGGGCAACATGAACTGATGATGTATTCAAATAGTTGTTATAGTTATATTATTCCATGCTTCTATTAGTCACCCATTAAAAAAAATCTGGCTTGTTTATATGGTATGTAGCAATAAAAGACAAAGGACAATAATTGCAGAACAAAAGACAATAGTTCCTAGCAGGAAATTGCTTCCCTTGTCTACACAAGAGGATAGCAATATAGACTCAACACCTGGTATGCTCTCATTTTAGAGATAAGAACCATGACACCCAAACAAGGAAAGAAAGGGGTCAATTAAAGCAATGGCTTTAAACCAGATGCAATTCTGTCCCTCTGGAAATGTGGCAATACGTAGAGGCATTGTTATTTAATGCAGAGGAGAGAACATGGGTACCATAAGCAACTAGTGCAGAGTCCAGAAATACTGATAATCATTTTACAATGCACTGGAGAGCTCTCCACAGCAAAGTTTCGCAGCCTCCAATTGCAGTTTCTAAATTGCCATATACAGTGAATTACCTTTGCATGTGTTTGGCAATAATGGGCAATGTTAATATACTGAATATATTGTAAGCAATTTCAATCACTTTGAATCTTGTTTGTTATGGTGGAACAGAGACTGAAAATCATGGCAGTGATAACTCCAGATAACTTTTAAATTACTGGGATCAAGAGTCTACTCAAATGAAGTTAGTGATGTTGCCTGCTGGTAGAAGGGCTGCTTAGCAAGCATGAGTACCAGATTCAATCATGAGGGTGTTCTATGCATGGGTATGCGTGCGCACACATACAATCTAGTCAGATAGATTTCTTTAGGACTTATTAAGACATTTTCCAAGATGTTGGAAGTCTGAGAAGAAAAAGTGCTGTTCCCAGGCTGCCGAGCAATCAGGTTGAAGAGCAGGAATTGAAACCTATGCCATCTCATACACAGTCCCTAAGTGTGTCTGAGACCCCCGGGGTGGCAGAGAGGAAGGTGGTGAGGTGGAAGACAGGCAGTAAGGATTCCTTATACGTTTTCTGAATGGCTTTGGGATGAAAAATCCCAAGAACATTTTCTGCTAAAAATAGGATACAATATGAAAACATTCCAAAAACGAACCTGCTTCACCACCTGTCAGTTTCCTGCCCCATAAAGTGGCTGGTATCATCAGAAATAGAACATCATGGTAACCATAACTTTCAGAAGGGAAAATCTACTGGAAAGAGTTCTCCAACAATTCAAGACACCCTTCCTGTGTATGACTTTAGGCATTTTAAAAGCTATATAATAAACCAGCTTGTGTGTGCGTGCCTATGCCAGTGCTGTTGCTTGAACTTAGGACCTTTGCACTCTTGTTTTGCTTTTTTGCTCAAGGTTGGTGCTCTACCATTTGAGCCATGTCTCTGCTTCCAGCTTTCAATGGTTAATTCAATATGAGTCTCATAGATTTGTCTTTTTAGGCTGGCTTTTAAAAAAATTAACTTTATTCATTTACTTTTTTGTTTACGTGGCACCAAGGAATTATACCCAGGTCTCATGCATGCTAGGCAAGCACTCTACCACTAAGCCACATTCCCAGCCTCAGGCTGGCTTTAAACTGCAATCTTCAGATCTTAGTCTCTCGATGAGCTAGGGGTTATAGGCAAGAGGCACCAGTAGTTGGAGCTGAAGATTTTAATCCCTCAGAAATATTGGCAAGGTGCTAGGCTCACATCTATAATCCTAGTAACTCAGGAGGCCAAAATCTGAGGATTGTGGTTCAAAGTCAGCCCAGGCAGGAAAGTCCCCATGAGACTCTTATCCCCAATGAACCACCAGAAAATGGAAATGGTGCTGTGGCTCAAAGTGACTGAGCACTATCCTTGAGTGATAAAGCTTAGGAACAGCATCCATGTCTTGAGTTCAACAAACAAAAGAGAAAACAAAAGAAAAGAAGTACACATTTGCATGCAATTTCAGTATTTGTTTATATGCATATAATTTATAAAAACGCTAGAAAAATGTCAAGAATCCTCAAAACTTGCTTGAACTCTGGGCCTGGACGCTTGTCGCTATGCTCTTCAGCTCAAGATGAGGACTCTACCTCTTGAGCCACAGCACTGTGTCCAGTTTTCTGGTGGATAATTGGAGGTAAGAGTTAGACAGCCTTTCCAGCAGGGCCTGGCTTTGAACTGCAATCCTCAGATCTCAGCCTCCTGAGTAGCTAGGATTACAGGTGTGAGCCACCAATGTTCGGCTCAAAACTTTTTTTTTTTTAAGATGAACTAATGTAATTTTTTAATTGTGAAAATACTGTACAGAGGGATAACAATTACATGAGCAAGGTAATTAGTACATTTCTTATCAAGCATTGTTGCCTCCTCCTTTGTTTTTCCCATACCATCCCTTCCCTCCCATCTCCAGGACTACACTCTCCCCACCACCCCTGCTAACGTTTTAAGTTTGTTTTTCAACATAGCATCTTGTACATCTCATTGTTACAATGGGTCCTGTATCACTATTTAAACTATTTGTTTTTTTCCTTCCCCTCCCCAAATTATACCAACATCAAATACAGTGAAAACAGGGGTTATACCATGGGGAAGGGACATACAAAGCAACAAAAAATCACCTTATAAATCTGTTAGAAACAATAGCAAGAAAGAAAAACCACTTGTGTCCTTATCCTGGGGTTCATTTCACCTAACATCACCTTATCTGAAATTTTCTGATTGTCTCAGATGTATACTAGTTATTGCAAATAAGGGAAACCATGGGACCTATGTTTCTTTGGGCCTGGCTTACTTCACGTAATATAATTTTTTCCAAGTCTTTCCATTTCCTAACAAATGGGTCAATGTCATTCTTTCTGATGGAGGCATAGAATTCTATTGTGTATATATACCACATTTTCTTGATCCATTCATCTACTGAGGGGCATCTGGGTTGGTTCCATATCATAGCTCTGGTCAATAATGCTGCAATAAACGTAGTTATGCTGGTAGCTTTAGTATGGTTTTGTTTGTGATCATTTGGGTAAATGCTCAAAAGTGGGATTGCTGGGTCATAGGGGAGCTCCATGTGCAGTCTTTTGAGGAACCTCCATACTACTTTCCAAAGTGGTTGAACAAATTTACATTCCCACCAACAATGCAGTAGGGTTCCCTTCTGTCCACATCCCCTCCAGTATCTGTTGTTATTAGAGTTCTTGATTCTAGCCATTCTAACTGGGGTGAGGTGGAATCTCAGTGTTTTGATTTGAATTTTTTTATGGCGAGGGAGGTTGAGCATTTCTTCATGTGTCTCTTGGCCATTCTTCTTTCCTCTTCAGAGAAGTTTCTCTGTAAGTCTTTAGCCCAATTATTTATTGGGCAGTTGTTTCTTTGAGGATTTGTTGTTGGGGGATTTAATTTTTTGAGTTCCAGGTATATTTTAGACATGAGACCCTTGTCCATTGTATGGATAATGAAGATCTTCTCCCAACCCGTGGGCTTTCTATTGATCTTGCTAGCTATGTCCTTTGCCATGCAGAAGCTCTGCAACTTTATGCAATCCCATTTGTCCAACCTTTCTTTGATTTGTTGTGTTTATGGATCTCTATTAAGAAAATTTCGGCCTGTGCTAAGGAGACATAGAGTTTCTCCTATTCTGTCTTGTAATGTTTTCAGGGTGTCTGCTTTGACTCTGAGGTCTTTGATCCATTTGGAGTTGATTCTGGTGCAGGATGATATATAAGGATCTAGCTTTAGTTTTCTACACGGGATTAACTAATTTTGCCAGCACCATTTACTGAAGAGGCTTTCTTCCATTCTATTTTTTTATCAACTCAAAACTTTTACACGAACTATATCTGTAGTTGAACAGGCTGCCACTAAGTACATATGATTTTGAACAAGTTAATGAGCCTCCTGGTCTTTTTGTCTACTTATACAGGAATAGACTTGGACATAGTCTGTCATTTTACATAACTAGTGAAAGAAGATGACTGTAAAGATTTGATTCCAGGAGTCTGTAAAACACTGGTCACTGTCCTGGTGTTGTGATTTAAGAAGTATATTTTCTTCCTGGGGTTTGGTCTCTGCAGTTGTGAAGTTAGGCATGATTAAAGATGTTCCTTAAGTGCCTTATAGCTCTAAAACTTTGAGCTTCTTTATTCAGGGAAATGTAAGGTGGGCAAAAATAATAAAATAATAATAATAACCCAGCTTGATCTCCCTAATAAGCCCTTAGAAATAGATTTGCCTACTCCAAATAGAAATTGTTTTAGGGTGTCTTCATCACAATTCTGTAGATAAGAAAACACACTGCTCCTGGCTAAGTCTTAGGTGAGGATGAAGAGTGTTGCTTTGGATATCAGTTTTCCCATCAGCTTCCTTTTCAAGTCTAGCAGCCATAAACCTCTGGAAGACTGAACTTTATCGCAGCCACATCTTCCCCGGCAATAGGATTCAGAGATAAGGAGTCAATTGAGTTTTGAGTGAGAATCAGCAGGAAGTAGCTGCAGAGCCAGAAGATATGGAACAGCTGTTTTTCAGATCCAGGGCTACTTTAGCCAAAGCTCCCAGTGTCAGAAGTTGGTATAAACTGCATCCTCATAAGCAACCAAGGGTCTATTTATGATCAAGGAGCTTTCCTCAGGCACAGAAACACTAGAATAAATCTTCCTTATCTTAGGAAAGATCACTAGCTCTGCTCACATTCACTAATAATGTTTCTAAAATTTGTGACTTGGGTTAATTTATAGCCCTCTTCTAGGTCTCCAGTTACTCATCTCTAAAATGTGTGTGAAAGAGGGGTCAGACAAGTTCACTTCTAAGGCATTTTACAGTTGGAAGACTTTAATTTCAGTACATTTTTCTTACAACTGAAATATTACTTTAAACTCAATTCTTTCAAGTTTCAGACATCAGGCCAGCCACTGAGCCTTATTTCTAAGCTCTTTGATAGGAAGATTACTTCCCTTTACCTCTGATAGAATTGCTGAGAGTTAAGAGATGCTAGTTTTATTTTTATTTTTTTTCTTCAGACCAAATTACATTAAGTATTTCTTCTAGATCAAAGGGAAACAGAGAAACATAGCAGAGTCTTATCTTGGATAGATATCCTTGCCAAGAGGTCCCCAATTCTACATTTCTTTGAACATATATGTATTGGATATGTGCTAGGTCCTAGAGCATTGTTGAGTCACTCATTATATTTGCACACAACATGTTCGAGGTGGAGAGAAGATGGTCATGGCTCCTCTACCATAGAACGTTACAATTCTGTACCACTTGGAAGAGCCTTCTGCCCAGTTACCGTGAGAAGCTCGCTATTTCCTTACAGTGGCCCTACCATGTGGCTGCTCTGCTGTGCTACAATAACCTAGAAAACTGAAAGGCATCAGTTCTTTACTAGTCTATTTCCTTTTCATTTATACTTCTCCATGCCTTTGAAATTATATGAGAGAGCACCAATTACAAGGGAAGTAAAGTCTTTAACTCAGGGCCAGATGGAAAGGGATGATTGAGGGCATACAAGTAGCTGGTGTCAAGGGGACAATACAAACTGATGTCTGACATTGAGCTGAGCATTTGCAAATAAGGCAAGGGCTTGCCCACGTTTGGTTGGTTCTCCTATCTCTGAAAGAAAGGCATCATCACATTATGTAAAAAGACAGCATCAGACAGGTGCTGGTGGGGAGGGGGGGTGGCTCATGCCTATAATCCTAGCAACTCAGGAGGCTGAGATCTGAAAATCATGGTTCAAAACCAGCCCAGGCAGGAAATTCCATGAGACTCCTATCTCCAATAAACTGCCAGAAAACCAGAGGTGGCACTGTGGCTCAATCAGTAGAGCCTTGAGTTGAAGAGCTCAGGGACAGTATCCAGGCCCAGAGTTCAAGTCCCACGACTGACAGAGAAAAGAGAGAGAGTGTGTCACATTTATGTGAAATCAATCTGGGGGGGATATATATGTATATATGTATATATATATACATTTGCATATATACATACTATATATGTATATAAATACATACATATATAAATACATATATATCTACACACATCTATGCCACCATTGAGTGAAATCAAGTGAACCTGATAAAAGATCATGGACTTGGACTGGTAGTAGCACTCTACACTCTAAAGCTTAGACTTTTTCTGACTAGTGAACAGTGAGGCTGACTCTGCTCAACTCTGTTCAGAACCACAGACTACATCTCCACTACCCAGAGTGTTAATTTTCAGTTCTTCATTAACTCAACCACATGAGCCTCTTCTTTGTACCACTTAAAAACTTTGAGTCATTTCTCTTAGTTAATTTCTCAGTAAAGATGTTTCCTGGCACTGTTTCGCTAGCTCGAAAATTAATAGACTTTGCTATTACTTTGAATCTCTGGAACACTTTTTAAATTCTCTTTTTTAATTACTCTATGAATCTTATGTTTCTGAAGAAGCCATAGTCAATAGCCACCTGCAATTCAAATCTTTGAAGACCGAAAAGGTCTTGGTCCTGAAGAACTCTTCTATAGACATCTTATTGCCCAGCCATACCAACCTGATCATAACAGTATTCATTTCCTGGCTGTTTTTATATAGGATGATCCTTACTTGCTTTCTTTCACTCTCAACCTCAGTATTGAGAAGGAGAAGCTGCAAAGATTCAATTTAATTTTTCTTCTCTTTTGTTTCACAAAAATGTACAAGGACAACTCAAAATTCAGGATGGGGTCTAGCCCTGAACTCCGAGCACACCTTCCTCTTTGCTTTTCTCTCTTTTCCTGAAATAATGAATGTCACCTCTGAACCTGTTTTCCTGTCCTTCTACCACAAAATCAAATAACTGAGTAAACTCTTAGTCCAACTCATCATTTTTCAGGAGCAGGAACTGTGACTTAGAAATACGAGGCTGCCTATAAATCTATAAGTAATCCCAGTGCATAGTAAAAAGAAAAAAAAACACAAAAATTACACTGGGACGTGATCAATTAAACAGGACTGTAAACATTCACACCATGGGTACAAAGGAGGACATTTTTTTAGGAGAGGATCAATAGGGCTCAATGGCTATGTGCATGTGATCATATTTATAAAATAATGCTTATCGAAATGAACTCCAAGAAATGGAAACAAGAGGTTTTTTACTTTTTGTGGGTTTTTTCTGTTTTATTCCTGCCCCCCCCCCCAGTTTGTTGTTTTAGATTTCTGTACTTTTTTTCTTTTATGTCTGTTTATCTGAATTGGAGAAGGTAAGGGGAACACAGAAGTGGGAAAAAAGATGAACTAATATAGCAGTGATCCTCAACAGACACTATGTTGAAAATGAACTATACAACCTATGGAAGAGGGAATCGGTAGGGAAAATCTGGGAGAAAACAAGGAAAAGGTGACACTGTTCAAAAAGATATGTACTCCTTACCTGATCTAGTTAACTGCAATCCCTCAGTACATCACCTTACAATATGTTTTAAAGAAAGAAATGTGAGGCTACAATATACAAGGTGGGGCTGGCACTTGGGTAAGGTCAAGGCACTTATGCAGAATTTCCACTTTCCCAAACACTAATGTCACTGTTCCTCTTCCATGTCCTCTTGCTTTCCAGCTGGTTTCATTCCTTTTTGAACCCACATTTTCTCAAAATGGTTATCTTATGAAGGACTGATTTACCTCCTTATCCCTTTAGAAGCAAGACTACTTGGAAGACATGAATGTGCTAAATAAATATCCTATTTCCCAGTCGGTAGAAAAACAAGTTGTAAGAGAAAGGGCATCCTCCTCCTGCTTGCCTTTCTTCCTTTCTTCCATTGGACATCTACTTACTGGAGATTTATTGCAAAACAGTCTTGGAGATGCACAGTTAAGACATGTCTGGCTTACTGGAATTCATGCTACAGGAACTCACAGGAGGAAGACCCAAAGCTAGGCCCTAGGGAACACAAGAGGTTGAGTGCAATTGATAACTGAGGATGAAAATGATGGAAGTTTTTTTAGAACATAGTGAGGAAAGGAAAAGTCAACATACAGAAGGCAAAAGCAGAAATATCTCCCAAGAAGAGACAAAGTCTATCACTGTCCTTTGGGATCTTGGCCTTTCTACCTTAAATCTTCCAGGAGCAGCCCCTCCAGCTATACTAATCCTTGAGGTATCACTGTAAATCTCTCTCCACTTCTGAGGTTCCTTCCGCGCTATGATAATCTACTCACTATTTTTTTTTATCTTTTGTTACCTTTTAAAATTATCTCACATGTTTTAGTAAAAATGTTATAATCTTTTTTAAAAAAATCAGATTCTTCTTGGATCTTCTAGTTTTCATTTTTCTTAGGGATTATCATACTTTGTAGTCTTCATGATCATACTTTGTAGTCTTCTTTGTAAACTTCTTCCAAACTATTCTGTTGCATTTATTGGTTAACTTTAACTTCTCTCTATTACATATTTGACAATATGAGTAACTTCACAATGTAAGAGTTTAAATACTACAAAAGATTATAGTGTAAGATGATAGTCTCTTATTTTCCCATATTTTTTGTTACTGCTTTCAGGGTTAGCATTACTAACAAATATTTCTATTTTTAGTTTTAGATGCAAATTTCTTTCTACTTCAGTTGCCTGAAAGTTAACAATTGTGACTCTCATAGAAATTGATTGATTTTATGTGCTTTAACTTCATATCCATGGTTTTTATCTACTCCGAATTCCTGTTCTCATTTTAAGACCCAGGAAACTACACACAAATCTCAGAATACTGCCTCATTCCTGCTAGTATGCATCCATTCAGTGATTCCCTCTCACATTCTCTTTCTTTGTAAGGTGAGGACAGTCACTTTGAGTGTAACCCTCAAACTGTTGTGCTGTACTGTCAAGTATAGCATTTATAATATTTAATCTTTTTTTTCCTTTCAGGATCCATTGTCTTTCAAGAGTATCCTGCTGAGCTAAGTATTTCTGGCACCTAAGAAAATATGGGGCACACTATTGGAACGAAATGCATGCTGAATTACCAAATATAAGAACAAAAGATAAAAGGTAAGTATTTCTCTTGGAAAACAGAGAGCTGTAATGTTGAGGTGCTATCATAATTCTATAGAAAGTCTACCTCATGGCAAGGATTCTCTTTGGTCAGCTCATATCCTGCATTTCAATCATAATGCTACTTCACCACACCAACTGCTTCCCTGCACTTGTTGAGGCCAGATGTCAAGGCTGTAATCAAATCTTTGATTCAATCTTTGAGTATAAAATTTTACTGAACCTATTTCTCATCCAAGGTGACATATCTGAATTCTGCAGATTTCCTTCTGGTGAGAACATTGGACACTTTAACACTTTGAGAGCAGGTGCTGAGTTGTTATTTCAGGTCATGTAAGACAGAGATGCTATAAATTCAGAAGCAGTGAGCAGGAGGTTCAACTGGCAGGCTACTACAATGACTTCATGTTCAAGGATAAAGAGGAGGCTGAGTTCCCAACAAAGGAACAGAGGATGACATCATCTTCTTGGCTGCTAGAGAACTGAATTTGTCCAACTATATGGTGGGACATTCAATATGTTAAATATGATAGGGGGTGAAACTGACTCACTGATGCTAAGGGAGAAATAGAACTCTTCATAGTTAGAAGTAGCTTTATTTTCCCCCTTGCTGCCTACTGGCCATCTAGCATCTAGCTTGAACATCTTCTAGTTCTGCAAGTCAGTTGTCCAAGAAGGATTTGTTTCTAAAAGGGAATTGATTACTACAAATATTTATCCAAACATCACATCCATGGCAGGGACTTCACAAGTTAGTAACAGCTAATGGATGTCTTCATTCTAACGCTATTATTTAGACTTGGGTAAGCTTTATGGTTGCTCTGAGACATTCTCTCATCTGTGCAATGGGCATTATCTTAAATTTATACCATTGAAAAGATACATAGAGCCAGGTCCAAGTGAATCATACCTGTAATCCTAGCTACTCAGGTGGCTGAAACTTGAGGATCAACTTTTGCAGCCAGCCTAGGTAGGAAAGTCTGTGAGCTCACAGGGTTATTATCCAGAAAGGATGTTTAACTCTTTGAAGCATTTTATTCTACATTTATTCAGATCATTATATAACTTTCTCTCTTATTCTGATGACATGGTAAATGAAAATAAACAATGTTCAACTTTTGTGCAAAAGTTACATTTTTGGAACAAACCAACTTAGCATATTAGAATTTTACACAATATTAGACTGATAAGCTAATATTGCCATTAGGATTTTTTTCATCTACATTTGTGAGAGCCAATTGGGTCGTTTTCTTTCTTCCTTTTTAAATAGCTTTATCTCATTTTGGCAAGCAGAAATTGGTATTGATTATCATTTAATATTTTGATTAGATTCATGAATGAAACTATCTGGGTTTGAAGGTTTCTGTGATAAAATGTCTTTGATTTTAAAAATTCAATTCAATTAAATAAAAAAATGTAGCAAATCCAGAAGTCTTATTTCTCTATGTCAATTTTGGTAAATTATATTTTTCAAGAAATTCATTAATTTTTAAGTTATTGAATTTGTTTATGAAAATTTTCATAGTATTATGGTATTTTAATTTTCTTTGTAGGACTTGCATTGATATCACTTCATTTATTCTTGACATTAACAATGTGCTTTTTTATTCTTGATTAGTTTTTCTATAGAATTTTAGCTATTTTTATTAATTCAGTTCAATCAACTATACATTCTAATTTTTTGTTGTTGTTGGTGGTGGTGGTTGTTGTGAGGCTTGAACTCTGGGCCTGGGTGCTGTCCCTGAGCTCTTCAGCTCAAGGCTACCACTCTACCACCTGAGCCACAGTGCCACTTGTGGTTTTCTGCATGGTTTACTGGAGATAGGAGTCTCATGGACTTTCCTGCCCAGGCTAGCTTTGAACTGTGATCCTCAGATCTCAGCCTCCTGAATAGCTAGGCTTACAGGCATAAGCCACTGGCGCCCAGCTTAAATTCTAATTTTTGAACGTTGATTTCTGCTAAAACCTTGATTTCCTTCCTTTGATTTTGTAGGCTTTAATTTGTTTTTCTTTTACTACTATTTTAATGTATAAACTTACATCATTCATTTTAAACCTTTATTTCTTCCAAAAAATAGGTATTTGGAGTGACACAGTTCCCTCTATACTCCTATACTACAACATACACATTTCCATCTATTTTACAACATACACATTTCCATCTATTCTACAACATACACATTTTCATCTATTTTTGTTTTCATTTAATTCAACAAATTTTCTTTTGTAATTTCTTCTCTCACTCATGGGTTATTTAAAAGACTGTCATTTAATTCCAGATACATAGAAATTTTAAAATGCTATTTATATTAGTGTCATTTTTGTCATTACAGTCACAGAGCATTATCTGTATGATTTAAACATTTCAAAATTTGTCAAGACATTTAATAGCCTAAATATTTAAATTAATATGTATTCTGTATCTGTTAGATATCATAAATTACCAATAAGCATTGGGTCAACTTGGTTTATGACATAGTTCAGATCTTCTATATCTTTGCTGAACTTTCTTTACTCTTCTATTAATTACTATGACATAAAATAACATAATGTGATTGGGTACAGCCATTTCATTTTTGATTTTTGTCAGTTTTTGCATTTCTGTCATTAGATGTATACACATTTAAATTTGTTTTTTTCTTGATTCATTGGCTGTTTATAATTTTAATTATGTTTTATTTCTATTAATACTCTGTGGTTTCTATTTTATTTATTTCAGCTCACTAAATTTAGTTTCTGAAGTAGTTTTGTCCCTGGCCTTTAACTTAATTTAATATCAGTCTCTTTTTTAGTTGAGGGTTTAATTACTGGTCAGTGTACATGTTGCTCATTGTAGATACACCTACCATTTTGCCATTGCCTTTCCTTCCAGTTGACCTTTCTGTTTTGTTTTCCCTTTGTTCATTTCTTGTCCTTCTTAGGTTAATCATATACTTTAATTATTTGTTTTATGTTCTCTACTTCTTTTCTAGATTTCTTCATGGCATGTTATTTATTCTGGGCCAAGGTTATGTGTATTTAACCTATTATTGTCTACTTAGAGTCGATATACATCATTTCAGAATTAAATTTCTCTGTTCACATTTACATTTCCCTCTTGCCACTTCCATCAGTTGTTCGGGATGTAGTATCTTACATATTACGCCTCCTTTACTCCTTCCTGTGTATTAGATATATGGGTTACATTGTACAATGGGGTACATTGCACAATGTTCCTTTTGCCTCAATAAACTGTCTTTTAAAGAAAAGTACAAAACCCCTTTATATTTTCTCAATTTATCATTTCTATTACACTTTATTTCCTGTATGTATGAGTGTCTGTTATAATTTCCTTCCAACGTAAAGCACATCATTTTTCATGTTTGTGTGGTAACATGAGCCTGCTAACAACAACTTTACCATCATTTGCTTTTATGAAACTGTTTTCTTTTAATCATTGTGTTTCAATGACTTTTTATCATATATGCACTCCTAGTTTTGCAGGGGTTTTCTTGTTAGGTTTTATTTTCCTTTGCTGTTTAAATAATGCCATTTTATTATACTTGGGCTTCTCTTTTTTCTAATGTGGAGGTGTTTTTCCCTGAATAGTATTTTTTATTACTTGCTCTGGTGGCTTTCAAGACTTTTCCTTATCTTTGATTTTAAAAATGTGTTTATAACATGTCTGGGTTTAATTCTCTGTACATTTTATTTCTGCTTCTTGTTTGCTAGGATTCTTACTGATTTGTAAATTATTATTTTTCATGAAATTTTGAGGATAGCTCAGTAATTACTTGCATACTTTTCTCACTCATCAATTTCTTTTCTTTCTAAAATGAAAATGAAATATTTCTAAGCTCCTTTAACTTTATATTATATCCTCTTGAGGTCCTGTTCACATTTCTTCTACCTCATTCTTCTTAAATTCTGAAGATTTTCTGTTAATCTGCTTCAAGTTCATTCATTACATTCTTCTAATTCCTGTCATCTATAAAGCTCATCTTTAAAATTTTCAGTTATTGTAGTTATTTTCAGTTATATTTTCAGTCATATTCAGTTATTTTGTTGTATATTTTTGCTTTCATTTCCTTTTAAACTTCTCTCAGCCCTTTACTTAGATTCCTCATTTGACTAATATTAAGAGTATATTTTTCTTTTCCTTTATCTTTTGAAATTATTAACCATAACTCACTTTAAGTTTTTATTTGCTAAATAAAACATTGAGACTTTTTTAAGTCTTCATTTGTTAATTTCAATTTTTTCTCCTAGGTAGTTATTTTAAAAGAATTTTATGTTGTACATTTACTGGATTTTATTGTTTATCTTTTAAAATTATGGCTTTTGTCTAAGCAAACAAATAGATTTACTTTGCACCTCTACAAGCTTAGTTTTATGCATTGTTAGGATGTCTTACTGTAATGCCAACAGTGTTTCTCAAGTTCCTCTAACTTAGTAGTCTTTAAATCTGAAGCTGTTTCTCTGGCATTATCAAAGCTGAGTTTTAAGCCTTAATAAGTAGGTATAACACAGGTCTCTAACAGGAGTCAGCAAACTGTGGCCTGCAGGTCAAAGCCGGACAAACACCTGGTAATTTTATAATTAAAGCTTTATTAGAGCATAGTCACACCCATTCATTTATGAATTGTGTATAGATGTTTTCATGCCACAAAAGCAAAGTTAAGTAGACAACAGAACCATATGACTTCTAGATTCTAAAATATTTGCTCTCAATTCCTTTACAGAAAAGAAACTGATAATCTCTTCTCCATGACATGGCCTTTCTGATAGCTCAGCTGAATGTTGGATGCTGAGATATTGACTAGATTTTCACACTCTGACTGAGTTGGAGCACCATTTTCCCTGAACTGTTAAGTCTTCAGTTCTTTTTTCTAATGTATAATATTTAGCTACTGGTTAGCCTCTCCAAAGACTCTTTCATTATATGGGAAACTCAGCACTTAGACATTTGCCTTGAAGGTCACCCAGACACAAACTCTGAAGTCCCTACTCAGTTTCCCTGACTACTTTCTAGTGCCCTATCCTTACCAATCTCAACAACCTGGTCCACAGTCTATTCTAATGTCTACTGCAACTGTCCATCTCTAGATTTCAGGTCCCTCTCATAGTGTTGGAAATTTTTCTTAGGTACATTGTTGAGACAATCATTGAGCACACTCAGTTTTCCTTCTCTGAAGAGAATTGTAAGACTCTCCAATGCTTGAAAACAAAGGTTTATGGATGGTTCTTCATGTTCTATTTTTGATATTAGAGTGTTTTTTGTGTTCACCAGAATAAGTTCCCTCATTGCCATTTTAAAATGTTAAATCCACTTTCTTTGTAAATGCATGTGTCTAAGCAAGCAGGTTGACACCTAGAAACATTTTACCTTTTAATAAATATTGAATCAGTAGTGGATTTACATTTATAATACTCAAGAAATACTCATATAATGAAGGGAGTTTAGGAGAATGTATCATTCTTTTTCAACTTTCTTCAGCTAACTTTCCTTTGTGAGCTGAAATCTCACAAGGCAAAATCAACCAAGTCACTAGGTAATATTATACTATGTTGTAATAATAATAATAATAAATTGCTTACCCATTCTATACTTATATTCACTTATTAATATTCACCTCCTGTCATCTACTTCTCTGTCTTATTCCTCTTTCACAATAATAATATTGCAATATGTGTTGAAGGTTGATATTGGACACTCTCAACTTTATGGGTTTTGCTAGACTATGAATGCCATGCTTACTTGTGGAGAAGTATCACCTTAGTCTCTATCCCTTCATTACAAAGGAGAAATATTAGTCCACAATCATTATTTTTTACTAGTTGATGTTATTTTGTGTACTTATTCTCAGGGTATTTTGAATGATAGTTGGATGATTACTTCCTTCTTAATCAAATAAGATAGGCACATGGTTAGTAGAATAAAATTAGGACCCTTGTATTATTGCTATAACTAAAAGAATTCCCAAGCAGTTATAAAAATAATGTTTAATTCAGTGGTATTCATCAGTTTCTAATTGGATCTGTGCTTACTAATGTATTTCATTAAAATAGCTGTAACGACTTCCAAAAATAACAGCAACGTAGTACCATTTGAAGAACTGGATTCTTTTGCTAAGGAAAACTGTTTTACAATACATATTACATTGTCATCATTATCCATAGTGCTCTTAAATATATAAATATATTTTTTACACCACTCACACTTTTTTAAAGGTTCTTTTCTGGTTATAACTCACAGAAAAGGACCTCAGTTTAAACAACATGTTCATATACTAGAAGCTATAATTAAGTCAGAGTTGTACTTAAAATTAAAAATAAAAAGGCAAGTCTTCAAAATAGAAGTGCTAATAAGACCTTAAATGAACTTTCCTAAATGTCTTGGCTGTAGGAATTAGCTGACTTTAATCTATAAAAAGAGTAATTGGTATATTAGGTTACTTTCTGCTGCAAATAATATATACCCCCATAGAAAGTGTCTTTAAAGTATTTTTTTCATAAGATGCCTAACATCTGATTCTAAAATGAATCAATTCTGTGGTTCAATAACATCTCCAAGAACAAAAGTTCTTCTCTTCTTTCTCTGCCAAGCTCAGCCAGTGCTCTAGCTTATTGGTCTTCAGCTCTCTTTTTCCTAAAATATTTTATAACTTAAAAGGGAACTAAAACACAAATTAAAAAGTCTTACTACCACAGATGATGAACATTTGATCAAGAGAAAAGAAATGTGAAACTGAAAATAGCATCTTCAAGAAGATATGGGACTGAAAGTTTTGAATCTGAGTCACTGTGTTTCTCAGTTTAGACTCTGGTTCCTGTGTGAAACATATCTTATCATAAAGACACAGTTTACCTCAAGTAGAAAATATGGAAGAAATGTTGCACAATGTTAGACATCATCTCCAATTGCAAAGTTTACTACTTTAAATGAAAATGAAAATGTATGAGGGTTCAGTGCTGGAACACTAGCTTGAGACACTATGAGGCCAAGACTTCAAACTCTCAACAAAAGGAAAAAAGTATTTCTTTGTATCTTCGGGTAGCATTTTACTAACCTTCATATTTCATATTTTACATAATTTATGCTATTTTATTAATTTCATTCATTTTTTTGGTTGGTTGTAGGGTTTGAACTCTAGGCCTGGGTGCTTGTCCCTGAGCTCTTCAGCTCAAGGCTAGCGCTCTACCACTTTGAGCCACAGCACCACTTCCGGTTTTCTGGTAGTTAGTTGAAGATAGGAGTCTCACAGACTTTCCTGCCTAAGCTAGCTTTGAACTACTATCCTCAGATCTCAGCCTCTTGAGTAGCTAGGATTACAGGCATGAGCCACCGGTGCCCCAGCTAATTTCACTCTTTAATTGCTTTTTTAAAAATTATATTTAAATAGTTGTACAAACTGGGTTTGTTTAATGTGTCAGTTTATGACTGCAATGTGTCTTGATGTCAACTCTTTCATCATTCTCCCCCATCTCTCCCAACCTCACCCATCCCTAAAGTCACCTGGTTCCATTTCCACATATGAACATTGAATAATATGGCTGTATTCTCCCACCCTACCCCTTTCCACTTATCTATTACCTTCCCCTTGACCTTACTCTTCAACACACACAACACATGTTCTAGCTTAATTCATTTTGTGAAGCTGCTAGTTAGTTATTTGTTCAAACTTACACCATTGGAATCCAGCATATGCCATACTTTAGCTACTTGTTCCCAAATTTAAAAAATGTTAATAATGAGATAAAGCCTCATGAAATCATAGGTTAGTTCTGTAGCAACTTACCTTTGTGACTACAAGGGCAAGTGTGTCACCACTTTAAGCTGAGATTCTATAAGAGGCTCTAGTTTATGATAAAGCATCCTTCATTGATAAAACAGGGTTTCATTGACATAGATCCCATGAATTCCTTCCACATCTTACTCTTTAGTTTTAGCCATGCACACTATGATATGGAACTTAGAACGTCTGATATTTATATTTATCTATGTTCACTATGACATGCTTTCTTCAGTTAACAGTATTCATTCTTTGGAGACTCTGATAGATCGCAGAGAAACTGTTGCTTTTTTCAGTTTTTTTTCAGTTATTGTAAAAGATTGGCAACTTTCAAGATCTCTCCTGGAAACTAAATAAGGAAACATTCTCTTATATACATGGGTATCTCATTTCTTCTTACGTTATGTTCCAATCAGCTAAAAACAGTTACCAATAATCAGTAATATTTCTTTCATTTTCCAAGATTCTGTAAATTCATAGATAAACCTGTTTTGACATTTCTTCCTACTAGTAACCAAGACTGGAAATCACTTCAGAATCTATTGCAGGGCCATGAATTCAAAAATGATCTCAAGATCTCCCTTCCAAGTGCTTTCAATGAGATGCAAAGGCTAAAATCTGGCTTCTCTCCACTAACCCAATTAAAAGCCTTCCCAGCTCACAAAGCTGAGCAAGAAATTGCATTGAAGGCAGGTGACAATGGAAACTGGATTGCACAGCATGGCAAATTTGAGCCAGGAAATTTTATATTGTAATCTGAGTATGGGGTATCTGGGTGCACTGGAAATTTCTAAATTATTGTCATTGTTTAATACATGTGAAGCCCTTTACAGTTTCTACATGTTTTCACTTTATTCTATTGATCATTTCTTTAGTTTGATTTGTAGATACAGATATCTTTGTGAGTGCTTCATAGCATTGTTATTTCAGAGAATGCACATCTCCCAGAAGTCGACAATGATAATATATTTATTCTAAAAAAATCAGTGGAAAATTCCTTTTTAAAATTAACTTGTACAAAACAAATATATACACAAAAACTCATTTTACTTTTTTTGTGGTGAGAATATAGTACAGAGGAGTTACAATTACATGGGCAAGATAACCAGTACATTTCTTATCAAGCGTTGTTGCCTCCTTTTTGTTTCCCCTTCCCAACCCTTCCCATACTCCTCCCACCTTCCCTCCATCTGACCCTCCCCCCACTAAAGTTGTAAAGTTCATTTTTCGACATAACGACTTGTACATCTCATTGTTGCAATGGATCCACCTGTATCCCTAATTAAACAATTTGTTTTTGCCCTTCCCCTCCACAAATTATACCAACATCAAATACAGTGAAAGCAACAGAACTTAGAAAGTGGCAAAAACTCCCATGCTCCTGGATTGGAAAGATCAACACAGTGAAAATGGCAATACTTCCCAAAGCTATCTACAAATTCAATGTGATACCTATCAATATTCCAACCTCATTCTTCAAGGCAATAGAAGAGGCAATCCAAAAATTCATATGGAACAATAAAAGACCCCGAATACCAAAAATGATCCTTAACAGAAAGAACAGTGCTGGAGGAATATCAATAACAAATTTCAAACTCTACTACAAAGCCATAGTAATCAAAACAGCTTGGTACTGGCACAAGAACAGACCTCAGGACCAATGGAATAGAATTGAAAACCCAGAAATGAACCTAAAGACCTATAGCCATCTAATCTTCGATAAGTGAGCTAAAAAAATAGAATGGTAGAAAGACAGCCTCTTCAGTAAATGGTGCTGGCAAAATTGGTTAACTACTAGTTAGTAGTTAACTAGTAGAACTACTAGTAGAAAACTAAAACTAGATCCTTATATATCACCCTGCACCAGAATCAACTCCAAATGGATCAAAAACCTCAGAGTCAAAGCAGACACTCTGAAAACATTACAGGATGGAATAGGAGAAACCCTAGGTCTCCTTGGCTCAGGCCGAAATTTTCTGAATAGAGACCCGGAAACACAACAAATCAAAGAAAGGTTGGACAAATGGGATTGCAAGAACCTGCAGAGCTTCTGCATGGCAAAAGACATAGCTAGCAAGATCAATAGCAAGCCCATGGATTGGGAGAAGATCTTTACTAGCCATACAACGGACAAGGGTCTCATATCTAAAATATACCTGGAACTCAAAAAATTAAATCCTCCAAAAACATATCTTCAAAGAAACAACTACCCAATAAATAAGTGGGCTAAGGGAAAAGAAGGATGGCCAAGAGACACATGAAGAAATGCTCAACCTCTCTAGCCATAAAATAAATGCAAATCAAAACAACATTGAGATACCACCTCACCCCAGTTAGAATGGATAATCAAGAACTCTAATAACAACAGATGCTGGAGGGGATGTGGACAGAAGGGAACCTTACTACATTGTTGGTGCGAGTGTAAACTTGTTCAACCACTTTGGAAAGCAGTATAGAGGTTCCTCAAAAGTCTCCACATAGAGCTGCCCTATGACCCAGCAATCCCACTTCTGGGCATTTACTCAAATGATCACAAACAAGACCATAGTAAAGCTACCAGCACAACTATTTTTATTGCAGCATTATTGACCAGAGCTAAGATATGGAACCAACCCAGATGCCCCTTAGTAGATGAATGGATCAAGAAAATGTGGTATATATATACAATGGAATTTTATGCCTCCATCAGAAAGAATGACATTGTCCCATTTGTTAGGAAATGGAAAGACTTGGAAAAAATATATTAAGTGAAGTAAGCCAGGTCCAAAGAAACATAGGTCCCATGGTTTCCCTTATTTGGAATAACTAGTATATGTCTAAGTCAAACAGAAAAGGTCAGATTAGTTAATGTTAGGGGAATGAACCCCAAGGTAAGTATTTAAATGTTTTTTTTCTTTCATGCAATTTTTTTCTAACATATTTATAAGATGATTTCTATGTTGATTTGTACGTCTCTCCCCCACGGTATAACCCCTCATTTTACTTTTTACCTCTTAGCTAATTCTTGAAATAGCAAGTTGAGACACCTTAATATTCCAATATAAAAGCTAGTAAGTAAAATAATCTTTTAATCTAGTATTAAATTGATTTTATATTTCTAGTGCATATGGAGGAAATATTTCTTCTTTCACATTCATTTTCATAGAACAATCCAGACTTTACATTTTGCCATTAGATCTATCATTTTGGTTCTGTGGAAAGATGGTAATTTTATTAAGTTCAGTAGTGACATTATTTTACTTAAGTAAACACTTTTGTCCATGCATTTAGAAGGATTCTTCAACTGGTTTCATATTGCCAGACATTTTACTGGAAATAAAAAAAAGCTAAAGCTTTTCCAGCTTTAGCTAATAAGAACAAGTTGTCTCAGAAATAAATGGAGATTAAGTACATGGAATTTATTATGAAAAACATAAATACACATGAAGAGAGGCTTTAATTATCACTTGATTCTTTAATCTCTTCAGCTCTAGTAGAGGACAGTTTAAAATTCAAATATTGTTCTCCCAAACACAAAGGACTACAAAAAAGATGAGTTATTCCTCTTGAACCCACTATTTTGGTGTAAAAATAACAAAGAATAAGAATTAATTTAGATTTAATTTCTCAAAACATAAAAGTTTTTTGAAAATAGAAAACTATCTTATTATAAATTAAACATGGTTAGGGTAAAAGGTTTAAGGAAAAGCAAACACTTGAAATTTTTTTGCTTAACATTATAATTCATTGGTTTGACTACATATGTCCAGGAAAATAATAAAAGTGTGGCTTCATCTACACTTAAGTAAGACATCAAGAAGATGAATGGATCAAGAAAATGTGGTATATATACAAAATGGAATTCTATGCCTCCATCAGAAAGAATTTCCATTTGTTAGGAAATGGAAAGACTTGGAAAAAAAATTATATTAAGTGAAGTAAGCCAGGCCCAAAGAAACATAGGCCCCATGGTTTCTCTTATTTGCAGTAACTAGTATATGTCTGAGACAAGCAGAAACATTCAGATAAGTTGATGTTAGGGGAATGAACCCCAAGATAAGTATTCAAATGTTTTTTCTTCCATGCGATTATTTCTAACATATTTATAAGATTATTTATTTGTTGCTTTGTATGTCCCTACCCCATGATATAACCACTGCTTTCACTGTATTTGATGTTGGTATAATTTGTGGAGGGGAAGGGCAAAAACAAATCATTTAACTAGGGATACATGTGGACCCATTGCAACAATGAGTTGTCTAAGTCATTATGTCGAAAAACGAACTTTACAACTTTGGAGGGGGAGGCAGGGTATGGGGGTAATAGGGAGGTTGGTGGGGGGGGGGCGATGGGAAGGTTTAGGAATGGGAAACAAAGGAGGAGGCTACAATGCTTGATAAGAAATGTACTCATTATCTTGCCCATGTAATTTTAACTCCTCTGTACAGTATTTTCACAATAAAAAATACACATAAATTTTTACCATCATAAAAAAAGAAATTTGAATTCTTTGTATAAAAAGAGTGATAAACATGTCACATAACTTGAAAATAAAATTACATATTTTGATTCAATCAGTTTAAATGTAGCAGATAATGTCATTGAGTAGATTTTTAAGAGGATTATACAAGATAGCTCATAAGGTGACACACAGTAAGGATAACTCAAAAGCTGAAGAAGACTGGTTACTCTTGATGAGTAAAATGAGAATGTAACAGATCTCCTTCTGAGACAGAACAATCTCAAGCCAAAACCAAAATACAGTTAGTTGATAACTATTAATTTATCCAAAGGAAGAATGTGCTTGTTACATCAGTGGAGATGCTTTTAGTCATTAAGACAAAAGAAAACAGAAGAGAAGTGTATTCTGACTATAGGATCTCCAGTTTTGTTGTGGTACATGTATATTTCAGAACAGAATATATGTATCTCTATGATCTATTAACAGATATTTCCTTATGGCATTAGCTATCAGGAAATAAATATTCCAGACGCTCAAATTTTCCATGTATCTACTTCTCTGTTATGCCATATTCAATCAGCAACATTCAGACTCTAATTTGCTGACCACTGAAAATTGTCTACAGGAAGCCTGGAAAAAAATGACAGAAACTTATTTAAGACAGCAATGTTTCTCAGTGTAAGAAGCAATGTGTTGTCTTTCAGTTTCTGAAAATTGACCTTGTACTGACACATCAGGCTTCTAAACTTTCAAGATGGAGGATTGACACATATTTACTCAGATAATGTAATGATCTCTATATCTCCCTCTACAGATAACACCCAAGCCTAGGATAATGTTTATCTTTTTCAAGATTTTTATTGATAAAAATTGATATTTGTCTCTCATACTACTATACTTTACTACCTTAGGAAATCAGCATCAACCCTTAAACAGATTAAGAGGCACTAGATGTGGTTCCTGTATGTGTTCACTATCCAACATGCAGCTAAAGGGACTTTTTCAAATATTAGAAAAATGCCTTATCCAAGAAAAACAAGTGCTACATTCTTCTCACCATAACCCTGTTCCCTTAGAAATAGCCTCATCTCCCTCTCTGTTCCGGACACTCGGCTCCTTGTATTCCTTACCTGGAATGTTCGGTTACCAAATTATATCCTCACTGTCTTCAGATCCTTGCCTAAGAGTCAACATTCATTTGTTGCAAGGCCTTATTAGAAGATCATACATATCAACAGCTCTTTCCAATATTGTCATTCTCTCTGTAGATCCCTTACTAATTTTATTTTATGCAGATATCCATTTCTACTCAAGATATCATGTTATTCTTGGTGGAATGAAGATATAATTTTTTTAATTTTATATTATTTTATTTGAGAACATGCTGTACAGTGGGGTTACAATTACATGGGCAGGATAATGCATACATTTCTTACCAAGCATTGCAGCCTCCTCTTTTGTTTACCCTTCACCTCCCTTCCCAGCCTCCCCCCTCCCCCCCACCCAATCATACCCCCCTCCCCCCCACACACTGACATTGTAAAGCTGGTTTTGACATGACATTTTGTACTTCTCATTGTTGCAACAGGTCCACCTGAATCCTTAAACGACTTGTTTGTCCCCATCTCCTCCACATGTTATACTGACATCAAATATAGTGAAAGCGGGGGTTACACTGTGGGGGAGGGACATACAAAGCAACAAAGAAATAATCTTATAAATGCGTTAGAAACACATGCATGAAAGAAACAAAAACATTAAAATACATATTTAAGGGTTCGTTTTCCTAACATCATATTATCTGACCTTTTCCGCTTGACTCATACCTATACTAGATATTGCAAATAAGGGAAACCATGGGACCTATGTTTCTTTGGGCCTGGCTTACTTCACTTAATATAATTTTTTCCAAGCCTTTCCATTTCCTAACAAATGGGGAAATGTCATTCTTTCTGATGGAGGCATAGAATTCCATTGTGTATATATACCACATTTTCTTGATCCATTCGAATGAAGATATAATTCTAATACATGATGTTAATTCTTCCAAAGGGGCATGGAAAGTCTTTCCATTTCCTTAAGGCTTCCTCAATTTCCTTTCTCAGATTTTTAAACTTTTCACAATAGAGTTCTTTCATGTCTTTAGTTAATTCATAGGTAATTTTTGAAGCTATTGCAAGTGGGGTTGCTTTCTTGATTTGAGTCTTGATATTTTCATAGTTGACATATAGAAATGCTGCTGACTTTTGTGGGTTTATTTTATAGCTGCTACTTTGCCAAAGTTTAAAATCAGCTCTAGTAGCTTGGGGAAGAGGGTGTGGAATCTATTGAGTCCTTAAAGTACAGTATTGTACACTCATTTTATAAGTCACAAAATTTAGAAACATAAGGGAAGGGGTGGAGAGAAGGAGAGGTGAGAATGTAGAAGAGGTTACACTGATCAAGATGTATTGTATTCATAAATTGCTTTGTTAAGTGGTACCTCCTTTATACAACTACTAAAAGATAATTAAATTTTTATAAAAAGAAAACTACTCGGCATGTAGCTTACTATAAGTAGTTCATATTATGTGTATATAACTATATATATAAAAGTGTTTTGATCTATGTGTATATAACTATATATATAAAAGTGTTTTGATTTTGAAATAAAAATGATAAAATGTGCAAAGTAAGAAAAATAAAATAAAAACTGGTGGTAACAATTATAAACATGGACAATTAAACAATACAATTACTTTTAAGAATTCTAGCCTATGATGTATTGGTTTTTGCCCACTACTGCCTAGAAGAGAAACTGACACATAAATTGTACTTGGGACATTTTTAAATGAACAGTAGCAAGAGATAAATATCTAATAACTCAGGGATTCGGTGAATGTAATCCTGATGTTGCTATTAATTAGGCCCTTCAGCAAATCACTGCTTCTCTATCCCTTCAGTTTATCTAAAAAAAATGAAGTTCTGAGGTTTAACTACTCTATGTGAAAAAAAATTTACATGAACAACCCATAAACAATTATGAGTAACATGGACAAAGGAGACGTCTAAACTTATTAACAGGATAGGTGAAAAGATTTGAGAAAAATAAACTCTGTGACATATTAATTCCAAAGCTAGAGTCTCCTTGCTGTGTGGTGTTGAGTCATTTACCATATGCTTTTAAATTTCATTTTCTTAGTCTCATTTTCAAAGTATAATTGAATGAAAGATTTTTACCATGTAAATCATATGTATATTTATTATAATTCAGTCAAATTAACATAGTCTATTTCTCTCTCTTTCTTGGTCCCCCTACCATCCCATTGTTAAATAGAAAAAATGATACTTGAGTGAAGGCTTAGAATGTCTTGTGCATACCTCATTACAGAAATTGACCAGAATCAAAGAATAGTCATTGTCAGCCTAAAATCTTATACTGAAGCATCTCATCAGTATTACAGATTGTTCATTTCAGTTTTGTAGTGAGCTGGTTTAATCTGTAGATCTATTACCAATGGCAATAATACAATAAGAAATAACAATAAAACATAAAAAGACTCTTCCCTGACAAAAATGTTTGATTTCCATGTGCATCACACAACTCAGTTTATGTGGACAAGCTGTCAGTAAGTCTGCTATTATAATCAGGTGTGTAAATCATTGTGATCTGCTGAGTGTTTCTCATGTTTAATTTGTGAAGATCTACCTTTCCCAAAGCAACTGGTAACCCCAAAAGTAAAGAAAAAAATGAATGAGCTTAACTGAATAGAGAATATTTTAGATTTGTTGGAAGACAAAATGTCATCAGTGGAAATTTGGTGATATTATGGGGAAAAAACCAAGCATCCACAGTACAGGGCTGACTATGAATTCATAATTTTTACTAAAAAGCTCTCTTCTTGGAATAAAATCCATGTAGATACCAAAGGTCTACTATGTTAAAAGCTATCCACCTGTAAGCTGGCAAAGAACATTAGAGTCTACTTTTCTAAGCCATTGGAGTTCTCAAAGGTGACAGAGTGCTAGAAATACTATTATTTACAGTCTGTTCCTGCTCAGTGAAAAGGATCCATGAGATGCTGTTGCCAAAAGTAACATTAGTTATTTCTCCTGACAATTTTATTTCAGGGTTTTCATTGGCTGAAACTGAATGGCATTCTTCAGTCCATCCAGACCCAGGCTGCCCTTGGTTTCCAACAGTGTTTACACTGCAATCATTCTACATGTTTTTACATAGCAAGAAAAGCCATTTTATCAAATAATAAGTTATGAACCTGGCCAGGAACTACCTTAAGTCCCCCAAAAAATAAAAATAAAAATATCTTTCTCACTAATTCCATTTTTAACTTTATTTCCTAAGATTTATTCCTGTGGATATGAGAAGATAAATCCCAGATCAAGTTTCCATCATTATCATACTTGCTATTTGGGTTTGCACTTGATCTGAAACAATGTGTCATGGAAAGAAAGTTTGTATATGTCTGTATAGGTATGTATGCATATGCACATGTGTGTGTGAGTTGGAGGAAAATAGAAAGGTATAGAATGGAAAGGTACAGAATAAAGCATGTCGATCAAATCAAACATTTATTGGTTACCTACTTAATATGCATGTACTCAATGCAAGACGTAGAATATATTCAGATATAATTAGGTGATTAATCATTCAAATAACTATGCCTTAAAAGAAGGAGAAATAAAGTTCTATGGCTAACAAAGAAAGAAAAGAACACATCATTTATTGAGCTAGGCAAGAGCTTCATTCATTCATTCAATGATTATAACTGAAATGCTTACTCAATGACCATAAGGAATACCAAACTACGCACTATTAATAGTTTCCCCTAACCAGACAAATGTTTAGGTTCTCAAATTTCTGCTACACTTAATATTTTGACTAGTAATGATAAAATACAGACTACTACCATGTGGCTTCTGGTGGAGCAGAAAGTGGAAACCCCAGTACCTGGAAAATTACATCAAAGACAAGGGAAAGACAATTGTGGACAAGAGATAATTGGAGTACAAGACTGAGATACAACTTCAGTACCACAGGAGATCAGCAAAATCTGGCCACCAAGGAGTCCTGCAAACAAGAAGTCAGATGAGCAATCTAGTCTTCCCAATGGGATGAAACAGGGATATAGCTCAGTTATTGTATGTCTCATTCAGTTTTGTATTTCCACAACAAAATACTTAGCTCTGCATTATTGTAAAAGTACCTGATGTAGGTAAAAGAGGTTGATTTAGTACTCTCTCTACCCTCCCCCACACACAAACACACACACAATGGAGTTATAATCTTTTCTAAGCCAAGGTATTTCCCTAACATCTTTAAAATGTATTGTGTCTCTACTTTAGAAAAGGGAAGAAGGGGGTTATTTTATTACTTTTATTTTATTGTAAAGATGCTGTACACAGGGGTTACAGTTACATGAGTAAGATAATGAATATATTTCTTGTTGAGCATTGTTACTCCTCCTTTGTTTTTCTCCTACTATCCCTTCCCTCCCCCACTTCTCCCACTACCCTCCCACCCCTGGTAAGTTATAAAGTTCATCTCCAACATAGTGTCTTCTGAGTATCATTGTTGTAATGGGTCATATTAAGTGAAGTAAGCCAGACCCAAAGAAATATAGGCCCCACAGTTTCCCTTATTTACAATAATTAGCATATGTCTAGGATAATCTTACTCTGCTCATTAATCTTCTGCTAAGCGAAATGAACCCCAAGATGTGGACACAAGAGGTCTTTCTTTGTTGTTGCTTTTATTTTTTTATTTTTTTAATTTTTATTTATTTTTATTGTGAAAATACTGTACAGAGGGGTTACAATTACATGAGCAAGATAATGAGTACATTTCTTATCAAGCATTGTAGCCTCCTCTTTTGTTTCCCCTTCTCATCCCTTCCCATCTTCCCCCCCCACTCCCCCCCCCACCAAAGTTGTAAAGTTCATTTTCGACATAACAACTTGTACTTCTCATTGTTGCAACGGGTCCACCTGTATCCTTATTTAAACAACTTGTTTTTCCCCTTCCCCACCATAAATTATACAGACATCAAATACAGTGAAAGCAGGGTTATACTGTGGGGGAGGGACATACAAAGCAACAAAGAATAATCTTATAATTTGTTGTTGTTTTTAATGTACTGATTTTTTTTGTTTCTTTTGTATGTTCTTCCCCCTATGGTATATCCCCTGTTATCACTGTATTTGATTTTGGTGCCCTGAATCTTGTGTATACATTTATCTAATATGGGGAGCAGAAGAGGAATTACAAAATGCTGAAACAAGCGGGTTATTTTAAAAAAGATGAGGCATAGAAGATGTAATAGAGATTGCTAGGTGGCAATGTTAGTTTCTTAAAATTCAGACATGGCTGAGAATTTTCATTTGTAACACATTCCCAGGTGATACTACTACTATTCTTTTAGGAGTTCCCTTTGGGGACATAGTGTAATACTTCTCTTGTGGAATGTGTTCATGATGGAAGAGAGAACAGGGGAATACATTCATAAAATTCAAGCATATTCTACAAACTTAAGAAAATTGAGGCCAGGCGCCAGTGGCTCACATCTGTAATCCTAGTTACTCAGGAGGCGGAGATCTGAGGATCATGGTTCAAAGCCAGCCTGGGCAGAAAAGTCTGTGAGACTCTGATCTCAAATAAACCACTAGAAAACCAGAAGTGGTGCTGTGGCTGAGAGGTAGAGCACTTGCCTTGAGCTGAAGAGCACAGGGATAGCGCCCAAGCCCAGAGTTGAAGCCCCAGGACCGACAAAATAAAACAAAACAAAAAAAAAGAAAATTGAGGGAAGGGTAGGGCTGGGAGAAATGGGGAAGAATGATGAAAGGTGACATTGATCAAGATGTGTTGTATTCATAAACTGCTTTGTTGAATTGTTGGATGGAAATTCCTTTGTACAACTACTTAAAGATAAAAACAAAATTATAAAAAAATTTGAGCTGAAATATTTATTAAAAAAGAAAAAGTAGAGTTCTCAAGTTTCTTTTTCAATCAATTAAAGAGCTACAAGGTTCCCAACTGGACATTTCCTAGCTTTCAAAGATTAAGCCCTGTCTGTAAAGGACCTGTTATTCTAATGTACCTTTTCATTTTGAGGCAGAAAATAACTGTCCTCAAATTGGGCTCATTAAGTTTCTATTAATAGCATAATCTGGAAGGACATGCCTTCACCAAAGCCTCATCATTTTTCTCAGCGTTGCATTATTAAATTTGAAAGTATGTGTTACACATTTCATTATATTTGAAAAGCATCCCTATATAGAATTTACTGAGAGCAATGTGGCTCTGAGCATAGAAAAGATTCTGTAGCATATTGAAAGGGGTGAGATTCATCACAATGTATTAAATTCGTAAATTCTTTGGTTGAATGGCAACTCCTTTGTACAACTACTTAAAGATAATAACAACATATAAAATATAAAATATTTTTAAAAAGCTTTTGTAGGGGCTGGGAAAGTGGCTTAATGGTAGAATGCTTGCCTAGCATGCATGAAGCTCTGGGTTCGATTCCTCAGTAAAACATAAACAGAAGAAGCTGGAAGTGGCACTATGGCTCAAATGGTAGACTGTGAGCCTTGGGCAAAAGAAGCCCAGGGAGCATGTGCCAGGCCCTGAATGTAAGCCCCAGGACTGGCAAAAAGCTTTTGTAGTAGGAATGAAGATCCTATTCTCCACCAATGATTAGCTGCTCTACTCTGAAGAGGCTACATTCCATCTCAGTGTTTCCATGACTTCAGCCACAAAATAAGAATTACAAGAGTTAATATGTATGTATAAATCACAATTCTTAGGATGCTATCGCAAGCTGGTTTTTTTTTTCAATTAAATCAGGCATACTAATTTCATATTAGAATTCCTTTGATTGCTTATAATTTAGTTTGAAAGATCCTGTCAAGGAGAAAGTTGCCATTTCTTGTCTGAGGGCACAAACATGTTTAGAAAAAATAGAATAGAAATATGTATCTTATTAGCATTCTTAAGTTTATATGTGGGTGCAGAATAATGAGAAAACTAGAAAGAAGGCAGATTTCTTTACTATAAGGTCTAAGGAATATATTCTATTCATGTATGTAAAAAGTTAATGACACTATGAAATGCAGGCACCGGTGGTTCACGCCTGTAATCCTAGCTACTCAGGAGGCTGAGATCTGAGGATCAGGCTTCAAAGCCAGCCCGGGCAGGAAAGTCCGTGAGACTCTTACTCCAATAAACCACTGAAAAACCAGAAGTGGCACTGTGGCTCAAGCGGTAGAGCGCTTGCCTTGAGCTGAAGAGCGTAGGGATAGCGCCCAAGCCTAGAGTTCAAGCCCCATGACTGACAAAAAAAAAAAAGTGGAAGTTTCACTGAAGCAGAAAAAGATAAGGATGAAAGAAAATTCAATGATGAATTTAAAACTAAATGTTTCAAGTTTAGGATTTTATAAAGATATTTTAAACCATCACCTTACAGAAATGTCAAGATACAATGGATAGTTAAATACAACAAATAAGGTTCAAGTATAATGTACTTAACTGTAAAGGCAAAAGTCTTGGAAGTGGATGAGTAAAAAGACAAAAGGACAGATGCTAGACCCTGAGTTCAAGTCCCCATGCCAACACACTCTCTCTTACACACATATACACTCATATTGAGTAAGAATATGGCAGATAAATCATTGCAAACTTTCACTTTTTATTTCTTTTTTTTCTAGAATGCAAAAGCTTTCTCTAACTTAATATTGGGATGATATTGATTTTTCCCTCAATTATGAGTGACTTGCCTCAGTTAAATAAAATTTAAGATTGGATGTTTACTGTTCAACTTGACAGATTAAGTTTGCTCATTCAAAACAAAAGTAAAAGGTCAAGGAAATTCACAGGTGGCAAAAGATTTTGAGCCCTTACATTTTCGCTTCTAAGCTTTAACAATTTCATTCTAACTTTCAAAGTGTCTAATGTGTAATAGGCAGGTAAGACCTAAGTGGAAAATGAAAAGCAAACAATAAGAATAAGCAAAAGAATAGAAGGATAATTAATTTTCTCCATCTAAATTGTCCCCTAAATATTATGCCTTAAGGTAAAACACAAATATTAATAACTGTCATTTCCCAAACCTTGACTAACCAATAACTACATATCACTCTGTCCACTTTGCATCCTCTTTTAAATGGAACAAAGTGTCTTTCAGAGTCTGAGAAGCGCATAATTACACAGACAGGAGTCTTTGGACTTTGATCGTAATTACAGTGTTTTATCCATCCATCACTTGTTGCTTGAGGACTATTCTTGGTGAGTTCTTTAAAGGAGATAGAAACCCTGTCAGGACAAATTTGAGCTTCAAAACAGCTAATCAGAAACTTGGCTTTCTTGTCCTGAAACCGATTGAAAATTGCCACATTAATCTCCCAATCCATTTGGCTTTTAAGTAAAGTGAGAACATGAAGTCTCTGGAAAGCTGTGTCTTCATCCTTCATTATTGCTTGCTACCTTTTGATGGTTTCTACTATGGAATTGCATCTAAATTTGCCTGACTCTAGGTATTAGTTTTCAAAAGTGAATGTACAAACAAGAGAATAATCTGGATTGCGGAATAAAAAACAAATTGTGTTCCTTATTTTTATGCCCAAATTATCAGAGGAAAGCATCCATCCGGAACCAATAACCAACAAAGGACTTTGAGCACAAAAGTCAAGAGCTGTTTCTCCCAGTGTAGTCTGATAACTACTTATTTCCTCTTGTTTATATTGTAATTTTGGACTCCACCAAAACCTATTGGATCTGAGTTGCCAAGTTGATAAAAACATCTCTCTCCATGGGTGAGAAAATCAGAAATGAGAATGCATAAATCTGCAGGTTGCTCATTGTGGTTGGTCCTATGGGCATTTTGAAACTTTTTCTTAAATTTTAACAGTTCAAAGCACTGTTTCTTAATCACAGCCTATCCATATATTAGATCCTGTTGATAAACTGTAACAACATTCATTTATAGCTAACTTTTCCTATCACTTGCCTTGTTTCTACTATTGAACATAAACAGAGACACTTGGCTTGTTACTTTTCATCAATTAAAAAAACTTTTTCATTATGGAGAAAGCTAAATTCTGTTTCCTCACTGTAATGGAGAAATTCCTTATCTCCTATTAGAAATTATAGTATTAAGCCAAACATCAGTGGCTCACACTGTAATTCTAGCTACTCAGGAGGCTGAGATCTGAGAATTGTGGTTCAAAGCCAGCTAGAGCAGTAAAGTCCATAAAAAAGGCTCTTATCTCCAATTGACCACCAAAAAGCCAGAAGTAGAACTATGATTCAAATGATAGAGCATTAGATTAGAGAGAAAAAGCTAAGGGACAACCCTAAGGCCTTTAATTCAAGCCCCAGTACCAACACACACACACACACACACACACACACACACACACACACGGAAATTATATTAATCAATTGTTTTGGATGCTGGCATATATCACAATGCTACCACCTTTGGTATATTTTATCTTTTGTTCTTGTAAATCTGGCAGGAAAAGGAGTAATTAAAGGTAATGGATATATTATTTGCTCTCTGGAATCAGTAGTGGCTAGAAATGGTTACTACCACTCGATTTGAAAGAAAGAAAGGGTGGAGAGTAGTCTTGAATCTGTAGCAAGATCCTTTGACAGGACAGAGAGCATTTAACACAAAACTCAATGGGGAGTCAGTCAGGCAAAATAGTATCTGAACTTCTCTCTGAGCGTCCCTCTCTTGCTGGCAGACTCCACTCGTTGAACTCATCAGAAAAGCAGAGGAGAGAGGATCTGTTAATATATTCTTCAGGAGTGAGCTTGCTGAGGCATTGAATTTAGAAAGAAGGATGATGGCCGATGTGGAAAGTAAGTGGAGGATGCCTAGGACATGACTTTACCTGCCTTTCAGAGAGAATAATTCCTCATCAGGACCTTCCCAACACCCTTATAAGGACCTATTTAGAAAGCACAGTTAATAAAGTTGACCTTTAAGCTACTAAAGGCATAAAACTCAAAACAAATATGTAATCCATGCAAGAAATACTTCTTACAATATTCTAGCTTTTTATGTTTCTCTTGAGTCTCCAATGAAAGGAATACAAAAGATTTACAAGTGGATCACATAGTAATTTATGTTTACTTTTATTTTTAGGCCTTGATAAGCACATTATTTCTAAATTTAATCTTGATTTATATTTATTACTTTAACTGTTCTATTTTTGAAAAGATAACAAAATACTTTAATCTATCCCAGAATATATTAGTTTAAAAATACTACATTTTAGCTGGTGCTGGTGGCTCACGCCTATAATCCTAGTTACATAGGAGGTTGAGATATGAGGATTGTGGTTCAAAGCCAGCCCAAGCAGGAAAGTCCTGAGACTTTTATCTTCAACAAACCACTTAGAAAAACGGAAGTGGTGCTATGGCTCAAGTAGTAGAGCACTTGCCTTGAGCTGAAGAGCTTAGGGACAGTGCCCAGGCCTAGCATTCAAGCCCTATAACTGACAAAAAAATATAATAATATTATTACATTTTACAAACTAGATGAGATTTCTAAAAGTAAGGGAATATAACATGACCCATTATATCCTACACCTACTGAAGTTAGTTTCTAAAATGTTGAATTTTAGGTTGATTTTAAGTGTCCATCTAATAAGAAATAAAACTATAAACTCAATTGCATGGAGGTTTGGTTATAATGTTAACTAGCTTACTGATTTATTTATTAATCTTGAATGATTTTACCTTGTTTTGAGATTTTTGTTAAAATTAATAGTCATATGACAAGTTATCATTTTTGTCCACAAGTTCTTTCTTTATATAAATTGTCAATATCATCAAAAGAATAATATATTAAGATCCATAGTTGTAACTGCCTTTTATATTTTCAGAAAAAATTGGAAAGAACACAACCAAGTGCATGATATGTCAGGTGCAAAAAAACACAAAAAATAAAAAAACAAAAATTCCCTCCAAACCTCACGAACAAACTAGGGAGTATGAAGTCTCACTTTCACTGGAATTACTAGTTTCATGCTCTCTTCTATGTATTAAAACTGGCTTTTTGGACATGACATTCAGCAAGTGATGAAAATGCTTGTTATTTACTATATTATATGTGAACCGGAATTCATGAATTATGGCAACTTAGAGTTAAAAATACCAAGAAATCTTGCTGTCTAAATTTCTGTTGTTGTTAAGAATCTTTTTCATGACTTCTTTTTAAAGACAAGGTCAAGAAAGATAAATTTAAGTATGTAGATGACTATGATTATGGAATGATTAAATTTGGTCTTTCTTAAAATAGATTTTGTAAACTGAGAACCACAAGGTTGCTTAGAAAAACCAAGTCAAATCCATTCACTCGTTGAGCACCACAGCGAGAATTTTTCAGTATTTGCACTGACAATGCATAGTACTATATGAATTCTTTATAATAAATTCCATTTATTCACTAAGAAGGATAAATATGATAATTCAGTTCTTTAAGTTTTTGTAAAATAATTAAAATATTTGTGAAAAATGTCTGCTATTAAATATATATTATGAGGAATTAAGTAAACATTGTAAGTATATCTTTGCTTTGCTCTCTTTTTCTTCCCTCCCTCCTTCCCCTCTCCATCTTCTTCCCTCTTTCTTTCTTCCTTACTGTCCTGCCTGCTTTCCTTCCTTCCTTCCTTCCTTCCTTCCTTCCTTCCTTCCTTCATTTTCTTCTTTCTGTCTCTTTCTCTCTTTTTCTCTCTTTCTCTCTCTCTTACTTTCTTTTCTTTCTTTCTTTCTTTCTCTTTCTTTCTTTCTTTCTTTCTTTCTTTCTTTCTTTCTCTTTCTTTCTTTCTTTCTTTCTTTCTTTCTTTCTTTCTTTCTTTCTTTCTTCCTTCTTCCTTCCTTTCTTTCTCTTTCTGATAAAGCTTCTCTATATAGTACAGGCTACTTTTCCTGTCTCTCCTCTCAAGTACTAGATTACAAGTGTTTGCAACCATGTCTAAGATTCTTACTCACTGGCTCAGTAGCAAACATTTTTTTCTTTTCCCTAAATCATTTGATGAATAACTTTTTATTATAAATGAGAGGAACATAGTGCAGTCCCAAATAATTCATTACAAAAATGGGTGCTTCCTGATCCTCCTGAGCTACAGTCCCAGCTCCCCAAATTCAAATCACACTCACCAGAATTCAAGTTCCAGGAGGTTGAAGAAAATTTAAACTATGGAAAAAAATACTACTACTGTCCAGAATTTTATAATATTGTAAAAAGAGAAATTGTATTTACTCCATGAGCTAGCATGTTGTCAAAGCAATATGAAAAGCCATTTCCTTATTAATTTATGCGTATGGGCTTCTGTCACATAGCACTAGAAATTCCTACACACCAATATCTGCTAGTCAACAGAAAAAAAGTTTCAGTAAAATTGTGGATTCAAGTATCTACTTTAGGAAAGACTTTGAAGAGAAACATAGACCTGATGTTCCCTCACAATTATATTCTTAGAAATACAATTTCAAAAGATAACTTTGTGATTAGAATAATGTTGAGGACAAGACCATCTTTGGTATTGCTTTTTATTATTTTTTAAATCAACCTCCATTCCCAACTCCACATCACCTAAGAAGATAAACTCCAAGACAACTTTTTTTAACTAACACTGCTGTTTATAGCAGACAAGCTGGGTATCAAGTACACCAATCACATTTCCCATTTCAGACTTTTAGACCAACCACAACCTAGATTCTTTCTTGCCTTCCTTTCCTCTTCTTCCCTTTATTTTCTATCTATCTTCCCCATTCCATTAGCTTTCCTGGCTTACTTGTTCTCTTCTCCTTTCTCAAATAGCTCACCAGAAAAGTCACAGGAAGAGAATAGTATCTGCATAGTCCTAAACATTAGTGTTTTTACATGGTAGCAAATCATGCTAATGAAAGTGGATCACAAGTCTTTCCTAATCCGCTAGGCAATAGTACAGTTACTGAGTCCCAGCCAGAGCTACTCGACTCCACTTCTAGTATGAAGTTCCAGTAGGCACAGGTGGCAAATGTCAGTTTAACCCCTTTCAAACCCTACCATTTTTACAATCAGAATACCTCTCTCATAAATTGCATAAAGTACAAACTTACATCAAATCTACTGTTAAATTAACAACATCACACTGCTTCGTGTGACTTTGAATATCTTTCATAACTCTATGACTGGAAAACACTGTTCAGATTTCATTTACCAGTTTAAAAATAGCAAACTCTAATTTAAAACAGTCTCCCCTCATACACACACACACACACACACACACACAAACACACACACACACACACATACACAAATTGTTCACTCTAATATTCCTTGTCAGTGCTAGGCAAATGTTTCTTCTTGAAAACACAAATAAAAATCAGTAGAATCACAGGTTTCAAAAGTCAGATTTGTCAGAAGATGATATTTGTTTTTAAACATTTTTTTCAAAAAGAAAACATTTCTTGGAGCTAAAATGACAAGCCACCATCTGTTCTAAGTAACAATGGCTATTTATCAATTTTAACATGTAAGTCAGAATTATCCAGTGTTTATTTTGATTTGAAGGATTTTCCATAGATCCTTGAATCTCTACCCAGTAAAATTTCTTTTGTGGCTGATACTGAGAAAAGCATTTATTGTATTGTAAACATCTTAAAAAATTATGATAATTTTAAAAAATAATAAGTGACCTCAAACATTGTTTCTTTGTAAATCCAGAGAAATCCAAGGAGAAATCTAGAAGAGAAGCCCATAGACCGCTTGAAGTCTACCTAAAGTACAAAATAGTATCACTTTGTTTAGTAAACAAGAAGGAAGTTCTCCTTTTATGAAGCAGAGACATTCACTACACACAAGGTACTCCAATTAAGTTTTTATAGAAGTATGTCACATTCAAACTCACCGCTGGATGTAAGGGTCGGGGCAGTACTGTAGGGGAGCACACCGTGACGTTTCAAAATTCATTTCCTTCAACTCTCTTTGATATCAACAAATGGAGAGCAATTATATAAAACATACACATATACCTGTGTATATGTAGATATATGGCCAGGAGGCTTAAAGCATTAGGGTCAGATGCCATCAGATATAGAAGTTCAGACACTTCCCCTTTCTCACCCCCTCTCCCCATTCCACATATTTGCAAAGAGGTGGAGCCTTTCTTCAAGTTAGCCAATGAGATTCCTCAAGTGACTAAAACATCACAAACAGTTGATTCTTACCAGCTGGGCATCCTCACTAAAGTTGTTCTTCCCTTTCTTCCACGGCTTTAGAGTCCTTGACATACAGTGGCCACACTTGCTGGCAACTTGGAGGCATCTCTGAACTTCTGATCTCTCTCCTGATTGGATGTTGGCATGAATGGCATCAGAGTTTAATTTCAGCAGCCTGGACTTTTATAACAAGTCTGAGGAATGGCCATCTCACTCCAGCTAAATTACATTTCCTTGGGTTTGGATACTGAGTTGATTTGATGGTATCTGTCCACTCTTCTGGGGATAAAAGAAGTTTTGCAAAGCTGTTTAAGAAAGTGTGTGTGTGTGTGTGTGTGTGTGTGTGTGTGTGTTTAATCTGTCTTCCCTCCCCCGCTTCAGCCACCCTTTCAGCCAACCGCCTGTTGTGGTCACAATCTCAAATAGCAAAGACAGGGAAATTCCTTGATTATATTTAACCTAGAACTCAGTCTTCCTCTTAACTAAGAGAAAAAGATATCCATTCACATCTCTTTAGAAATTTTGCCTGCCCTAAATAAAATAACCTTTATCAACTTGTTTAAATATCCTACCTTATACACACCTATACATATATGTAATAATTTTCTTAACACAATTTTAAGACAGGAAATCGTATAATTTTTTAGAATATTTTGAAGTTGACCACATAATTTCATAGTTCCTATGAATGAAAGTATTTTAGTTTATTTCACTCTCTATCAGTCTCACTCACTCTTAGGTCTCAATTTTGCTTTGTGGTGTGGCTTTGACGTGATCTACTTTGGAATAAAACTTATAGATTCAAGAATTAACATAGTACCAGGAAAAGTCTACATTCCAAATAACCACCTTCCTTTCTACATGTGCACTGTAAACAAATCTTAGTTCTTGAAATTTAGGAATTGAATGAAATATGATTCAGGAGCTAAGTTAGAACAGAGTCCAACAAGGAAAAAAAATGATTCCAAGTGTCACTAACATGACAAGTAAACATATTCCATCCGTCCCCAAATCACAGGGCACCTGTAAACTCATGACATCAGTAAATGCCAGAGTTGTGAGACAATCTGCAGTCCTTTTCTGAGAAATCTGACATTTCCCTATAAGAAATTCTGGTTCAAAATGTGTTCATAAAGATGTTTTATTTGTTGCTTCAGCCAGGGAGAAGCTATTTAAAACTTGACATTCTCTTCCTTTACTTAGCCTGAGAGTGTCTAACATCTGTGAATTGTGAAATTCACAAACATGCTGGCCTGAGCCCCAGCCAAATCAAACAGCTTGTTCTACAAAATGTGAAATTCGAAGGGAAGATCACTTTGCTAATTAATTATAGATTTGTTCATTGGAATTAAAATGTTTGGCTTTCTTCCCTGCTATTAGCAGATAGTGGTGACCGAAATACACAGTTCTTAAATTGTGAATAAATAATTGCCTATGGCCATGGCCATAGCCAAGGGGCTCTACCACAGAAATCTTTATATTTTCCTATTTGTAAACTGAGTTCTCAGAATGCAGACGAAGGAAGATCTCAAGTTTGAGTCCACCTTAAGCTATGTAGCAAGACTGTACTTCAAAATTCCAAAGACAGGGAGTTTGTCTGAGTGGCTGAATGTTTACCTAGCACACATGAGGCCCTAGATTTAGTTTCCAGCACTCTTGGGGGAAAAAAATGTGAAAAAGTGAAATGATGATTTCAAGGGCAGTATCTCAAAACTTACTGTGCCTAGGAGACATCTTAATGTGGATTCTGGCTCAGTGGTCTGACATGAGCCTGAGACATTGCATTTGTAATAACACTTTCCCAAGTTGTGCTACTATGGGGGTCCCATGGACCATGTGTCAATATCTAGAGCTTTTTGCAGATTTGGTATTTAGAATTCAATACTTCTTGGAATTAAGTAATATATCCTTTTTAAATATTTTAAATTACATCCAAGACCACAAACTCTCAAACAATCAATTTGCAAATATTCCTATATGTGTGTGTGTATGTATGTGTGTGTGTGTGTGTGTGTGTGTGTGTGTGCATGAGTGTGCATGGCTGGCACTCTACTACTTGATCTACAGCTCCACATCTAGCTTTTGCTAGTTAATTGGAAATAAGAAAGAGACTTGGGGATTTTCCTGCTCAAGTTGGCTATAAACTTAGTTCCTCAGATCTCAGCTTCTTGAGAAGCTAAGATTATACTTAAGCCACTAGTACCCAGATGTGATTTTTTTTTATTTTAAAAGGTTTACAGCTTATTTTGTACTATAAAACATTTAATATGTAGACCATGACATTAATAAATATTCAAAAATCCTAAATTTAGGATTTAAGATTTAGGGCTAAGATATTAGGTGGCAACAAACTAAATAGTTTTGAAAAATATTGGGAAGCACAGAAATAGTGGGGCAAAGGATAAACTAATTCAGCAGTGATACTCACTAGACACCACATTGAAAATGAACTCTACAAGTTGTGGAGGAGAGCAGTCCGAAAGATACAAACCTGGGAGAAAATGAGGGAGGAGGCGACTCTATTCAAAAAGAAATTTACACATTTCCTGACCTATATAACTGTAACCTGTCTGTACACTTTAACAATAAAATTAAATAAGAATAAAAATAAAAGAAGGAAAGTTAAAGACAATGATTACTTTTGGGAAAAGGTACAAATTTCATAAACTAGTTGTAATGCCAAAAATATCATTCAAGTAAATAAATAAATATATATATAAGCAAGCCACCCTGAACAGAAAACTCCATGAGACTCTTATTTCCAATTAACCACCAAAAAGCCAGACTGGAGTGGTGACACAATTTTTAGAGCATTCACCTTGAGAGAAAAAGTTAATAAGCCCCTCTATTGTACTGGTACACACACCCACAGTCAGGCACGCGTGCACACACGCACGCACGCATGCACACACACGCACACACGCACGCACGCACGCACGCACCCCTTCATCTGCATAGCCTTCAAGAATCAAATCTCCCTCATTCTTTGAGATACGAGGAATCAATCTAACAGGGTGCCAGTAGCAGATGCCTATACTCCTAGCTATTCAAGAGACTGAGATCTAAGGATTGCAGTGAGAGCCAGACGAGGCAGGAGAATTCTGTGAGGCTTTTATCTCCAATAAACTATAGAAAAAGCCAGAAATGGAGCTGTGATTCAAGTGATAGACTGCTATCCTTGAACAAAGGAAGCTCAGGGACAACACCCAGATTCTATGTTCAAGCCCCAGGACTGGCACATTGTTTCCCTTATTTGCAATAACTAATATAGGTCTAAGGTAATCTTACCAGACAAGCCGAAAAGGTCAAAAGTTATGTACATAAGACCTTATGAGATGATGCTAAGCAAAATGAACCCCAAGATAGGGACACGAGATGTTTTTCTTTGTTGTTGTTGTTTTTAATGTACTATGCAATTTTTTTGTTTCTTTCGTACGGTGTTCCCCCATGGTATAACACACCTGTTTGGTTCCAGTGCCCTGTATCTTGTATATTCATTTTTCTAATTTGGGATGGGGAAGGGAAATAACAAAACACTGAAACAATGATACAGGTTGACCCATCATAACAACGAGAAGTACAAGACTACTATGTTAAAAATGAACTTTACAACTTGGGGGTAGGGAGGGAAGAGCTAGGGAGGTGGGGAGGGCAAGGATAGTAGGGGGAAAACAATGGCGAGGGTAACAATACTCAATAGGAAATGGACTCATTACCTTACTCATGAAACTGTAACCCCTCTGTACAGTATCTTTACAACAAAAGGAACCATCCTCAATTCTCATGTCCCAAATCATATTGTCCACACTTGTTTTTGTAAGGGTTCCTCTTGGGTTCTATCTACTTTTGTGTAAGACTCATCTCCTGTGCTGGACTAGGAACAATTTCAGGCCAGGCTTAATCTCTCACTCATCTTGTATCTCCAGGAACTATCCCAGTATTACACTATTAATTTATTTATACATTTGTAAAAATCATTTAATATTATATTGCATCTAATTAAAAATGAAACATGTGTAACCTTTTCAAATCAATTTTATGGTATATAATTTGCATACTCTAAAATTTGCATATAGTGAAATTCACCAATTCTGAAGAATTTTGACATGTCATACCTCATATACCCTGAATCATAAAGAAGACATTAAATATTTCCATTTTACTTAAGTCCCCTCATAACCCCTTTGAACCTTTGAACCGGGCCTCCCTCACTTCAATCCTACAGTAATCATGCTCTTGATTTTGGTCACTGAAAGTTACTTGTGTCTTTGACTACAATGTTATCCAATAGGACTTGCTACGAGAAAGGAAATACTCTATATTTCCCCTGATTATCGTAGCCATTAGTTAATGCCACCAATGTGATTAAACATATTGACTTTTTAATTTTTAATTTTAATTAATTCAATTTAAGTAGCCAGATACACGCTGTATAGCACAATGCTATAATATAACATAAATGAAAGCATTTACATTCTTTTGTGCCTAGATTCCTTCATTTCATGATGTTATTGGTTGTGAGATATAGCCATGTTTACCTTATCACAAACTCATATTTTTAAAAATGCTGAACATGTGTGTTTTCTTTTTCTTCTCCTTCTTTTCCTTATCCTCTTCCTCCTCTCTCTCGTCCCCCTCCTCCCCATTTTTACTTTCTTTTTTCTCTTCTTCTTCCTTCTACTTCTTTTCCTTCTGATCTCCCCTTTCGTATTCCTCTTCTCCATCTTTTCCCTTCTTCTTCATCTTCTTTTCTTCTCCTTCCTCCTTCTCTTCCACCTTTCCTTTCTCTTCCTTCTCCTTTGTCCTCTCACTGTTTCTCCTCCTCCTCTTCCTCCTTTACCCTTTTTCTTTATTTTTGGCTATTAATAATAAATTCTGGTCTCAGATATTCAATCAACTCTGGAAGCCAATTCAATAAACATCATAAGAGCCAGTAATAACACATCCTAGTACTTGCTCTTACTGGGCTCCATGGAAATGTAGTAGTTTCATTCCATCTAAGACTGCTGTAAAACCAACAAAAGCAACTCAAGTTGCTAGTTTAAACATGTTGGCTAACCTGGGCTCTGGTCCTAACTTACTCCCAGACCTTAATCAAATAGCCTATTCTCCATGAGTTTTAGATTAGGGAGAAAGAATTTGTCAAATTGAATTCTTTTGTACAACCAACAGAAATACACTCTTCCTACCCAAAACAAACAAAAAAGTGAAAAGAGGTTAGCAAACGTTCACAATGAACAAGAAAGCTTGGAAAACTCAGTTTTAATAAAGGCCACCTCTGGATAGTTCTAGGATCTAATTAATGGGATGAATAGAGAACCACTGTGCAATACATGCACAAGTTAGATCCAGTTGTATTTTGCATTTCAGTCATTCAGTTTAAGATTCAGATTTGAAGGGGTCAGAATTCTAAACACCTATATGAAGAGCCCCATCAAATGTAAACACTGTCAAGAGAAAATACAGGTTTAATTAGCCATGGAAGTGGGAAATAGGTAAGGAAGAACAGAAACAACAGATGCCACCAGGAAGAATTTAGATCATATCTCCCAGGTTCCTTAGAGCTCTGGAAGTCTGTGACTATGTGTTCACTGTGATGAATTCCTTTGTGCCCTTGGCTTTTCCAAGGCATCGTAACATATAGCATATTCTACCAACTCATTCAAATCGGAGGAACTGAAGAATTTTGTAATTTTTCCTTATATAACCTTTTTCAGTACCTAATGTCAGTTTAGTTATGCAGTCTGTGTTTTCATAGAAGTGGTTATCAAGGTCTGATTTGTGAGATCCTACCCATTCTTCCACCTTTATGTTCTATAGATATAATATTTCCTATTGTCTGACATTAGGTGAGGTAAAGCTGGAGCTAGAAATTATGTGTACTGCATGATGTAAAAATGTGCTCTATGACAAAGGAAATGCAATTCAGTTTTAGCTACCTACTTCTGATTTAACTTCTATTTTCTTGTAGCTTTGGGAATTCACCAGATAGAAGAGTTTATAACTAAGCGAAGGTAGTAGAATCTCCTAAGAACAAAGAAGTGGCTTCAGAAGTGGGGTTGTCCCCAGGAAACGAAACTTTTTTTTTATTCAGAGGGCATTCAAGGAAACTTGAAGCCAATTGGGTAGGGAGGAGGTTGGCAGTTTCCCTAACAGACAAACCTGATACCCTCCAAGGCACACCCAGCCTCCAAAGCAATGTGGGTGGGCTTCTCTTCCACACATCCCTGAACAGCTGTGTGGAGGCTGCTGCTCACTCCCACCCCTCCTTTTTCAAAGCCCACACTGAATAGGAGATAAATAAGGAAACACAGGAAGTCCTTATTTGGCACTTCCCTGATTTATTTTTCATAAACCATGTGTCAATTGCAAACATGTTTGCTCTACTGGTTTCCCTTCGTATTTCCTAGCACAAGGAAATCTCTAACAAAAATCACTGTCCAATCTGAAAATCAGTAAACTAAAATCTACAAACTATTACCTACACTGATAGTTTATTAAATTTTCCTGTGGTCTGGCTATCATGTCTTTATGTCAAGAGAAAAATCTCAGGTCATGCGCTGCAAGTGGTTTCAATGACTCAAATCTGGCTAGAAAGAGTCCCTCAGTATGTGTATTTTATGACACAGATGTTTATGCAGATGTTTTGAGGAAGGTATCTTAGTTTTTGTCTGACTGGTATTTCCTCATCGTTAGATTCAGTTATGCGCTTTTAGTAGAAACATCACGTAAGTGAGACAGTGTCCATCTCAGTGTGTCCTATCAGGAATTGCTTGGCTTTCAATGCTCAACAATGTGTTTTCCCTGGGTCTTATAAGCAAATTTGCTAAAAACTGCATAGTCCCTTCCAAAGTTCTAGGAAGGAATATAGTTCCTATATTTCATTGTCATATGGTTTTGTCAAATACGTGAGTGTGAAATGCTTTATAATTTTCTTTAACATTATTGTCTTGGCCTATTCCATCTTCTTCTTCCTCTTCACCTTCTGTCTCATATTAAAAGTTGTGGGTTTTTTTCCAGTGCAGTCAAAGACAAGTTGATGAAGACCAGTTTTACCTTGGATTTAATAGGATGTGTTTAGGTAGTTTTCAGTTTCCTTTGTGTAGAGTTAAATGAGAGCTACTCTTCCAGGTATACAAATTGTTACCTGGGATTCCCTTCCTGCCCATGTCTTAACCTTTGTGGATGAAGTCACTGAAGTATCTGGCTGGAGGCCATATCACAACATTAATATCTCCTACAGTAATTGGCGGGGGAATTGTTTGCATAGCTCCTTTTATCAGGCATGTAAAATTGTGGACAGCAACATCAATAACGTCAATATTATTTATTCAAATCCCAAGTTTTCTCATATACATTTATAAATATACTAGGCATGCTATGGTCATTTATGATGGGAATGTATAAGTAGACGATGATATTTATGGGCTGTATGAACACAAACGTATGAAATGCCACAAACAGTAAGTATCCATGTTAAGTCTGAGACTGGGCTATAACTAGAACATAAACTTAAAAAAATGACATAAAAGATTGTATTTAACTCCAGGAGTCTTTGATTCTATCAATGTGAACTTCTTAAAAAATTTTAAAAGATAATCTATCATTATAACAATTAAAGTGTTTCCATGTTATTTGTTGTAGATTATAAAATACAAAAATAAAAAAGTACATGTGCAAGATTATTGGGGGGAGTACTAAGGAATGGCAATTTAATGGTTATAGATCAAATGCATGGCAATATGAATATATTTATTACTGAACTGTACACTTAAAATAATTTAGGGTGCAGCCATGTTTTTATACTATATTTAGTTTAAATAAAAACATGTAGATCAAAGGTAAGAAAATGAAAGGAAACCAAGGAAAGTATTGTTTTCAGTATAGGTAACAAAAAGTTAGTTCTACACGTGTTAAAGGTCATGAATTTGTGAAGTTCTAAGGAGAGCTTTGATAGAATTGTAATTCCCATTAACAGTCTAGACTTTCATTACACATAGCATATTATAAATATAAAAGTAAATATCTGTTGAAATGATTTTAATATTAAAATACACTGAAACTAGCTTTCTAGTTTTGTACTTGAATGTGATTTTCTCATTGTAAATGAACATCCAGAGATGACATTGTAATAAGACCTGAATTACTTGTGGTTTTCTGTTACAATACACACAAAGATATATAGAAGTCATTTATTGAATAATTGATTAATAGATTCAGTATGTTCAAATGGCTTCCTATGAAATGGGGGATGATTTTCTTTCCCTTCCTGCATCTTAAACTTTACAGACAGAAGAATGCCTGTGACATAGCTGTACCCTTGAGTTACTGATGACCAATTTGCCTGCTGGGCTTTCGTCTGGTATACCTGCTGTCTGATTAACACTGATGAGATAAGATGTTTACTGGCATTCATAAAGCACATGTGTAGGTGGGAGAGAAGAGACTGCAATATTTTTATTTGCTTTTCTGTGGTTGGCTTGAGCTCCACAGAGACAGCTGTGTCTGAAATTCTCCCCAGACACACATTCACAAATTTATGCCCTATTGTTTCAGTACTTTTCCTTAGGAAATCATAAAAGCTGTATTCCTGGCAGGAGAGAAGATTAGCATGAGCCAGAATCTGCACATTCTGAATTCTATGGCAAGATGATTTCTTTTTGCTAATATCCTGAAATATAGTGTTTACCTATGGAACTCAACTTGTAAAGATGGGCTAGAAATATTTATAAATGCCTATTTAAAAATAAATTATACACTAAGTAACAAAGGGATTTTTATATTATGTACTGACAAGAAAAGTTCCAGCAAGTAGAATGGCTTAAAAACAAGCCTTTCTCACTCGCTTAGAATTTACGGAACACATTCACAGACATTATCTCAGCCTTCCAATTGTCGTGAGAAATCAATGTCTGGGACAGGTGTGGGTCATTACCTCGGTTTTATTGTGTGAGGAAGCTGAGACTCAACATGACATGATCGCACCATCAGTGGCTGTAGCCTGTAAAGGACTCGGGTGCAAGCCAGACTTGAAGCCATTCACTCAGCCATTCACTCTAATTAAATGCCTATGCTGTGCTTGGCATTGAAAAGACTCTTGAGAAAATAAAGGTGAAAATGATCACAAACAAAGCCATACTAAAGCTACCAGCACAACTATGTTTATCACAGCATTATTTACCATAGCTAAGATATGGAACCAAACCATATGCTACACACACACACACACACACACACACACACACACACACACACACACACACACACACACACACACACACACACACACACTGGAATTCTATGCTTCCATCAGAAAGAATGATATTGCCCCATTTGTAAGGAAATGGAAAGTAAGTCAGACCCAAAGAAACACAGATCCCATAGTTTTCCTCATTTGTAATAATTAGTAATAATCCTAGCAGATGAGCAGAATAGCTCAATAGCTATGTACATAGATGATGCTAAGTAAAATGAACTCCAAGACATGGAAACAGAGGTTTTACTTTTTGTTGTTGTTAATATACTATGTGATTCCTTTTGTGTTTTTTTTTCCTTTTTCCCCCTGTGGTTTATCCCTGTTGTCACTGTATTTGATTTTGGTACCCTGGGTATTGTACATATGTTTATCTGAATTAGGGAAGGGATGGGGAACAACAAAATGGTGAGACAAAGGACAAAGGACAAACCAATGCAACAGAGATACTCACAAGACAACTTGTTTGGGGGAGGAATGGGAGAAAAATGAGGGAGGGGTAACAAGTTCAACAAGAAATGTATTCACTACTGTAACCCCTCTGTATATCACCTTGGCAATAAATTTTTTAATTAAAAAAAAAGAAAAGAAAGGTGAATAAAATTAAATCTCTTCCCTTTATATATAACATTTCAAAACCAGAATTTCTGTGCTTATTCTCAGTCATTCAATATTTTATGTACATTACCTACTTAGATAAGCACTAAAATCCTTAGGAGGTAAATGGAGTCGAAAGTACTTTTATCCATTTACACAAGAAGAGACAGCTGAGTTGCCGGGTGTCCCCTGTAATCTGAGCTACTAAGAAGGCTGATATCTGAGGATCTCAGTTCAAAGTCAGCCCAGGCAGGGAAGTCCATGAAATTCTTTTTTTAATTTATTTTTTTACTTGTTTTTATTAAATATATGTTTTATTGTAAAGATACTGTACAGAGGGGTTAGTTACATGAGTAAGGTAATGAGTACATTTCCTATTGAGCATTGTTACCCCCACCTTTGCTTTCCCCTCTTATCTCTAATTAACCACCAAAAAACTGGAAGTAGAGCTATGACTCCAGTGGCATAGTGCCAGCTTTGAGAGAAAAAACTAAGGGACAGTGCCCAATAGGCCCTGAGTTCAAGCACTAGTACTGGCACTATGAGAGAGACAGCAGGCAGGCAGACAGAAACAGACAGACAGACAGTTGGAGTGCATTAATCATTTGGTACTGCCCAATAGTTGTCTGCCCAATAGATCCATCATCTGAACAGCCCAATAGATCCATGATCTGAACTACCCAATAGGACCATGATCTGAACTCATGTAAACCAATTTCCCTAAAATTATTGCCATAGTTTGACACAGCAGCCACTGCAGGCCCATCCTCTGCATATATTTTAACTCTTAATTGTCTTATGTATGGTTTCTAGCACACATCCCTCCATGTGTGTTTTCCGATTCACTTAGCCTGTTATAAATCCCACAAATGCCAGTCCCTAAAGGAAGGCATGAGCTCATAAAGAGCACCTACATTTGGGTCACGAGTCAAGAATATTAACTTTGCTTGTTTTGAAATCAGGGTTGTACGCACTGCTAAGCAGGAGGACGTGGAAACACTGATAAAATGCTTCTGTGGGATGGAAAAAATTCTCAGGGCATCCTGACAGGGGATGTCCATGAGAAGCCTTGATTGCAATTTCTTTCCATCAGTCCCTCTGTGTCAAGCTTTTATATGATAAATTAAAACTGAGTCTAAAAACAGGATTACTTTTTGTTTGCTTTGGTGAGTTAACACCCTGTTTACCCATTCTACTTACCCATCTACCTTACCTCAATGATTCCTGTTTAATTATCTCTGACATTATATTTCTGAATATAATGAATAACTTTTACCATGGAACTGCACTGCTATTAATATTATTATAGTGATCATGAATGAATTTTTTCAAGTTAAAAGCTATCTTTGTGTATCACGAGATCTAGAATATGTGGAAATATAGAAAATGTGATCAGAGAGAAAATAGATACATATGTCAAAAATAGACTGATGATATTTATATAGATACATATAAATATTAGATGTAATAAACATACACATGTGAATATGTGTGCATGTGTATTGTATGCAGTATATGTATTTACTTATAAAAATATAAAGTATGTCCATATTTATATATGATATTGTAAATATTTGTGGTTTAATATTAATGTTTTAATTTTAACTATTGAATTTTGCATGCATATATACAAATATTTCAATTATATATATGCATATCCAAAAGATAACCTATTAGTCAAGTTTCTTCTCTAATTTTCTTTTTTCCCTGCTTTCTAAACAACCAAAGCAAAATTATTTGTAAAAATAAAAATCAGTGCTCTAATGGAGAAAGAAAACATTCTCTGCAGTATACTCATGATGCAGAACATGTATCATAAAGGCAGAACAAAGGCAATTCACAAACTATTTTCTTATTTTTAAGTAGCTGTACAGAGTTTACCATTTCATAAGTCAGCTTATGAGTATAGTGCATCTTAATGTCACCTCTTCTGTCATTTTCCCTATTTTTCCTTCACTCTCCTCAAGTTACATAGGTCAATTATTACATAATGCACACTGAATACAATGCCCACATTTGTCCATCTTTTCTCCTATTTTAGTGGCACCCATTTTCCCTCCTCGCTTCCAAATATGTTCCTACTTCCTTGTGTTTATTTTGTTAAATTGTTAACATTTCAGAGGAGTTATACCATTGAACTCATCCGCTAATTATGTCATCAGTTTGTTTTTGTGTATATGCATAAAACCCTATATATGATATCTTGTATTTTAGATCCAGTTTCCACATACATGAGAATTCGTATACTGTTTCTCTCCCTGAGCCTGAGCCTTCACTTAATTATCTTTTTAGGTCCATCCCTTTCCCTGAGAATGACATAACATTATTCTTTCTGATAGATGAGTAAAATTCCATTGTATATATGTATGGCATTTTCTTGATCCACTCATCCAATTGTAGGGTATCTGAGGTGTCTCCAAAATTTGGTTATCGTGAATAGTATAGCGATGAACATGGGTGTGCAAATGTCTTTATTGTATCCTGGCTTGAAATATTGCAAAGGCAATTCATGGACTCTTAATAGTCATTACCTCTTGATCATGAAATGGACAAAGGATTTTCTTCATGTTTTATGTTGCTTTGAAAAAGTATACAGTATGTATATATACATCTTTTTTTTGCCTGAAGAAATAACTACCAGCTTTAGTATTGCACTTTGGAAGTCTAGATTAGCAGGCAATGAATTTGAAGCCAGAGAGTCCAAGGCCAGTCAGGGAAACATAGCAAGTCAAAAAATCCAAGTTCTGGCAATGTAGCTAAGCGATCTCATGCTTTCCTAGAATATGCAAGACCATGGATTTCATACACAAAAAGACTGCTAGCCAACAAGAAATGACCATCAAAAATAATTTCTGGGGAATTTTTAGCATGAGTATTTGTATATGAAAAGGAAAGTGATCTTAGTTCTAATATCACATTAGAACTATCACAGTTCAATGCCAGCCTTAGGCTAAATGTTACCAAAATCTCATCTCAACCAATAAGATGGATATAGTGGTACATGTTTGTCATCTATGTAGGATACAGTAGATAGGAGGATGATAGTCCAAGGCTACCATAAGTGAGACTGTACTTGAAAAATAACAAAAGCAAAAAAGGAAGGAGTGGTGGCTCCAATGGTAGAACACCTACAACTGAATTGAAACATCATGGCTGCCAAATAATACAGATGGTATTAAAAGGGATCTATCTCAGTTTCTGTATTATCTGTCTTGGGAAGCTGTAAGGAAAGAAACATGCTAACTATTGGGAAAACTGTCAGGTGCCAGTGGCTCACATCTGTAACTACAGTTTCTCAGGAAACAGAAACTTGGAGGATCTTGGTTCAAAGCTAGCTCAGACAGAAACGTTAGTTTCCTAACTAACTAGAAAAATACCAAATTAGAGATATGGTCTCAAGTAATAGAATGCCAATAACGAACAAGCAAGAATAGTGAATAAGAAACCCTGAAGTGAGCCCTGTTACCAAAGAGAAAAAAAAAGAACGGGAACACTTTATACATACCTTAATCTGAAGCATATCCAGACATGTACTATGTGAGTGTAGGGTGGTATACAGAGTATTTCAATGGGCTAGCTAATGAGAGTGGAATTGTGTGACAAAAGTCGCTAGATTAAAGAGCAGTATTTCACACTGCAGAGCATATGATGGGTGGCAACACACTGCTGCTCCTTGGACACACATTGCTTTTTCCACTGAGGACCAACTTCCTCTAGGCTGTTTCTTGTCATTGATTGAACCTGGTGGGGTTGCTAAACTAGATTCACTCTAGAGGCACATGAGACAACTCTGATGGGTGATTCTGAGTGGAGACTGTCTCACTGACTTGGCCAAACCTTTCTTAAAATTGCCCTTCCAGAGGAGGCTGCAATGCTTGGTAAGAAATGTACGCATTATCCTGCCCATGTAATTGTAACTCCTCTGTACAGTATGTTCACAAATAAAATTAAATTAAATTTTAAAAAATTGCCCTTCCATCTGAAAGTGGTTTTACTCCATCCATTCTTCTTCTTCATGACTTGAAGAAAGTGGATTCATTATCCTCCAAGGTGCCTCTCTTCTGCTCCCACCCTTACGATTCACAGCTATTCACATATCTCTCTTGCATGTTCAATTGCTTCTTTAGTTTTGTTTCTTAACAGGCAAATGTGATATAGGAGATACTGAGAGGGATCCAAAATTGGGGAAGGAAGTTGAAATTTTAGGACTGCAATTAGTCTTATCTTCTGAGGTATATGCAATATGGCCTGTTCTGGGTTGAAAGTAAGAATCTAGTTGGAGATTTCATTCACATTGATCTGAAAACACCCATTGGCGGGATGGAATCTTATAGGTACTAAGATTTAGTCTTTTGAGGGGATACAAAGGAAACAGCCCCTACAAGGACAACAGTGTTGTATGGTTATTACAACAGTTTATTGACACCCAACATAGATGTTGAGATACTGCATGAGAGCTCTTAGCATTCCATTAAAGGCTAAATGAAAGAGCCAGATGGTCTCTTCATGTACAAGAGCCTCTTTTCAAGAACAAACACAACTAAGTATCAGACTAACCTGGCAGTTAAAATCACAAAGCTTCAAGAAGCATTTGACTACTTAGCAAAGGCTGTTTAGAACAGCTGTTATCCTGAATTATAGTATGAGGACATTGGATTCCTCTGTTACATTGGTTCTGCAGACTCTCTTAAACCCTCAGATTCTAGATGAGCTGTCAATCCCCTGTGTTCAAAATGTAGCTTCCCTGTAAGTCAACAGGTACCCCACCTCAAGAGTTCATCTGTCACTTCTCTTGGCTGTCAGACTTATAACCATGGTTAACTCCTAGCAGAACTCAGATTGAGATATGCTAGTCATAGCAAGGGAAAGCAGCAATAGCATACCAAAGGGGTTTCCAGAGTTAGGAAGAATGTACTAGTAGAAGACAAGGATATATTAGGGTTGGATTTTTATTGTGCTTCATTTATTGGGCTGGAAAATAAGAAGATATAATAAAAAGCTCATTAACTTGGGTACATTTTCTTATGATTACAAGCTTTAACTTACTGCTACTGACAACCCAGGATATATAAATTGATATTAAAAGTTTGGAAAAACAAACAAGGTTGAGTGAAGATGAAGCACATGATGGTAAAATGAAAATAAAGTAGATTAGTCGGAATAGATACACAATGTAAAACCAAAAGATCCACCAGGGAAGGATGTCAGATGGACAGGCCAAGAGGACAAACACAAAATTGACCACAGCTATCATGAACATGCTGGAGAAGAGGGTAATAGGATCACTGAGAAGCCAACATCAGTGCTGGCTTTTCTCAGTAGCTTATACCTGGTAGTAAGAGAATTGCCTACAGAGTTGGGTTTGTTAATATTCACATGGATAGAGCTTTCCTAGCCTCAAGAAATAGATATCAAGTGATGATATTTTCCTGAAGGGTATCAGAAAGGTGTAATTGCCATAATGAACAGAAAGACTTCATTGGCATGGCCAATGAAGCTTGATCTTCAAGGAGTTGTGGAGATCATAACTAGAACATGGCATTTCAAAGGGTAGAATATTTCACACCTGTAGCCAGAAAAAAAAGTGATCAAAACTGGGAAAATGGGAGGCTGAGAGTGGTTATATCAATACAAAATCATAGTCCTTTATTGAATTCCTTGACTGGTGCCAATTTGTACATCTAGAATCTATTAACTGTTGTGATATTTAAGTTTCTAGGGGAAAAGAACCATATAACAGACAATACTCTGGCTATCCTTTCAGTCTTCTCTAAATTGATCTGCAGACATGAATAGTTCAGGGATGGTCACTGTGTGTATCATAGATCATTTAATGACCTACTGTCACTGTCCTGAAATATTAAATCAAGTTCTTTAAAGAGCAGTCTCCACATTTGCATTCGTATTTGATTGTTCACACTGTATAGATATATTTTTACTACTGTTATTGAGTTGGGTAGTTATAGCAGGTACAGAGGATATTGCTGACTCTAATATCCAGACAACCTCCAAGTGTAATCATGGATTTCTGCTATAGTAGGATTTCATATCATCATGTAACAAATACTGTTAAAAATCTAGCTTTAAAGTGAGTCCACTGAATCTGGAAACCCACTCATATTCATTTTTTTCAGTGTCAAGGGTTTAATTGGTAATAATAAAATTGGTGACTAGAATGATATTCACCTTGACTTCTTGGCCTTTACAGTAAGATCTATCAGAATGGAAGAGATGAAGTGAAAATCACTGTCTCTCCCTACTCCTACATGTCCAGTGGGAGTATATATACAAAGTACATGTACAAAGAAACATCATAAATATCAAACATATTAGTTTTTCATTAAGTAGAAAAGAATGTGGCTCTGCAAGAATGTTATGGGACAGATTTTATCATTTACCTGTTAATTTTCTGTACATGAATCTTGAACATCTGGGATAGATCCTAGAGACTTGAGGGCAGACCCTTGAAATCTTATTTAAGTGGTAGCCTGACTGCTAAGGGGAAGCAATATCTTTACTGTTGCACACTGACACATTTTCAAGTACATAATTCAGTCATTGATTTGGGAAATGTATTCTTCTTTATTTCAATGATAAAGGAGGATCAGAATTAATGAGTCAATATTCATTTGAAGTTATTTTTTCTTTTCTTTCCCCTGAGAGCTGAATCACTTTTATGTTTTTGTCATATTGTGAGCTGAAGGTATCTAGGTTGTTTGGTCAACCCACAGAACATTACGTTGTATGCCACTGAGGTTATCTTATGTCAATAGCATCGTGCTAATCAGGCAATGCCAACAATGGATGTTTGTGAGCAGGAACTCTTTGTAAGACATATAGTTCAGAGGGAAGGCATTGCCTTACATAGATTCAGTCATGATACTCAATGAAATCTTTAGGAATTGCTTGTTCAGGAACTGCACAAACAATGCTTTCCGAACAAAGGAAAAATGGGTCTTACATCTCCTACTAAAATGAAACAGAGAATCTGGAATTTATTTTTGAGTTCTAGAGAGTAAGAAAAGTGTCTGGCCTATGTACTGGGTGACAAGAAATGATTCAGGTGTCTTGTGCAAAAAAAAGTCAGCAGACAGCTTGTGACAAGTCTGAATGGGAGAATAATAGTGCAAGCCTTGATATTGAGATGTAAGACCAAGCCACCTACAGAAGGGAAGAGAATCTTTTAGTCAAACAGGTCATGGTACCATTGGAAACTTGATCATAAAGCACTAGAAGACCCTAGGTCTAGAACTGTACAATTTAAGCTGTGTTATTTAGATTCTTTCAAATTAACCAAGTGATGATGAAAAGGTCATACACAAATTGAGCCAATCAGAATAAAAGATCTTGGTGAACATGAGCCATTCTGTTCTCCCTTGCAGTCCACCAGCCATCTTCTGATATGGGTACTTATGGACAAAGTTAACCAGTAATGTCTCTGGTAGAACCAGTTGGACTTCTTACCTTCTATAGTAAGGAGGTAACCATGAAGATCCATGAAGAAGATGTTACAAAGGGTTTGTATAGAATTTGGGTTTGGGATGGGCTCAAGGAAGTAATTTTTTTCTGTATAGTGAGTGATATCATAAAGTGTTGTCATTTTGAGTTTCTAATAATGTTCATCTTTTTTTTTTACCATTTCCATATTGATTAAAATCTTATTCTTTAGGATCTCATTGTGTAGCCTATATTAACCTCAATCTCACAATCTTCCCGCTTCAACCTCTTAAGTGCCAGAACTACAGGTTTACATAGCCATACTTGAAAAAGACTACATGTGTTCTTCTGCAGGTCAAATTGTGTTGTGGATGGGCTTAAACTGGACAGCTATCAACATTTGGGAATGGTTTTGAAAGACACTAGAAAGAGGAAATCTTCCCAAAGGGTGGATCTGAGAAGAATGAACCTGGTCATCCACTTTGTAAAGAAGGAGACATGGCCTGAGGTAGGTAATAAAATAAATAGGTGCCTGGGCACTGACATGTAATGGCGTGGCTCTCTTGTCAATGAGGAAGAAAGGAATAGCAAGATTGGAGCAAGGAGATCCAGAGGAAGGATGTAGGAGAATAGGAATGGTGTTTGAAGATTTTTGTATCACAGGCTAATGTGTATCAGGAAAAATAGGTTCAAGAAGTAAACATGTAAAATTATGGCTGGGCCCTGGTGGATCAGGCCTGTAATACTAACTACTCAGGATGCTGAGATCTGAGGATCATGGTTCAAAGCCAGCCCGAGCAAGAAAGTCCATGAGACTCTTATCACCAGTAAAACACTGGAAAACTGGGAGCAGAGCTGTGGCTCAAGCAATAGAGCACTCTCCTTGATCTGAAAAGTGCAGGGACAGTGCCCAAGCCCAGAGTTCAAGCCCCATGATCGAGCCTCCCCCCAAAATTTGGCAATGTAGCAACTGCCATACTGGGAACCTGGAATTCTATGTATGAAATTATGTAACCTGAGCAGGGCAGGCAGGAGAGGTAAACTTACTTTAAATAATAAAGGCTTTCTGTAGTAGTGAAAGATGGAACCAGGCGAAGAGTGAGGAGGAGAGTATGCAAAGAGGAGAGAACAAAGAGGCGGGCAAAGAATGGGAGTGTTTCAAAGGACTGGAAGACAGTGTGAATAAGGGGATATTGTACAAGAAAGGACATAAGTGTGCAGGAGCCAATTTATATCTTGCCTTTTCTTACTCAAAGAGTAATGAGGAATTTTAGAAAGTTTCTAACTAGAGATATGATATGGTCCAGTTAGCATTTAAAAAGGATTATTCTGGCCTACCTCTCAGAGGATCCTTTAGGAAACTATATAATCATCATTTGGATCAATAACAATACAGATCAAGGCAGGTCCTCACCTAGCTTGTGAATGAACTGAATTGTCTACACTTGGGTGGGAAAGTAGCTCTGTGGGTGGATGACACAGCCCTTCTCTCACAGCTAGCATTCCAATGTCTGACATTTTGACCTGCTTTCTCAAACACAGGTGGCATGTGCACCTATAGTTCAGGTAATCTGTACTAGGTTAATACTAAGAGCTTACTCCCCTGTGTGACACCTCTCAATTATCTTTGACCACATCCAATCTTTTCTTTTTCTTTTTCTTTCTTTTTTGGTCAGCTGTGGGGCTTGAACTCTGGGCTTGGGTCCCTACACTTTTCAGCTCAAGGTAAGCGCTCTACTGCTTGAGCCACAGCACCACATCCGGTTTGCTAGTGGTTTATTGGAGATAAGAGTCTCACGGACTTTCCTGCTCAGGTTGGCTTTGAACCATGATCCTCAGATCTCAGCCTACTGAGTAGCTGGGACTACAAGCATGAGCCACCAGTGCCTGGCCACATCCAAGCTTTGAAAGCCAACTTTTACAGCCAATTTCATATTAAATATATTTCATCAGAGCTTTGGTTCTTTGGAAGACACTGGAGACATTGAAGTAAAGCAAGACAACCAAAGACACGAAGGGAAATTAAATGTATGAATGAATGGATAGTTACAGTTATTGGATTTCTTTTGTTTTTAGTTGTTAGTACAAAGGTATTGTACAGAGGGGCTACGGATACATAAGTCAAATAAATAGTACTTTTCTTTTTGGATAATGTCACCCTTTCTCTGGCTCTCTCACAGTTTTCCCTTCCCTCATTGGATTTCTTACAAAGAGATGAAAAGTCATGGAAAAGAAAAGGGAGTAAATCTCACTGAGACTTGTTGAGTCAGAGAAGTTGCTATGGTTTTAGTAGTAATACAGGACCATTCATCCCAAAGGACCACAGTGTGCTGGAGAGCATTTGTTAAGTCTGATTGTGGGCCACTGGATTGCTAAACTTTCAATGAGTGGTAATGACACACTCCACTGGGAACTTCTTAACTCAGTTCTCGCTTCTGCTCTGTTATGGTGTCAACACATTGAATATTATTGTTTTCCAAAAGAATAAAGAGAAATCATTCATATAAATACACTTGGTTCACATCTGCTCTGTGCTATGTGAAACGCACCTGCCATTCATGTGTGGAAAGACATTGAAGAGCAGTTCTAAAGAGGTAAGGAACTTTTATATTAACCTAACCTCTTAATGATAATGATGCTTCCAACAAACCTCTTCCCACAGGGTGATGCACTACAATATCTCCCTCTTAGATTCTCCAGAGATTTTCAAAAGTATGTCAGTACCATTTACCCCCATATATATTCTGTCACACACCAACACTTCAATGATGAATTCAAAAAATATATGATTCAGTGTTACAATTGGCCTGGCACAATTGACAGTATGCCAATTTTATAATAAAAAAGAGGGAAGAATCATCACATAAAACAATAGAATTTTCTCCCTGAATCTTGAGATTGAAACTCCTATACTCATCATCATTATTAATTTTTATTGTTGTTGTTATGATATTATCATTATTATTAATTGTTTCGGTACTAGGGTTTGAACTCAGAACTATATACTCTTGCTTAGCTTTTTCACTTACAGCTAACACTACCACATGAGCCACAGCCAACTTAGGGCTTTTTGTGGTTATTTAGAGATAAGAGTCTCTACGATTTGTCTGCCTGGGCTAGTTCCTGGAGCTAGTTCTGTATTGCAATTCTCAGTTCTCAGCCTCCTGAGTGTCTAAGATTTCAAACCACCCATTAAATTTATAATTAATGTGCTGAGGCCATAGGGCAGTGGTAGAGTATTTGTTTAGTTAGTACAAATCCCTGAGTGTGATCCCCAGTACTGCACAAAGGTGAAAATAAACTAATTATTCTTGTTGTTCCAAATTTTGGAGGAAACATTATTACATATTATTGAGAGGCAGAGAATTAGTGAACTTTTTAAAAAATGTAATCTTCCGACGTTAATATCAAAGTGGTATGATTGAGGGTTTCTATGTAAAGATATTAAAATACTCAATTATATTTCTAAAAAATAATAGGAGTTTAGTGTTTAGGAAACAAATTATGGCTTTGCTCATTAGAACTCTGAAAGTCAAAAATTAAAAGACATTGAGTAAAATAACTTCAGGGGCAATTTATGTAGATAGCTATTAATTAAGTCACTCTGTCTTAAATTTGTTTGGAAATGAGGTACAAATGAACAAAGTCAAGCTCACTGAACATCCAAAAATGTAAATATATACAGATTTTTATATAACCCGCAGTTTGTAAAATTTGGATTCATCATTGCTTCAATTGAATCATTGCCTTGCTTGTATTTGTAACTGCAAAATATATCTGTACTTTAGGAAACATAGTTAATCATGTGTGCAGAATTCAAGTCCACAGACTAAAGAAGTAATTGCCAGAAAACTCATTTCTAGAATTCTGATGGCAGATGCTCTGTAAGGATGAGAAAAATAAACAAGTTTTACACACTCTATCCCAAGCTAAGATCTCTCCTTCTTTATAAGGATTAACTCTTATTCTAGGTTCTTTGAATTCAATTAAGTTCTTTATCATGTTTTTAGCCTTCTAGTACCATATATTACAATGTTAGAATTGTTTGTGAGGATACATGTTATTCAAAAATATATTATGCTCACTGTAAATGTATAGAAGAGAAAAAACATAATTTTATAGTAGTTCGCCACTATCTAAATTTTGATATTTCCTTCTGGATTTTGTGTAAAATTTAAAATATATGTACAATACACTCATTATGACAGAAACTCTGTTACATGTCATGTTCTGTTTCTTATTTGCCCTTATAATATTTTTTATAAACTAATAATAGTCCTAGAAAGCAATGTAACTATTTCATACCTACTGGTTTAAAATATATCCTTTTACTTAGCCATTTTACTATCATTAAACTCATTTTAATTTTGATTATAAGTAATTATTATAACAAGTAAAGCTGCAATGAATAATGGAGACCTTCTCCAAATCTTCTAAATACTTGACTTTTGTGATTACTTTTTTCAAATTTTTGAAATTGTTTTTAATGAAGAAAAAAGTAGTGAAAACAGTCCAGGAGTTGCCAGTGACTTCATGCAGCTTCTATGTAGCAGGATTTTAAAGTCAACGTTCACGAAACTCCAGATTCCACAAATATTTCACCCATTTTTGCAGTAATAGCTTTCATCTTGCTCTGGGACTGATGTGGGATGTCACAATGCAGTTGTTCTTAGATGTCTTTAGTCACCCATGTTCTGTGTCACTCTGAGAGGGCATGCTCTTAACACTGGGGGACTCCCCCATGTAATTTTTTAAGTGTTTTCAATTCATAGTTATCTGATGCTCTCTCAAGAATAAATTGGGGTCTTCAGTCTATCCAGGATGGCCATGTGGCCTTGTTTCCATAATATCAAAGTGTACATGATAAAATATTAGGCTTATCTTTAGTGAGGAAACCTTTGGAACTTTTAAAATAGTAGAGCAAACTGAAAAACAACAGTCGTTAAGGTGGCTGAAATTGGCTTGCAGAATCCAATGAAATTAAACATTGTGATGTTCCAAGTTGCTCTTCCTGTAGTTGCAAAATATAGAAGTTATTCTTCAAAGAATATTATGTCCATGCATCAACATTTTAGAATGTTAGAGAAGGTATTTTGCATTGTAAAACTGTTGTCTGGATGGTAAGATTTATATATGTTTTCCTTTTCCCTCTCTATTTTTAGATTGATTTTATTATTAATAATAAAGTTTCAATGGTTATCTGAAATGTATAAATCAAGCTTTCATTATTATCTAAAAATTTCTCCTGCAGACTGCATCAACTGGTTTCAGACAGAACATATTTTTATTCCATAGTCCTCTCTCTGAAGTTTTATTACAATGTATCAAACTCAGAGTGAGGGCTGGGAAGGTGGCTCAATGGTAGAGTGCTTGCCTCACATGCATGAGGCCATGGGTTCGATTCCTCAGCACCACATAGGCAGAAAAAGCTGGAAGTGGCATTGTGGCTCAAGTGGTAGAGCTGAAGAGCTCAGAGACAATGCCCAGACCTAGATAGAGTTCAACCCCCACAATCAACAACAAAAAAAGAAAACTTAGATTAATTTCTCATTATTTGAGCAATATTGGGTTTATTCAGCTTTTTGATTAGCCTACATCTTTAAACTATTGTATTCTTGTCTTACTCGTACTTCTATTTCACTTCGTTATTTGAGATAGTGCTTCAAACTCACAATCCTCTTGCCTCAAACTCATACTACCTGCTTGCAGGCATATACCAGCTCACCTGGATTCCTCCATTGTCATCTCTAACCTCTATGTTTCATTTGGAGTTATTTCTATGTATTTGACTTCTAAGTTCTCTATGCTCTCATCTACTGAGATCTTTTTAACTTTTCACTTTTTTAATTTCTAGAAATATCTGGTACTTTCCCAAAAATATTTGATTAGGTTACAGATTTCCTTTTTAAAATTTTCTATGTGTTTTGCAAAGTCTGAGCACCAAGAGGGGGCAGATTTAAGATTCAGTCTCAGGACCATCTGATTTCAAAGACAATGTTCTTGGAACATTGCTCCTCCGAAACAGTCATTTTTTCTCTCTCTGTTAATTCTTTCCTTTTTTGTTGCCAAATTCAAATTTGTATTTTAACAGCAAATAGAGTGATTTGTGCGACTCTATAAATTGGTTTATGGGTTTTATAATACATTTTTATTTAAACTAATTAAATTAATAATTAATGTTCAGTGGAGCATCAATATTTTAAATTGAAATGTTTAAAATATATACCAATATTATTAAAATGCTCACTTTTTAATTTTATCTTGTTTTTTATTATATTTAGGTCACGTTAATGCTTGTGAGTACTGTGCACCTTAGTCAATATCGCTCCTTTCATCATTCTCCTTCATCTCCTCTAACCTATCACCTCAATTTATCTATCCCCCCAGTTTACCTCATTTCATTTTCTCATATGTACATAGAACTGCATTCTTTCAACCTTCCCCTCTCCATGTGTCTGTCCCCTACCCTGCGCTCACACTGTATCTTCCAACAACAGCAACAAAAATTCCAACTTTCTGGTATTCATTTTGTTAACTAACATATGGAATATGCAGGGGAGGGTTGGAATGGTGTAAAATCCTTTGGAATAGTGATTCTTTCTTAAAGAAAGTACATTTGTTTTTGGTGTTGTGTCACCCATTCAGTTGCTCAGAAGTTCCAAACACATTGTCAGTAGATGTGGTTAACGTGCTGCTTTTAGATGTTGAAATTAAAAGGAATTTTGTTTGATTTATCTTAGGCTTCTTTTTTAAAATTTTACTATTGTGAGAATGAAGCAATACTTGTAATTTCCAGGTGAGTGCTAAGAGCTGTTGGCTTTGAGTCATGGACCCAATTTCCTTAAAGTAACAAAAATTAGCTTACTACACTAAGGATGGAAATAAATAGCTGAAATGCTGAAATAAATCAGTGAATAGAGAAAAAAAATCTGTGACTTCAGAATTGTGTTTCTTATGTCCATGAAAGCAATAGCAACTAGTGTTGAAAAAGTCACAGAAACTATCTATTTACTGCATACATGGGATGTCAAGTGATTTATGGCACAGGAATAACAGTAATAATTTATCACTAATCTTTCAGCTTCCTTGAAAACAAAATAAAATAACACATGTATCAAAGGAGAGACAATTTCTGCTCATCATGTTCCTCTTAAAAATGAGCAAAATTGTCAAGAGTAACATTACTATAGAGAAAATTGATCTGAAGAGAAACATAAGTGAGAAAGGAAAGGAAGAAGAAGAAGAGAAAGAAGAGAAAAAGGAAAAGAAAGAAGAAGATTAGAAGGGAAATGAGGCGAAGAAAGAGGAAGAGGAAGATAAGAAGGCAAGGACGTGGGGGGGTGGAGGTAGGATGGGAAGGGATGGGAAAGGGAAACAAAGGAGGCTACAGTGCTTGACAGGAAATGTACTCATTGTCTTGCCCATGTAATTGTAACCCCTCTGTACAGTATTTTCACAATCAAAAAAAAAAAAAAGGAAAAGAAAAATAAAGAAGGAAAGGAGAAGGAGCACAGGGAGAAGAAGATTAAGAAAGAAGACAAGGAGGAAGAGGAGAGGCAAAGAAGGAGGCAAAGGAGATGGAAGAGAAGGGAAACGAAGAGGAGGAAAAGGAATAGAAGAACAAGAGATAGAATAGGAGGAAAAATACAGAAACTTAACTAATCGAACTTTCTCACTTTATAGGGTAGGGGACTGGCTTAAAAACACACAGGAAATCGAAATTACAACCACAGTGCTGTTTAAGCCTAATACTTGTTCCATTGCTGTAATATTGTTTATCTAGAATGAAGAGAAATAACCCTTTGGATTTTAGGAATCTACTAGTGTGCTTTCCCTAATATGTAATTATTTTCCAGCCTAGCAACTATGTCCTGGAACAAAGAGATCCTTCTGTTTCACATATTTATGTTCATCTTTCAGATCTTATTTACCATTGCAGCTGAAAAGTTTGAAGCAAGTTCTTTACCCAAGAAGCTATGCTGCAGCCCACTAGCTCAATGCCATTAAAGGGAAGTATGTGCCTTGATTTTGACAATCATGTTCATTTGAAAGTTGCTGCCTCTGTGTGCTATATAATTTAATACACAGCAATCCAGAATTTGCAAACGGAACTTCTGGTACACAAAGTCTGTGAAATCAGTTTCATGATGCAATAGCTTTTCCCTGCTGCCCTAAGAACAAGCTTAAAAGCACAGTTGAGGAGAATGAAGATTTTTTTTTTTTTCTCGCTGGGATGTATCACTGGCTGCACAAGGTGATTTTACTGTGCATTATACTTTAATTATAACTGTGCTGTAGCCATCTGCTCCACTTCATTCCCTAATTATAGATGCAAAAAGCATTTCACAACTCCCACCCATATAAAAGATCTGAGGGATTTCATGGCAGACTCTCTCTGCTCTCCTCCCTCCTTTCTTGGCCTGTGGACTCTCCCTTCAACGGTACAATCTTGACAGACCAAGACAACGTGTGTGATACACAGATCACTCTGAAGATCTGAGGTGTCTGAACTTGTTCCATCCACTAATAAGTCACATCCACCATGATTGCAGACACTTTGCCAGCTATTCTTCTACTGTGGTCATCTGTAACTTCTCATTCATATCTACTTTCCTATATGCCTTCTTCTTGACATATTTTAAGTAGCTCTAATTTTATTTACAGTGCAATCACTTCAAGTAGTTCTCTAACTCTGGAAAATTTCATAAATAAGTTGTCTTCACCGTTTTTCTTTTTTTTCTTTTGGTGGTAGAAGAGGTCCTGAGAGTTTAGAGGTTCCTCTAACATGATTAAAGTGGTCAGTGGCAGAATCATGCTGAAAGTCACATCTTTAGATAATAGCTGCAACTCTACGACACTAATACTAATACATCCATGCATCCTATGGAGGGCTTATTTAAGTTCCTTATGGGACAGCAGAGATGTATGGGAAAAAAGTCACAATGACTGACAAGAGAACATTTTTGCCAGTTCTCTCTGACCCCCTCTTCAAAGACCTCCTGTTGGTAGAGAAAAGCTGTGCACCATGGGAGTACGGAATGGACACTCTACAAATAAGTTGCCTTGTTCTCTTCAGAGTTCTCTGTAATTTATGTGAATCTCTGAATTTAGGCACTAGATCTAGGTGTTCTTTTTTTTTTAATAAAAAGCATAGATTGGAAGCACGTTGCCCTTTTTTGTCTGAATTTGACTAATATCATAACTCACAGATGAGCAACAGCTAAGTTACTCAACTAAACAAGTTGTTCTTTCAGTATTCTAAGACAACATAGGAACTTGAGAGTGTGAGGGCTCTTCCTCTAATTTTCTAGTTAAACCTTCTGCTTCTAAATTTTCCATGATTTCTTTTTATTTCTTTTTATTTTTTTTATTTTTATTTTTTGGGTCCAGTCGTGGGGCCTGAACTCTGGGCCTGGGCACTGTCCCTCAGCTCTTCAGCTCAAGGCTAGCACTCTACCACTTGAGCCACAGCACCCTTCCAGCTTTTTTTTTGCTTATGTGGTGCTGAGGAATCGAACCCAGGGCCTCAGGCATGCAAGGCAAGCACTCTACCAATGAGCCACCTTCCCAGCCCCATTTTCCATGATTTCTAAAGCAGCTGTGAATTAGTAATTAGGAGGTTTTGAAGATGATTCCCAGGCATGTCAAGCTAGAGTCTCTGGGAAGCCACTTGATTCCTGGCATCCATGTTCACTCCAGCCAGACACTTGCCTCTCTGGAAACAAGAGTTGGGAACATTTCTGAAGAAGCATCAATAAATACAAAAGTTTTCCCCCTCCCCTGGGGTGGTAAGTAGAAAACAGTTTATAAATTCCATGAAAATAAATTTGTTGCTCAAATTCATACAATAAGGTCATTAATAGAGCCTATTCGATTTAAAGCACAGATAGGTTAAACTGTGAGATAAGAAATAAATATTATCCAGGCAGAAAATGAAATATAAGCTTTAAAAAATAAACATCTAGTGAAAATATGAAAATATAAAACGACAAGGTAATAGAAGCACAACTCTAATTTTCAACACGTGTTACACTGATTAGAGATTCAATCAGCCTCTCTATAACAAAGACAGCTGTATCAGATGGTATGTATGCTGTTAATGGATATTCAAATTCATATATATGCTGATTTCAAATAAGGTATTTGCTGTCACTTCAAATGTATTTTTTTTAAACCTGAGAGTAAGTCTAAGTGTTAATACATTGTTGGCAGATTCTGCAGATGTCTTTTTGCAATTCTTTTTGAGTATTCCTTTGAAAATTTGCTGAAAAGGCAAGTTAATTCAATTATTAGAACATCAGCCTGATAGTTGGGATTTTTACTAGTCTTAAATCTACCATAATTTAGGAAAAGTGTTGTAGGAAGCTAAATTTATTACTAAGTACTTTCTGATAGTATTATCAATGAGATTAATTTCTTAATTTGTTTATTAAATGATTTATATTTATTTTATTTTTGTAAATTATTTATTCTAAAACTTTGCTGAATTTATTTATATGAGAAGAATTGTTTTTTGGTGAAGACTGTAGTGTTTTCTTTATATAGATCATATCAATTGCAAAGAGTCATTTTTACCTTTTTGATTTGTATGGTCATCCCTTTTGCTTGCCTAATCCCTACATTTGAGACTTCAAGTACCATGTTGTATAGAAGTAAACTAGAATGAGCATCCTTGTCTTACTCTTGATCTGAGAACAACAGATGAAAAATTAAAATATAATGTTAGCAATGGCTGCTCTAAATGGCCTTCATTATTTTGTTATACTTCATTCATATCTAACTCAATGAGAGGTTTTTGGCATGAAAGGATGTTGTACAATGTCAAATGCTTTTTGGTGCATCTCTTGATATAATCACATGACTTTAACCCTCACTTTGGTAATATCCTGTATTGCATATATTGATATGCATGCATGTAGCCATCTTTGTATCCCAGGAATAAATACCACTTTATTGTGGTGTGTTGTCCTTTAATGGGCTGTTGAATTTCTTCTGCTTGTAATTTGTTCAGGACTTTGTGTATGTAGAGATATCAGCTTGAAATTTTATTTTCTTAAAATATCTATCTCAATTTGATATCAATTAGTGCTAGCCTTGTGCGATGTGTTTAGAAGTGTTCTTTCTTGTTTTGAAAAATTAGAGAGATACGTGTTTGGCAAAATAGTAGAGAAGCCATGAGGCACTTGATTTTATTTTTTATTATTGTTTTTGAGGTTTTTATTTTCTTTACTGTTTTCCTGTTCAGATACCACTTTCTTTATACTTTTCGGCATTAGCAAGTTGCCTTTTCTAGGAATTAATCTATTTCTTCTAGATTATCATATTAGTTGGCATATAATTTTGCTCTGTCAAGTGCTGCCAGTTATAATGTCAATGTTTACATGATATCAGGTGAAATAATTCCTTTTCTGTTTTTAATTTTACTTATTTGAATTCTGCCTTTTCTTAGTCTAAAATATTGCCTATTTTATCTTTCCAAAGTCTTACTTCCAGTCATCTTTTTAATTGTTTATCTACTCTCTTGTTTCTACTTTAATCTTTCGTATTTCTTTCCTTATGCAAAATTTAGGTATATTTATTCTCCTTGAGATGTAAGTTTGGTTATTTCTTTACTCTTCAGCTAGCCTTTCATCAGTACAATATCCCCACTTACATGTGATTTTGCTAAAAATCTTATGTTTTATTTTCCCCTTTCATTTCTCTTAAGAGTTTGTTTCTCTTTTTCTTTCTCCTTTTACCAATTTAGTGCTCAAGAATGAATTGTTTAACTTTTACATATTTATAAATTTCCTAACTTTATTTTTGTCCTGTTTGTTTTATAGCATTGAGGAAAGATATAGGATAATTTTAAGCTTCAATTTGCTAAGACTTGCTTTGTGGCAATTTCTACTCCATCTGGGAGTATGTTCCATATAAAAAAAATGTGCATGCTACTGCTGTTCACTGGCATGTTCTGTTCATTTGCTTTGTTGTTTGGTTTACATTTGTTATTTCAGTATTTATTACTCCATGGATGATATCCATTGCTGAAAATGGGCCATTGAAATTTTTGTTATTATATTTATTTTTCATTTACACATTGGTTTGAGTGCTTACATATTTGTAATTGTTTGAACTACTTGATGAATTGATTTATCACACTACGATTTCTTCCTTTGTCTCATATCATAGATTTTGACTTTAAATCCATTTTTATATGCAATATCTTTTCCATTTCTATTTTTTCCAGTCCTGGAGCTTGAACTTGGAGCCTGGGCACTGTCCCTGAGCTCTTCAGCTCAAGGCGAGTGCTCTACCACTTGAGACACAGCACCACTTCCGGTTTTCTAGTGGTTTTTATTGGAGCTAAGAGTCTCATGGACTTTCCTGGCCAGGCTGGCTTTGAACCGAGATCCTCAGATCTCAGCCTCCTGAGTAGCTAGGATTACAGGTGTGAGCCACCAGTGCCCAGCTGGTAATTGTTCCTTAGCTTTTGTTGCTCATAGCTCTCACTCTACCACTTGAGCCACAGGTCATATACACACATGTATATGTGTGTGTGGTGTATGTGGTGTGTGTGTGTGTGTGTGTGTGTGTGTGTGTGTGTGTGTGTATACACTAGGAGATAATTGTCACAAGGACTTTCCTGCCCCTGTTGGCTTCAAACTGTGATCCTCAGATCTCAGCTTCCTGAGTAGCAAGGATTACAGCTTTAGCCACTGAAGTCCAGCTCCATTCCCTTCATTTTTAACCTATGTGTACTTGTTAGTCTGTTGCAACAGCATCTCTTCACTCTATATCTTGGTAACAGAATTTGATTTATTTAAATTTAAAGTAGTTATTTCCATAACTACTTTAAATTTAAATAAAGGAATTTAAAGCAAGGAATTATACCTCATACTTTGTTATATTATAATTTGGCTGACGTTTTCTTACTTTCTTCTCTGTCTTCTTTAGTAATTTATTTTTCTTTCCCTTCTTTTCTGTTTTTAGGTTCAAGGCCAGAACTCAAAAGTCAGTACCAGATGCTTTTGCTCATTGGTTAACACTCTACCAAGTGAGCCACGCCTCCCACCATTGGTGATTTGTTTTTATAGTGATGTGCTTTGATTCTTTATTATTCGTCTTTTGAAATTTTGCATTGGTATTTGTGAATCTGAATATATAAATTTCATGTTGATTTGTATAGGCTGGGACAAGAATCCACTTCACCTACCCACTGAGTCTAAAACTCTGAGGGGATGCTGTGGGGGTCTGTGCTGGGCCTGCTGCTTTGCAAGACACAGGAGAGCTTGTCTGGTGTTGAGGTCAGCTGAAAGGAAGGTCTCATAAGTAGATTCACAGTGGCTGGCTTGCTGCTTTGGTGTGTGGCTTGGATATTAAGTGGTTTTAGACATCGAGTCTACAAAGGTTCTGGCCCTGAGCTTGGGTTTGTGGAGGCTACATGTTTATGCAGTGAATCTCATGCTAGGTTCCAGGGTGGTATCAGATGTTTAATTTAATCTCTTTACTGGGGTGGAAATGTATGAGTTAGTTTCCCATTACTGTAACAAAGTATCTGTGCTGTCCATTTAAGAAAGAGAAAATGCTCATTTTGTATCACAGTTTTGGAAATTTCCATATATCGTTGGCTTGCCCATCTATGGCAAATGATAGCCTAAAGGCAATCTAGATGTGAAAGAGAGATAGACTGGCATCTCATCAACCCCTTTGCAAGCATTCTCTCAGCAATTTAAGATTTCCCACCAAGTACAACCTCTTAAATATTCTGTAGTAACCTCACCATGGGACCAAGCCTTTGCCACAAAAATCTTTTGGACTCATGATAGATCCACACTAGAACAAGAAGGCATTGCCAGTCTGCTCTGTAAGGGCTTGGAGGAGGAGTGTCATGAGAAATGAGAAGCACATTCCTGCCCTCTGTCCGCTGTGCTCTACAGTTATTGCAATTTCTCACTCCTGAATGTAATCTCTTATGTTTGGATGACCTTTCAAATTGATATTTCTGTGAGGAGTTATGAGAAGACATGTGCTCCTCAGTCATCATTTTTATAGTTAGTTAGACAGTATTTTCTTTTTCTATTTTTAAAATATCAATAAAATATAAATATTAATTTTTAATCCATATTGCTGTTTGCAGCACTGGGGTTTCCACTCAGAGCATTACACTGACTGGATGCCACTTAAGCCATGTCCCTAGCTTTACTTATTTTTTTCAGATAGAGGCTCAGATTTTTTTCCCCTAGACCTACCGAATTGCAATCTGCTTAATGCCTTCCATGTAGCTGAGATTACAAGTATGTGCCATAATATCCAGATGTTTGTCATTGAGATGGCATCTTGCTAATTTGGGCCTTGAAATACCATTTCCCTGATCTTTGCCTCCCAATATCTGGAATTACAGGTGTGAGTCACCATGCCTAGCAAATTCTTTAACAATATCCAAATGGATTTAGGCATTGTGGAAATTTCACATATATATTTCATATGTAGTTCCTACATGTTCAGAGATTAGCCTAACCTACAAATAAGCATGTCTATATACTGGTATCAATATATTACTAATAAAAAGATTATGTGTGAGAGTTCTGGTCAAACTTATATGCTATTGTAAGACTATTCTGTTTCTTAGTAGGTATAGCAGACCTCAACATTGACTTTAACCAAGAAGTATAATGTTTGTTACATGAAGGTATGAATGAAAAAATAAAGAGTGGACAGATTTTGGCTACAGACTTTAGAATCTACTACTCCCTTCTTCCAGAGATAAATAACTCCAGCTGTTAAGTTTGGAGGGTTTGATGGGTGATGAACCAGACTCTAATTTCCAGTTTCATCAGCATCTTGTTTAAGCCATCTGTAACATTGCGGTGATACCCCAATTAACATAGCTTTTGGAACAAAGCTCCTTTATAATTAAGTTGACAGCATTGACAATAGCTCATAAACATGCAAAGCATGCTACCATGTGTCATTCATCTCAGTGACAATGGTCCAATTAGGCTGCATGTGTGCACATGGCAAGATTGCCGTGCATAGTTATCATTGTCACACATAAACAAGAGGACAGCACTCAGTGCCCACACATGATGCTGTGTGGGTTCTCTTCTCCTCTGTGCTCTTTTTCCTGATATCCTTTATGTGTCATTTAATGGCCATATCACCTCCCCTTCAAGTGTCTGATGTTCTTCTGCTCTTTAGTATTTATCCCACCCTAACAAACTTAAACAAATTTATGTTCCTAAGGATTTTCTCTTCATATTTATGGTTTATCTGACTGGCCCTGCTAACTTCTGACAAAGTATAGATTTATATACTCAGCAATACACATTACAATAGCACTAATGCAAATGGTATGTGGGGAGGGATAACAATCATTTCAGCCAATCCACTGGTAAAAGTTTCACATGACTGACGGCATGAAGTCTCTTCTGCTCCACCATTATAAAGGCTTCAAAGCCCACACTTTCTGCTTAACTTTCTTTCAGTTGTCACATTTACAAAATGAAGGACTTTTTCCCATCCAGACATAATTTTCTTGAATTTAAAATTCAAAATTGAAATTTATGGAGAAAAATCAATAATCTCACTCCAAGACTTGGAAGACTTTAAGTTATAGCCAATATATATTTGCTGTTGTTTGTTTTTTATTGTGTGTGTGTGTGTGTGTGTACGTACACACACACACACGCACACACATGTGTGCGTGCTAGTCCTGGGGTTAGAATTCAGGGCCTAGGCACTCTCCCTGAGCTTTTCAGGTTCAAGGCTTGTGCTCTGCCACTTAAACCACATTTCCAATTCCAGCTTTTTGCTAGATAATTGAAGATAAGTGTTTAACAAAGTTTCTTGCCCGGGGCTGGCTTTGAATCATGACTCTCAGAACTCAGCCTCCTGAGTAGTTCAGGTTACAGCCACCAGTTATGGCCAATATGTTTTTAGGATCCGGGTCAAGAAACAAGGTGTTGCTTTTATAATCCCTCTCCCTCCCCCCCCCCCCGTTGTGTTTTCTCTCCACTGCCCCCCTCCACCCCTGTCTTGAACTCAGGGCCTAGATCTTGTCATTTATCTTTTGTTGCTCAATGCTCATCTACCATGTAAACTACTGCTGTACTTCTGGTGATTAATAACAGATAATAGTCTTCTGAGTCTTGGGTTCAAACTGACACAATCCTCACATCTCAGCCTCTTGAGTAGCTAGGATCAGGCACAATATTTCTGTTTTAATGTCAAAGAAATTTTCTATTGGGTCGGTATTAGTTCCTCGGACAACAAAAAGTCAAGAACTGCAAAGTGAAGGAGGGTGACATCATTTCTACATACCCAGAATCTAGACAGAAGTTTCAAGACTCAGAAAAGGATTTACACAAAGGAGGAGGCAACAATGCTTGATAGGAAATGTACTCATTACCTTGCTCATATAGCTGTAACCCCTCTATACAGTATTTTTACAATAAAAAAGTATTAAAAAAAGAAATGTACTCATTATCTTACTTAGGTAATGGTAATCACCTGTACATCACCTTTACAATAAAAATAATAATAATAAATTTTCAAGTGTTAAATATTAAAAAAGAAAAGGATTTACTATGTATTTCCCCTCTGAATTCATGAATCAAAATGTAGCTTCCTCCAGGGTTTGCCCTCCACTATCCTTTCTGGGACAAATGAGACTCTGTTGTTCATTCACTTTGCACCCTAACTGAACAAGGGAAAATACTTGTAGCATTAAGTCACTGCAAAAATAAATGAATAAATAAGCTAATATCAAGTATCATAAATTCTTCCCACTCTGGACCTCCAGTCTTTCCATCAGACTCATTGGTTGGAAAGAACTTGACATGCATCATTTGGTGGTGCTGAGAAAAATTTCCAGTGACTATCTCTAAGATGCTCCCATCGACTAGAGGGGCTTAATAGGCAGAGAGGTGTTGGTTTATTGGGGCTAAAATTATGTAAAGATCTCTCTTCCCTTTTCCTGTTACTCTGACTTTGGAGGAAATTAGAATCCCAATAAGCAACTTTTAGGAAATTTTAGCACACTTCTCTCTGGGAAACCCTCCTGTATGTCTTTTAAATGACACCAGTTCCCCTTATATGTATATGCATCAAAGCAGTATTGATATGCAATGTCCATCAGCTGTTGCCTCTAGTTTCTGTGATAAGTGCAGCTTCCATGTTCACTCCCTTCAGACACTAAGTAATTGGAAAACAAATGAATGGATAGACAGTCTAAGTCTCATAAATGATCAAACCAGCTTCCTTTCCTACCCCCTCTCTCTGTTCTTCTGTTTGCATTGCAGAAATACTTTTTAACTGCAATTTTGGATTAATAAATTATTTTAATAAAAAGCATCTTTTCTATCAAAGTAATTTTCTTCCCTTCTGTTAATCTTGAGAGAATTGTTTTTCTGAAAAGTTCGTTCTTGGATAGGATGCTAGGTCTTTGTTAATTACATTTTAGTTACCTACATCCTTTTCCTGATTACTTTAATTAAGACATTCTGTTAGCCGCTCCTTCACTTTTAATTACTTTTTATTCATTTAACCACATCCTTTTGCAGATTGTGAACCTGGGATGAGCCAATCTGATCAGAGGGTCAGGGTCTGCCGGGTTAGGGATAAAACAGAGCAGCCTGCCTGCTCTGTGTGTTTGCTTGCCAGATTTTTGGCCTAATGGTGCACTCTTCTGCAGAAGTAAGCTTTGCCTTGCTGAGTTCCTTTAGAGTTGGTATCCTGTTCCTCCTACATGACACCCGAACATCCTGAGCTATTTCTAACACTGCATTTTAGAGTTACTGGGTCTTGAACTCAGGGCTTAGGTGCTGGCCTTTAGCTTTTTCACTCAAGACTGGCATTCTTACCATTTGAGTCACAGCTCTACTGCCAGCATTTTGGTGGTGAATTAGAGATAAGAGTCTCACAGACTTTCTTCCTGAGGCTGATTTCAAACTGTGGTTCTCAAATCTCAGCCACTTGAGAAACTAGGATTATAGATGTGAACCAACAGCATCTACAGGTTAATTCTTTTGTATTTCATTAGATTTTAACATATTTGAAGACAATAAGCACAATATCAGAAATGAAGGAGCTGGGTCACAAAGTTGGTTTAGGGAACAAAGTTATAATTATAGGGATTTGAAGTGATTTCAAGGCAGCCACAACACTATTAGTAGTATTATTAGGGTAGATGAAGTGAAAAATAAGGAAAGAAGGGACACCTTCAACATCTCTTCATATTTTTAATAAGCTTTCAGTCTGATTGTCAAAAACAGCAAGAATAAAACCAGATGCAGCATATTCTTAAACTTCTTTGTTAAATGGCAACTCCTATATAGAGCTCTTTAACAATAATAATAATAATAATGGAAAAAAACATCACCATAGCTTAGAGTGCAATTTTTACATGAGGAAAGTTTCACATTTCCTCCTCTTTCAATTCTGATTCTTCAGTCCCTCTTTGTGTGGTTACCTATTTAAAATGAAAGTCTAACTGCAAGCTGTTTGATGACTAAAGGGAGAAGCAAGAAAAAAAACTGGTTAAGTTATTAAAGATAAGCTTAAAGACACCCAGAGGATGACACACAGGATGACACATTCAGGCACAAAGATCATTCCCTGGGTCAGAAAGCAACTCATATTGAATATTCCAGAAGCACAATAGGACATTTAAACAAGGACAACTAACCTGCTGCATTTCATGATACATAGAACAATGACTTTAGAAACAGAACTGAAGTCTTTTGAAGGTATTTAGTTTAGTTGAGAAACAACTGATAGAGAAACAGAGATTGTTCTTACAGCAACAAGGAATCAAAATGAGTATGTGGGGAAAATGTGCTAAGGAGGTAAAATGATTTCACTTTACCAACAATAAGAACTATCTAACAGTGCACTTGGACATACCAAGCATGAGAAATTGAGGTTAGGTTGCCAGCTTAGATTTCTGTAGGTAGTTCAGACAAGCTGATGGAGAATGCATGCCATTAGTTCCCCAAGATATAAAAAGTGGCCTCAGAATAAAATGGAATACTGGGACTTGGATTTGTGCTAATCTTAAAACAAACATCACTGAAGGGGGAGCCCAAGTTGTTTAGCTTTCCACTAAATAATGCTGTTGCTTTGAGCCAATTATTTCCTTCCTTGGGTTTGTTCTTTCCTTTACAAAAGGCAGGAATTGGTACTTAGATCCGTGGTCCTCAAGCATGAAATATTACCCCAAACCACAAATAACTGAGTTGAAATAAGTTCACTTAAATATATATAATATAAACTTGAAATAAAAGAAATTGGGATGAAGTCTCTCTTCTCCCCAAGACTGCTTAGTCTCTGCAAGGGTTATTCACATTCCTGGCATAATTCAGGTACCCTGGGTTCCAAGGCATATCCCCCACTGATCTCTGGGAGCCTAGACATTACTATTGCATGTATCACCCAGAATCAGGAAAAGGGTCTGTGTTTTGAATGTCATCAAGAAAGTCACTTTCCTGGTTGAGAGACAGCACACATTTAACTACAATCCCCTGGATATAATCTATATCTTATTATTCTAAGCCCGGGCTGAATCTTTTCTAGGTCCTGAATATCTTCCCACATTTTTTTTCATTGTTCCAAAGCCTCTTGGGATATTGCATTACACCTGATTGCTTCATCATTCCAGAAGACCTGTGAACTGCATGAGACAGTATAATGAGAAGTGCTTGGGGTTGGGACTCATGGCTTCTCCACTTTGCTAAATTGTCACCTGGGGAAAGTAACTTGAGTCTCAGTTTCTTCATTTGCCAAGTAGAAATGGGGATGTTCATTTTAAAAGTTTTTTGAGGGCTCGGAAGGTGGCTCAGTGGTAGAGCGCTTACCTCGCATACATGAGACCCTGGGTTCAATACCTCAGCGCCACATAAGCAGAAAAAGTCAGAAGTGGTGATGTGGCTCAAGTGGTAGAGTGCTAGCCTTGAGCTGAAGAGCTGAGGGACAGCACCCAGGCCCAGAGTTCAAGCCCCACAACTGCAAAAAAAAAAAAAGTTTTTTGATGATCAAAGTAATTTAGGTAAAACACATGTCACAAAGTGTCAGAAGTTGTGAATCCTATCCATTCTTTATTTGACCATGGGGGAAAAGATTTGAACATTTCTTTGTGAAGAAATTTTCCACTCTTTTGATTTGGTTATCTTTAGTACCTTCTTTCCTTTGGCTCCAACATGGTTCAATACTTAGATGAGAAAAAAGAAATTGTAAAAGTAAAGAAGAGAAAGTAATATCCCTTACATTAACAATGTTTTATAGTGTGTTTGTGTATCTGACTTTACCTTACCACTATACCCTGTGGAAGCCTTTTTTTCACTTATAGTTGATGAAACCTAGGCTAAGCTTAAGTGACTTGCTCTAATTGACTTCTCCCTCTCTGACTACAATCGGTCTCCTTTTATTCTAAAACTTTCTTACTTTTTGCTGCTCTTTAAGTGGACAGTTCCAATTAGCACCTGTAGGAAGTTTGTAATGTTTCTTTTTTGGTGTAAGTCCTGAGGAGGTAAAAGTAATATCTAGCTCTATTTTTCAAGGGCAAGAAGAATCAAAGACTTCCTCATCCTTACAGGAAACAGTCTGACATGCCTTTCCTCATCTCTGGGAATCCTTCCTGCTAACATTGTTCTGGAGTCCCAGACTTACAATCTGATCCATGAGAATAACCATGCTCCTCCCTCACTCTCAATGCTGAGCTATTAAACTTCCCCTGGACAGTTCTTTCTTTTCGCTAGCCTTGCCCTTGATTGTCTCTAGGAAGATCCACAGCTCACTCTCCACCATGCTTCTCTGGATTTCGCAATCACCCTAGGGCTTTTTAAGAGTCATTCTTCCTCATGGGGTTGTCACTGATATTCATTAAAGCCTGTTTCTGCTGGCACAACAGTTAAAAACTCCCCTAAGGTTTTTTTTTTCTCTTGAGACTCACAGATTCTGGAAAGTCATCAAATGGAACCCCAACAATTCACCAATCTCTAATATGGGAGGCCTGGGTATAGGAAAACCCATAATACTCTTGATGTAACCATTGCAGAGAAAGATTTTGCATATCTTCCTTTTCCACATGCCTGTCCAGCTGCTCTAATCTCACCCTTCACGTAGCTCAGAAGTCACACACATGTTTCTGAAGGAAGAACTTGGCACTAGCCCATTATTCCCTAGGACATGGCTGAGGTTTATGCAAAACCTTTAATTCATCACTAAGGATCTACTCATGGAGACAACCACTGAAGGCATCCGCTGATGTCTTCACCCTGGCTAAGTTCCTGACAAAGAAAGGATCACTGGCTCCATATTGATCTCAGTTGCCCACCGTGCTGACCTTTCTTCAGCTCTACATAAATATGCCTACAAGCTTCCAGCAGCAAGTCACCATTAGCTTCTTCATTGCCTTAGTTTAAGGAGGGAAAAACAAAGACTATCTAAATTAGAATTAAGACAAGTGCATGCAATTTGATAGAGCCACTCCTTTTTAAAACATGAGCAAGGAAACAACAACAAAAAACTCTGAGAGTGGATATTACAAAACCATTTCAGACAATGTGCATAGTGGAACTGAAGTGATAAATATAATTCTTTCCACCTCAACAGCCACGGCCAAGTGACAAGGAACTAAAAAACATTGGCTGGAGTGTCAGGGTCATTCCCCTTTCAGGTGGCAAAGGATTTTTAGTTCTAACTAAAAAACTCTAGCTTGCATATACAGAATTTGTCTGGCATTATTCAGGTGGCTAATATACTTGCTTTTTTCCTTTATTATGACATGTAAAATAAGTATTATAGCAACTATTTTCACATGAGGAAATGTAATTCAGAAGGCCAGTAAGTGAACCAGTACTGGATTCAAATCTTGTTCCATATAACTTCATACATTCTAAGCCACTTCTTGCGTTAGGTCTGTAGCTCTTGTTAACAAGTTGTATTCATTCCATGTCTTAAGGTAGTGGAAATCATCATACTGACCATCTATGTCAAAATGACCAGTTATTGTCAAGATGTTATAGAAGTTGAAAAAGCTGAAAACACTCCCTTACAGCATTTCCAGACTGACTCTAGAGAGGTACATGCAGAAATTCATTAAGTGGTGTAGAGTGGTAAAACAAGGCACACAGTAGTTCTAAGTGACATGGAGACATTTGGTAAGTAAATAGTGACCTTAAGCCCTAGAATTTCTTCACTAAAGAACTGGTCTCTGAAAGAGCAAAACTTACCTAGGGGAAAGGGTTGTACCTTGGGAATACTGAGTCTTATGTGTCAGTCAAGATTTCCCTTCTCGTAAAAGAAAAACTTCTTTTTAGAGTCTTTATTTCAAATGTTCAGAAATCACCAGTGCTGGTGGTTGACATATAATCTTGGTTACTAAGAAGGCTGAAATCTGAGGAGCATCATTAAAATCCAGCCCTGGCAGGGAAGTCCATGAAACTCCAATCTCCAATTATCCACCAAAAAGCGGGAAGTGGAGTTTTGGTTAAAGTGGTAGAATGCTAGCCTTGAGCAAAGAAAGAAATAAAGTAACATAAGTGATGGCAGAACTGGCATACACACAAACAAAATGTTCAGTAATTCAAAAATGATGGCACGGGACACAATCCTGTCTCTTTTTCTTTTTCTTTGTCTGGTCTTGGGGCTCGAACTCTGGGCCTGGGAGCCATCCCTCAGTTCTTTGGCTCAAGGCAAGCACTCTACCACATGAGCTACAATACCACTTCCAGCTTATTAAAGTAGTTTATTGGAGACGATAGGCTCATGGACTTTCCTGCCCGGATTTTCAACCACAATCCTCAGATCTCAAACTCCTGTGTAGCTAGGATTACAGGTGTAAGCCACTGGTGCCCAGTTTACATATCATGACTCTTTACCACCAAAGGCTCATCTACTCTGAAGTTTTTAGTCCAGAGAATATATTGTGGTAAATCCATTACTAGAGTAAATATCAGGGCTCTTCTGGCCCAGATATGTGATCCTGGCAATTTTGTTTTTCTTCCACTGGTCCTCAGTGCCCCCAACAATAAATGGAGGTATCAGAAAGATCATCTGTGAAATTACCTTTATGTAGCAAGTGATAGATCCTCTGAGAGAGCTCTTCCTTCCTCAGGATTTTAGAATACACTAATGCACTTTGTCATGAGGCGAGGAGTCATTAGTTCAACCTTAACAAAGTGTGATCTTGGGTTAGTACTGTTTTCTCCGTTTGAGTTTTGCCATCTACAAAATAAGTAAGCTGGCAGCATTCTTCAAAGACCCTTTCCTCTGTGACATTTAATGAATCTAAATATTCTACCTTAAACTATTTCTAATAAAAGTATCTCTTTAGATAAGAAAAGAAACAAAATAGACCTCCTGCAGGCACAAAATTGGGTATTTGATATTATTCTATTAAATTGGTTTTGACTGGAATTTAACATCTTTTGCACAAACAATGACTCAGAAAATTAATTAGCTTTGCTTTAATTAAGTGATAATTCTGTTTAACACCAATTAAAATACCACATCTGAGTCAATTTGCTGCAGCAAGGTATAGTTAGTGTAGCTCGCATGCTCCTTTGCAGCACAGAGCTGGGCTGATGACTGAGATGCTGGAGCTCCTGATCTCCAGATAGGCACCCAGGGCTCAGAACCACAGGACAAAAATTCCCAGAGGCCATGGGTGCAGCCTTGTCTGATGAAATCTTGCATACCTTAGCTTTCTTCATCAGATTATATTGTTGGCCTTATTATTAACATTAAAGACACAGAACAAAATCGAATTGCAGTGCTGAGTTTTTCCACATGCCCTTCCAGGAGCCAAGCTACTTTGCTAGCAAAACTTCTTGCAGAAAATTCCAGTTATGGCAGGTCCAAAGAGACTTTTGACTCCTCTGAACTTTAGGATGATATTACCCATAAGATTCATGCATGACTTAGAGGGATCATTAAATTATAATAATAAAAAAGATTTTTCCTTGATGTTACAGATCAGATCTTTTCCTTTTTTGAAACATCATGACTTTGGTTAATTTTAGTTTAAGTCAACTATTGTCTTTCATGTTCAATTTTAGTTTTAAGTGTGATTGTACTGAATCCCTCTCCTATAGTCTTATTTTGTTGACTTAGTACATATGTTCATAAAAGGAATAATTTACAAAAAAAGTAATTGCTAAGATTTTACCATGGTATATACTTCAGTCTGAGTATTTGTGTCTCTCAAAATCCAAATGATGAGATCCTCATTCCCAAAATGATGTTATCAAAAGCTAGGTTCTCTTCAGATGTGATTTATTAAGGAGAGTAGAGCTCTCAAAGTGAAACTAATGACTTTGTAAAATAGGAGACATAATGCCTACACAATTTTACTATGTTGGCCACACAGGGAGAAGATAGTATCTATGAAGCAGAAAATTGAATCTACACCAGACACCAAATCTATAAGTGACCTTATTGTGAGCTTCTCATTTTTCTGAACTGCAAGAAATAAGTTTCTGTTGTGTATAAACTACTCAATCTCTGGTATTTGGTTATAGTAGTGTGAGTAAAAGATATTTTTAACTATGAAATAATGATAAATGTTTGAGACAGATATGTTTATCCTAGAGTAAGCATTGTACAATGTATACTAAAGAGGGTTGTAGTAAGAATAATGTGGTTACATAAATATGGATAAGCTTTACAAAGGGTGAATACTTGTGTATCATATATGAATACCTATCAGAAGAGATAGCATTGCACAAGCAGGTATACAAACCAGTAGGGTTGCTTTAAGTTAGATGTAAACAGTGAATAAGTTAAGTGTTCATACTGGCAGAGTTGAAGGATAGGCCTACTTTTAATGCTGTGGATATCCACTGTGTCAGATCAACTTAGTCAGATCAACTGCCTCTGCATATCTATTGTGTCAGCAAGAAAGATTAATACTGATTCTTAGATATGGTACTATTTCTCTAGGAGACCAATTGGCTACTTGTAATATACAACAAGGTCCCTCCTTTTCAGTTAGAGGTCAGCAATTTGTCATCCAAGTATATTTATCAGATGCCGATTTTTGATTTTGTACTCAAGAACTTACATACCCATACTACTCCTGAAGTCACCCACCTTCAGTGTGGCCAGTTGTACCTTTTGATGCTCCATCCTTATAATTGTGCGTCCTAATTAAATCTCTGTTGTGTTATAACATCTACAGGAAAAATCACTGATAACAATGTATGCCTTATCTCTTTAAGCCTTAATATACTTCTCTAAGGTACTTTTTAAAAGTATCTCTATTTCTGGTCTGGCACAATTGGCTTGTTACCTAGAATCCTAAATACTCAGGAGGTTGACATCTGAGAATCATAGTCCAAAGCCAGCTCAGGCAGAAAAATCCATGAGATTTGTATCTCTAAGTAACTCAAGCTGGAAGGGGAACTGTAACTTTAGTAGCAGAGCACTAGGCTAGAACACAAAAGATCAGGGACAGCACATAGGCACTGAGTTCAAGCTCCCGGACAGGGACACCTCCCTGAAAACAAAACATCTCCATTTCAGAGTTGAGGAAATTGAGGCTATAATGGACTAAAATCAATAACTTTTCTGATTGTATCATGTGCCAGACTCAATACTAATATAGCAATAGTGAGTGAAATTAAATTAATAGTGTCAAGATAAATGATTGCCTTCATGTTCAAGTACGTGGGCTTTAGAGTCAGAGTATAGGACTGAAAATTGTTGCTACAAGACTTTCTGCTGATAGTGCTGGTTTTAAACCTAGATCAGCTATGCTCTCTGTAGTTAGAAATCCCAAACAAAAATGTCCCTTGCAGCCACAATGATTAAAATTCAGTTGAACTGAAAGACAAATATCAAGTCACAATAGCCTGTTAGGATTCCAATACCTAGGCAAGCAAGAACACTTTTTATATTGTGGAGTAAACTTCCATAGACTCTAAACATGTGAAGGCAAAACCTATATGTAACACAGATCCATTAATTGTTTCCATTGTTGGTAGTTACATCTTTAAAAATGCCTTTGGAAATTTCAAGCTATAAAGTAAATGTGGGTTATTGTTGATGGCAGTAATTATTATTTCTGTTTTTCCACTTCCAAGTTCATGACCTAAAACCATTTTTAGAAGCAATCCATGAACAGTAATTGTGCTATGGTATAGTACGTAATAATCCTAAGTCATCGGTGAATATTTTTAGGTTTTAAGGACATTTGTTATCTGTTGGATTGACTCAGTTTGACCATTGTAGCATGAAAGAAGCTATAGGCAATGCATAAACAACTAGACATGGACGTGTTTTGATAAAATTTTATTGATAAAGCAAGAGGCTAACCGTGTTTACTTTATGGGCCACAATTTTCCAACTCCTGCCATAATGAAAAGCAGTCAGGAATTGCAATGACAAGTCTTGTTTTTTGTTTGTTTTTTGTATTTTTGACAGTGATTCATGGGGTTGAACTCAGGGCCTGGATGCTATCCCTAAGCTTTTTCACTCAAGGCTAGCATTCTACCACTTTGAGTCACAGCACCAGTATGAATCTTGGGCTTTTTATTCTAATTAACCATATATCACTGAGGAAATATTACCTTTTCCTATGCAGTCCTTCATTACTCCATTATAAATATGGCATAGTGTTTGAAATATCGTAAATTATAAAGTTTGCTTGACTTAACCAGTCTTTGGTGAATAGTTAGTATTAGATCTGAAATCTAATAATCTCATATCTAATAATGTCAGAAAAATATCAGCTAATCCAAGGAGTTAAAATTATCTCTAGACGTAGAAATAATGAATTTGGTCTATCACATGCTAATGAGAATAAACAAAATTGCAGATTTTTAGCCATCTAAATCAAGCACTTGTGGACCCATACTCAAGGGCATTGTTGAAGAGTTGAGATGACTCTCTACATTTGCCAATAATTCTAACTCAGAAAACTCCTAAAGGAGAAAACAAAGAGTCAAGTTTAGAAAGCAGTAATATCATACTCATGTGTTCCTGATTTCATATCCATAATCCTGTTTGGTGGTATGGACTTTTTATTTGTCATGAACTACTCGTTAGTTTACTATTAACTTTTTTTCATATTACATGACAGCTCAGACACTAGAGTTTCACCTGTATCATGTACAAGACATAATGAAATGAAATATGAGAACATTAAGAATTCTGTTTCAGATTTTGGATAAAAATGTGGAATTTAACAGACTGGCAGAGTTGTGGCAAAAAGTGGAATGCTACTACACTGTTGGTAGGAATGTAAACCTATTCAACCATTTTGGGAAACAGTATGGAGATTCCTTGAAAGACTACCTTCCCTATAAGCCAACAACCCATTCCTGGGTATGTATCCAAATGATCACAAACCAGGCCACACTAAAGCCACCAGCAAAACCATGTTTATTGCAGCATTGTTTACCCTAGCTAAGTTATGGAATGCCCCTCAGTGAATGAATGGATCAAGAAAATGGAATTCTATGTTTCCATTAGCAAGAATGGCATTGCTTCAATTGTAAGGAAATGGAAAAACTTGGAAAAAATTATTCTAAGCAAAGTAATCCAGATCCAAAGAAACATAGGTTGAATGTTTTCCCTCATTTGTAAAAATTAGAATGTGCCTATAAATCTACAAGCAAACCAAACAGATATTAAGAGAGAAAAAAATTACACTTGAACATATTAATTAAACAGGACTCTAAACATTCATAGTGAGACTAAAGGAGGATATTCTTAGAAGAGGATCACAGTGGCTCAATAGCTATGCACATATGATCGTATAAAATGTGGCCCCAAAGATTACTACTAAGAATGCTACAGGACTGTTTGTAATCCTAGCTACTCAAGAGGCTGAGGTGTGAGAACCACATTTCAAAGCCAATCAGGCAGGAGAGTCTGTGAGACTCTTAACTCCAATTAACCACTAAAAATGCTGAAGGTGTAGCTGTGGCTCAAGTGGTAGAGCACTAGCCTTTAGCACCCAGGCTCTGTATTCAGGAACCATGACAAGCGCACGCCCACCTACACACACACACACACACACACACACACACACACACACACACACACACACACACACACACACACACACACACACACACACACACACACACCACAGAATGCCATACCACCATGACTCTATTGCTGCCCCAGCTATTGGCTGACACTCAGTGCCCTCAGTAACTGCCAGTTATTTTTGCTAGTCAAGGTAAGACCAGAAACAAATAAAATGATTTATCTGTGTCTTTAGCCTCTTCTACTGAGAAATCTATGCTGAAAACAGTTGGTAAGGGAACCTGGAACCTGTGATTTATGTTTCTCGCTTTTTCTAATTTAGGAGATCTGGGGACAGAGCAATGAGCCAAGAAAGACAATCAGTCCAGTTATCAAAATGCACAAATAATTTGTAAACTATTGTTGGAAGAAATAAATGCTATGGAAAATAGAGCAGGAAATGAAGATGGGAGTTACTCTGATGAAAAGAAGAATAGTTTTTGGGTTTTTTTTTTTTTTTGTCAGTCATGGGGGTTGAACTCAGGCTGATCTCTTCAGCTCAAGGCAAGCGTACAACCACTTGAGCCACAGCGCCACTTCCGGTTTTCTAGTGGTTTATTGGAGGTAAGAGTCTCAAGGACTTTGCTGCCCAGGCTGGCTTTGAACTGCAATCCTCAGATCTCAACCTCCTGAGTAGCTAGGATTGCAGGCGTGAGCTACCAGTATCTGCCAAGTAGAAGAGTTTTAACTAAGATGATCCTTATGGGCTTGATTGAGACAATAGCCCAAAGGAAATTCTTCCCAAGAGACTAGTGCAGAAATGACCAGTGTAGCTACATAATGTCATCCCTCAAGGGACTTGGGCTTCTTCCTCTTTCCAAGGACCAATCTGCTGTCTCATCCTTCAACCCACTCATTTATCCTATTAACTTATTTTAACATGTGCTATTCCTGTCTCTGACCAAGTGCTCCAAGAAATAGTGCAACAGTATGATTCAAAGGAACAATTAGAAAATTATTTCAGTCATCATATGAGAGAAATCAAATGGGTAAGCCCTGAGCCTTTTTATCCTACTTCAACTATACAAAGAGTCCCTACAATTCAAAGCTCAGTGATTCCAAAGAAATGAGGAAAATTATACCAACACACATCATAATTGTAAATGGAAAAATATTGAAATCATATGTCCTTTAGACCAAAGAAGGGATTCCTTTATCTCAACTTATAGCCATGACCAGTCCTCATGATAAATGACACAGTTTTCTAAAATCCACATTGCTCATTAGCTTTGTTATTTCAACTATCACAAGGAAGAGCTCCTGTGGTCACTAAGGACATAGAAATTGCTTTGGTTTTAGGTATTTACTTATTCATATATTTAACAAGTATCAAGGCTTGAACTCAGGGTCTTATGCTCTTGCTTGGCTTTTTTTTTTTCCAGTTCTGGGGCTTGAACTCAGATCCTGGGTGCTGCCCCTAAGCTTCTTTTTACTCAAGTCTAGCACTCTACTACTTGACAGCATCCCTTCTGTTTTATTTTTTTTTAAGTAGTTAATTGGAGATAAGGGTCTCATAAACTTTCCTGCCTGGACTGCCTTCGAATCACAATCCTCAGATCTCAGCCTCCTGAGTAGCTAGGATTATAGTAGTGAGCCATCAGCACCCAGCCTCGCTTTGCTTTTTGATTCAAGGTCAGCATACTCTATCACTTGAAGTACACCTCCATTTTCAGATTTTTGCTAGTTAATTAGAGATGTCTCTCTTGTCTCCCCAGGCTGACTTTAAACCACAATCCTTAGATCTCAGCCTCCTAAGGAACTAGGATTACAGGGATTAGCCAATGGCCACTGAAATTGCTTTGTTTTAAATTCCTCGTTCCCTTTGCGCCCTTTATGTCATTTTGTGAAGGCCTGGGGGATTTCAGATCTAAGTTTCAAGAGTATTTCTCTAGGGGAATTTCTGATTTTTCACTTTGAAGTTCTGACTAATATGGGACTGTTCATTACTTTCTTCCTCTTTATTCATGGTAGTAGTCACATCAGCACATAACTTTTCAGTTTGTCATGTTACTGTACATTACCTCATGTTACCCTTTAACACATCTATAGATAGCTAGGTAAAACAGACATCATTTCTCATGTTTCATAAGTGGGGAAACAGCTTTCAATAATTGTTTGATGCTACCCAGCTAGTAGTGACAGAACCTAATTTCAAATCGCCTCTGACTCTCTTTCCATGAATTAAGTTGAAAAGAAGTTTGAATAAGAGTTAAAAGTGGAGTAAGGAGCTTTCCTTCTTGATAAAGAAGAAACTTTTCTTACACCATTTCAGATGCCTCTTCATTTCCGTCTTGCATATTACTGAAGCAACTCTGTGCTTCCCTTGTCCTGGGCTTTGAGCCTTTTCCCCAGGCATGGACTACTCCCCCCAGAGCACAGGACACCTATACAGCGCAGCACAATGCAACCTTGATTGTGTAATAGGAAATACTACTGTATAACAGTGTCACCATTTACCACCACAGCCCAGGTACACATGATAATAGTTTATAATAGCTGGGGTCAAATAAAGTGAGAGGGAATAAGACAATATGCAAGCTGTTACATATTGTCTACAGATTACTAATTATTATAACTTTTATAAAGGTTATATTTAACATTTTCTTTAAAAATCAATTCAGAGAGTTTGAAAAGAAAGAAAAAAGTAAGCAATACAACACTAGGCTAGATTGCAAAGAAATACATATTTGAGTGATTTGGTCCTGAATAAGTCTTGACAGGTTGCCCATCAGTACCATAAACCCTTTCTACCCCAAATAGTAAACTACAAGTTTTCTGATTTAGGCTCCTTCAATGGAAATTTACATAAGATTGGAACATGACAAAATCACAGCACTGCTTCAAAGGAAGCCAGCAGTGTCCCTGCAGCTCCAAATGAGAGGCTGCCATGGACAAGTGCTCCTTGTCATTTCCTTTCCTCAGAGTGCTTTTCTTTGCCTCCCAAGAGTCAAAACATTGGTAACGGAGAATCTGGCATCAGCTTGAGTGACAGTAAGTATTCCAAGACAGCTTGTTGATTGATTGATGGACGATGATGAGTGTTGTCTAAAAGAACAGAAAGCTGTGTTTCCTTTTTGAAACCATTCAAATTTGGACAACATAGGCCAACAATCAGACATGTCTAAATTTAATTTGCATGCCATTTCCAAATAAGCAAACAGCGATCAAAACCATCGCCCACCAGGAATCACATACATTAATAAGTGTCAAAGTAATTCAAACATCAGAAAGCTCCATTTTCACCTGCACAGATGCCACAAGCCCTGGTTGATGAAATGACAGAAAAGAGAATGTAGGTATGCAAATCTGAGCTCAGGATAATCATAGCAAAACCTTACATCTCTGAGGAAGTTTTCTTATTTTATCCTGTTGTAACCCTTTCCTTTGGTGTTGGGGAAGGGATCTTTGAGATTAAACAATCAAAATCTTTTATTTTATTACAGTCCTGAAGCATTAGTGGGCAAAATTAGTAGAAGAGTAAAGATTACACTTAGTCCACATTCTCAGTGATCAGAGTTAAATATTTTTTTCTTATGCTCCTGTATTAGAAAAAGGCCCAGCAGAATGCAGATGTCCAGTCATATAAGAATAACTCAAACTTTGTATAAACAAAAAAATAAATTCACACAAACATATGGAACACAGGAGAGAGAGCAATGACACTGAGAACAGCTCTAGCAGCCATGTCCCATCCCAAGAACCAAAGAGTCAACACATGGGAGAAATGAACCTGGGAAAAGTAAGACCTATGGGAGAACTGTCTTAAGGAAGAGTAGGCGACCTTGTGTGAAGATAAAGAGCCCTACTTTCCCCTACTTCGCGACTTCCTGTTGGAAGTACCCACTGGCTACCTGGAAAGTAGAAGAAAGCAGAAGGAATATTATACAGTCACAGAGTATGGTTTATATATTTATATAAACAAGAAATAGATAAAGGTAAGTAAATACAGTAAAAATGAAAAGTAGGAAAAATCTCTAGAAGGGTCTCAAAAAGACAACAAAAAGCTGTGTGGTGGGAATTTCCCACTGACCACCTCATTTTAATGTGTGTATGGGAAATTCTAAGAGGTTTTAGGGTTCAGTGACTAAAGTATGAAAACATCCTTTAACAATGCAGCTGCAGTTTATTTTTACTTGAGCATTTGATGCACAATTTCAACTAATGGGAGGGAGGGCTTGCTGCCTGGCACTACCACGGCTACAGTAAAGCTTATAAAATTGTATCTGGCTTTCTGTTGATACTTACCTTAAAAGCTTCCCATTTTAAAGAGAGAAAAGTAATTATTTAGAAAATGCTAAGTGCCATTTAAATAGAATGTTACAGCACAACGTACCCATGTATCCAGCATTTCCCAGTAGTTAGATAACTGGATCAAGTATTTAAAGCAATTTTGATTTAACAGCAAAGGAAATAGCCCCCCCCCCCCAAAAAAAAAGTAACCTGATGTTGAGCAGCTAGATTATAATTCAGACCCAACAGCTCTCAGGTCCTGTTCTTTGCACTGTGCCCTGCCACTCTTACATAGACACATTTGCAGCCCCAGTAAGCATGATTTGACTTGCTAAAACTCAGACTTTGCATACAGCAATATGATATATTTACATCTAGCAATATTCAGTATAATCAATTGTTATAGGATAGGATTTTCCACCCTGGAGGTACCATTGGGAAATTTAAGAGAGGTCATTTTGATTGTCACAATGACAAGAGCCACTTATAGCATTTAGTAGTTTTGTATTTTAAATATTTTTCCAATTTGAAATTTAATACTGACCAATAAAGAATTATCCTGTCCAAATACTCACCAAAAAACCCTCCCAAAGTGAAATACTTTCATTCAGATTGTCTACAGTTAGTTGGGATATTACCTAAATAAGAACATTTTAAACTTTTGTATTTATAGCACTCTTCTCTGAGTCATATATAGAAAATTCAGATAATTTGGTCTCCTTTTGAAGATGTTGATTCAGAATAGGGAAGTCCAGAAACTACATTTTACAATGTGTATTCCCTTATAGTTATTTGCAGATGATATTGTGCCAAATGCTGACTAACGCTTCTTAAAAGCATTCTCTAACCTCTTCCAATACACCTGTCTGTATCATTAATCTGTCTGTTGGTCCTTTATCAGTTCATATCATCACATTTTCTTTTGTTCTGCCCCCTGAGAATCTATGCTTTGATCATATCTTTTCACGATGGTGTCCCCTCTCTTCCACCCAAAGATCAGAGATTGTAAAACGCCCCAGCTAATTCCAGTGTATATCTGAGTGAGAAAACCTGTGGGTTAGACTTTTGTTACTTCACATATGGTATATAGATCTGGACTATGTAAATGATCAGCCAAGCTTGTTAAAATGGAATTTCCATCTCTTAGTCCTGAAAGGGACAGAGAATCTGCATTTCTCATAGATGATTAAGTGACATCAGGTGAGTTTCCTCGGTTTCTTCTGTGCACTTTGCACTAGGGCCTTGACACTATGTTATGCAACCTTAGTCTTCTTTACCTTATGAACAACCTCCAAAAGCCTTCGTCTTCTTTCACTGACTGATTTGTCTCCACAGATGTATTCATTCACTGGAATATAGAGTTGGCCTCTATATTCTCACCATAGTACTTAACCATTTTATATTTAAGAGGCGGGGGACATGGATAATATTACAGATTAGGCTGTGTATACTGAAGGTGTCCTTGACATAGCACAGGTATTACTTATTATACATAGATGCTTTTGTTTCTGGGCTTTATGAAAAGTTACATTTATTTACATTCACAACCAATCTTTTATAGACTTTGTTACCAGAGTCAGGAATTTGTCTTTATTTTTCTCTTCCCAACATCTGATGTAGCTCTTAAAATATTTGTAAAGTTCTGTACATACATATATATGTATATATACACACATTATATATGTACATGTATGCATGTATGTATGTATATATATATATATATATATATATATATGTATTAATGTGCCAGTTGAATTCAGGGCCTTTGTCTCTCCCTTTGCTTTTATGCTCCTGACCAATGCTATACCACTTAAACTATGCCTCTGCTTCTGGCTTTTCCCTGGTTATTTGGAAATAAGAGTCACAAGTATTTGTCTTCCCAGGCTAGCTTCAAACCATGATTCTCAGATCTCAGTCTCCTGAATAGCTCAGATTACAGGCACTAGCCCCTGAAGCTTGATAAAGTTGATTGCTTTTAATGATACCTTTGCCAGCAGTTAGTTAAATAAATGATGAGGACACTGTTCATTGTATAGAGCACATTTCCTGAAAACCTTTCTGTTGTCTCAGGCAGATAACTTCAGTTCTGAGCTAATCTTCAGCAGTAGCCTAGATACTGGCCCTTTCATGATTGGTGTCTAGAGAAGTAGAGATCTATGAACTATGGGGCACTGTCCTGTAGTCAAAATTCTAACTTTGAAATCATAAGTCTGAGGCTTTTTGCCCAGAGTTGCCCAAGGATACAAGCCCAAGAGGTCAGATTGTCCCAACCCTTGTAAGCTATAAATGGATATAACAGGAGAGGGTGAAGTCTCCCTCAAGGCCATTCACAATTTCTCACTTGGGCTGGAAAAGCCTCTTAATATGTTGAGGAAAAAAAAAGAAAGAAAGAAAAACCTTCCCCCAGGGGACCCAGTCACAGCAGAAATGCCTGTGGGTAACCAAACCCAGAGTCATATCACTAGTAAAATGAGTCAGTCACTTCGTATTTTCACACTCCGGCAGGAGGGAGAAGCCACCTGCAGGCTGCTGGAGTCAGCACAGCATGTGTATAGCCAGAAAAAGTGCAAACCCAAGGAATTCTCCTCCCTCCAGGAGTGCCCTGCTAGGTTATACTTATCCTGCTGAGCCCCTTCCAAATGCATCCCTAAGCAAAGCAGCTGCATTTCCAAAGAATGTAAGGACGAACAAGTCCTTGAATCACCTGATTATGCAATTCATAAAGTGCTGAAATAGTATGAGTAAGGTTTGAAAATTTTTTTATGCAAATAATGCCTACTCGAAGTAGAAAATGAAATACAAATGAATAATACTTTAAAAAAAAGTACTTGAAATAAAGCTCCTTCAAGACTTTATTCATTGTGTGTCTGGATGTACATATATACCTTCTCTATCACCAATTATATAGCTATATAGATAGATAAATACATGTATATATATATATGACTGTATATAACTATATGTATAAACTATATATTTCTGTAAAATGTTAGGTAATAGTGAACACATTTCCAAATCTGTCATTTTTTTACACCAAATGTATATATCTTTAAGGTTATTCAGTGCAAGTCATTCACATTTAATTAATTTTCTTATGGTTGCTTAATCATCTGCATTTATATAAATATGCATTCCTTTTAGAAATACAAATTCATGAAAAAAATTATTATTTTAAAGAAAGTGGCAAACTTTCTCTGAGCTGCATCTTTTCATATATCCTTAACTACTATCTTAAGAAGAATGACTTGAAGTAGAGCTTGGAGGTAAAGAGCAGCAGACCCAGTCAGACCCAGCTGGAACAGTAAAGTTCACGAGACTCCATCTTCAAAAATAACCAACAAAAAGCTGGGCTGGAAACACCATTCAAGTTGTAGAGTACCAGTTGAGCAGAATGCAAGGCCCAGTACCAGGAGAGAGCAAAGCTCTTCCTCTAAAGCCCTCTAAGAAATCTGCCTGTTTAATACAATTCAGAATACTTAAAATCCATTCTCTTGCTGAGCGCCAGTGGCTCACACCTGTAGTCCTAACTACTCAGGAGGCTGAGAGCTGAGGATCATGGTTCAAAGCTAGCTCAAGCAAGAAAGTCCATGAGACTTTTATCTTCAATAATCCACTCAGAAAACTGGAAGTGGTGCTGTGGTAGAGCACTAACCTTGAGCTGAAGAGCGGAGGGACAGCGCCCAGGCCCAGAGTTCAAGCTCCATGACAAAAAAAAAAAAAAAAAAAAAAAAAAAGGTCCATTCTCTTCCCAAAATTTCCAAAATTATTGGACTTTATTTTTTTTTTTCTCCTCTGTCAGCAGTGTGTCTTGAACTCTGAGCCTGGGCACTGTCCCTTAGCTTTTCAACTCAAGGGTAGCACTCTACCACTTGAGCCATAGTACCACTTCTGGTTTCCTGGTGGTTTATTAGAGATAAGAGTCTCAAGGACTTTCCTCCCCAGGCTGGCTTTGAACCATGATCCTCAGATCTCAGCCTCCTGAGTAGCTAGGATTACAGGCATGAGCCATTGGCGCCTGGCTAAAATTATTGTTTTAAAATCTTAGTAATTAAAAGTGAACTTGCTGTTTTATTTGAATATTAATTGCTTTGAAATCTGGTGAGATTATTACAGTATTCTATTGGTCATTTGAATTTCCTTGAGAAAGTTTTCTTCACAATTTCTACCTGATTTTTAAACCATCTTATGTACGCACATAAAAATTATTTACTGATTACAGCTATTAACTATTTGAAATGTTTTTGCCTTTGGTTTTTCTAGTTTGGCTTTTAACTTTGTTAATGGTATTTCTTGTGGTACAAAATATTGTTTTTTTATTGTATCAGACAGTCTCATGTTTTTTTTTTTTTAAGTTATACAGGAATATGCTGATTGAAGCTGAAAAGCTCAAGCTAAGAAAACTGTCACTGTAAGAAATCGGACTGTTTTAGTTTGTGAAAATTACTCCAGGATATTAATTAGTCATGGATATGAAAATTTAAAAAAAACGCTTATTAATGGTTCACAGATCATGGACTGGTAAGTCCCATTAAAAGAAAGTAAATTGGCTTCAAGTTACCTAAAAGGGCCAAGGTAGAAAGGCCCAGGAGGAAAACTGCTAAAGTGTAAATTTATGAACTGAAAAAAGAAGTCCAGTTAGATACTGCTAAGTGACTAGCTGCTGACTCTTAGAAAAATGTGGATGTCTATTTATATGTATCTAAATGTATTGTACAATGTAATGAGAATATTTAAGTAGCATGAAATTTGTAAATGGTAATAGAAAATAGACTGGAATATTTTCATTAGATTGTGCTAAATATTTGTAGAGCTAGCCCATGGTTTAACTAATAAATGAATATAGATTTTTTTTTTTTTTGGTCAGTCATGGGGCTTGAAATCTGGGCCTGGGTACTGTCTCTTTAGCTCAAGTCTAGCTCTACCACTTGAGCCACAGCACTACTTCTGGCTTTCTGGTGGTTAATTAGAGATAAGAGGCTCATGGGCTTTCCTGCATGGGCTGTCTTTGAGCCGAGATCCTCAGATCTCAGCCTCCCTGAATAGCTAGGATTGCAGGTGTGAGCCATTGACACCCAGCTCTTCACCAGACTTAACTTCTGACTTTGAAATAGTCATTTAATTTTTTCCTGGTTGTGTTTAGTTTTTTTCCTAATTTTGTTAATAATGTGTCTTATAGTATGCAAGTATCTACAAATCATCTATTTCCTCTGAATGTTCTATTTCAATAGTTTTCCATTTACCACTAGTTTGAAGGAATTGGATTCTCATGTGCATTGGTATAATTTCCTCATTTCTTTGGAATTACTGAGCTTTGAATTGTAGAGAGTTTTCTTTTAGTCTGCTATATTCCTTGTATTTCCTTTGGTATAATTATTTTATTTTTTATTGTGAAAATACCATACAGAAGTGTTACAATTACATGGGCAAGGTAATGAGTACATTTCTTATCAAGCATTGTTGCCTGCTCCTTTGTTTCCCCTTCCCATCCCTTCCCATCTCCCCCCTCACCCCCCCCCCGCCCAAGTTGTAAAGTTTGTTTTTTCAACATAACAACTTATACATCTCATTGTTGCAGTGTAATTTTATGGATAGCTTTTGAGTTTCACAAATCCTTTTCTTTTAAAAGTCTGACCTACTTATAGGTATTTTATTTCATTGTACTTTTCATCTCGAGAAGTTTGTATCCTATTTTCTCATCTGTGGCTCTACATTTCCCTCTAGTTTCTAGAACGTACTGGATGCAGTGGCAGTAGACATTTCAGTGTTTTTGAATGACAATTCTATAATTGGTGCTATCCTTTGGTTAGTTTAAATCGATTGCTTTTTTTCTTCAGGATGGGTTGTGTTTTCTTCTCCACTTTTTGTTGTAAGGTTTAAATTTCAGAGTACAATACAGTTTTGTGTTCCTAAAATAAATACTTTGGCTTTATTCTATTAAAATACTCTGAGGCATTTTCATTTTCTTGGTATCACTATTAACTATTAACAGCATTGGATCTAGGTACAGTTTTTGCTTCCCACAAATGAGACAATATTCTCTTTACATTTCTGATGTCCCGCCAAATTATGAGAATTACCTTTCTGTCTATTAAGCACAAACATGTCACTCTGTGCAAGCTCTAATTACTTTTCTTCAAGATAGTTTTAGATATCTTTTTGCTCAACTCATCCCCTGCTTTAATAAGCTTTCTCACAAGCAGGTGTTAATCAGTGCTTTGATAAATATTTGAGAAATCATCACCCTCCACTGTTCTATATTTCTTCTCATCTTCTGCCTTTGGACTTTGGCTTTTCTGGCTTTCTCCAATTCCTGTCTCTGCTCAATATAGAGAGACACTTAAAGTTAGAACCAAGGGCATTCTTCTTTTATGCCATCCAGCCACGAAACTCCACCAGGGTCATAAATCGGGAGTAACCACAGGGCTTTCTTCATCTTTTTCCTGCGTCTTAGGAATTATTGTTGGATAAGAATGCCCAGTACCCATGTGTCTCATCTAAACTAGTCAAAAATAGGTTTATATAGTTCCCTGTCCTAGTTCAAATGCTCAAAAAATTAGGAAAGTTTATTACACAGAATGAACAAATTAATTGATAACATCTTGACTTCTTTATCTACCTTCCCTTCTTTGTTTCCATTTCTTCCTTCTTTTTCCATATTTCCTTTACTCTTTGGTGATATCTAATTCTTTTTCTCAATTTATATTTTTGACCTGGTTTTCTCCCATCTCACTACATGCATACTATGTTCTGAAGTCCTGGAATAGTCTCACCTTTCCTAAATGTTTTGATCTTATGTATCAAAGATCTTTCTCAGATTCTTCCCTCAACTTATTATCTTCCTCCACAACTGCTGTCCAGGCTGTCTGAATTCCTCAGTGGACAGTTTATGGGTTATCTTCCTCACCATGTCACCTTGGACCATCTCAGCCATAAAAATCCTCCCCAGTGTTCAATTAAGTTCCATGTGTAAACAACACATTTTTGGAGTTTTTCATCTCGGATTCTAATTCTCACTGCAAGTTCAATCAGCCCAATAACATTGAGACTACAATATCTTACCTACAAATGGAGGAAATAATTACCAAGTGGATACATTAAATAAAAATAGCTAATTTGACAATAACAGAGTAGTAATCCAGCAGAGTTCTGTTCACTCATTCAGTTGCTTATCTAATTTATCCCATGCATTTAACTTCTGAAGACAAAGGGAAGGGGTTAATGGCATACAAATGAATTGGAGACATGTCCCTGTTATTCTTTAGCTGGTTCCAGTCTTTGACACTTTTGCCTTCCAGGAGCATCTCACTTAACTCCCTATCAGGCTCATGTTTCAAAGTTTATAGATTTTGAATGTCCAATTATAACTCGCTAATTGCACTTTGAAACTAGATGCCTCTGGAGACTCTACCTGGCAAGCAGGAGATTGGAGGACTTGTTTCTTGATTGCTATCAAAATGACTAACTTCTAATCACTTATATTTCCTACCTTCTCCATTCATTTTCTAAGTTCCTGGAAAACAGAATATGATCTTTTCAACCTGATCGTCTCAACACTGTTCATGTAGGCAGAATGTATGCTGAGTTTGAGGACTCCAGAGGAGAAGCCATTTGTTCACAGGAACGTGAAATAAAGGAGAAAACAGTGCCCAAGGAGATATAGTTGAATAAATAACGATCATGGAGAAGTTTACATGTATGTGCAGACTGAGAAAAAGTTCCAGGTTGACTCCATGGTAGTACTCTTAGAAGCCAGTAGGGCAAAAGATGAAGCCATGCAGATGATTGAGAATAGTCTGATAGTCAAAGAGCAAGGGACACATGATTGCCAGAGTCCTATTTGCAAAGCAGCCTACAGATTTCTCCATTTTAAGGTTGTTATGATCTTCTGTGGAAGGATCAGAATAATAGAAGAAATCACTCTCATTTCCAAGAAATATCTATTTAGGAAACAATCTTAGAATTACCATTTTTAGAGTGATAGAATGAGGGATGATGGAAATTCCGAGTTTTTGTTTTTCTGTATCGTCAAACTTTAATGTGTCATGGTCACTCTTTGGCCAGCAATTCTAGATTCTCTCTGTCTCTGTCTGTCCCTGTCTCTGTCTCTGTCTCTGTCTCTCTGTCTGTCTGCCCCCCCTCTCTGTGCCAATATTGGGGCTTGAACTCAGGGCCTGGGTGCTGTCTTTAAGGTTTTTCATTCAAGGCTAGTGCTCTATCACTTGAGTCACTTTTGGCTTTTGTTGATTAATTGGAAATAAGATTCCCATGACTTTGCTACCTAGGTTGGTTTCCAACCAGGATCCTCAAATTTCAGCCTCCTGCATAGTTAGAATCATAGATGAGAGCCACCTGCACCAACTGGGTAAGTTTTTTTTCTCTTGACCAAGTTTGACAATGGAAAATCACAACAGATAAGAAATCACTGATAAGAAAGAAAGAAATTGAAATGTTTTGTCCAAAGGAATAGGAATCTGGAGCAACAACAACAACAAAAAAGTTCAAGTAAAAGCCTTTTAAAATTCATAGAGTTATTGAAAAAGTGCCTTCTAGGTTGAAAATGCCACTAGTTTATTTTTCAGGGTGGTCCCACTAAAGAGCATGGTATATCACAAGCTGTGAGATTCTGCTGATTGTTTCATACATAATGCAGTAGAGAGTAAGAATTGTAACCTAAAATGTTTGTTTAACTGTAGAATATGAGAAATTTCAGTACCTAGTTGTGGTGAAAAATCTGAAAAGAAAGACAAGTAAAATTTTAAGTCAATGAATGAATAGTAATTGATGAACCAGTTGCTTGACTAAATTAACTACCTTTTCACTGTTATTCTTCCCACGAGCTCTCTGTGTCAACAGAATCATGTCAGTAGGAGAAAGTTTGAAATGAATAAAGTTTTCAAATGCCATAAAAAGAAAACAACAAAAGCTCAACCAACCTGAAATATCAAAACACAGTATTTATAGTATAAAAAAAACATTAATATTCAAATTCTAGGTGAGTGTAGGATGTGTGAAAAACCTGACTGCACCTACAGATCAACAGCAAGTCTTTGAGAAAATAACTTTTTTCATTCTGTTAGTGAAACTTATTTTCTTCTTCTTAAGAGTTAATATTTTGAGAATTGTTTTCTAGTCAGACTAGCCTTTGCCTCAACGTTGTATTTTTCCTTTAGGATTTGCAAAAGGAGGTTGTGATGTTTTGGAAAGTATATTTTAACCTGTAACATGTAAATAGAATATGATAATACAATTTCAGCATCGAACACTATCAGATTAGTTCTCGTTTATGCCAAAATAAAGGGATAGTCATATTTATTGATAGCAAACTGAATTTTGAAAATGACAAGGAATTAATATCTACAGCTAATTTATGGGTAATTATTGATTAAGAACTGTATTCTCTAATCCTAGCTTCCCAGAGGATGAGTCTGAAGATTGAGGTTTGAAAGTAGACTGGACAGACAAATCCCATATTCTCTTCAGTTAACATGCAGAGCCAAAATGAGAGGGGTGACTCATGTGGTAGAGCAACAGCTTCAAGTATAAAAGCCAAGAAAGAACAACAGTATGAGTTTGAATTTGGAGGCTCAATCCTAAATCAAGTCTTTTGTTCATTTTTGGTCTTGGCTGTGGACAAAAGAAAATATTAGCCCATTTCAGTCATCTCAAAACAAGTTGGTCCCATCCCGAGAAAGGGATTTGTGGGATGCTTTTGGAAAACATGTACCATATTGGGGAAATTATGATAAAATCAGACTAATCTAATGATGTCTGTTTATAATTTCTATAAAATAAAATTCTACAGATGAAGGAAAATAATCAAAAAAGGGTTTTGGCTGATCTAGTGACATAGCTAAATATGGGAAAGAGAGAGAGATGGAACTTACCTCTTTGCTTAACTATGGCTGCAGATAAATCTATGGTTGATGATAAATCCTTCCACTGAATTCTGTTGCTTCCTTAGAAACTAGATTTGATATTGGCTTATTTGATAGGATAGATATAACTGAGAATAGCAAAATAGAATAGATGTCAAAGTAATAACACTAGAGTTTGAATTTTGACTTTGTACTTATTAAACAATTAAACTTATTAAACAATTTCTCAGCTTCTGAGAAATGAATCTCTTAATTTCTGTGTAAATATTGAGATAATGTTTGCAGTACCCAAGCAAAGATCAATATACAGGAGGCTTTCAACATGGGCTTATTTTCTTTCTCCTTCCCCTTCTCTTCCTCCCTTCTTCTCCACCTCAGCTGTACTGTATGGTCAAGAAAAAAAAGATCATTATACAAGAAAATTTGTTGCTGAGGTCCAACATAAATTGAGTAGGATTTAAGAAAAAAATTGCATATTGCTCACAAATCAAACTGTGAGAAGGGCAATCTGCCTCAGAGATTGGGAAGATGCACTTGAAGGGTTCCTTGAGTCTCTTCATCTCTATTCACTAAGATCACATGTCTGTTCTTCCTTATTAAAACTATGGCTGCAGGGCTGGGAAGGTGGCTCAGTGGTACAGTACTTGCCTTAAATGCTCGAGGCCCTGGGTTCAATTCCTCAGCACCACATAAGAAAAAAAGCCGGAAGTGGTGCTGTGGCTCAAGTGGTAGAGCGCTAGCTTTGAGCTGAAGAGCTGAGGGACAGTGCCCAGGCCCAGAGTTCAGGCCCCACGACTGGACCCAAAAATAAATAAATAAATAAAACTATGGCTGCATCCCTTATTGCCAATTTCTTTTGTGTCACTGTGGAGTGACTGAGTTTATTTTCCTGGCTCACATTGAAATATCTGAATCTGATTCGTCAGTCTTACTCTGGATTAGTCAAATGAGAGAAAGTAAAAAAATTTCTATATTGTGTTAGTGTGGGTTTTGTACTTCTTCCAAAACTTTGATCAAGGAATGTGTGATCATCCTACCACACCCTCTTTGAAAACACAATCAGTTATAATCTTGGTGAAAGGAAAAACTATAAAAAGATACAGAGAATGCACATCAATTCTGTAAGCTTTAACCACACAAAATAATACCACTTTGGCTTTGTATAGTTATATGTAATAAAATAGAAAAATTTGTGTAAGAATGATACACACCAAAGGCAGACAGTTACTTCCTCAAGGATAAATGCTAGTAGAAATCTAAAGAAGAAAAGAATATTTAAATATATCTCTATAGTTTTAGTTAGAAAGAAAAGAAGGAACAACAAAAGAAAAAGAAAGGAAGAAAAGGGAAGGAAAAGGTAGAGACAGGAAAGAGGGATAGAAAAGAGAAAGAATCTGAACAACCTCAAACAATGCTTTTATAGTAAGCTGAAGGCACAAGCTTAGAGTAGAGAGGAAAAGGAAATAGCAGAGTATCTCTTTAAAAAATACACAGAAGCACACTCAGAAGAACCAGAGAGAAGAACTGTTCACACAAACACACAAGACTCTATTTCAGTTATTAATTTTTTCTACAAACTGCCATCCTGGACTCTTCAGCGACGGAATCAAGATTAGGATAAGCTGACCTTACCCCTATTTATGGTGTTAACAATTTTTGTTCATGAGTTTGTGCATCTTACTCAATAACAACAAAAATTCCGTTTCAAAACCGGCAAAGCACTAAGTGAAAAGTAAAGGTTGACTTGCTGGTATGATGTTAAAATTAATAGTAATCTCTAAAGACAACAAAAATGAGATCCTTGGCCATCCATTTCTGAAGAATACAGACAATGTCCATTTGTGAAAAGATCTAGAGGTAGGTAAATATGAGAATAGATACAGATCACAGATTAAAAAATTTTAAATCCACCGCAGTCTGCCAAGAGAGGGGGAATACAAACAAGACATTTTCTTTACCATAAAAGAAAACAAAGAGAGGCAGGAAGGAGACTTTTTATGTGACTAGTACTTTTACATCCTTTGCACGCTTGGACAAAACATACAGGTAAAATAAATAGCTTAATAATTTCTGTGTTTAGACTTTGTATGAAGGAGTGAATGTGTTCTTTAAAACAAAAATAGCTTAAAATTAAACATGTCATTAATGAAAGAGATATTTGTTCCCTAATTTTTTTGTATAGAAAGCCCCAAGGGAAAAGTATTTTTGAAGTTTTTCTTAATGAATTAAACATTACTCTGAAGTACTCAGGAAACAACTTTTGGTCATTTATGATCTACCCAGCACCATGAATGTGTACCTTTTTGATGTTCTCAGCTTTTATGGAAAAGACAAAATTAAAACATATGAAATGTGTATATATGAAACAGGCGCAAATGGGGGATTAAAAATTGTTAACTGCCCCATACCAGTGGTTCACACTTGTAATCCTAGCTACTCAGGAGGCTGAGCTAAGATTATCAAGGTTTGAAGCCAATTTGGGCAGGAAAGTCCATGAGACCCTTATCTCCAATAAACTTCTCAGAAAAAGCCAGAAGTAGTGATATGAGTCACGTGGTGAAGCACTAGCCTTGAACACAAAGAGGATCAGAGACAAGCCCTGAGTTCAACCCCAGCGCTGGCAAATACATACATACATACATACATACATACATACATACATACATACATACATACATACATACATACACACATACACACATACACACTTACATATAAATATTCATACACAAAATAGTTTTTTGCCCAATACATCTTAGAACACAATGGAAGAATTCAGAGTGTATTCAACGAGCATGTTTTCATTCCATGTAGTTTGCTCTATGTTTTTCATTTGTCTTTTGTTTTTGAGCCCTGGTGTGTGTGTGAACATGCGCGTATACGCACACACACACACACACACACACACACACACACACACACACACACAATCCTTTCACAGAACACTTTATTACCTCTCTCATGGGGAAAACTGCTAATCTGCCATTCTAATTTTGGAGATTTATTTGCCTGAGACAACAAATCTTGTCCAGCATTGCATGACATCAAGCTGTGCAAAGCCTGAACTTTGTGAGCTTTCCTATTGTAGGAAAGGAAAAATGTGAAGTTCTCAGATCAGGAATCAAGGGCTCAATTATGCCTTGGTTTCTGCCCACTCTTCAAAGTCTTACAGTGTCTGGCTCACAGTAGGCTCTAATTCAAATTCATTGAGTTAATTAATTGATGGCTTCATATATGAAACAAAGATACAACAATTTCAATGGTCCTATTGAAAAAGATATTCTCCTGACATTTATTATACTCTTGTTCAAGAAGGATTTCATTAATGGACATTACCACATGCCGAGGTATTTTGTAATATTATAAGGGGACTTTTGCCTCTAAGACACCTGTTTGAATTCATCCTAAGTAGATAGAGGCTGGAAATTACTGCTGCCAGTATGAAGGGAGCTCACACTGGATTAGGTTTAGATCTGAAGAAACAGGTGCTTTTGTCATAAAATCATCCCTAGGTTAGAGCCTAAAAGAGCTGTTAAACAAAGCTCTCATGTAATCCAGACAGGTCTTATAAAGGAAGTTCCTGGTCTTAATGGAGTGGCTAAACAGAGTGGTTAAACTCTTAGAACAGAGTTATGTTAGGACTAATTCTAATCAAGGCCTACAGTCTAGCCTTAATTCTGCGATGTTATAGCATCTTTGTTATTTCAGGCATAACTTCTGCACTTCCTGTCCCAGGCCTAGGATTACCCATTTCTCTTAACACCTTCAGTATTTTCATGGGAAATATTGTTTCAGCATTATAGCCTAGTTCTTAGCAATGCTTAATGCTACCTAATTGAATATTGTTTCTAGGTCTCTTCAATGGGGAATGTGTGTGTGTGTGTTTAAATTACCTCATAAGATCACATTAATATTTCCAAGTAAACTTCAAACTATAGACAATTTTAATTTATTCATTTCTGTGTTATATTGGCACCTTTTGTTCCAGAAAGAACCCATAGTTCTCCATGATACAGGAGTGAAGGGAATGCTACAACTATTCACTTACTTTGTCTTGTACATGTAACATCTTAGTGGCAATACTACATCTACTACCACAAACACAGTTTCTGAGGACAGGACGATGCATGTTGCTTAGATCTCCTCTTTCTTTTCCCATTTTCTAGGTTTGTACCATATCCACTGCCTGAACTTATGACTGTTGCTAATGAAGATCTCCCCTTTGATTCACATTTAGCCTTAGCTCTTCGTGATGTCACTTTCTGTTGCTTGGACACAACATCTGGGGTAAAAACAATTTTAAAAGATGGCAGAAAGGCATAGAACATCAGAGAGACTTACATCATGGTGTCTAAGAAGCAGACAAGTTATACCCTATGAAGGCATGCCCCTCCCACTGTGCCCTACCACTTCCAAATCAACCTTACGTTCTCATAGCCCACTCAGCTATGAGCTCACCAATGAAGTGACTCATTGACAAGGTTAGTGTCATTTTGACCCCTTCACCTCCCCATAGTGACCCTCCCCCAAACTGGGAACTTTCAACACTGTGGCCCAATGAAGGGACACCACATCCAAATCCTAACATTCTATTATTAATAAGTGCTTACTATCCAAACCTTTTAAGTGGGTCTCCTTAACGATTTTGTCTTTGGGCAGCTTCTCTAGAAGACTAGGTCTTGGGGGAAGTTATTCCTGAATTCTTACCTGTTGTTAACTTTCTGTTTGCCTTTCTTATGTGAAAAGTCAGTCTTTCTGTATATAAAATCCTCAGCTCACATTTTCTTGTTACTCAGTTCATGTTTTCTGGTTACTTCCTCAGTGTTTCTGCTTTTTTTTGTTTGTTTTTAGTCTACCTTCCGTTGTGTTCAAATTAAGTAGTTGTACAAAAGGGTTGCCATTCAACATGACAGTTTATAAGTACAATTCATCTTGTTCGGTATTACCTCTTTCATCATTCTGCCCGATCCCCCCCCTCAATTTTCCTAGTTTCACAGAATATGCACTCCCTATTATGACTGCAACTTCCCAACACACACACATACACTTTTAGTTGTGTTCTAGTTTGATATTCACTTCTTCTCTTTGTGTGGTCCTGTTTTGGCAAGGGATCCTGGCTGTCAATTTTATGTATTTATAGGGGTACACTACTCAGTCTTTTTCTGATCTTACCTGGGCAGAGACATCTACTTTCAGAGATGTGTTTAAAACTGGGCCAACCTGGTTTAGGATGAATATTCATTGGGATTTTCCTCTTTTCACGCCAATCAGACTGTGTTCTCACACACGTTGATAGCATATTGATTGTAGTGGCATTAGTGAAGTTTTTGTCACAGGATTTAATTGTGTATGTTGTTCATGATTTTTGTGTTCTGATTGCTTTGCATTCGCACTCTAGCTGCTCTATTTTTATGTAGAGTTCACATGACTGAAAAACTTATGCTACCATTGCCATTTTTCCATGAAGGCAGTAATTTTAAGTGGCTTAATGTACTTAAAGTTCTTGACAATATTCTCAACACTTTTTTTATATTGTGAAAGCAGATATCTTGAGCTAGAATCAGGATTGAACTAGTCACTGAATTACCAAGTTAGAGATACTGGGTAAGCTTTACACCATAGCACAGAAGTATCATATCAGCTATGCGTTTATGGGTAATATAACAGATAGAAGAAAATATTAGGTGATACAAGGTGGAGCTAGGCAAACAGGTACATTCAGCAGAGGCCCTGCCTCAGATTATGTGAAATAAATGCCAACAAATGAATATTGAGAAGGGACCACACTGGATTGAAAGACACATAATAACTAACCCAAACTATTTTCCACACTCTGTTAATGGCTTTCTACCCCCAAATAATGTCAAATATCTATTGGAACATGTTGAAATTATTTCATAAGGTAATCCCCATTACTCTTCTGGAGAAGAATGCTTTGATTTTATAACTGTTATTGATGGAAAGTTGCAAGTAGGAGAATAGCAAAGGTCTGAGAGTTTGTGTCACATCTTTAATGTTCAAACAAAACATCCTGAGGAATTCATTAAAAATAGCTATTTTCTCTGCTTTGTTTTAGGCTATTGTCCTTTTAAAATAGTTTTAAACTTAAAAGTTGCAAGAATACTGCAACATTTTTCCTGATATACATATATATAATTGAAGATTATATATTATGCATTATATGAAGATATATATTAGTGAAGATTATGCTCTCATGAGGCCAATGCTACCCTTGAACATAACAGCAGATAGTCCTGACAAAGACATTCTTTTGGATAAATCGTAAACAGCTATGAAAATGAGACAGGCATGTTGACTTGTCATTACCACTTAATCCTCAGACTCCATTCTCCTTTCACTCAGCCATCTCCAAAATGTGGTTTTTTTAAAGTACAACCTACATTCCCTTTCATTATTATTTTTCCACATTCTGTTCTATCTAAAGCAGTTCTTCAGCCCTTCCTTGACCCTCCTAACTTTGACACTTTTGATGTACCATTGAGTCGCTATGTTTGCCTTTTGTTGTTATTGTCTTGACTGGCAATTGAAGTTATATATAATGACCCATGAAGCCATTTCCAGATTGAAAACTTCTAGGAACTGTCACTTGCTTTCTGTGTTCCACGGCTTAGGCTATTTTCTTGCCTAAATCCAGTCATATATTGTCTGAAAAACAACCAGTAGATGGTAACATGTACATCTATTCACACTATCAGAATGGACCATCATCAACGGTAGGACAACAGCGTGCCATCCTCCTTCCACTAAAGGAGAATAACATGTACAGTTGATCAATTCTCAACAGCAAGAAAACAACAAAAGAGAGGGAGTTCAGTTTCATAACAGATGGAGTCAACAAGTTTAAGCCCAAGAAATTGAAAACTAATGAGAAATCAGAACCTATTGACTATAGCTGAATTCTAGATACACCTTTTGGGAGGCTTCTCTTTTTTTTTTGTTGTTTGTTTGTTTGTTTGTCGGTCATGGGGCTTGAACTCTGGGTTTGGGTGCTGTCCTTGCACTCTTCAGCTCAAGACGAGCACTCTACCACTTGAGCCACAGTACCACTTCTGGTTTTCTGGTGCTTTATTGGAGATAAGGGTCACACAGACTTTCCTGCCCGGGCTGGCTTTGAACCGTGATCCTCATATCTCAGCCTCCTGAGTACCTAGAATTACAGGCGTGAACCTGGCTTGGGAGGCTTCTTAATGAGAGTTGTTTCTAATAAGAAGGCTTCATATCCTGGGGCAAACACAAATTTTAAAAGCATTTACAAAAGATTTCTCCGTTTGTCATCATGTATAGTTTTCCAAAGCACCTTTTAGATTATATTCTATATGAATGCCAGGAAGGAAGTTTCTCCCTCTTTCAAGTAGATTACTTTCATGGCCTCTCACCTCAGTTGGGTACCAGTTTGGGGTTTTTACTTTTGATCCAACATTGTTGGCAAGCAAACAAAACCAGTTCTCATAGTAGTTGGTTTTATTTTTACCAAAGCGAACCTGCTCCAACATATATATATATAAAGAAAAACAACAGTGTAAATCAGATCAATCTCTCTCTAGCCCATATACCCTCCCTCAAACCAAAACAAAGTTAACACAATCTCAAGGTGTTTGAGTAGTTTAACTACAAATACCCTGGCAGCCATGTGATCTGACTCCAATTTACACAGCTGAAACAGGGTAGTAGGGCCTCTGGCTAGCACAAAGAAGGCAAGATACTATGATAAATGGGTGCCCACTGTGATCCATTATGGCTAGAAACACCTTTGGGCAAATACGATCATTTTCCTATCTGAGGAGGGAATGAGGGGAAACCATTCAACAAAATATCTAGGGCATTCAGGAAATTTCTGGGTTAAAAGGGGACAAGGAATGAAAGAAAAATTAAAGATGAATAAAGAATAAACACAAAAAGGAAGTGCTCCATAAAACATGAAGCAAATAAAATAGTGCAATACTTGCATTAGTAGACTATCAATAATTTCATGTAAAAAATGTGGGAGAGAGGAAAGACAGTAGGGCAAATGAATGACCTTAGTTCTTCAGGAACAGAAAAATGAATGTTCTTACTCACTTGAGGAAGATAAAATGTTTAATTTCAAAGAAGCAGAGGGTGCAATAGGGTCTCTTGATGGGGGGAAGTGCGAGGGAAGAAAGTGAGAAGCAGTTCAGGCAACAAGTATCCAACTACATTTGTGTAAACTCCCATTTAGTAGGGTGAGTAGAGCTTACAACAATGTAAATGTTTTAATAGAAAACCAGGAAAATTAAAAGTTTTGTAACCTAAATGAAAAATGTTTAAAGGAGATAAAAATGGTAATTGCCATGTTTTCCTCATTACCCTTTGTATACATGCTATATTAAATTATTGCCAGGTATCTCATAAATATGTAGGATATATATATATATATATATATATATATATATATATATCTGAGTTTTGTGGAAGGCTATCTATTGTGGAATTTATATTGATAGATAAGATATAATATATGATAGATATGATATAATATGATATGATACATGTGGATAATATATTGGATGACCCATACCAATTTTGAAGTAAATATACAACCACTGGTTAAAAGTCAATTTTCTTGGTTTTGTTTCTTATTAAGTAAAATGTTGCAATCTACTATACAAGGAAGACAGCTCTATAGGCCTTTGTCAGTCACAAACAATCAGAGCTTCACTTGTTCCAAGGAACAGCCATCCTTACCTCAATGAAGATATCCATGGTTGTATTACTATCACCAGACAAACATATTCGCCCTTCTGGAGAATGCCCTCTGTTTATTGGCTTAGGGACTGTTCACTCTCCCCTATATTATTACCCTCCCCCATCCTTTAAAGCTTACCGTATGTGCACATGCCCTTGAAGGTTTCTATGACATTCAGACAGGAAGTAATTATTACTTGTTTGAAAGTCCCTTGCACATTTTTTGGCCTTGCTTTAAGGTTCTTACTTCATACTGTCTTGTTTCATAGCTATGGGTACATATCCTGCCATTGCTGTAAGGCCTGGAGGGCACATGATCTGTCTTTTCATCTTCCCTTCCCAACAAGGATCATGACTGAACAGGACGTTTTGGGTGCTCAGCACATTTGGTAACAATTTGAATTACCTCTTGTCCTAGAGCAAGTAACTAATGGTTGAAAAATCAGGGTAAGTTAGGTTGTGTTGTTGTACAAATAATTGTAAAGTTTTCAAGGTTTTAAAATAGTAAAGGGTTATTTCTCACTCATAATTTGAGTTCATTGTGGATTGATTTGAGGCTGCCTTCTAGATCACTGTAACATAAGTATGCAAGATGACAGAGCCTCTGATCCATAGAGTGTCAGCAATCACTATGGCAAGCAGAAAAGAATGGGATGAATCAGGCATGATTCTTTAAAGGCTTTTGCCTGGAAATGACATTTAACATTTCTCCTACATCAACAGCATCACACTCTATTGTCCAAACTAGTCACAAAGACATGTCTTATTTTAAGCTGTTCAAAGAAATGCAATTATACTGTATGCCTAGAATACTTTGAACAGCTCTAATGATTACTTAGATCCTGAGAAATTAACTTTTATTCTCCAACTCTGAGCTTCTCATTCAGTGTGTGGAAGGATGATATTTTCTATTACAAATAACTCTGAAATAATTTTCTGAGAGCCTAGGAATAGAAGTCAGAAATCATAGGCTGTATCTCAGCTAGGTGGATTTTTTATACCATAGATAGATATGCATAGATTCTAATAAATAGTATTAAAGGGTAATTATTAATTTATATGTATAAAGTATTATACCACACCACAGAAAATACAAATGCCATTTTTCTTAACAAAACCCATAAAGCTCTAAGGAAGCATTGTATTTAGCAAAGCAAAATCTAAACCTTACCAAGTGTGTGTGTGTGTGTGTGTGTGTGTGTGTGCGCGCGCGCGCATGTGACTATAAATCTGTACAAATAGAAATGATTCTCAGAGAAGGCATAAATGGAAGAACTACAGAAATGAAAGGTTATCAATGCTGTATTTGTGGAACTGGTTTTAATTTTAATTAGATGATGATTATGATGAGGTAGAAGATCGATAGTAGATGACAAATATATACATACATGTATTCAAATATACATATGTACATAAATTTTGCTTGGACTTGAATGGTAAATTGTTGGATCTATTTCCAAAAAAAGTAAGAACCTAAATAGTAATTTTCCAGATTTCACTGGTCCCATAACTTTATCATGAAGAAATGTATAATGAATAAATCTGTATTTATGTATCCTCAAATAAGAAATGATAGTGAAGGACAGGTATAGAGAAGAGAGAAGCAGGCAGATATGATAAAGGCACTGCACTGGCAGAAGTAGTTAGATTTAAGTCACACCTCAGCTACTGTCACCAGGACACAATACACAACTCCGGCAAAGAGGAGAATCCTTATTTTGCAAAATCTGAAAAACAGGTGAATCTTTACAGGGGGCTAAACATAACCAGACAAAAGAGGATAGTATAGAGAAATATAGGCATGCTATGCAAAGTGCTTGATGTGTTAAGCCTCATGGAAGGCCCCACACTGAGATGCCATCCAGGATCCCTGACAACTTCTTAACTCCCAGTGTGCAATTCAAGAAAGCAAAACTACTTCACAGACAGATTCAACCAGTTAAAGAAAAAAGGATAAAAGCCGGGCACTCATGGCTCTTGCCTGTAATCCTAGCTACTCTATGAAGCCAGACCAGGCAGGAAAGTCCATGTGATTCTTATCACTGTTAAACTACTCAAAACAACAACAACAACAATAACTGGAAGTGGTGCTATGGTTCAAGTGGTAGAGCTCTAGCCTTGAGCAAAAAGAACACAGAGGCAGTGTTGAGGCCTTGAGTTCAAGACAGAGACAGAACATCTGTAGAAATTTGCAGTTATGTTATTCACTTCCAAAGTTTCAGTGGCACCATTAAAGCATCATCTCCACACATGTACCTGCCTGAAAATGACTCTCAGGTTGGTATAGGTCTGCTCTGAAGATTTTTTCTCCTATTTTAAAACTCACCTTCCTCCTCTCAGTTCTTTTTTCTACTATCTTTGGTGTGGGAATGAGGCCATTCATCTTCTGGCAATCTAGTGATTACACTAAAGAATAATCTTGCTTACCAGCCTTGCCCATTTTTAGCATTTAATATCTTGGAATTTCTCTGAAGACTTATCTTATAAAAGTTATTCTATAGCTTAAAAATAATTAGTATAGGGGCTGGGAAGGTGGCTCAGTGGTAGAGCACTTGCCTTGCAATGCATGGGGCCCTGGGTTCGATTCCCCAGCACCACATAAGCAAAAAAAAAAAGCCGGAAGTGGCGCTGTGGCTCAAGTGGTAGAGCGCTAGCCTTGAGCTGAAGAGCTGAGGGACAGTGCCCAGGCCCAGAGTTCAGGCCCCACAACTGGACCCCCCCAAAAAAATAAAATAAAATAAATTAGTATATAACTTAAAATATATATATATATATATATATATCCTTGGAGGGCAAACAAATAAAACTGTAGCAACCATCCAAAATGAAGGGTGTTATGGACTTTAGGATAGATAATGTACTCCAATTTGTTTGGGCCAATGGTACCACTGACACATGTAATGAACATTCTTAATGACTGAGTTCTATATTACTTTAATTACTGTAATTCATGGTTTTAAGACTTTGAGATATCTCATTCATGACAAACAACAGTAAGAAATTAGGGGCTTAGCCAGCACTGGTGGCTCATGCCTGTAATCCTAGCTACTAAGAAGGTTGAGATCTGAGGATCGCGGCTCAATGCCAGACCAAGCAGGAAAGTCTGTGAGATTCTTATCTCCAATTAATCACCAGAAAACCATAAGTCTTGCTGTGGCTCAAGTGGTAGAGCACTAGCTTTGAGTTGAAGAGCTGAGGAACAGCACCCAGGCCCAGAATTCAAGCCTCATGGCTGATTTAAAAAAAGAAGAAAAAGAAAAAGAAACAAAGAAAAGAAAAGAAATTAGGGGCCTGGCACATAGTGGTCACTTTAGAGGACACAGTTATGACTAGTCTTGACCTCAAGGTACTCAGTGCTGTGGTCAAATAGTTTAATAGATTTCCATCTATATAAACAAGTTTTTTGTTTGTTTGTGTTTTTTTGTTTTTTTGTTTGTTTTTTTGGTCAGTCATGGGGCCTGAACTCTGGGCCTGGGCGCTGTCCCTCAGCTCTTCAGCACAAGGCTAGCACTCCACCATTTGAGCCACAGCATCACTTCTGGTTTTCTGGTGGTTTATTGGAGAAAAGACTTTCACGGCTTTTCCTGCTCAGGCTGGCTTTGAACCATGATCCTCAGATCTCAGCTTTATGAGTAGCTAGGATTACAGGTGTGAGCCACTGGCACCCAGCCAAAACAAGATTTTTAATGTCTTTCAAAAACATATAATACTTTTTATACTTGATCTTAGCCTGAAGGCCAAGGAGTGATAATAATAATTTTTATAAACTAAATCTTCAGAGAAATTTCAATATATTAAATGCTAAAACTGGGCAAGGCTGGCGAGCAAGATCATTCTTTGGTGTAATCACTAGATTGCCATAGGATGAACAGCCTCATTCCCACGCCAAAGATAGTAAGAAAAGGAACTGAGAGGAAGAAGGTGACTTTTAAAATAGGAGAAAAGTTCTTTAGATCAGACCTATACCAATCTATTCTTATACCAAAAAGAGGCTCTGGCCTCTGAGAATTAGAGTGAGTGAAGATTATAATACTGGATAGAGAAGAGTCACTTAATATACTTTGTTGTGCAGGATGCTTGAAGATTTATGCCAAAGTAACCTTTCTTGAGAAAATTCAGAGGCTCCAAAATGAAGGTTTGCCAGTATTGAATACTGGGGTCCTAGGAGAGATCGGCTTTCCTTTCTTGGCATCTAAATCTTCCTGGGATGAAAATCAAGAGACAAAAATGTACATAATCACTATTCTCCTAGTAGAAATGTCTTTCTAATTTTATAGTTTCATTGTCATTTTCTCGTACTTCAATATTCATCCATTAAAGTATTTCTTTTTATCTGACTTTCTATGTCTCATTAATCTGAAGAGGAAGAATGTCCCAGGACTAAATAAAATGTTGCTGACCCAACCCACTGAGGAAAAAAACAGACTAATATGCTTGGCATATTATTTAACTGTATATTTAACTTCTCTTGACAATACTTGAGATACACATTTTTTTCTTTCTTTGTTAAATAAGTTCTTTTATTGTGAAAATACTGTACAGAGGAGCTACAACCACATGAGCAAGGTAATCAGTACTTTTCTTATCAAGCATTGTTGCTTCCTCCTTTGTTTTCCCCCTACTATTCCTTCCCTCCCATCTCTACAGCTACATCCCCCCTAACCCCTCCACCCCTGCCTAAATTGTAAAGTTCATTTTTTGACATAGCGTCTTGTACATCTCATTGCTGCAATGTGTCAATTGTTGCTTTGTATGTCCCTCCCCCACGGTATAACTCCTGTTTTCACTGTATTTGATAGCGGTATAATTTGGGAAGTGGAAGGGAAAAAACAAATTGTTTAAATAGGGATACACATTATTGTCCTCAGATTGTGTATAAGCTACTTCAGCCGAGAATTTTTCAAGCCTGAGGATGTCAGCTTTTCTCATAAGACTACTGCATTTCTTTAACAGTTTATCCAACGCTCCCTAAAAGGTCAGGGTGGCAGACTATAATCAGCAATAATATAAACATAAATTTATAGCAGATCTCCAACAATTTCTCAACTAACAGACATCAGAATGCCTAGGATGTTTTAGGTTGTTTCAATGAAATACATGGTGATGTATATTTTTGTGTAAGTTTTCTGGCTGACAGCTCAACATTTAGAATTAGTATACCCATTGTGATGAGGTAAATTATCCACAATCAAGACTGCATTAAAACAAAGACTGAGCCTATTGTGAGGTTATGAATTGAGAACCTGCTTGTTATTTGTTATGAAGACTTGTATTCAAGAAACATTTACAGAAGATTCTCTACTACTTACAATGTGAGCTGTATAAGCTTTTCATATTGAATTACAAGAAACTCAGATCTCAATCCAAGTACTTCAGTCCTGTATCATACAGAGAGATAACATTTCTCTGAGTGAAACAACTAGGTCTCTTTCACACAGGACTTTTCCTTCTCTTCATTTTCTACATATTATTTAAACAAAATTTCTATGAAAGAAATTATGTTTGAACTATAACCATATATTGATATATAGCTAAACATGTATAAATATATATCAATATATAAAGTATATATGGCTATATGTACACATGTATGTGCATGAATGTATTATTTGGTTGTTTTTGTTCATCTTTATTCCTTTAAATATAGTCTAAGGATGTGTCCCTAGGATATTAAAATATGAAATCATCAAGTCTTCCATGTAGAAAATGGAGGTTGGTGAAAGACAAGAGCACAGATTAAATTTCTAAACATCCTTACATAGAGATAGGAATTTCCAAAGAGCTGTCATTTTCGTATTCAGTTTAGTCCTTCAAATGGACTCAGCAGTAGGAAGTACAAATGTTCTTAACCCATTTCACAAAGTAAAGCTTAAAATTTGGTTCAATGTTATATGTAGGGCAATGAAGTCAGAACTAAAGCCAGTATCATCTTCAGAAAACCATTTCCAGAAAAACATGATGTTAAGCCATGTTTAAAACCAATGTAAACTATGATAATGAATCATGTTAGAAAAAACAGGGTTAAACTATGCATTTGTTTACCTATCTATCATCTATCTAGTCAGTGAGCTTTATCTTTGAGGGATGTTTTTAAGAATATCAGTGATGCTCTCTTCATCCATTTGTGCAAAGAACTAGCTTCCAATTTTGTTGGATTCACAGCTTTCTGACCCAGAGTTCAATTTAAGCCCCTGGGACTAGAAATCTTTTCTACTTCTCTCAGTCACTTTGATGCCATCAGCCCACCAGTGTTATGCAGAAAATTTAAATACAAGTCTTTAATTTAGCAGATCCACCCACAAGGTTCCAGAAGCTTAAGTCAGCATGAGTCTTTGGGAAAATATCACCCTGGAAAAAAATAGTTCATGTGAGAAAAATACTGTGAATTTAGAAGCATTTGTTTTACAAACTACAGATGCAGAGTGAAAGAAAATGACATCTCGCTTTGATATTAAGCATTCCTCCATAACACATCCATCTGCAACATGTTTTGCAGTCACTTACCCGCTAAAACTCACCACACACAGATTTGTACATGAGGCACAATACAGCTGACCCCGTTTTACAGATGGAGAGAATAGAAACACAGAGAGATTAAGTGAACTTCTCAAAGTTTCTAATCAGTTTTCAGACATCTGCCATTGGACAGGAGCTCATTTAGTAAGCCGCACTAGTCTTTTATTAAAGTTACAAAAAAAAGGAGATTGTACTTGGCTGTGGGTTTTGTTCTTTAGGTAGTGGTTGCTGGCTGAGATCTCTTATTAAAGGGACAGCCAGGGAAATATCATGATGCCAATTTGTACAGTAAAAATCATAAGATATTGAGGTGCCTACTGACTGGTTACTGTCAGCGACCTAATACTATTATGAAGAGACTGAGCAAAATGCCTTTCAAAGCCAGGTGTCAATAATCTAATAATTAGATAATAAGGCAATAATCCTAACAACTTGGGTGGGGGAGGATCTGAGATCTGAGGATCACAGTTCAAAGCCAGCCCAGGTAAGAAGCCGATAAGACTCTTGTCCCCAATTAACCAAACAAAAAACAGAAGTAGCAATCATGTAATGGGAATTGTGTAATGAAAAAGCCAGGAAATGTGAAGGAAGACTCAGCTGTCTGACATGACCTTGCTTTCTTAGGCAACTTTCTTTGTTACTCTGAGCTTTTGTGATCTTATCTTGAAAATAAAGGGGGAGGACTAGATTAGTGGCTTTCAAGGTATGGTTCCCAAAGGCAACAGCATCACTGGGAATCTGTTGGAAATGCCAATTCTCAGGCTCCACCAATATCCTGCTGAATGGGAAATAATAAAGGGTGGGGCTTGAAATCCTTCAACTGATTTTGAAGCCCCTCAACTCATTATGTTAAAGACTGAAAGTGGGCTACAAGTTTTAAGAGCTTTCCATCCCTAAGGCCATCATGTTACTAAGATGATAAAGTAGAGATTTTCCAGATGGGTATAAAGATACTTTAGACTCTTTACCTTTTTCTTCCTACAGCTTACCTTTTGGAAGCATAAACCACAAAAACAAGCCAGAAGACATGCAAGTCGGGAACATTCCTTAGCCCTGGCATAAAATATGGGCATAATATTAGACACTGATCTTACCTTATGCAGAATATGTGAATGATACATGAAATAAGGCAAGTCAAAGATTGTATAATTCTTTAAAAAGTATGACATAATTTCGAAGATACAGAACCTACAGTGAGCTACCTGAGGTAGGACTTATATGATTGGCAAAGGCTAATTAAGTCAGTTTGGTCTGTTCAGGTTTCGGATGGAGATGTAAGCCTCATGTTCTGTTCTACCTGCATGAATAACAAGTTGCACTCTGCACAAAATAGGGTAAACAGACTTGAAGGTATTTCAGACATAATCAGAGGAAGAACATTAAACCAAATCACAGGTGTCTGATCCAAATGATAAACAATACTAAGAGAACAAAGTAGACATCTTCACAGAGCTGAAGGATCTATTGAATGGACTCAAGAGGGGATTACATCCACCTAGAAGGAGAAAAGATAACAATAGGTACACAAGACAAAGGAAGAAAACATTGGGCTTTTTTTTTTCAGAAAAAAACTACTAACAACGAAGTCTGGGGGTATTGAACACATTAGAAAGATGTGTGTGTGTGTGTGTGTGTGTGTGTGTGTGTGTGTGTGTGTGTGTGTGTGTGTGTGTGTGTGAATTGAAAACATTTCAAGGCACTTCTGATGATTCTTTTGGAAGGTAGAATCTGGAAGGTTTGGTTATGTGTTTTCTACTCTATGCCCAACCAATTCCCGGCACTTCTAGTTTTCTTTATACTGTACCCTGGATAGCTGAACTATCCAAACTTTAATTAAGAGATATATTGTTGAATTTCCATTTCTGTTTGAATCTGAAACGTAGAAAAATCTAGGTACAAAGTCAGAGGGGGCAAGAAGAGAGGTCAGTGTACATGTGCTTTGCTTTCCATCACTGCCTCCCTGTATCTGCGAGGATACAGGGCCTGTAACATGACCTGTCTTTCAAACTCCAACTCTTACTAGAGTCCTAAGACATCACTCCTTTCCATTTATCCCTAAGCCTTGGTGAAACCATTTAAATGTCCCTAGAGCTTCTGTATAATCCCTTTTTGTCCTCCTAAGACTTTTCACACCAATGAGAGCAGTCTGCCTATAAACACTTTTCAGTTATTAATGGATGAGCAATCTGTTTAGCTAGTTGATTGCCTCTGATTAATAGCTTCCAATCTTTTTTTGTATCCAATTATGGTTGGATAATCGTGTGTGTGTGTGTGTGTGTGTGTGTGTGTGTGTGTGTGTGTGTGTGTACTAGAGTCTGAACTCAGTGCTTTGGGCTCTTGACTTTTCTGCTCAAGGCTGGTGCTTTACCACTTGAACCATACCACTATACCTCCACTTCTGCGTTTTTGTTGGCTAATTGGAGATGAGTCTCATAGATTTGCATGTTAGGGCTGACTCCAGCTGACATCCTCAGGTCTCAGGTTCCTGAGTAGCTACAGTTATAGGTGTGAGCTAACAACAACTCGCCATGACTTCTAATCTTATCCTTCAAAACTTTTGCTTGAATAAATCACATATGGGGCTCTAGAATGTGCATTTCAGATCAATTTCCAAGAGATGGGAATTCTGTTGGTCTGCAGACCATATTTGGTGAGTAATTGCTTCTTCTGTGATTCCTAGTAATAATCATATGTAGGAATTACTTAATTAACCAAAATTACATATTACTACAAATTCCCTCTGGACTAACTGGAACAGAACTTGAAAAGTTGCAAAGTGTAGATCCTAGTTTCTCAGGTGATGAAAATAAAGCTAAACTAATTCTTCAAAACTCTTATGTCTCTTAGACAATGGAAAAGAAAGCAAGAGGCTGATTGCACTGAGTCTTCATGGCTTTGAGGTAAGGAGAAGGCTCTCAGTCTGCCTACGAAGGAATAGAAGCTTACTCCTCTTCTTCTTCCAAGATATAGTTCAGCTATTTTTTTTCTTTCTGAATACCAGTGAGGAAAAGTGGTCACCTTTATTCTCTTGTTTTTCTTCAGTTCCCACAGCACACCTTTTGAGTGAGTGCACCCAACATTCTGCATACTGAATACTCTGTTCCTCAGGAACAGAGATTGAATCTTACAGATTTTGAACCACTAGCATTTAGTGCTTGGTATCTGCATGACCTGAATGTAAACCTGTAACACTTGGTCCAGTCTAGAGAAAGTGGAGGTGAGATGGAATATGATTGGATAATTGAATGAGATAAAGCAATGGATAGATGTTCTTCCTTGCCTTCTCTATCATATCAACACAAATAAGAACACTGAATTTAACAAAGGAATTTGCTGAAGTAGAAAGACTCCAGGTGAGGTGGATGGCCTCATAGATCTTTTTCATCTCTTAACTTCTTGGTTCAACCAGTAATTGAAAGGAATCAATCTCTTGCTGACTGACAGTTTTGACAGCTGTTGTTCTCAGGATGTCAGTGTCTAATCTGTTATTCTACTTACCAATTTAAAACTTGAACAGACATATGCACTGTCAGTCTCACTCCTCTGATCTTGCTCCTGGGCCCCTGTTTCCCTTCTGCCCTGTTTTCTCTTTTTTTCATTCCTTAAATCAGGGAAGTGCTTTAAATTTTGAAGCTCCTGTCTTCTGAACTCCAAACTAGATCAGTGCTCATCTTCTCTTAACTATTATTACAGCACTTTCATAGTAGAGTCTCCAATTCTGCAGACTAATAGGACATCATAAATTTGATGCTGTTCAAATAAGAAATGAATTTTTTTTCTATGCTATGCCAAAGGAAAGGGATATTCAACTGAATAAGAGTAATAATAAAATGCAAGTTAGCAGCACGGGCATAATTAAACTAAATTGCTCACACACAAAATAAAGCTCGGAACACTGACTTCCTCTAAGACCCACACACCCTAGTACATCCAGACCTCACCTTGGAAAGGTATGCACTGCTTGTCATCTTAATGCAAAGCAAACACCTACACTCACTCTCCCATTTACAATGAAGAGAAGAGTTTGTTTTCTGAAGTTGAAAACCCTTCCATCTCTTGGGAGTAAAATACACTCCTTTTTCATATCCTCAAAAATTGGAATGCCAAAAAAACCATTTTTTGAATTGGTGGGTTGATTGGCTAATGTGACAATTCTTGAGGTCAGAGTACCTTATTTATTTGTGTTAGAAGAACTGTTTTATCTGTCCCAGAAAGAATGCTCCATAGCTTGGCAGGGACTTTATAGTTCCAGAGCTGCTTTTTCAACCACCTGAGGTGGGGGTTCTTTCCAGACATTCATTAGAATATGTGAGCTCAAAGGAGTTCATTCACTCTGGGTGGGGCTGCTCGTGTCTGAACTTTCTCCCTGGAGCCATTTTAAACCCCAGGCAGAACCAGCTATCCAGACCAGGTTACATCTACCTTCCTTTTCTGAAGAGCCCAGAGTCCACATCACCCATGGGGTAAAGATGAGGAGAGAGTTTCTGAACACTCTTGCTCGGTGGAGCTGGTGATAACACAGTCTCCAAGTTACTCATTGAAGTATCCCAATCTTTCCGGGGCAGGTGGGACCCAGGATAGGTGAAAGGAGTTACCAACACTCAGTTAATCAGGCTATCTGAACAGTAAGGAACAGCAGCCAAACTCTCTTGCAGCAGGGTTTCAAAGGGACAAGCAAACTACACGCAGGTGGGCAGGTGGTAGTGAACGTGAGAGCTAGCAGGTTTACAGAAGCAGAACTAGCAGTAAAATAGTAAATAGCAATTACAGTCTCAATAAGCAAAGTAATAAGTCATCGAAACAAAAACAACATCCCAGGTTCCCTTTTTGGTTCATTCCCTATGAGGGTTTAGATAACATTTACCAGAACACATATGAAGCTTTTTACTTATTACACCCAAAATTAAACCACCTTCCAGGTTTTCTGGCTCTTTTTGAGTTCTATCGTCATTTACTGCACTTAATTTGTTTAACTCCATAATTTACTCTTAAGTCTCTATCTCTGAAAATTGGCTTTAATAATTAATTTGGAGTTTCTCTATACAAAGAGGTTTTGCCTTAAATGTTTTGTCCTATTTCTGCTAACTACATTGACTTTTCCCCTTTTCTTATTTTTTTATTGTGAAAATACCGTACAGAGGGGTTACAATTACATGAGCAAAGTAATGAGTACATTTCTTATCAAGCATTGTTGCTTCCTCCTTTGTTTCCCCTTCCCACCCCTTCCCAGCTCCTCTCTCTCACCCCCCCGCGCCCACCCCTCCCCCCACCAAAGTTGTAAAGTTCATTTTTTCGACATAGCGTCTTGTACATCTCATTGTTACAATGGGTCCACCTGTATCCCTATTTAAACTATTTGTTTTTTCCCTTCCCCTCCACAAATTATACCAACATCAAATACATAGCTAAGATATGGAACCAACCCAGATGACCCTCAGTAGATAAATGGATCAAAAAATGTTGTATATATACACAATGGAATTCTATGCCTCCATCAGAAGAATGACATTGCCCCATTTGTTAGGAAATGGAAAGACTTGGAAAAAATGATATTAACTGAAGTAAGCCAGGCCCAAAGAAACATGGTTTCCTTTATTTGCAATAACTAGTGTATGTCTGAGACAAGCCAAAAAGGTCAGATAAGTTGATGTGAGGTGAAATGAACCCCAAGATAAGGATTCAAATGTTTTTTCCTTCTTGAGATTGTTTCTAACACATTTATGAGATGATTTCTTTGTTGTTTTGCCTGTCCCTCTCCCACAGTATAACCCCTTTTCTTATTTTTTTTCGGTTCTAACACTCATCACTGGAAGCAGTACTGGTGGCCCTTGTTCTCAAGAGATCTCCCAGGATGTCTTTCCTCTAGAAAGATAGAAGATTCACCAGAAAACATTGCTGTAAATGATGTGTACAGCTTTTAAATTTTAGGAGCTTCACATTTCTTTCTTATTCCTGTGGTTTTATGACTCACATAGTCTTTATCAAGAGAAGCTGAGGGTAAGGGTTGGGCACATGCATACACACGAGGGAAGGAGGCTGTTTTCCGGCTATATAGTTTTATAGTCATTTTCAGTTTGGTAAAAAAAAGCACTTGGAAGTAGACTATGGCTTAAAAATGGGGTCACTCGTTTACTACACAGTAATAGAGTCCTCAAGCTTCTAGTTTAGAGAATGTCTTTTTCGAAAAGAGCTAATTGTCTGTTTTCCATGCTAATGCCCCATTTGACATTTGATAGGACTAACAAGCAGAAAATAGAGATATTCCTCTGAGATCATTAAGACAGCCCAAATAATACTCTTTAAATTCAATTCGTTTATTTTATGTATGTATGTATTTATTTATGTGTTTATTTATCTTCCTAGTATTGTAGACTTCACACTTGCTAGGCAAGTTGTTTGACACTGAGCCATGTCTCTAGCACTATTTTTCAGTTGGTATTTTTAAGATGGGATTTTGCTTCCTGCCTGGGCACATGCCTGGACTACATATGACCCACTTGTTTTAGACCTTCCATAGTCTCTGGGATAATAGGTACACACCATAGTGTACACACCAGTGTGTCCACTGGTGCTGACATAGTAGTCATTTGTTGGAAGAAGAGTAATAACATAGATTGAGGCTACAAGAAGCCAATGTTAAAATGAATTCTGTCTTTTTTAAGATTTCTGCCCCACCCTTCCTGTGCTCTGAAACTCCTTTTTTTCCAAAGTAAAGAACTCATACACAGCGATAGCTAGTCTTTTTCACATGAACTCAACCACACTTGCAGAAAGCTACATTCTAAATCATGTGTGTGCATGAGATCAAGTTCACATTTATACCAAATACATGTGGTGTTTTAACAGTGACTATAAATGAGTTACTGGGTTTTTTTTTTATAAAAAGAATACATAAAAGAACTTTCATCTAGACAATGAGTTAAAATAGTTGAAAGAAATCTTAGTAGAGGGCTGGGAAGGTAGCTCAGTGGTAGAGTGCTTGCCTTGCATGCATGAGGCCCTGGGTTTGATTCCTCAGCACCACATAAGCAAAAGGAAAAAAGCCGGAAGTGGTGCTGTGGCTCAAGTGGTAGAGTGCTAGCCTTGAGCTGAAGAGCTGAGGGACAGCTCCCAGGCCCAGAGTTCAGGCCGCACAACAGAACAAAAAAAAAAGGAAAGAAATCTTAGTAGAAAATAATTAAAATATATCAGAGAAGTAAAAATCATTGCCTAGACAGTTCCATTTATTGGTAAGGATCATATTGAAGCAAAGATTAAGGACCATATGTGTACACACATGTGTACACACACACGTTTCTGGGTTTCTAATATATACATGCATTGATAAGTCGAGATCTCTTGGTACAGTATTAGAATAATCATGAACTAATTTGCTTAGAATGCTACTAAAGTCTCATATTTTCCCTCTCTGTCTCTGTCTCTGTCTCTCTCCCCTTCACACACACACATACATACATACACACACAAATAAACACATACATATACACACAAATACACATATCTGCATGAATCACCAAACAAGAGGATGGGGATACAGGGTCCACAAAAATTTTTCTTCCATCAAATTCTGGTGGTTCATCCCTGTACTCCTATTCAGAAGGCTGAGTTGTGAACATTACAGTTCAAAGCCATCCAGGACAAGGAATTCTGCAAGCCTCTTACCTCTAATTAGCAAAAATCAAAAAAGGTGTGGCTCACATGGTAAAGCTCCAGCCAAGTGAGAGGTCAAGGCATTGAAACAAAAATTGAAAAAAATTCCCTTTTTGAGGGATAAATTCATTCCCAGAAAACACCTAACAGTTTTTTTTTTTTTTACCACAACCAGAATGAATCACTTTCCCAGTATAGAGAACTTATAATGCCAGGAAATGTCCATAAAGCAGAAGGTGTGCCAGTCTGATCAAACGCTACACTACATTTCCTCATCCTTTGGCCATAGATTGATTATAACAAACTGGAAGATGCTTGTTTGGAGTAAAAAGCAATGGAAGTTATTACCTGTATTTTGGAACTCAGCTGCTTTAGATTATCTAATTTACTAGGAGAAAACGGTTTAGATAATAATAGAGCACACGTAACTACACATGGCATTTTAATCAACTTGAAGACAACATGTGTGGTCAAAGGCTCTCCCATTTGCTTAACAGCCATTAGGAAGATCCTTCTTCTCTCTCAGTGACAGAGAGATTGATCCACATCAGTGGTGCTAGACTTTGGCAGTACATTAAAACCCCTGGGGGCCTTTGTAAAGAATTGATGCCCAAGGGTTTTCTCATACCTTATAACCTCTACTGATGGAGTTTGGGCATTGATTTATTTTTAAAGCCTCCCCCACCACACTGCCCTGATATTCTGATGTATATCTGAGACTGACAAGTACAGGTTCTTTCCAAAAGTAAAGTAAATTTGGCTAGGCATCAATGGCAGCAGAGAATTGATCTTAAAGTTAAATCTTGAGCTCCAAAACATACACAAAAAGAAGAGGAATGTGCATAAGTTATTTCTATTCATCGGAGTCATACCCACAGGTCTGGCCACTATACAGATGGCAAGATGAAAAATGAACCCCAAACTAAATAGGCTTTAATGAAATCAATTTATGTGAGGAAAACAGATTTCACCATCTCATGGTGATACTCAGTCCCAGAAGCTTTTTGAGCTTTTCATAAATGGAGCTGCTTGAGAAATAATATGCCACCCCACAAAATAGCACCCCCAAAAGTGTGATTGCTTCATTCTGGCAAGGAAAACCGAGTTTTCCCTTAGGCCGTGCTTTGTAGGCTGGAGTTGCCATGGGAAGCAAGGCTTTATTGGGATGCCAGAACAAACAGGCACTCTCTGAAACCACCCCAGCATAACTTATAGAGCTGCTTATAAATCAAAGAGAGCCCTGGGGTCAAAGCCACTTAGACACACACACAGACACACACACACACACACACACACACACACACACACACACACACACACACACACACATACACTACTCCCTCAAAAATATTACAAAGGAAAAGGTGTGTCAGGGAAATCCAACTAAAATTACTTCACGTAAGTACTAATAACTGAAATTTATGTGCCCCTTTAATCCACGCTTCTCAAGAGACACAGAATGTGCTAAGACTATTTGTCTTTTGAAATCATTCCAATGTTCTCAGGGATAAAAGAGAGATTTTTTGCAAAGAAAAACAGACAAGTGGAAATGCCTGGAAGAATTCATCTACTCCATAGTTCCCATTTCTGGAATAGTTATGATAGTTTTTCTCCTTCCCCTTGGTAATGTTAATTCTACATCATCCCCAGGCACCATCTTCCCCATTGTATTTTACTTTAGGAGGCCTTCCATCAATGATTATCCTGCTGGGACAGATTTTATATTTTTCCTGTCATAACTCTCAAGTGTGAGTGTGAGACTTCAGGCATATTAACTGTTGCTAAACTAGTTATCCTCTTTCCCCCATCTTTCCCACCTACTTAGTTTCTTCTGTTGCCAAGAATATCCATTCCTGCACAAGAGAACAAACTCCTTTGCTGTAGAGAATAGTCTTTTTTAATTTCTTTTTTATTAATTTTTATTGTTATTATAAAGGTGATCTACAGAGGAGTTGCAGTTAAATAGTCAGGTAATAAGTACATTTCTTTGTGGATAATATCACCCCTTCTCTCAGAGAATTGTCTGTGAATATTCTTTGAAACCTGGCAAAATTAGATAACTTGACATTTATGTGTTTATTATTTTCTTCTGGTTCTGGCACCTTAAACAAAGTACCACCAGTCTTCTTTTGGCTTTTTTTGCTGAAGACTAGCACTTAACCACTTGAACCACACCATCACTTCTAGCCTGTTACTGGGTAATCACAGGTAAGAGCTCTCTGATTTGCCTTGTCTCGGCTGACTTTGAACCTCAGTTTTCAGATCTCAGCCTCTTGAGTAGCTAGAATTACAGGTAGGATATACCAGTTCCCAGCAATCTTGATAGTTTCAATGTGTTTCTGTATTTTGTATTTCTGTAGTTAATATTGTAAGTTCATGTGTTCTTGCTGCCATCTTTGGAAATGAGGGACAGCTGGTCTTCACCACAGCTCCAAAGAGAGTTCAGTATATTTTTTCCACTATTTTTAGAAAGAGTTTTCATTTTAATAATGCAAAATTGAAATATATGATAACATTCGGAACACTTGCAAGAAAAGTTTTAGAAAAAAACTGCAGTTTCCCATTCAACGGAGGAATATTTTTTACATGATGAAGACATTTGCAAGAAGCCTTCCTGGATGGCATTGCACTCGTATATTGGTCTGTACTGTCACAGCTTCTGAGGCAGACATTTCTGTGGTACACAGACTCATCTCTGCATAGAGCTCTAGGGTTCATCCTCATTCCAGCCATGGAGAGGATCTGGATCTAGTTCAATGCTCTGGAGTTAACACTTCACAGGATACTCATGGCCATTCATACCCTAACATTGTGGCTCTGGGTGAATAGTCTGGGTGAATAGTCTGATTTCTTCTCACCCTTGACACTCTTGACACAGTCCTTGATTTGCTTTTTCTGCAACTATCTTAGCATATCATACTCTTTAAGACAGGCTTCTGTTGTCATTTCTCTAATTGACATCTTCTAAATAATGTGATGAGAAGGTAGAGGGGGGATTGGAAGACAACAGAAGATAATGGATGTGCCAGGAGCCAGTACTTCATACCTCAAATCCTAGCCAATCAGGAGAGTGAGATCTGAGGATCATGGTTCAAAGCCAGCCAGTTTAGGAAAGTCCATGAGACTCTTATCTTCAATTAATGATGAAAAAGATGGAAATGGAGCTGTGGCTAAAGCAGTAGAACACTGGCCTTGAGGACAAAAGCTAAGGGGTAGTGCCCAGGCCCTGAGTTAAGAACAATACTAGCAAATAAATAAATAAATAGGAAATATTCACATTCTAGACTGTTGCATTCTCTTCTCTCACACCTTGCTTCAATTGGATATCATTCAATTTAGGAGCATAATTAGAGCATAAACTTTTAGTCCTAGTGCACATTTTCTTTTTTTTTTTTATTGTGAAAATACCATACAGAAGTGTTACAATTACATGGGCAAGGTAATGAGTACATTTCTTATCAAGCATTGTTGCCTCCTCCTTTTTTTCCCCTTCCTATCCCTTCCCATCTCCCCCCCCTTTCACCCCCTCCCCCACCCAGGCTAAAGTTGTAAAGTTTGTTTTTCAACATAATGACTTGTACATCTCATTGTTGCAATGGGTCCACCTGTATCCCTATTTAAACAATTTGTTTTTTTTCCCTTCCCCTCCACAAATTATACCAACATCAAATACAGTGAAAGCAGGGGTTATACCGTGGGGGAGGGACATACACAGCAACAAAGAAATCATCTTATAAATATGTTAGAAACAATCACAAGAAAGGAAAAATTTGAATACTTATCTTGTGGTTCATTTCACTAACATCAACTTATCTGACTGTTTCTGCTTGTTTCAGACATATACTAGTAATTGCAAATCACATTTTCTTTTTAACTCTTTACTTGCCCCTTACATCACAATGGCTAGATTGGCAACTCTGTCTCTTCTAATTCAACTTTTCCAACTTAGCCTAGAGTAAATGTGCGCAACAGCTATGTTGTAGTGAAAGGTATCCTGCACCCCTCTGATCAAGTGCCAACACCTCTTTCCTTTGGTAGGGTAAACTCAGGTAGATGATTATTATTATTTTGTGGTGCTGAGGATTGAACTCAGGACCACACACGTACTGGGTAAGTAGTTTACCATTGAGCTACAACCCTCACCCCACACCTTCCCAGGCATTGGGGGACTTGTTTTACTTCTCTGAATTTCAGTTTACTTATGGAGGTTTTATGTAGTCCAAAATAAGACATAAAAGCTGCACAGCTCTGTAAATACATAGGCTGCTTTCTACTCTTTCTAATGCTCTGAGAAGATAGTGGCAACACCTTCAAAACATTCTCGAGTATGCCCTGTAGAACAATTTTTGAGCAATTTGGAAAATCCTTATGGTCAAATGTAGGTCAGGTTCATTTTGGTCACAGTCACTAAACCACAGTTTTACAGTTAGTCATTTAGTGCAAAGGTTTGGTAACTGCATTTATTTCTCTAATGTACATGTTTTTCCCCAGGTCTTCACTGGAGTATTTTAGTTTAAACAAAACTTCAAAGAAGTCCTAAGCCAGTAGGGAAGCTTCAAAGGCTTCCTGCAGGGTCAATTAGCACCTATAAAATTTATCTCTGTTGTCACTAATGGCTATTAAAGTAAAGTGAGGGCTAATGAAGACTGATAACCACCCCCTCCTGGGATTGTTGTTATTTAAGTGGAAAATAACCCTTCCCTGCCTACATTGAGCTTTCACTGTGCAATGGGCTTGAAATACATTCACAGTTGTAGATTTGAGGGTTTTTTTTAACTCTTTCATGTGGGGAGTATTGCTATATACTTGACAATGACGTACATGCCTTCCTTGCCATTAAAATCAGTGGGCATGATTTCTGGGGAAAGGAGAACTTGACCTCTTTGAATGTTCTGAAGGCTGCAAAATACATTAAGAACATATTGGCAGCAAGTAATGCTAGACCGTGGAGAGCAGGCACATCTAACATATGCCATGTGCTGTAACTTCTTGCCCCCAACCTCAGCATTGTTGCCACATAAGATGGCATACTTAGGAATACCTACTCAAGCATTGCAGTGATTTCAGAAGATTGTATACAGAATCTTCTGTGCACACACGTGTTGGTGTCTTGTGAATGAGGCTATTTAACAAAAGCAAATGATATTTAAAAATCAGTGGTACAATTGCAAGCTCAAATTGTTATCATATTTGAAAGATCTTTTCTTAGCTGGCTAGGTCTCCATTATCATGTCATTATAGATACATACTCCCAGATAATGTAAATACTGTGATTCAATTTGCACATTTTAGTATCTTATTTATATCTTCTTCTGATTAGAAAATTAACACATTCCAAGCTATTTCAGAAGTAATTATAAATATAGAGTATCAGAAAAAAAACAAAAAAAAACACTTCCCCTGTATATAGTTACCAAGAATCATCTATTAATTTATTTTACCATCTTTTAAGCGAATTTTAACATCAGCACTACTACCACAATAAAAGTAAAGTGGATTGTTTTTGGTTTACATAGGTATGGTTGATAGATGTGAAATCTATAAATGTCAGTTACTCTCTCATTAATATCTGGCCTTTTATTTTTGTTAAGTATCGCTTTTTACTTTCTTTCCATTATTCAACCCCTTCAAAGCAGGATCCTCAACCACTGCATGCATATTTACATTTACTGGGAGAGTTGTAAAAAAATTACTGAAGCCTATATCAATCACCTGAGGAGGATTTGGGGTAGGGGCTGGCAAGCATACTTTTTAAGTCTCCACAGGTAATATTGATTTGCAGTGAGAGCTGTGCACCTCTGCTTCAAAAGTACTAAATTCTTTTCTTGGCTCTAGAAGAAGATCTCATTTTCCCTATGTTAAAATAAAACAGCTCTGCTGTCCTGCCAAATAAATCTCTTTGAGTCTAAGCACCCAAAACAGCCATCAGAATTACAGCCCTCAATTACTTTATTAGGCTGAAGTATTACCTTTTTTTAAAAAACAACAACAACTAGTATGCTTTAGAAGGTTATTCTAACCAGAATATTCAATGGCACACATACATATACAAAAATCAATCTTCAATTATTGATTTCCTTACAGAATTTTTCTGTTCAATTCTCCAACCCTAAACTCTCATTCTTCATGTATCTGTTGTGACACTCAGCCCTCTCTGATAGTCTGCATTACTCATGCAAAAACAGAAGAATAAAATGTTCTGTGAAAAGGTGATAGTTAAGCTGTTAAAACCCCACAGTCTCCCAGATGAAGAAGTATCTGCCTAGATCATCCCAATTTCCCTTCTCCACCTTCTCTTCCATTTCTTACCTGTTGAAAAGCAATCCTTTTACTCATCAATGTACCCTATGAATATTTTGTGGGGAAAAAATTTCCTTCTCTAGAAAAAATTTCCTTCTCTAGAAAAGAAAGCCAATTAGACACTGCTCATTCTGGGAGCAATAAAACATAAATGGGAAAGAGGGAATGGAGGAAAGATAGCAGGAATGCAAAAATGTTTAGAAACTGTTAATGTGTTAGGCTATTGAAAGTCCTCAATGACACCTTCAGAAAACCTCCTCTACAGATACATTATTTACAAGTTTTCTTGAGTTAGAATTTGAGTGTGATTGGTTAGTTGGTTTGAGGTTTGGGGGAAACAATGGATGAACATCGGTTATCAGAACAGTCAACATATACTCTGTTGCTCCACTAAACAGATCTACTCCAAGTGTAGCTATTATGGGATTTACTATTTATTGAGGGATTACTGAATGTTGTTCTGGGCTAGTAATCTCAAATTAGCATTCTAAGAGAGGACATTCTCTAGAAAAAGGAACCTACTTGTGTTCCCCCCTATGTGACATCATCTTAGGACTCCTCCTCCTCTTTCCTATTTTCTTTTGTTCTCTAATAAAGTATGTAAATGAGCTGTACCTCTGTTTATCCTGTTCAAAATAGTTATTACTACTATTCTAATTCTTATTTTATATTGAACAGAGGTTTAACACATTATATTTTTTGAAAGTTGTGAATAAAATATCCCTCTTGTTGGAGATAAAAAAGAGTTAATTAGAGGACCCTGAGAGAAACATCTTTATTAATCTCTAAAATTAGTGGTCTGTCACTGTCATATAAATAAAAAATAAATATGCAAAAACACAACAACATGGTATTTGCTTTGTGAAAAATAAAGTTCCATTTTCCTCTGGTGTGCTACTTAACATTGCTGACACAGCACTTTATAGTTGGTAACCATATTTAACAATAGTTCTCAGTACTACCAGAATTCCTGATACTTATGAATTGCTTTATATCTATGATTAATATTCTGGAAGAGAAGGAAAATCACAAGAGCATAGAAAGGCTGGGTATTTGAGTTTATCCATTAGTTGAGTGCTCATATTGGAATAAGAACCTGGCTTAACTATGTCTAAAGGGATAAGAAATGTACTCATTACCTCGCTCATGTAACTGTAACCCCCCTGTACAGTATTTTCACAAAAACTTATTAAAAAATAATGAAGTTTAAAAAATTAATTATCTAAACAAACATTGAGTAAGTACAAACAGTAAGGAGGAAAATTTTCATTAAGTTTTTAATCCATGATACATTTAAAATATTATTACATTCCCTTCTGTTGTTTGTTATACATATATTCTATTTTATATGATTTATAACTACTTACTTTTGGCAACACAAGCGTTTGAACACAAGGCCCTGCCTTTGGTTGACTTGCTGGCTTTAATTCAGCTACTGCTTTTGAATCATGTCTTCAGTCTGGCTTTTTAATGGTTACTTTAGAAATAGAGTCTTGTGAACTTTTCTACCCAGGCTGGTTTTGAACTTCAGTCCTTAGGATCTAACTACTTAGCCTCCAAAGTAGTTAGGATTATAGGCATAAGTCATGATGTCCTGCTGTGAGACCATTAAATGTAATTGTATATTATGCTTTTGTAATTTTGTAGCTTTATATTTTTTCCATATCAATATATATATATATATATAAGAAAACATAATTTTAATGGCTGAATAATACCTGCTTACTCTCTGTGTAAATGTGAAATTTCTTGTACATTCAGTTTGTAAAGCCATAAAACTAAAAGAAAATAATGCCGCACCTTACCTTTGGGATAGCTTCTCTTTAAAAGGGGTGGGTTTCACAGCACGATGCAATAGGAAGAGTTGTGGCCTGAGATTCAGGATAGATGAATTATCTTGACTCTACCTACAGGTCTTTGCGGAAAACCAAGAGATTCTGCCACTCCATGTAGTTCAGCTACAATGTTCCCATTGCACATTCTAGTGTTTACAGAGCTATTTACATGGTCATGTATGTATATACACACACAAGAAAATGACTAAAGTATGGTATACTCAGGAGAGGATTCTAATAGTGTAAAACACCTCTAACAACTAATGAACAGTTTAACAAAATGAATGCTAGAATGTTGAAATGTGTTGGGGGTGGGGGCAAGGAGCTGATGCCAAGGGGAAGGGGGTAAATGAATGGAAAGAGGAAGACTGGGTGAATACAGAGTTATTATATAAAATGTACATATAGGGGAATGTACGCAAGTAGCTTGAGGAGATGGTTAGGTCTGGGAATGTTGGGGGAGCACAATGGAAGGGGTGTCATACTTGAAACTCCTTTGTATAACTACTTGGAGATAATAATGAAAACAATTCATGTGGCTCATTTCTAAAAAGAGAAAGGTGCTAATGATTATAGCGAGGGCCTTGTGCATGCTAAACAAGCACTCTACCATGGAGTGAAGTTTAAAGATAAATAACACAATACAGTGCAATCCATATACCTTCTCTTCTAACCAACTTGTCTTAGCTGCTGTGTTTTCAGAGATGAAGACATGCAAGGCCTGTGAAATTGATTTCCTCAAGGTCATAGGGAAAACTGAAACATGCCGTTCCATGGCATCCCCCTGGAATTTCTTAAACACTCCAGCCAAACTTACACCTTTTCTCTAAAGAAAGAGCAAGAGAGTTCAGAGACCTTATTTTTAAACCTGTATTAAATGGAAACCTTTGGAAGAGCAGGTGGTGGTGATGGGATGAATCTGGCTCAGCGAGGGAACACTGAGGTCATGATATTTTTCACATTTAGTAACTTCAAAAATATAGACATGATGTAAACTTCCTAAGTCTGGTTGCCAGCCTAGTGATCCTGGTAACAGTGGGTAAGAAGATACACCATTGGGCAGAGCAGGGACACGTGTGGCCAATGAGCCTTCTCCAGTGAAGAAAGATGCTTTGGTAATAATTAGAGATTGCTGTCTTGGATTCACATCCTGCTTACAGTAACACTAGCAAGGCTGTTTATATTTCCTACTAGATCCATGATAAAAATATCCTATGATGTGAAGAAGTTGCTAAGACCAAAGAGTACCTACTTCATACAAGTTGAAAGATTTAATGAGTGAATACACTTCATGTGCTTTGTGAGTTTGGGGACACTTACCAGTGTTCATTCAATGTCAGGTCTCAGAAAGAAAAACAAAACTTTGTCAGAATATGGGAATGATTTTGAATTGTATTTACTGAGTTAAATCAGACTGTCCCGAACTTTGCTGACACTGTCAGTGGAAGAACCATTGAGGGTCAGACCTGATACCTTGTTACAAACAAAGCAGCTGTAGCCCAAAGAAAGAAAAAGGAGGGTAAAAAAGCCGCAGAGGAGATTTAACCCAGAGCAAAGACAGCTGGAATTAGAATCCAGATCTCATTTTCTCCTACTCCATTCTCTCAGATTGCAATGTTTATTGTACCTCATATTTGACCTACTTAAATTTAGGTATGTGTAAGTGCCCTATGAAGATTGACTGTATTCAAGGTATGTAATGTGTTCATTTGATATTTGCATGCAGTATCAATCAGATTAAAGCATCCATCCTCACATAGGCTGTAGGTACATCCTGTTGGTGTGTAGCTGAAAATTTGATTCACCCCTCCTCATTTACCCTCCACACAGCTCCTACCAACCATTGTCTTGCTCTCGGATCCTGTGAATTGGCATGCATTTAAATTTTCTTTCTACATTGAATATTCTTCTCCTTCTGATCATCTACATAGCTCCATGATTCGATAAGGGGTACCAATAGGTTTATATCTGTTATTCCCTTTTTACCAGAAGTTCTCAGGACTTGCTCTATATTTTAAATCACAACGACAATAAAAAAGAGTAGAGCATATCTAAGAACACATCTATACATAACATTCTGTGACTCTTTATTCATAATAATGATCCAAATCCAAATGTTTTGAAATGGCTTTGGAATATACTGTCAAACAAATCACAGCAATATAGTCAACAATTAAGATCCCAAAAGACCTTTCAAATGATTCTTAAAGTATTCATTATGTAGATTATACTCTGAGCAATATTTTGTTCATAAGTAAAAAGGATAGAGTTTAGACAGTGGAAGCAAAAGAAGGTTGATTATAATTTACAGGGTTTATTTGTTGGGGAAGTAATGGGATTTGAATTTATGGCTTCATGCTTGCTAGGCAAGTGCTCTACCACTTGAGCCATATCGGGCAACTAGTTGTTTCTCAAATAGGGTCTAACTTTTCTACCAAGGGCCAGCTTCAGATGTAATCCTCTTATCTACATCTCCCATGTAGCTGGGATTACAGGCATATATCACAGGCATGGCTTATGTTGAAAGACAGCTTTGCTTATTTTTCCCCCGGGTTTCTTTTCTATCTCTGCCTTTCAAATAGCTGGAAGTATAGGCTTGAACCACCACACTCACCCACAGTGTTTTAAATAGTAGTTTTGTTGCTAATTATACCTTTAATTGGGTGATTATTATTTCCTATTTATGTATAATGAGCACTGGACTAACTCCTAGCCATGGGCAACATTTTATTAACAGATGCTTATGAATTTGTAATCAAAATTAAGAAAACAGAAACTCATCTTGCTTGATTAGTAATATAGATTTTTGTGTATGTGTATATATATATATATATATATATATTCTTTCACAAGCAAACATTTTATTATTAGTTTATCTAGAAACTTTGGGAAAATTTAGCTCCATTTGCTTAAGCTTTTGAAATTGAGCTTTAAAAAAAGTTAAAAGCTTATCTTTTTGTGACTAGGAGCAAGAAAAATTAATGTTCACTTCTATTAATGCTACTTGTGATGCATAATTTCAATCCCCAACAATTTGTTTTATTGAAGTGATTAAAAAGAAATTTTCAATGGGCTAAGACTGTGAAAACCTTGGTGCTGTGTAATCTCTAATTGTTAGTTAAACCACTTCCTGTTTGGGATTCCATTTCCTGGACTGTCAAGTAAGAGTGGAATCTGCTAGTTGACTTAAACCCTTCTCCAAAGAATTAAAGATCTGCCAATATACCCCAGTTTAGGAGACAGTACAATTAAATTTCTCCTACATCCTTTCCCCTCCACCCTCCCCATCTGCCTATCAATGACTAAGTAGCAGAAAATAGTTTTGTTTTCTCAGTGTGGATTCAGACTTCTCCAAGCCAAGCATCTGGGCAAGTAAATAAGCAAAAGCATTCATGTAATTGCAGAAGCAACACAAAATAGTGTGTCAGTTAAGCAACAGCGTTTCACTGATGATTTGGGGGTTTTCACTTCCATATTCCCAAGTGCTTTGAATACTCTCAATTAGATCTTGACACCTCCATCGTATTTCTCCTGGGTCCATTCCATCTTTCTAGACACAACCAGTGCTCAGTTTAAATTCTCAGCCTATCTGACCTTAACTGCTCCAAAAACCTTGCAATTCCTGGTTCATTTAGCTCTTCCTCAAGCTAATATTCTCCTTGTCCCAGGTTGATTTCCCTAGAACTTAAATGTGACTACAGCCTAGATCTACTTAAGAGACTAAGGACAGAAAAAGATAAAGTGAATCTGATTGTATTGAAACACCACAATGAAGACTTTGTATAATCAATATGTGTTAGGATAAAGCATATTCTCTGGAAATAATAATACTGAGTGCTCAATTTAAGGAACTCAGTCTGCTAAATGAGGGCCATATATGTGGAGCACATGGGCAGCAAAGATGGCGCTGGGAGGGGGTTGAGTGGGCAGAGCCTAATTTACTGTGAGCACATGGCCAGCCAAGATGGCTCTGGGAGAGAGTAGAGTGGGCAGACCCCAATTGACCTGCCGATCAGTACCTAACCAGCCCGTGAAGGCTCAGGTGAATGATAGGGTGTGACCTTGACAGTGATTGGTTCCTCTTCCTCCCTTACCATACCACCCACCCTTTTTGTCTTTAAAAGGGGCTGCTCTCTGTTAATAAACAAGTTTTTCTACCTGCTGGATTTGGCTCCCAGCTGTGTCTGATTGTCTCCTGGGCTGAGGGAGGCTAGGGAATGGGCGAGCGCCACACTTACCTTTCCTCGGACCCCGTCCATCTTTTGTGGGATGGACGAAGACCCAACACATATAGAATGGCAAGGAACTACTGAGAAATGAGAGTTATCTGTTGGACCAACAAAATAATGCTGCTGCTAATAATAATAATAAGAATAAGAATAAGAATAATAAGAATAATAATAATAAGAAGAAGAAGAAGAAGAAGAAGAGTAACAGGCAAGTAACCCAACTGTGTAATGTGCTACCTTGAAAAGTGAGCAACTTGAGACCCAGGTTTTGGGCTCCATCTGCTTCTTTTCCTTTTAGTAAATAACTATTCATTAAACCTAGTCTAATTTTTAATTTTAGGGATGAAATTGAAACTGAGAAAAGAGAAGTAACAAAAAAGATAAGCTGTTGGGAAAAAAATCCAATTGGTCCTGGTTGCCTTCAACAATAAATCTAAAATGACTTAACTTTATATTCACATGGTTTGGCCCAACCTATCTTTCTAATCTAGGTTCTCTTTCCACTCCCTCCACACACCCATGCTCCACCCTGAGGAAACTTGCTCCTCTACAGTAATATTTGACTATATTCAGTGAGCATTCTCAAAGTAATGAGAGCTTTGACATTATCTCTCCTAATCAAAGAGTAACCCTTCAAAGTAGGCATTATCAGTTTTCAGCAGAAGTTAGGTAACTTGCCTGAGGTTCCCTAGCTATTTGAGGATTGAATATAACTCCAACATGCCACCCTACTCTTTCTACTTTTTCAAACAAATTACAGTGTTTTACTCTTTCACACAGCTGTCCTTATATTTGATCTTCCCATTTCTAGTTGTTTAACTCTCACTCATTCTTTAAGTTCATCTACAATGTAATGTCTTCTGGAAGGACAGAGTTTAACAAACTCCTTTAATGAAATAATAACATCATTTGAATTACGGAAGAGATTTTTGTGGGTAAGCTTAGACTCTTACAGAAATATAAGTTCCAGAAAGAAAAAAAAAGCCTCATCAGACAGCGCCACATGATATTTATAACAGTGGGTGACACACACAGTAGGTGCTTATGAAACATCTAAGGCAATGAATGAATATATACATGAATTATTTATATTTATTCTTCATGGTGCTCCTTTCTAAATTTAGACCTAACAGATAGAACAAAACCAATTGGTAAATTACACAGTATGAGGATTAGCACAGAAAGAAAACTCACAAAAGAACATAGCTCAAACTTCAAAAATAACTAAATTGTACTCAGACGTTATACAACTGATGATAAAGCTGATTACTCCGAAAATAAACTGTAACCATTTTCTTGTAAATGAGTGAAAAACATTTTCAAATGATACTGTGGTTAAAAATAGACCTTTTTGTCTAAATTGCTCAAACATGAGTCTGCTTCCAATCTTAGAGCAAAATTAACTTTCCAGTCTTTCTGTGGGGATAAGATATAATGTTTTCCTATATGAATGCACAGCTAAGTAGTGGGTTGGGTGTGTTCCAGATCAAGTACCACAGTTGTAGTTTATTACAATAAAGATGATCAATTACCAAGCTCCCAACACATGGCCCTATCTCAGGCTTTTGTGCAAAGCATCAGTGCATTCACACGAGACTTTCCAGACTGAGCCAGACATGCCTATTTAGTTATACAGGAAAGTAAGTGTCTCAGTAACCTAATGTGCCATGAAGATTTCTTTGCTCCAGAACCTGTTAGCTATTTAGAGAAGGTAAATAAAGTCAAAGTCATGCCCACAACCTGTGCTTCACATCTCTGAAATAAGCATTAATGTCAAAGAAATCTTCCTTTGACAGTAACTGTCACTCACAAAGCTTCAGAGGGCACTCAATTCACTGCAATGTCTCTATACCCACTAAACTCAACTTCCTGCTTGGTGGAGAAGGAAGGAGCTATACCATAAACTCTTGCCTCTCACTTTGGGGCTGGAACACCATTCCTAAATCACAGGTTGTGAAGTGTTGCAAGTGTTCCTAGAAATTGAAAACACCCTCACTGCCTAGGACAATGAAGCAGAACTTTGGAGACCTACTTCAGCAGCTTTCTACTCCATAAAACTACAATCCTGATTCTTCAGGGAAGAGCTGTGTCATCCCTTTTCCAAAGAAGTAACCCAGCCCAATTCACACACATCTTTTTTCTTTGCTTTGATTTGAGTTCTATTCCTATAAAATTCAAAAGCCTTAGGACAAAAACCATGTTCTATTGCTGTCTTATTTACTCGTGTGTGTGTGTGTGTGTGTGTGTGTGTGTGTGTGTGTGTGTGTGTCTGTCTGTCTGTCTGTCTGTCTGTCTGTCTGTCTGTCTGTGTGTACATTTTAGCACTTAAATTTAGGGCCTGGTCATTGTCCTTTAACATTTTTCTTTCAAGGCTGGTGAGCTACCACTTAAGCCACACTTCTACTTCTGGCCTTTCCATGGTTAATTGGAGATTTTTTTTTTCCAGTCCTGGGGCCTGAGCTCTGCCTCTTTGTGCTCAATGCTCTACCACTTGAGCCACAATGCCACTTCCGGCTTTTTCTGAGTGGTTTATTGGAGATAAGAGTCTCATGGGCTGTCCTGCCCAGGCTAGCTTTGAACCATGATCTTCAGATTTTAGCCTCCTAAGTAGCTAAGATTATAAGTGTGACCACTGGTACCAGGCTTTGGATATTTTTTAGTGTCTCATGGACTTTCTACCCAGGCTGGCTTGGAACCATGATCCTCCGAATCATAACCTCACATGTAGCTTGGAATGACTCTGTGCCTACAGATGGGTAGAGAAGGGGTCTTAAATTGTTTTCTTCTCCCCATGCTGTCCTTAAACCACAATCCTCCTGTTTTCAGTCTCCAAAAGAACTAGGGTTATAGGTATGAACCACCAACTTAGGCTAAAATATTTTAACTTGAAATAGAAACCTTCTAATAGTGAAAATTTGATTGTGTTTATCTGATCTCTACTGAATTTAATTGCTGATAGTGATGAAAAAGAGTCCAGATTATGTTTATTCACATGGAACGGTTGGCACCGGAAGAAAATCAACATTGAAAATAAAAATTATTGCTAGCTTCAGAAAACTAGTGTGACTTACACTACTTTTTTATTATTAATATTTTTCTGTTTCTTATTTCCTCATTACTTGGTGCTATTGTGTTCTACTTTTCTCCAGCTCATTTTCTTGGTGTCTTTCTATGTCATGGTTAATTACTTTCTTGATTTGCAGTGAAAGCATTAACAAATAGGCTTTCTATCAGTAGTGTTTTGGCTATGAAGCAATAATTAGTAATTATATCAAGGCATGAATAAATGTATCTCTATGATGTAATATTAGGCAACATTTAAGTACTTCCAAATGATTTTTATCATAAGCAAAAAAGTTCGCATTGAATTTTTAAAAAGCAAATCTTCTAAACTATTTTATATTCTATCATTCCAATTTTTCAATATGCTTTTTTGCTTAAAATATACTTGAAGGATAATCACCAGTGATTACTTTCAAACTGTAGTATAACAGATTGGTTTTCTTTACTTGTGTCTTTTGACTTTTAATTAATAGAGGACTAACCTAAGAAAATTGTAATCACTTAAGAAACATTTTTATTGGATTATTTATCAGTTTATCTAAAATATTATTAAAACCATAGTTACTATGTAGGAAATCTATTCATGTTGTTATCTGAAGCCGAAAATCCATCATTAAATATCCAATAAAATCTTTACAATGAAAAAAACAACTTGTACACAATTTCACAGAAAAAAGACAAGTGGGAAGCAAAAATGTAAACTATTGCATTCCAAACTGGGCAGTTGTAAATTAATTTTATTTTTGTCACTATTTTTACAACTTTCTACATTGAGATAACATAGACATGATAAGAAGTAAGCAAAAAAAAAAAAAATAAAAGCAGATTTTTTTCATGCCACAGGTTTGTTTCTGGCCACATGGCCCCTAGACTGCTCAGAGGAAGATAATCCCTGCTACTCTCCCATTCCATTCTCCACACTATTGATAGGTTGTGATGATCCCTTTGTAGCCACAGAGCTCCCCAAATCAGAACCCTCCCTCAAAATTCTGCCCAGCTTCGGAAAGGAAGTTTGAAATCTCTGACATGAGCAGCTAAGCTCTCCATTTCTCCAGAGTTGGCAAGTGTCTATGCTTATGACTCCCTGTTTCCCTATCCAAGTTCCACATCAGGTCCAGTAACGTCAGATTCAACTTTCCACTTGCAAGGACTTGAGACCTGCCATTTGGGGGACCAACACTTCCTCTACATACTTGCCTCACCCTGATCGCCTCTGCTGAGTAGAAACTTGCTTATATGGTTTATTACCCCTAGATTATACTGCTTTCAATTATAATTAGTTATGCTAGTGATACATGTTAAATTTCAAAATGTGTGTGTGTGTGTGTGTGTGTGTGTGTGTGTGACAGTACTGGATCTTGAACAGGGCCACAGCACTTTCTTTTAGTTTTTTCATTCAAGGCTGGCACTTTACCACTTGAGCCACACCTCTACTTCTGGCTTTTTGTTGCTTAATTGGAGATAAAAGTCTCATAGACTTTTCTGCTCAGGCTGGCTGTGAACTGTGATCTTCAACTCTCAGCCTCCTGAGGTAGCTGGGATTACAGATTGAAGCATCAGGTCCTAGCTTTCAAAATAAGCATTTTTTAAATAGAATGCTGTAAATATATTACTTATTTTCTTGTTAGTCCAGCTTTGCCAAGTCACTATTATAGTTCATGGTATAGAGCTTTAAAAAATGGGTGCTCAGCAAGAGCAAATTGGAAGAAACTGTTCAATAAGCCTTTCTTTAACTAAGTAATAATACTTTCATATTCCCCAAAATGCAGGAAATTGGTAGCTTAGTGAATGCTAGCTCCTTGGTTTTAGATCACTAAATAGTTAGAAATATTAATGTTCAAGCGCAAAAGTATATAAGATTAATTTTCCTATTTGAGTGCTATGGGCAATTGATTCCAATCCATAAAGCCAAAACTATTGAAGAGTCCTCAATTCATAATAGTGGGGATAAGCGAGTGGACTGTGTTTGGTGAAAGGGGGGATCTCTTACACCAAATATACCATCAGTGACATAATCCAAGCAAATGACACTATAAAGGACAAAGGACACAGTTGAGGTTAAAGACCAGAGAGAAAAAGACAAGTAGGAGAATCTGTTAAGTCCTTCATCCAATCCCCAACAAACATTCTAAATCAACCCTTTATCCATTATCTTTAGGAAAACTGGCTGCAATTGGAGGACCAGGAAGAATGTGATGCTTCATATTTATTTTGTCCTTTCTTACCCATTAAAATGACAGATGCACCAGGTCTTTCTAAAGATTGTGGTAACAATTTTTCAGCATTTAAGGACCTTCATTAAATTAAGGCTCATTTATCCTAGGAATTGACAAATGTCATCTGAAATCTTAAAAACTTAAGAGGGGGAGGCATAAAAAATAACTTTAGAAAACCATTTGATTTGGGATAGTGAACATGAAAATGGAAGAGTTGGCTGACTCACACAGTGTCAGCCCAAACAGTCACATAAGCCGCATTCAATTCTAAAAGCAGACATGGATGCTGAAGGAGCAGACTGTTTTAAAACTGCCAGCAACGAAATGGGGTTTCCTTGAAATCCACATCAAGTAGTTAAGAAAGAGATTTTCTTTCTACCTTTCCATAGAAGTTAATATGGATTAGTACAAGAAACCCCAATTCTTTTATTTATTTATTTATTATTTTATTTGTGAACATACTGTACAGAGGGGTTGCAATTACATGGGCAGGTTAATGCGTACATTTCTTAGCAAGCATTGCAGCCTCCTCCTTTGTTTACACTTCACATCCCTTCCCAGCCTCCCCCCACCCCCCCACCCAATCCTCCCCGATTTCTCCCCCCCCCAACCAACATTATAAAGCCCGTTTTCGACATGACAACTTGTACTTCTCATTGTTGCAACAGGTCCACCTGTATCCTTAAACGACTTGTTTTTCCCCATCTCCCCTACAAGTTATACTGACATCAAATATAGTGAAAGCAGGGGTTATACTGTGGGGGAGGGACATACAAAGCTACAAAGATATAATCTTATAAATGTGTTAGAAACAAATGCATGAAAGGAAAAAAACATTAAAATACATATCTAAGGATTCATTTTCCTAACATCACATTATCTGTCCTTTTCCGCTTGACTCATACATATACTAGATATTGCAAATAAGGGAAACCATGGGACCTATGTTTCTTTGGGCCTGGCTTACTTCACTTAATATAATTTTTTCCAAGTTTTTCCATTTCCTAACAAATGGGGCAATGTCATTCTTTCTGATGGAGGCATAGAATTCCATTGTGTATATATACCACATTTTCTTGATCCATTCCTCTACTAAGGGGCATCTGGGCTGGTTCCATATCTTAGCTATGGTAAATAATGCTGCAATAAACATAGTTGTGCTGGTAGCTTTAGTGTGGTCTTGTTTGTAAACCTTTGGGTAAATGCCCAAAAGTGGGATTGTTGGGTCATAGGGGAGCTCTATGTGGAGTCTTTTGAGGAACCTCCATACTGCTTTCCAAAGTGGTTGAACAAATTTACATTCCCACCAACAATGAAGTAAGGTTCACTTCTGTCCACATCGCCTCCAGCATCTGTTGTTGTTAGAGTTCTTGATTTTTGCCATTCTGACTGGAGTGAGGTGGTATCTCAATGTTGTTTTGATTTGCATTTCTTTTATGGCTAGGGATGTTGAGCATTTCTTCATGTGTCTATTGGCCATCCTTCTTTCTTCTTCAGAGAAGTTTCTCTTTAAGTCTTTAGCCCACTTATTTATTGGGCAGTTGAGAAACCCCCAATTCTAATATGAGACTCCTAGTCCCTTGGGGCCTAGAGAGTGTAAGTGGGCCACAGATGTGAGATGGATTTCAGGAAAGCAAAACCAATCTTCAGAAACCATAAGAGAAAATCTTCTTGTGATATGAATTAGAAGAAATCCAGACAGTAAGGGATTGTGGTCTATAGAGCTTCTAGATGGCAGACTAAGCTGAAAATAAATACCTGCCTAACAATAATAGAAACAGGGGGACTACAAAAGAATATGGAAACAAGAACAAAAGAATGAAGATGCAAGAACAAAGTGCTAAATCTTTCATGCCATAACCTTACAGGAGACAGAAAGGAATCCCACTAATCAGAGAGCATCTTGAAGGACAACAACTCGACCTTTTTAACTGAAGACTAATCTCTATAATGAAGAAGATGATACAATATGGAAGCGTTTTCCTATGGCATGTCCAGACCACATGCTCTCTTTCCGTCATGTTTCTCTTCTAACAAATTTCCCTATCACCTTTATTATGTTTGTGTCTTTCTTGAACTCTTCTTTTATCAAACACAAGGACCAGACTCAACTTAAGTCCCTTAAATTTTTGCTAACAATATATATGGGGATATCTCTTTTTGACTTGGATTCATAGAAAGGCAACACTAGCTGGTTCATAGGCAGTGACACCTCCAAAGATGCTGAAGCAGGTGATAAAAGCCGTGATGGGGGCGGGGTAAAGAAAGCACATTCATAAGAATAGTGAAGGACAGTCCATGGAGGTTCCCTGAAATACAAGAGAGATGTGTGCTAGGGCTAATTTCTATATACTAAATCCTATACAGAAAGAATCAACAATCTACACATTTATTAGTAAGAGCTAAGGATGTAGAGTCAGAGAACCTGCTTTAGAATGACATTTTTTCTATCCATGTGATTGTGATTAAGGTATTAACTTCACAAAACTTTGTTTTCTTCTTCCTCCATAAAATATGAGTTGGGGCATGTGTGACTGTATTTCTCTGTGTCTTGATACATTGTGAAGGATAATTTTGTCCTATTACATCATACTGTTAGGATCCTTAGTAGCAAGCAGAAATGCCAAAGTACTTCGTGTGAACCTGAGTTCACTGGGCACAGATTAAAGTCAGATTTCAAGACTGTGTTTTGTTTTTCTACTCTCAGTTTTCCTTTAGGAAACTGGCCACATTATGCTTTATTGTGGACTGTTTAAGTAGAGCTGAGCATGTGGTCTGCCTACAGAGTCTTCATTCTCCTAAGTCTCAGACCTGAACTGTGTTTTCCAAGCATACTTAATAATCCCAGGCTTTCCCAGACATTAATAACAACGGCACTTTCTTCATGAGAAATGATGGGCTAGTTCAGGGCATCAGAATGGACACATCCTAAAGCATGCCCTGGAGGATTAAAGGAGAAAATGTAGGTGAAGTGCTCAGCAACTGCCTTCCATTATTATCCATTCATTAAATGTTAATCACAGAAATACAATGGTTGGCACTGGCTGTATGGACATATTCAGGTAGATCTCAAAATTGAGAAGAGTGTTTTAGGCTTGGATGTCTAAATGCATGATTAACAGATGACAGTGGATATTTTATGCTTCTTGTAAATTTTATTCTTGTGGTTTCTTTGTGGCACACCACTCTCTTTTATAGGAGGGTCTATTTTGGGAGGTGTTGTGGTTATACAGGTATAATGACCCAGTCCTGGGATTTGACCTGAGAGACATTTTCTTGAATCTTTCCCTTTCCATATTAGAAGTTTCTTTTATTTGACAGAACTCAGGTTTGAACTCAAGGCCTTGAGATTGCAACATATATCGACATCCCAATGTCATTTTTGGTAGAAATATTAAAAACATCTTAATATTCATATGAAAGCATAAAAGACCTCAAGTAGTAAAAGTAATGCGGAGCAAAAAGAGCAACAATGGAAGTTATTACAATACATCTTCAGATTATACTACAGAGCCATAGTAATAAAAACAGCGTAGTATGAGCACAAAAACAGACACAAAGACCAGTGGAACAGAAGACTCAGTAATAAAACCATACAACTACCGTCCTCTGATCCTTCACAAAGGAGCCAAAAGCACAAAAACTCTTCACCAAATGGTGCTGGTAAAAACAAAAAACTGCATTTAAAAAACTGAACCTAGACATAGGAAGCATGTGTTAGTTACTTTTCTGTTGCTGTGATCAAAATTACCTGATAGCAAACTGAAGGGAAGAATGGTGTGATTTGAAAAGATGTAGCACTTGACTAAGCATACGCTGTCATCTTCCTCTTACTCAATTTGAATCTGTCCTGTTTACTCTCTAAACTCAGTGTTCTCAATAGAAGAAAGGTCAGGTTATGTCACCTTTTTATTACCTCTGTATCATCTGACTCTCTATTATTGGTGACTTTATTATTCCATGATCAATCAAACCTTCAGTGAAATGTTAGCACTTACCAGGCTCAGATACTAGAAAATACAAGGACGAGTAAAATGTTCTTGAGCAAAGTATTTTACACCTAAGGCATGGTGACAATTGTTTAAAGAGAGGACTTAGATTCCGTGTAATGTGTGCATAGGGTACAATCACAGCAAAAATAGGGGAGCAGCTGGGCGCTGGTGGCTCATGCCTGTAATCCTAGCTACTCAGGAGGCTGAGATCTGAGGATTGAGGTTCAAAGCCAGCCCGGGCAGGAAAGACCGTGAGACTCCTATCTCCAATAAACCACCAGAAAACCAGAAGTGGTGCTGTAGCTCAAGTGGTAGAGTGCTCGCCTTGAGCTGAAGAGCTGAGGGACAACGCCCAGGCCCAGAGTTCAAGCCCCACAACCGACAAAAAAAAATAGGGAGCAGGGCAACCCTAAGTTTCAGTCACTAGATATGACTTCCTAAAGAAACTATTCAGAGTGATTTTCAAAGTTATATCAGATTCTCCATTTGATTTGTATATTCTCTTTCCCCAGTTTGATGAAATACAATGAATACAAGAGAGAGCCCATTTGTTGCTTATCGTTCAGGCACAAACACAACTTAAGTCAAGAAGAGTTAAGAAGAGACTGCTAAGCAGGAGTAGCCATTGAAATACCTATATGGAGTGGAGAACCAGCATTGGGAAAGGTAATGGACTGACTTTCTGTAAATCCCATTTCTTCTATGTATCTGGAAATCAGGATCAGCAGTGAGGGAGAGAGAAGATGGAAAGGCAGTGTCAGCGAAGGTCTGGATGCCACTTATCAGTCATGTTGACAGCTGTCAGGGCTCAGCCTGAGGATGGTCGCTGGATGGGATTCGGACACATTCCCGAGGCTTTGCATCACATACCCAGGATGGTGGTCCTTACTCATCTAAGCTCGACACACTCCTCAGCCTCCCTGAACGTGTGCTTTCCAGGCTGCTGTATCTGCTTTCCTCCCAGAAAGGATTAGTCAGCTGTACCCTCGGACAGCTTCACAGCATCTGTCTCCCTGCTGGGCCAAGGGATCACCTGAAGGTCATGAAACCTACACTGTGTACAGGCGGGTTCCCTGGAAAGTGGACAGGGCCATGCGGCATGCCCCTCACATCCCAACATACCCAATCCTACACACCTTGTTTGCATTTAGTGACGGGAACTGTAAAGTCACGGGAGGAGAGGTGAATAACCCCTTCAGTTTCTCACCTCATATCACCTAAAGGGAAAGGGTATCTCACCCAAAGTCATCCAGAGATTAAATGTCAACAAGAAATCCAAGCTGAATCAAGGCCACCAAAAATCCCAAACTCTTGGTCCAAAAAGAATGTGGTGGTTCTTTATGTCTCAAGGATTCTATGGTATTTTTAGGCCATTTGCTCTGGGGGTAAATTTCAAGGTTTATTTTGTTGTTGTTGTCATTTGTTTTTCAGCTATGAGGACCATTTATATAATACCACCAGAGTGTTTTTTTTTTTTATGGCACATATTATGTGCCTGGAAAACTATTCGGTACATTAAATTGAAATTTCAAGACTCCATTTTCTTCATCTCTTAAATGTTGACAATGGCTTTCTAATCAAAAGTCTACAGAGAATATTAGTAGGTACAAATGCAGTCTTACATTTGGGAGAATGAGTTTTTGGGTATATTACAGTAGTAAGAGTTCACAAATATATTTTGTCATAATCATGGTCAATGATCATATCCAAATGAACATCCAGGAAAACTAAGAAATAGGGTACTGACAGAATTCCAGACATCTGGAAGTGACCCCTTCTAGTAATGGAACATCCTAGTCCTAAAGTTAACTACCATCCTAGAAGCTAGCATTACAGGAAAATACTTCCTTCTTTTGTTCTATACTAAAATGCATTCCTACATGTGACCTTGTGTACAGCTTCTTTTGTTCCATTGCTTGTTCATCAGACTCACTCACAATTTTAGATATAATTTAATCCCATTCTTTGTCAATGATATGTAATAATCCATTTTATGACTAAACCACAATAGCCACATGATTATGGAAATTTTTCATTATTATTATTTTTGTGGTTAATTATTATTAGCAATAAGCTACCTATCAATATTCTACTACTATGTCTTTTATGGAGATATAGATGCATTTCAATTGCTTATTTCCCTCTAGAGCTTTCCAGAAATTAGTGTTTACTAACTATTCAATATAAGGAATATCATTGATAGATTTCCACATATAAATGCAACATACTTTGAGCATATTTACTCCTTATTATTCATTCTTATACCCAGTTCCCACCCACCCCCACACACATCACACACATAAACTTTTAAAATCTTTCTTACAATTAAAAAATAGATACTATATGGCCATTTGTACATATATACAATGCACATTAGATGTAAGTTTCCAAAGCAGTATCAATTTGGATTTGATTAATATTAAACAGATTCTCTTTTGAGATGAAGCTTTACTATGTTTACCCAGGATGTTTGCAAGTTTCTGGGCTTGGGAGATCCTCCTAACTCAGTACTCCAAGTAGCTGCAAATACAGACACCTGCCATCCTGTCAGCCTTTAAAATTTAAGAACAGGTATTCATCAACAGTATGAAGAGAATGCGAAAGCTACTCATGGTGGAAGAAAATATTAATGAGTAAATACATTTGATAAAGCACTTGTCTCCAAAATGGGTAATAAATCCTTCCAGTATATCGAGAAAACAGAAAAGTTCATTGGAAAAAATGGGCAAATCAATAGAACACATACTTTAAGAGAAATAAGATAAATATATCTAGAAATGTGGTAAATGTTGAAAAGTTAACAGCATTCGTCCTGAGAGAAATGCACATTAAAAATCCCAAAGAGAAAACTGACCTGTAATTAATCCTAGCTACTCAGGAGGCTGAGATCTAAGGTTCATAGTTTGAAGCCAGTTCAGGCAGTAACGTCTGGGAGACACTTCCTGTGGCTTAAGTGGTAAAGTACTAACCTTGAGTTAAAAAAAAAAAAAAAGACTAAAGAGATAGTATTCCACAGTCAAGAAAGTGGTGAGAAATTATAAAGACTTTAAAATGTTAATTCTAAACCATACTAATTTAAGAAATCATAAAATCCAGAAGTCAAAATGAAATGTAAGAGAATGATGAGAAAGGATTGATTTTGGTCCTATTAGTTTTTTGTAGAAGGCCTCAAACTGAACAAGAGCAGAGTGAATAACAAGTTGTAGCAGAGTTCACCATTCAGGTACCCTACAATATAATGTCTATGGGGCTGGTAGAACGGCTCATGTAGTAGTGTACCTGCCTAAAAAGCAGAAGGCGCCCTGTGTTCAAACTGAATGAGTTGGAAATTTTTACATGGCAAACTTTTTTTTTTAGATAAACAATTTAGTAGAAAATAACTGAGGAGGAGCTGGGAAGGTGGCTCAGTGGTAGAGTGCTTGCCTTGCATGCATGAGGCCCTGGGTTCGATACCTCAGCACCACATAAGCAGAAAAAGTTGGAAGTGCCACTGTGGCTCAAGTGGTAGAGCGCTAGCCTTGAGCTGAAGAGCTGAGGGACAGCACCCAGGCCTAGAGTTCAGGTCCCATGACTGACCGAAAAAAAAAAGAAAAAAAGAAAAGAACTGAGGATTGCTTTAGAAACAACACTTGTGGAGGACAAGGCAAAGACTAAAATTGGACTGGGCAGAAAGTTGATTTACAATGGCTTCCACCAATCCTACAGAGAACCTTGGATCTGGTTGAGCCTTGGAAGTGTCCCAAGTGAGAGGGAATGTCTTGAATGGTGATTTGAAGGCAGGTGGACTGAGGATGTTGGGTAATGCTGACAGTGATGGACTTCCAAGACTGTCAGTGCTCAGGGAAAGAGGGTTTCATTTCACCAAGTGTTAAGAAAGTGTCTGCGACCTGCTTAAATCTCACCAGCAGTAAAAGAACATTTCATTTATTCTGTATCCTCACCACCCCTTGCCAATATTAGTCTTCAAACTAGAAATTGTGCATGTTATCTAAGTTCCTCCTAAAGGTTTTCATATCTCCAGACACCTTTTTGTTGTTCTAAGTATTGTACAGTGTCTCAGCTTGATATTTATAGCCTGTGACTTTTCTTCCTTTTCATGAGAATGATTAAGAGTTTATTGTTTTGAAGACAAAATTGTTTTCATTGAGGTCTTCTATTTTTTAGTTTTCTGACATGGCTTCCCACTTTTTAGTCTTTTCTCATATCTACTTAGGTTTTATTTCCTTACATTTACCATGTTCTTGCTAGATTTTTTTCCTATCTATCTGTCTGTCTGTCTATCTGTCTATCTCTATGGGTTCTAGGATTTGAAACTAGGTTCTTTTCCTTTCTAGAAAAGGGCTCTACCATTTGAGCCAAGCCTTTCTTCTTTTATCATTTAAGAATTTCAAGCAGGAAATTTCCCTCTAAATTTTATTTTAGTTAAATATGACACATAGCCAGGCACCAGTGGCTCATGCCTATAATCCTAGCTATTCAGGAGGCTGAGATCAGAGGATCGTGGTTCAAAGCCAGCCTGGGCAGGAAAGATCGTGAGAATATTATCTCCAATAAATCACTCAGAAAAACAGAAGTAATGCTGTGGCTCACGTGGTAGAGCGCTAGCCTTGAGCTGAAGAAGTACAAGAGTTCAAGCCCCACAACCAAAAAAAAAAAAAAAAAAAAAGACACATAGTGTGATATTTTATGTAGTTTAAAATATTTTCTAATTTCCTTGTGATTCTTTTTGAAATTTAGAACCTTTTAATTTCTATTTGGAAATATTCAAGTTTGTTCTTGTTTTTGTTTCTAATTTACTTATATTAAAAACACTCTGGTGTTTATCCTTTTGTATTGACTAATTTTTAGTTTATGAACCACTGTAAACATAGAATATATGTTCCACATTTAGTAGAGGGGAAGGTATACAGTTGGTGTGGGAAAATGATTTTACAATCTCAATTAGTTCGTATTGTTTTCAGTTACTGAATTGTTCTCTATCTTCACTTTTTTATTATTGTAATAGAAATGTTGAAATAACCTACCGTTACTGTAGAATTACTTGAAAAAATGAACTCTTGTACTAAATAACTGATACTTTTTGCTTTCTTGTATTACTTCTACTAACTTCCCTTCCTGTGTGTTTCTGATTTCTTTTGTCATGAATACAATCTTGATTAATGTCACTCCTTTCAACATTCTTATCCATTCCTCTGAACCTACTTCTTCCCTTACATTTCTTAATTTTGTAGGATATACATTGAATTGTCGACTGCTTCCTCTCACCATCTCTTCTTCATTCTCAGATTTTAAAAAATTAGCTTCCATTAGTTGTAGGAAGTGGGGGGAGGGTTCATTGTGATAGACATAAAACATATACCTGTGTGTACTATACAATGTACTCACACTCATTCATTCAATGTATTCACTCTCATTCATTCTTCCTCATTGTCTCTCCCTTCTTAGAACTACTTACTGAATTTCATTCTTCTATTTACATTCATGAATATAAAGTATTTGGACCATAATCTACACTTTGTATTTTGAAGCTCAATTATTGGCTGAATTTAGATTGCTGCATCTCCTTGGTATTTACCTTCTTACCTTTAGAAATATGTCACTTTATCTCAGTGATTTTTTTCCTAAAGTATTTTTCAGATACAGTCACTTCAAAATGTTTCATTTGTGTTGTGCCTTGTTTTCAGTATTTTATTTCTATATATTTTTCACATATTTCTCCCTGATGTTAACATTTTATGAAAATGTACATTTGTCAAAACTTGTAAATAAAAGCAAGGGTTTTAAACTAGCTTTAGTGAATTAATATTAGCTCCAGATTTTATTTAAGTTGTACCAGTTTATCCAGAATTTAATCTTTTTTTTTTAATTTATTGAGGATGTCTTCTTTTTTTCTGCTGACTGACAATATCTCTGGCTTCTCTGCTTTTTATGACCTTGATTATTTGAAAGAGGTAAGGCCAGGCATTTTATAGTGTCCCCCAATTTGATCTTATATCTGTGAGATATAAGATATACTATAGTCACTGTATATTTTATTCCAATACATTTTATTTGGAAATAAATTCTACAAGAATCTTAAGTACTCAAGAAGAGGGAAAATTAAGCTCAAGACCCTGGAAGGAATCTACCTACACAATCTACCTATGTGGATAACGTGGACTTTTCTTCTGTAAGGAATGTTGCTCTACCTTTCACCTTAAAAATTGGTTTGAGGGCTGGGAAGGTAGCTCAGTGGTAGAACACTTGCCTTGCATGCCTGAGGCCCTTAGTTCGATCCCTCAGCACCACATAAGCAAAAAGAAAAAAGCCGGAAGTGGCTCTGTGGCTCAAGTGGTAGAGCCCTAGCCTTGAGCTGAAGAGCTGAGCGACAACGCCCAGGCCCAGAGTTCAGGCCCCACAACCAGACAAAAAAAAAAAAAAAAAGGTTTGACTCTAACATATTTATAAGATGATTTCTTTGTTGCTTTGTATGTCCCTCCCCCACAGTATAACCCCTGCTTTCATTGTATTTGATGTTGGTATAATTTATGGAGGGGAAGGGGAAAAACAAATTGTTTAAATAGGGATACAGGTGGACCCATTGCAACAATGAGATGTACAAGTCGTTATGTTGAAAAATGAACTTTACAACTTTGGCCGGGGATGGGGAGGGGCGTGGAGTGGGGGGCTTGGGGGCGGGGAGATGGGAAGCAATGGGAAGGGGAAACAAAGTAGGAGGCAACAATGCATAGTCCCAGAAACAACCCAGACTAAGTTATTTAACTTTTTACTCAGGTAATTTCAGATTTGTCCATTGGGGATTCTTTCATATTGGCTCTTTGTTCCCTAACTCAGCTCATTTTATTGGTTTTGAACAATTCTTTATGTCATGGACCTCTTCGATGTTCCTGCTGCAGACCTAGAATCACAAACTCATTTAAAATATTTGTTGCCATTTTTATGTAGATCCAATTTCCTAACCCATTTTATTGTTATTTTGCCTAAAAAGTTCTTTAAAAGATCACATATGAGCAAAATGTACTAGAAATAAGTTTTCTCAATTTTTGATTGAGCAAGATGTTTTTTTTCCCTCTCACATTTGAAGCATAATGTATCCAGATATGGAATCCTAGATTGATTTTTTTAATATTTTAATGAAAATATCATTCCATTTTATTTCTGCGTACATGGTTTCTGATAACAAATCTGCTATAACTCTTATCTTTGTTTCTTTACAGATAAATGAGCTCTTGATCCACTCAACTTTATCCAAATTATTTCCTTAATCTTACTTAACTGAAATTTGAAAATTTAAGAATAAGGATGGTGCATTTTTTAATGTGTGCTTATTATTTTTGCTGGTGTTCTCAGAAGTTCATGTTGTATGTGCCTGTAACTAATTTTGAGACAATTATAAATACGTATGTATGTATGTATGTATAGATGTGTGTATATATGTATAATATATAATGTATATACACATAAATATAAAATAAATATATTGTTTTCCCTTCTCTGTTTTATTTCTTATATTCTAGAGAATGTTCAGTTAGACATTCATATATTTGTCCTTCCTTCCTTTCTTTTTCTTTCTTGTTTACTTTCCTTTCCTTCCCCTTTGTTCCTTTGAGTTTCACTTTGGAAACTCTTTACTTCTCTTTCTTGGGGTATTCTGATTCATAAGTACAAACAAGTTTACTGATGAAACGTAAAAGCATCCTTTGCTTTTGTTTCAGGGTATTTGATTCCTAGAAATTATTCTTCATTTCCCATCTTTCTGCCTTATTCCCTCTGTGAACCTGTGTAGTATGTACTTTCCCCTTAGACCTTAGATCAAATCGTTCTCAAATTCTTTGTGTGACTATTTCAATGTCTGTGTCATATCTGAGGATGTGTTTGAGGATGATTTGTCTCTTGAGACTGTGTTTTTTATTGTCTTTTGGCAAGCTCTGAAAGCTGGATATATTTTATTGACTGATAGAGACAGAGATAAATAGGCCTTTAGTATGAGGATTTATTCTAATCTGACTAGGAGTTGGGATGTGTGCAGTGTTTGTTCTTCTATATGTGCCAGACGATTTGGATTCCAGTAGTACCCTTGTTTTTGTCTCTCTTTTTGACTTTGGCTTTCTTAAGTACTCCTCTTCAAAGAAAGTCTGTGTCTTGCAGCTCTTTCAGCTGTAATCCATGTTATTACACTGGAGCCTCACTGGTGTGGGGGTGAGGTATTGGGAGGGAGAGTGTTCTGTAATCCTCTGATTAGATCTGTCTTTAATGAGCCTGTGTCTCAGGACTATAACCTTCATGAAAGCTTCTCTAATGGTTCAGCTCTTTGTCCCAAAGGTTATCCCATATTTCCTTTTCTGGCTATAATATTTTAGTCTGTTCTCTCAATTTGATAATATCTGTTGGATATAATTTACTACAGTATAGTTTATTTACTATTTTACTATTTACTCTTTACTATTTACTACTATTTAACATATTTACTATATATACAATTTACTATAGTATAATTTATTATATACTATAGTTTATTTTTTTCTTGGGTAAGAGAAAAATCTGGAAGACAATGAAGTGAGTTGCAGGGAATTCCTGCACCTGAGCTCAACTAAAACTCTGGAAACATCCTTTCCTTTGAGTATTCAACCTTTTACTACTGATAAGTCTCTGTATTTTGTACAACTCTTTTTTTCCCTGCTATGAAAAGTTATTTTTATTGTTGTTGGTGCCAGTACTGGGGATTGACCTCAGGGTCTAGGCATTGTCCCTTAGCATATTTGCTCCAGGTTGATACTCTACCACTTAGGCCACAGCTTTACTTCCCCAAGATTGTTTTTATGAATTGAATTACGTTCGTCCTTAAAAGATACATTTTGGTCCTAATTTGTAATACTTGTAAATATAATCTCATCAGACTAGTGTAAGACTCTGAGTTCAAACTTTTGTACTGGAAAACAAAAATAACTTTCATAAGCGTCAGAACTAGGCTCTAAATATTTGTACAATGGACAATGTCTTTTTGCCTGTGCCATGGAGGCTTCATGCTCAAAACAGAAAAAAAATGACAAAGGAGAAAATAATACAGTCAAACCTATATTGAGTAAAAGAAGTAAGATAGAAAAAGTAGGAGGTCAGGTACCAAAATTCTTATTTTTCTACTTTAATAAACTTCAAGCCCTGTGCTAATGGCTCATGCCTGTAATCTTATCTACTCAGGAAGTTGATACTGGGAAGGTTGTATTTTGAAATGAGCCCAAGCAGAAAAGTCTAAGAGATTACATCTCCATTTAACCATTAAAATTTCAGACTAGATGCATGGCTCAAGTTGTAGAGCACTAGCCCTGAATAAAGAAAGCTGAACCACTGCAAGATTCTGAGTCCAAATCCCTGAACTAGCAAACAAACTAAAACCCACAATTTAGTAGACACTTTAAATATATAAAATCATTGCACTTAGATGGAGAGCACTCAGACAATGAAAGCTTAAGACCCAGAGAAGTTAAAGACCTTAACAAAAGTCAATGGTTCAGCTAGGCACCACTTTCAGGATATATATATAGAGAGATCTAGAAGCAATGTCAGGGAGACGGTGACCAACATTGTAAAAACCCTAGGCAATGAATCTCCCAAGGCAAGGTCTACTGCCTTGGGAATGGCACTTGAAGGTGTCAGGAGGCAGCTAAATGGGAAAAGACTAACTTCAGACCCCACCAACCACTGGGAGAGTGGGGGAACATAGAACCAGCTATTCTTTAATTATCATCAATCCAAACAGAAGCACAAACATCTGATATTACTGAGTGTATCAGCAAGAATACAGAAGATGCTAAATCAAGAATGTGCCAGGCTTGCAGTCTTGAGGTTAAATTACTGCTTTTCTAGTTGTATCTAATTATTTGGAAAGAAACCAAGATGGGAGAGGTTGACCAGAAGTCTGAATCAGTGAACACAAACCTTAATCCTTCAGGCAGAGGTTGAATTATCTATAAGAATTATTAAATCTGTTTAAAATTATCAGATTAGTACTGAAATGGAATTTTCTTTCTAAAGAAACATAAATATGAAAAATGAAAACTAACTCATGCAATGTGATAAGCATTTTGACATCAGTAAAAAAAGTAGCTGTTATGGAAACACGGAAGAAATAAAAGTTAATTCCAGCCAGTATATTGGGAATACCTCCATGAACTGAACAGTATCTCAAGTGGATACAATTGAATTGAAAGTAATTCCCACTAGGAGAAAGAAAAATAAATTAAACAATCTGAGCAAAGATATCTAAAAATACCAAGATATCTAAAAGTACTTCAGAAGTAACAAATATTCCAGTATGTTTAAAGCTCATTGTGTTGGACCATTAACCAAGTTACTCATTTCTCATTGACCAGAGCTCACTCACAATAACTTCATTAGGGTCTGAAAAATAAGGCTTAGTTAAGTTGCTAGCAGAAAAACGAAAAATAATGTTTCCAACATCAATTTTTTCTTTCTCTAATGTAATTCAGAGCTAGTTGACTTAAAATATCCTTAAAAATTAATGGTTTCAATGCTCGATGAACTCATTACCTTACTCATGTAACTGTAACCCCTCTGTACAGTATCTTTACAATAAAAATATATACAAAAATTTTTTAAAAGATGATGTTAAACTAGGAAATGGAAAGACCTCCCATGCTCTTGGATAGGCCGACTTAATATAGTAAAGATGGTAATACTTCCAAAACTAATATACAAATTCAATGCAATTCCTATTAAAATCCCAATGACGTACATCACTGAAATACAGAAAACAGTCCAAAATTCATATGGAACAACAAAAGACCTAGAATAGCCAAAACAATTCTAGGGGATAAAGACAATATGGGAGGGCTATCCATGCCGAACTTCAAACTCTACTACAGAGCTATAATAACAAAGACAGCATGGTACTGGCACAAAAACAGACCCGAAGACCAATGGAACAGAATAGAAGATCCAGAAATAAATCCACAGGCCTACAGCCAGCTGATATTCGACAAAGGAGCCAAAGACATACAATGGAAGAAACACAGCCTCTTCAACCGCTGGTGCTGGGAAAACTGGGCAGCCACATGCAGAAAACTAAAAGTGGACCCCAGCCTATCACCATGCACCAACATCAACTCAAAATGGATTAAAGACCTTAACATTAAACCTGAATCTCTGAAACTACTGCAGGACAGAGTAGGAGAGACACTTGAACTAATAGGCACAGGAAGGAACTTCCTGAACAGAGTCCCAGGGTCACAACAAATTGGAGAGAGACTGGACAAATGGGATACCTTAAAATAAAAAGCTTCTGCACAGATAAAGCTATCGCAACCAAGCTAGAAAGACAACCAACTAATTGGGAAAAAATATTTACCAGCAATATATCAGACAAGGGGTTAACATCCTGTATATACAGGGAACTCAAGAAACTAATCCCTCCCAAACCTAACAAACCAATTACTAAATGGGCAAGGGAACTAAAGAGGGACTTCTCAAATGAAGAAATAAAAATGGCAAAGAAACACATGAGGAAATGTTGATCATCCCTGGTGGTGAAGGAAATGCAAATAAAGACAACCCTGAGATACCACCTTACCCCAGTCAGAATGTCCCACATCCACAAATCAGCCAACGACAAATGCTGGAGGGGATGTGGAGAACGAGGAATGCTATTACACTGCTGGTGGGAATGTACACTCATACAACCACTTTGGAAAGCAATCTGGAGGGTCCTTAGAAAGCTAAAGATTGACCTCCCTTATGACCCAGTCATACCACTCCTAGGCATCTACCCTGAACAACAGGAACCAATATACAAGGACACGTGCACCTCCATGTTTATTGCAGCACTGTTCACAATAGCTAGGATATGGAAACAACCTAGATGCCCCACCACAGATGAATGGATCCAAAAATTGTGGTATCTATACACAATGGAATATTATGCAGCCATCAGAAATGACAAAATAATGGCATTTGCAGGGAAATGGATGGAGCTAGAAGGAATCATGTTGAGCGAGGTAAGCCAAGAACAAAGAGACAAACAGTACATGGTCTCCCTGATAAGTGGATGATAAATCCAAAATGTTAGGTGATATGACAAAACTAACAGGACTTAAGAAACAAAGAACTCCCACTCATCTTGTTGAACCACTACCAAATATCCCCATGCTGCTGATCACATATATGGTATATAACATGTGAGCACCGTTATATATTACAGACTGTGATAGACAATTTGCTCCAGGAAAGTTAGAATGAACTTGTGACTTTAACTAAGCATCATTATTCCACAATACTGTGAATTACCGGAAATTGAGTAATCACTTAATCACAATCAAAAAAAAAAAAAAAGAACCTTGGGGAAGGGAGGGAGGGAGGGGATGGTAGGGGGAAAACAATGGAGGGGGTAACAATGTTCAAGAGGAAGTGTACTCATTACCTCACTCATGTAACTGTAACCCTCTGTATAGTATCTTTACAATAAAAAAATTAAAAAAAAAAGATGATGTTAAGCGAAATGAGCCCCAAGATATGTACACAAGAAGTTTTTCTTTGTTGTTGCTGTTGTTTTTAAGGTATTATGTAATTTTTTTGTTTCCTTTGTGTGTTCTCTCCCTATGGTATATTCCCTGTTGTCACTATATTCGATTTTGGTACCCTGCATCGTGTATATACATTTATCTAATTTGGGAAGGGGAAGGGAAATAAAAAAATGCTGAAACAAGGACACCGGATGATCCACTGCAACAATGATACTCACAAGACATGTTGGAAATGAACTTTACAACTTCAGGGGAAGGATAGGAGTGGGGGAGATTTGGGAGGGAAGGGATAGCAGGAGAAAAAGGAGCAGGTAACAATGTTAGACAAGAAATGTACTTATTACCTTACTCATGTAACTGAAACCCCCCCTGTACAGCATCTTTACAATGAAATAAAAATTTTAAAAAATGTTCATCCAGTCTAATCAAAGATATTAATGTCCTAATTCAAAAAAATTAATGGTTTCATGATTGGTATGTGTATTTTGAAATAGAAACCCTTATACAGGATTGTTAATATAAATCAATTAGAATCAAAGACAAATATCAATAATCACAAAATAATATCAGTTTCAACTAGTTAAAAAATTCTTTCACCCTCTTTCTTTTGTGTAAAAGAATCTTCGAATTAAGCTTAGGATTGTTTCAGAGCAAGCATGGAATTTCCACCAACATTAGAAATCTATACTCTCATGGTTCTGATTGGCTTAGGTTCCCTTCTCCTGTCCATATTACAAGTTCGAAAGAGGAAAGAGAAGTTGGCTTTCCCCAACTATCTTTTCTAAATCCTTTATGGAAATTCCCCAAAACATCCCTCTCAACTTTGATATATATTTCATTCACTAAAACTTATTTTCACAGCTTTTATAGCTACTAGGAAAATGGAAAGTTCAATCTTTTGAGTGGCCAAAGCTTATGTTCAGGTGACATAGAGATTCTACTGTAAGAAAATAAAAATAGCCATTCATGTTTCTTGCTCTGCTGAATCCCATAGATCCTATCTTTCACATATTCCTCCCCCTTTTAGCCCTTTCAAGGCCAATCATCCTAGCAATGTGATTGAGTTCTGGCCAATAACAAGTGAGTAAAATTGATAAGCATCGTATTCAAACCACCCCATAAGCTTTCGGTAGGTAACCCCAAGTTCCCCTTGTCTCTTCATTTTCAGCTACAAGGAGAGGACTTGGAAGATGGAGTCTGGCAGAGGCGCACTGTAGACCTAGGAAGCTTTATGATTACATAGAGAAATCACCAGCTTCAAATTTTATAAGAAGAATCAATAAACTTGTATTAATTCATTCAGAACTGAAGCTGTTAATTGACCTACTGTAACTAATTCAGCTGAATTCAAACAGTAGTGTCAAAGGGTGAAAATATTGTATGACCCCAAGCATACAAAATTCTTTAGTAGTCTGAGTCCTGCTGCTGTTACCTATATAACCTAAAGGAAATGACCTCTTTTATACGAAGTTTGTCATGGGTAAAAATGGGGAAAATGCCATCTAGATTAGAAGGTTATTGAGAGTATAGATCCTCTCTTCCGTTGACATAATTTCTTATGTAAGATGTAAGAAACACAAAGATTAACTACTAACAATATAAGAGAAAATGGACATGTGAGCAAAGACCAGGAGCCAAAAAAGACAAAAAACAACCACAATGTTCAGAAAGCCTGTTGGAAAGAAGTGACTTACTCCTGGCTGCATTCTGCTTACATTTCCATTGAAGGATGGTCTTTGTTTCTCTGGCTTACTCTGAAGTAATTTACAAATTAAACTATTATGTGTAGCTATTCCAGGAAGTGCTGAAGGCTGAAATCACCCAGATCAGTTTTAGGATATATATGTTCTGTACACTGCAGTCCAAAGTGGTTGAGCATGGACACTGTCACCAGGGACCACTGTTTGCTAAATACTGGCAAAAGCCAGGGAAATTAGTGAGGACACCAGAAATAGTGTATCTCCTGCCTTGATAAAGCAATGTTCACTGCCTTCATGCTATTAATAATGGTCAGAGATATATTTTAAGTAAGATTTTACTTGAAGCAAAAGTTCCTGAGTAATAAAAGCTGAAATCATAGTGCATAATTTGTGGCATTCTCAAACAGCCAAGACTTGTTATTTCAGAGGATAAAGAAATATATTCCTTGACATCCTGTCTTTAATTTACCTCTTCTTACTGAGTATAGACAAGCTTGAGAAAAAAATGAGAAATGTTATACAATTGGAACAGCAGCTTGATTCATAGGCTAGTATATTTAGCTCTTGCTTTTCCTTCCTGTCTTGGTCCTGTATTGGCTTCATTTTTTAGGTAGAGTATCTCTTGGTGGAAAAAAAGAGTAAGAAATACCTCCCAAACCATATACCATTTCCTAGTACTATCAACAACAGAGGAGCCCTTCTAAATATTCAAATAATATCTTAGGAAATGTAGTACAATTAGCAATCAATAGAACGGTAACCAAATTTCTGCTCTCAGAAAACTAAAAAAAAATCAAAATAAATTATGGATCAAATAGTAATGTAATAGCATTAAAATAAGCAATAGGGGGCTGAGAAGGTGGCTCAGTGGTAGAGCGCTTGCCTTGCATGCATGAGGCCCTGGGTTTGATTCCTCAGCACCACATAAGAAAAAAGAAAAAAGCCAGAAGTGGGGCTGTGGCTCAAGTGGTAGAATGCTAGCCTTGAGCTGAAGAGCTGAAGGACAGCGCCCAGGCCCAGAGTTCAGGCCCCATGACCGGACCCAAAAATAAATAAATAAATAAAATAAAATAAGCAAAAGGCTTCTACTAATAGGAAGGACTTAAAATATTCAAGACAAAATTGCATATCTTAAAATATGTAATTCTGCTGGGTAACTGTGACTCATGCCTATACTTCTAACTACTAGGAGGCTGAGATCTGAGGATCATGGTTTGAAGCCAGCCAAAGCAGGAAAGTCCATGAGACTCTTATCTCCAATAAGCTACTCAGAAAAAGCTGGAAGTGGCACTATGGCTTAAATGGTAGAGCACTAGCCTTAAGCACAAAGAGGCTGAGGCCAGGCCCTGAGTTCAATCCCTAGGACTGGCAAAAAAAAAAAAAAGAAAGAAAGGAAAGAAAGAAGGAAGGAAGGAAGGAAGGAAGGAAAAGTAACTCTATAGTGGATTGAAAGGCAATTAATTAAGAAATTGCAAGTAAAGCATGCGTGTATGGTCAATACATAGGCAATCTTTTAAACACCTCCAAATAAGTTATATTTTCCAAAGGTCAGCAAATTAGCATATATCTGCAAGATATTCTTGATTAATTCTATGCCAATTTTTGAATTGATTTCAAAATAATTAATAGTAATCCTTTACATGTTGGAAATTGCTTCAATATTTATTCTTTTTTCCACAATACTAACAATTTTTCTATTTACTAAACACTTCAAGGATTACTAATTGTTATAGTACAATATAGAAAGTGAGCGTAGAAAAGTTAATTGGTATGTCCAAGGCTACACTTGCATGTTATTGTATCAATTTAACCGTCCAATCATATTGCAGTTGAATCTAATTCTCAAGCCCTTTTATTTGTAATTTCCCACCACATTTTCCCTTGCTTTCCATGGGCCAGAACTGAGTTGTCTGCCTCTAGTGAGCTAGTCACTAGCAAGGAAGGAAGCCCTAGCATAGCCTTCGCCTCAAATACTCAAGACCCATCTTCTGAGATAGTGGAAGGATGAATGGAAACCCTATCCCATAGCTATACCTCAAGCAAAACACAAACAAATGTGTTAACAAAAACACATTGAAATAGTGAGTAGTTTGGCAGTCTCTTCCACAACCACCATGATACAACTTTAATGTATTTAAACTCTCTTTGTGCTGGTGGTACAAGGTGGAAAAAAGGTCATTCCAAAGGCTGTGTTCCGAATACAGTAATAAAGCCAGGTTTACACGTGGGTATGAGTCGGTGGCTCACACCTGTAATCCTAATTGCTTAGAGGCTGAGATCTAAGGATAGAAGTTCAAAGTCAGGCTAGCAGAAAAGGCCATGAGACACTTATCTCCAATAAAGCAGGGAAAAAGTGTTGGAAGTGGAGGTGTGGTTCAAGTGGTAGAGCCTTGAGTAAAAAAGCTAAGGACAGCATCCAGGGCCAGTACTGGGACAACAAAAAATGTAGTAATAAGAAGAGAATATCCACAGTCCTCTCAGTTTCTTGAATTTGTTCAATTTTCCTTAATTCAGTTACTTGCATACCATCTTGTAGGATGTGTATCATATATACTGATACCTATGGTATTATATGTACAGCTCTCATAACTGTGTAGCAAATTTAAATGAACAACATTCCACTCATTTGATTTCCTGGCTGTAGGGCTGGAAGGTAATCTATTTTCTTTATGTTTTTTTTCTCTGCATCTTAAATCAGTGCCTTGCCTAGAAATAGGGACTCACCACATGCTCTAACTTATCAAATCTCATTTATTTTATGCCATTTCTTTTTATTTGCTAGGTCTGTCTCTTTATCCACACCAACACTCCTATCCAAACAGAAAGCTTGAGTTCCATATATCTAGTCGTGTTTTGTGCCAGGTACCCATCTGAATGTTTCATTTGTATTATGGAGATGTATTGCTCCTGGTTAGTTTTATCAGAACGATCATCCATAAAATTTACAGCCTTTTCTCGGGTACTATGAGGTCACCTTATCAGTGCATCCTCAAACTTGGAACCAGCCATGAGACAGACCAGAATACAAAAATAAAGCAGAATGAAAAGTCCTGCATTTGTGTTAGTGTCACTTTGAACAGATAGAACAGAAGAGGGAAGAGGGTTCATGAGCATCATCAGTCAATCAGCACTGGAACCCAACCCTTCACCTAGGGATTTGCGTGCAGAAACTTCACTGACCTGGCCAGGCAGTTACCTCACACCAGACACAGGACACCCACGCCAGCGGAAAGTCCCCTGAAGTCACTGGAGCACACAGCAAGTGTGTGTGTGTGTGTGTGTGTGTGGATAAAAATATAAAATGCTTCACTCTCTTCACACCCTTGCCCCCAAGTCTGACCTCATTTGTCAATGCTACCTTGGCTGGATCTGGAGGTGAAAGGAATAAGGACATCTTGAGCAGCTGATGCTTTGACAGATGCAGAAGAGGTAAGGGTGTCCCACATAGGAAGCTCAGAGGGAACCATAACACACTCTACACCCTCTTTCTCCAGGAACACCAGCCACTTCTGTTCTCAGTGTGTTTGTTTCTCTCACACAATCGCTTCTTGTAAAGATAGTGTGATCTGAAATATTAATATGTAACAGAAAAGAGAGAGGAATTCAGAATATTCCCCATAGAGTACAGTTGTATAAGCTCTTTGAAAAAGTCCTGTCTTTTTCCTATACATGAAGAGATCTGTGTCCAACTGTAGCCTTTGTTCTGGATAAAATTGATCAGTATGAACAAATGTCTGTGCTGTAGTCAGGGTTCAGTTCAAAATAATATGAAGAATAAAAGGAAAATTAAAAATATGAAAGTTTTGGGAATTTTATATGTTAGTCAAAATATTGATGGCATAGCACTGATACACCCAAATGAGCCATATAATTTCTATTTTCAAAAAGAACAATTATTCTATAAAATGTCATAAATTTGTGTATATGAAAGTAGAGGAAACACATATGTGACCTCAACATAGAATGACTTGTTTTCCTATGCCCTGGCTGGCTTCAAATCACAAATTTCCCCATCTCCACCTTCTTTTTTAATTTTTATTTTATTGTAAAGATGCTGTACAGAGGGGTTACAGTTACATGAGTAAGACAATGAGTGCACTACTTGTCGATCATTATTTGTTTGTTTGTTTGATTTTTGGGTCCGGTCGTGAGGCCTGAACTCTGGGCCTGGGCACTGTCCCTCAGCTCTTCAGCTCAAGGCTAGCACTCTACCACTTGAGCCATAGCACTACTTCTGGCTTTTTCTGCTTATGTGGTACTGAGGAATCGAACCCAGGGCCTCATGCATGCAAGGCAAGCGCTCTACCACTGAGCCACCTTCCCAGCCCATGTCCATCATTGTGATCCTTTCCCTCGTTGTTGTCCCACTATCCCTTCCCTCCCCCACCTCCCACACTCCTCAGCCCCAGCCCAAAGTTGTAACGTTCATTTCCAATATACTGTCTTGTGAGTACCGTTGTTGCTATGGGTCATCCTGTGTCCTTGTATCACTGTTTTGTTATTCCCCTTCCGCTCCTCAGATTAGACAAATGTATATACAAGATACAGGGTACCAAAATCAAGTACAGGGACAACAGGGGATATACTATAGGTGGAAGAACATACATAGGAAACAAAAAAAAAAAATCACATGGTACATTTAAAACAATAACAACAAAGATAGACCTTTTGTGTTCATATCTTGGGATTCATTTCACTTAGCATCATCTTATATGATCAAAAGTACATAGTGTTTGAGCTTTTCAACTCATCTGATAAGATTATCCTATATGTATACTAATTATTGGGAATAAGGGAAACCATGGGACCTAAATTTCTTTGGGACTGGCTTACTTCACTTAATATAATTTTTTCCAAGTCTTTCCATTTCCTAACAAATGGGGCAATGTCATTCTTTCTGATGGAGGCATAGAATTCATATAAATACGAATATATATATATGTGTCACTTTTTTTTGATCCACTCACTACTGAGGGGCATCTGGGTTGGTTCCATATCTTAGTTTTGGTGACTAATGCTGCGATAAACATAGTTGTGTTGGTAGCTTTAGTGTGGTCTTGTTTGTTTTCATTTGGGTATATGCCCAAAAGTGGGATTGCTGGGTCATAGGGGAGCTCTATGTGTAGTTTTTTGAGGAACTTCCATACTGCTTTCCAAAGTGGTTGAACAAGTTTACACTGCCACCACTACACTGCCAGTAGGGTTCCGTTTTGGCCACATCCCCTCCAGCATCTGTTATTATCTGATTTCTTGATTATAGCCATTCTAACTGGGATGAGGTGGAATCTCAATGTTGTTTTGATTTGCTTTTTTTTTTTTTTTTTTTTTTGTCTATTGTGGGGCTTGAACTCTGGGCCTAGGCGCTGTCCCTCAACTCTTCATCTCAAGGCCAGCACTCTACCACTTGAGCCACAGCACCACTTCAGGTTTTCTGGTGGTTTATTGGAGATAAGAGTCTCATTGACTTTCCTGCTCCGGTTGGCTTTGAACATGATCCTCAGGTCTCAGCCTCTTGAGTAGCTAGGATTACAGGCATGAGCCACCGGTGCCTGACTGCTTTGCATTTCTTTTATGGCCAAAGAAGTTGAGCATTTCTTCATATGTCTATTGATCAGTCTTATTTCCTCTTCAGAGAAGTTTCTCTTTAAGTCTTTAGCCCACTTGTTGATGGAGTAGTTGTTTCTTTGAGTATTTGTTTGTGCAAGATTTAATTTTTTTGAGTTCTAAGTATATATTTTAGATATGAGGCCCTTGTCTGTTGTATAGCTAGTGAAGATTTTTCTCCCAGTCTGTGGGCTTTCTATTGATCTTACTAGCTATGTCCTTTGCCATGCAGAATCTCTACAGTTTCATGCAATCCCATTTGTCTTTGATTTGTTGTGTTTCTGAGTCTTTATTAAGAAAATTTTGGCCTGTGCCAAGAAGCCCTAGAGTACCCATCTCTACCTCGTAACTGAGATTATAATCATATACTAGATGTTAGACTAATGGTGTGTTTTTTTGTTTGTTTCCTTGTTTGTTTTTTAAAAGATGTATTTTATTAAATATTTTACCATTATAATGTGTTTCAGAAAATAGCCTGAAACATTTTTCAAAACTTGCATTCTATAATCAATTAGAAACCAAATTTCCATTTTCTTCTTTGTAGACATGTTTTTATGGAGGAAATACATTCTTTAAAACTTAAAGTATGTGATAAACTAAGTGACAACTTTACTAAATGGAGATATTCTCTGTTCTAATGCATTGTACATGAAATATGAAATAGAATTCAGCCCAAATATCATCAGCTGTATTTTCTTTTAGCTCTTCCATAAGTATTTTATGTCAAAACACATCAAATAGTTTTGTCCATTTTTATTTGATAACTTCACCAAGCTTAGATATTACAAAAATAATTTCTCTATTTTATCATCAGAATGTAAATGTATCCAATGTAAATAGGAAGTTCATTAAAAGTCGCTGCACAGATTTACATATTCCAAAGCACAATTAAATGTTTTCAAATGTAATCTTTTACAATTTGAACTTTTATCATTTAATTTGTTTTGCTGCTCTCTCTTTTTTTTTAATAGGAATACAGTTGAACAGGTCATTTTATTTTCATTAGACACACTTCTCTAAAAGTTTTGAAGGTGATGTTTTTGTCTCTCCATTTATTGACTACTTAGAGATTACAAAATTTCAACTAATTTTATATAAACAAAATGAATGGGACTCCTTTACCAAAAGTTTACTGTGCAGAACACACAAGTTTATTTTTTTTATAGTTAAAAATTCTGAACCAGGCATGGTGGCATATGTCTGTAATTCCTGTACTTGGGAATTGAAACAGAAGAATCACAAGTTCAAGGCTACCATGAACCACACAATGGGACTCTGTCTTAAGCAATAAAATGTCAAAATTACTTTGATAATCATGGAGAAAATGAGAAAATGCTACAGAATTTTATGTATTAGGATTGTATTATATTCCCATAATTCCCTGTCACAAGAGAGCATCTCAACTTATTTAAACATTACTCTTTTTGTAATCAATAGGTGAGCTAGGTGTACCCTCTTAGCATTGCTAGCAAGAGGGTCATGAACATACTATGTATTACCCCCGGTACATCTGCCTTCCCCAGCCATCTCATCCTCATTGCTTGGCCTGTCTTGGAGATGGCAGTGGATTGGAGATTTTTTAGTGCATTAAACTTCAGAATGTTATGAATTTTAAAGTAACCATTATCCCAATTGTCTTTGAGTGACCCTAAGCTTACTTTGAAGTTTCTGGATTTAGTCCATGACATGTAAATCATAGAGTACGATATTAGTACAAGGAAGATGAGCTGGATATCTGATCTTGGTTTCTCTTCTCCCATGATTATTGAGTAGGGAATGGGTGGGCTGCTTCCTTTTCCCATCCCTGCTAAGACCAAATCATTCAAGCTTTGGTAGAGAAGATGTAGAAACTGAGAAAAACTTTCCTGTTAACAAGCTTTATTTTAATTAGCCTCCTATGGGCATAAAATTTCTATTTTGGTTGCCAGAAACTATTATATTTTTCTCTCTGGATTCTTGAATTTGCAACCAGAATTACCCTCTGAGCTTCCCTATTCTTTACTCTCATAAGCAGCAAATGGATGTTTTATTCTGACTGGGGTGAGAGTCAAATATGTTAAAATGGAAAAGAGATAGGTATATTCATACACTTACAATTATATTTCTGCCTTATAAGTCATTACTGGAGAAGCAGTTACCAGACAGATTGTATGTAAATATGAACGTTGTCATCTGATAATATCAACAAGCTGTACATGCCAATGCACTGTTCCATGTATCTTGGTGAAGATTATCTTTTTGAATGTTTAACTTAATAATAAGAGAATACACAAGGGATAATATTTAGGTTTCTTGTTTTTATCCTAACACTAATAGTTCTATAAGCAAGTACATTTGAATTAATAAGAAACTCAATATAAACTGGGTGCTACTGTCTCACACCTGTATTCCTGGCTACTCAGGAGGCTGCAAGCTAAGGAACCCAGTTTGAAGCCAGCCTGGACAGGAAAGTCTGTGAGACTGTTTTTTTTGAATGTTTACACTACTGTTTAATCATGTCCAGGTATAATTGTCTTTTACTATCCATTGGATTAACACTCAGAAAAAAAAAAAAACAAAAAAAAAAAACAACTGGAAGTAGAGCTGGGCTCCAGTAGAAGAATGCTAGCCTTGGGCACAGAGGCTCAGGGACAGTGCCCAGGCCTGGAGTTGTGGCCCCAGGACTGGCAATAAAAAAGAAAAGAAAGAATTTAGTATCTTGATATAGGGATGCAACTTAACAAACCTTTGAAAACTATCAGGATTGTGGACTTTTTGTTAAGCAGATCAACTGTTTCACTTCAATTTCAAAGTAAGGCTTCCTTATTTTGTCATTTACCCTGGTTTTTTAGTACTATAATAATCTTGTTTAGCTTTCTAGGTTTCCAGATTTATTGCTACATTATATATATATGTTTTTAATTTCCCACAAAGACTAAGTATAATTTAAGTGCGTTTTACACTCAAACTGAGATCCAGAGAGGTACATCGTAAGTCAATCTGAGCTGAGATTCTGATTCTACCTCTGACTGATTTTTACAATTTTCAGAGAATTTTTTAACATCTCTACTGTTTCCTTATCTGTCAGCCAAAATTAATTTTTTAAAAAACAAACAAAAGCAAAACACAATAACAAAAAACTTGTAATAGGTAATAAATTCTTACAAAGAATTTTTCATCCAAAATTTAGAAGATAACAACCAGTTATGGAATGACTATTCTCATTGAATAATTGTGCCACACTCTTTCTCTTAGACATCACTGTATTGTCCATAATAAATCTTTTTAAATGTAGAATAATAGCTTACTATCTTGAATATTATTAGAATATTATTTATGAGAAAAATAAATTGAACCTAGCTGGTTTTACATATGAACCTGCATTACAAAATAAAAGAAACATAAAAAGCATGAACTTTGAACTTTGAGAGCATTACATATTACCCTTTTGAGTAGCTACAGAAAAACAAATGTGTGTGGTGGGGCGTAGGGGGTTATAAGATTGGCCCCGATAGCCATAGGAAGTAAATGACAGACATCCTTTTCCTTTAAAGACTTGGTCTCCAAAATCAAATCCAGAGTCCTCAATCTATTGTATTGTTTATTCTTCTCAAAATTGGCAAGAGCCACCATAGGTTTAACCAATGCTAAATGAGGAGTCGCATCAAAATTCCAGCCAACTTTGCAAGACTTCTGGGCATCTACTGTGTGCCAGGTCTGTGCCAAGTGCTCTAGGGGATAGAATTCAGTAAGTCATGGTCATTTAGTGGTGAAGCAGGCACACACACCAGTAACTTGATTCCAAGGCAGCCATGATAAGTGTTATCTTAGATCACTGAAGGAGACAGGTCACACGACTGGAATAGCATGAAGTCAGGCCTGAGGCTGAGGGCATGCTGTTATTTAGGAACCCTATCAGATTCTTCTCACCACTTGGCAATGGTCCCAAAACCCTGTAGCTTCTTGTCCTGGGAGTTCTGGGTCACAGGATGCTTCCATTCACCTCTCCTAAAGTCTACTGTGAAGACCAGTGGAGTTGGATAGTGTATAGACACAGGTGAGATATGTCCCATGTTTTAAAATACACTATTCTAAAATGTCTGGCACTCTGGAAAAATGTCCGATGTAAGTGTTATCTCGTTTTGTTTCTAGCATGTCCTAGGGATACCAAATACTGGAACCGCCAGTTTTCTCTGCATGCAGGAAGTGAACAAAATCAAAAACGTTAAATCTGTTGATTTTTTCCAGGTCAGTTCAGATCTCATTCAGCTTTGTCATAACCCTTTGCTTGTCTGTCTCCAAACAGGAACTCAAGTACTGGAAGAAAGAGCCTGAATGACTCACCTCTTTATCTTCAAGAGCATTTTTCAGATAGTTTATCCGATTAAATATGTAATCAACTTCAATAGTATTGAATTTAAGCTGTTCCCCATCGCCCAACTTGCTGGTATCTTTTGGAAAATATCTTTAAATTTAGAATTAAAAGTGAAAGGGAAGAAATAAGACCTTTTTCTACCAGATATCACATTATATTATACAGACTGTAAAACACCACAGGTGATGGAAGGACTTAACTTGGATGAGAAGTGGAAAGATGTTCAGGGGTCTACATTCTTTCCTTGAATGACTTCTGTCTGGCAGACTGTTGTCTACTCTGAGCTTTAGTTTTCTTGGGTCAGTGAAAGATCTATCATTTTGATTACTGTTATTCATTTCATCACCTGTAACAATTATAATGGTAGTATAATGATTTATATTTTGTGTGTGTGTGCCAGTACTGGGGGTCTGAACTTGTGGCCTAGGCTCTGTTCCTTAGCTTTTTTTTTTTTTTTAGGATAGCACTTGACCACCTGAGCCCTACTATATCCATTTCTGGCTTTTTGCTGATTAGTTGATGATAAGGGTCTCAGAAACTTGCCTGCACAGGCTGGCTTTAATCCTAGGTCCTCAGATCTCAGCTTCTGAGTAGCTAGGATTGCAAGCATGAACCACTAGCTTTAAGCAATGATGAGTAATTTTTTAAAGTTTTTTTAGATGTCTCATTCTCTAGTAAACATTTCAGCATCACAGTTCGTGATCAGGAAGTGACTATGTTGAAAAGAAAACACACAGAAGCAGTGGCATCCACACCAGGTCATCTCTGCAGCAACGTTGACCACGAGAGCTTACTCTGGTCGAAATCAGATTCCTGTGGTCAAACTCAGACCCAAACCAATTGCTGAGGCTTTGGAATTGACTAGTCACTAATGTGAGTGGATCCAACAAAGCCACAGTTTATGTTTCTACACATGCAGGGCAGAGTTCAGTGGAAGCTTTAGACAGAAGGGTACCCTTCTTTCTTCTTTACACAGATCTTACAAACACATTCTTCATCCACACTCATGGCTTAACACACCTCTGGGAAGTGATGCTTACCAACCTAGAAAGTCACCTGCAGTGAAATTGTAACTCATCTCCTGCTTTTCAGATCGATGAGTTAATATCTCTATTATGTCCTCAATGCCCCCACGTGTCTTGCATAAGAGCAACCTTTCTTCTTGGTGTCCTTGACTTTTGCAACTCTGCCAACCTGTGACTGGATAACTGGACCTACACATGGCTAGGTCCAAGAGACTTTCTCCTTATCTTATAGATATACCCTCTTTAATACCTAGATCTCATCATCATTTACTTGGACAAGTGCTTTGTCTTTTTGTAATATGTGCTGTTTCTAGAGGCACATATTCTTTCCTAGTCACATCACTTCTATACTCAGAAACACTGAGAAGATATCTGTTCCCTATCATAAAGTCTCTTCTTTTAAGCATGTGTGTCCAAAGCATTCTACAATGAAGCATAACCAACCATTCCATGTATGTCTTCCTACTGTGTATATTATTATCCAAACATGTTCTCATCTACACATCTAATTTGTACCAATACTAACTCACTCTGTATGGCTTCCTTTAGTTTTTATACCAGCTTTATGAGTACTTAACTCCAAGATATAGTTTAAATGACCTCTCTTCCACTATGTATCATGTAGCCAGATGTCTGCTCATCTTATTACCACACATTGTTTAGCTTTTTTTTGAAGAGCACTGATTGTCTTGTGTCTTCTAAACTGATGTGTTGTATACTCCTCTCAGGTATGGAGACAAGGCCTATATTGTACCCAGCAGTGTGCTCTATGGTAGATAAAAGAGAATTGAACTGGACCAGAAGCAGAGCTTGCTAAGGCTGAAAGGAACTGGACAGGTTATCAGTGGACAAAAATTTTTCTTAAGCCAACTTCAAAGTTCCTGGTTTACTTGTTAACGTGCACTTCTGGTAGTACATTTGGCATGTTGGCCTTCCTGTCAGGGTGCATCTCTGGGGAATTTAACAACACAGCCATGAATTGAGTGGAGTTGCAGTAAGGAATCTAAAGGAAGAGAAAGTAGGAAGAATTCAAGGACTGACATGGGGATCTTTTATCTCTGATTCACTCTGTAATTGCAGCTGAGAGGTTAACAGTTCTAACATGGCTATTCTTCCTTCACTGACTTTCATAGAAATGCTGTTTCTGTGATCATTAGAAAAATTCCAGAACCTGGCAGTGCTTTAGTAAAAACATGCAATTCAGAACAGGGAAGTAACTTCCTCCAAAGTACATATTTCAGGCAACCATTCAACCAAGATAGACACTGTTTATTCTGATATTTATCAAATCTTATATTTATGGTTATTATTCTAGCCCAACATGTTAGCAACCTAGTTATCCAAGAATTCAGGTAGCCAAAATGTCTATATTTTGGTGGCACTCATCTTTGCACAATGAGTTTAGACCAGTGGCAACAGATGGTATATCAAATCGCAATACCTCTTCCCATCATGAAATCATCAGACTCGTTGGCTAGCATGTCTGTCATGTAGGTAGGAAGTGAAAAGGCTTGAAGGACATAGATAGCCACTCTAATTTGCTTGTTTATCTCATGGTACCTTACTAAATATTCAATTTCTTTATGTGTAGGCCAGTACTGGGACTTAAACTCAGTTTGGAAATTGTTCCTAAGATTTTTCTGCTCAAGGTTGGCACTCTACTTCTTGAGCCACACTTCCACTTCTGGTCTTGTTTGCTGGTTAAATGGAGAAAGAGACTGCTCTGGCTGCCTTTGAGCTAGTAGCCTTAGATCTCATCCTCCTGAGTAGCTAGGATTACAGGCATGAGCCACCAGAACCCATCTCTGCCAGTTTTAGATCAAATAGATGCAGACTTTCTGCTATGCTTTAGCTGTTCCTTGTATCCTAGCTTTTATTGTAGTCATTAGAGGGTGTCTGACTTGACCTTGCCAGGTAAAATTCCTCTTGCAAAAGAATTAATTTGTTTCATGCATTCCTGATAGTCATTCAACCTAAGAACACAAGAATCTGGCTCCTTAATCTGAATACCCAGGCTTTTGGACACGGAGTGAGTGTCTTGTACCTGGTAAGCCCTCAGTGCAGGGAGACTGTGTGCCCTAGGCCAAGGCCTGGCCATTTAAACCAGCAGCTGTGCCCTGATCATGTGGACAAGGAGAATGGCCACCTGGTACTTATCCTCTCTTTTCACCTGACAGGAAGATGGTTTAAGATTTCTCTTGCACAATACACTGGAGGCGGAGGAAGTAGGGAGACAAAAAGAATGGGTTAGGTTGATTTCATCAGCCATAGCAGCAGCACCTCAATATTTCTTTGAGAAAAGATGTTTGGCAGCTTAAGCACAGCATGCCCAGACAGATTCCATTTAACAGGACAGCTGAGAGGTCTGCGAGGTTCCTCCTCTCCTCCCTTTACCTCTCCTTTTTCTCCTACCCCCAGGAAAGAATTTTATTTTAATTGGATATTAACAGAGATTTATGGATTTAGTTTCAACAAATGTACACTCTACTTTAATGTTACGTTCTCAGCAGATACTATGAAATAAGTATGAAATATGTTACCCCCTCATTTAAAGAAGCATTTGTGGCCTTTTTATTCCTTCCTTTCTTCTTTTCTTTCTTTCTCTCACTCTTTCCTTCTTTCTCTTTCTATCCCTTCTTTTTTCCTTCCTTCATTTCTCCCTTTCTTTCCTTCATTTCTTCCCTCCCTCCCTCCCCTCCTTCCTTCCTTCCTTCCTTTCTTCCTTCCTCCCTTCCTTCCTCAGAGCTGAGGACTGAACTCAGAGTCTTGCACTTGCCAAGCAAGTACGCTTCCAATTCTTTTTTCCCTCTATGTACAAATGCATATATTCATTTTAGAAATTTTGGGAAAATTGCCAAATCTGTACATATATACATATATATATATATATTACACATAAGAGAACATAACTAGAATTATTCATTTAATATAAGTCATGTATAACCTTAACTTAGCTATAAAGAATTTATATTAGCATGTTTCTCTCGTAAGGATCACATAATGTAATTATAGCAAATGATTTAGCTCTATACTTTTGGATATTTATTATTTTTATTTGTGGTAGTACTTGAGTTTGTTTAGTTTGCTTAGTTGCTCACTCAACTGGTGTTTTACCACTTGGGTCATGCCTCCTACCCTACTTTTCACTGGTTATTTTGAAGATGATGTCTCATAAACTTCAAACTACCTTCAAACCTTGATCTTTCACATCTCAGTTCTGAGCAGCTAGGATTAGAGACTGTGGGCCAGCTACACTTTGAATTCAGGTCTATTTCTTGGTTATTATATATAAACCAATGAGATGTATCTTATACAAGATCTTGTTTCTGTGGTATGTATTCAGAAAAAGTCTGAGCGTTCAACAAAAGAGAATGTATTTTTATTTTTGCTTTGTGAGTTATGACACTGAACTTGGATTCTCAAATTTATACAGTAGATCCAAGCTTGAACTGAAGTTAAGCAGCTTATGAAGACTCAAGGAGAAAAATTAAAATTGCCAGTACTTTCTGATGATTTTAGCCCATAGGTTACTCTTGCCAATATTTCTACTTACTAAACAACCTGCACAGAGACACTTAGACTTCAATTGAGCCATCACTTCTTTGCTTCTTTTATCCCTTTAATTACAATCCTTAAGCCCAGAGACACAAGTGGATCAGTCCATGAACCATGCCAAGTTCAACTACTATAGTTCAGCAGGTGAAAGTAATTAAAGAAATTTTATTCTTTATTTTTATCCATAGAAAAAAAATTGAAAGGGACCTAAATTACTAATCCATAGGAACAGTTACAAAATTTTAGCAACTTTCCTTAGTCTTGTCACTAAATGACCATTGCGTTAGTTAAAAAAAAAATATGTAGACAACATAGTTTCCTTAGCAAGAAGAATCTATATTGAAAGAGTAAAATGGAAAAGGAAATAAATAGAAGAGGATTCTGTATGATAGGAGGGTGCATAGAATTTAGTCACTTTTGTCTTACCTCAAAATTATCCTTGTAACTTTTACTGAACCTGTGACAGTTAGGAGTTGTACCTGATCTTACAGAAAATATAACTGAAGGGGAAAAAAATGCTACTACTCTTGAGAAAGTTCAAGCATAATTGGAGTACAAGCAAATTGTGAACTGTTTGAGAAAGAATTTGTCTTCCATCATAACACAGGTACTGTGTTACTCATTACCAGCCCCTTGTGTCAGTTTGGGGGGAAGGAGACAGTCACAGAACTTTAATGCCATCAACATCAATTGATGCAGCAAATACAGGCAAGGATGCAAACACATTTGACACCCTGTCTTTACGTTCAAGAATTTACCGCTAGTTAGAAAAATGATAGCTTTATATATAAAATGATGAGTAAGCTGTTATTAAAGGAATTATCTAAGCAACAAGTACCAACATATTTTAAGATAGAAAGAGAACAAGTCTAGTAGAGTTGATCAGAAAGAGATTCTGAAGGCAAATGAACTATGAAGGATTTGTGTAGAGGTGCTAGCAATGTAGAATTTAAGCCTCAAGGGTAATATTAAAGTAACACTGCAATGAAGTGGTCTTGGCTTACACAGATGCTTCGTTAGGATCTTCTAGAGCTGGTAACATTTCAAATTCTGGGTAAATGACTACTTACAAATCATGCAACTCCACTCAAATGTGAGATGAAGCCAGTCATACTTTACAAACTGTCTTCATGTCAACTAAGTAAAGTTATCAATATAATCTTGATAAGACTGGCACTATTATCTCTGTCATATCTAAGAAACAAAACAAACCAAAACAAATAAATCAATAAAAAAATGAATGCAAGAGTTTGTTATTTGGGCAAGATTACATAGGACTACATTCTGTTTGTTCTGCACGACAGCTACAATTCTGAATTTTTTATACCAAGGAATACCTGTAGGTCTTTGTTCCTCCATGGTTAATTATTCCATTTGTAATAACCAGTAATTGTACTGGTTATTTTCATTGTGTATTTCTTAGATACTTGTCTTTTTTTTTTTTAGTAATTTAATATTTCAATGATTAGGTAACATAGATCCTGGCATCTGGGAATGAATTGTCTGCTTTCTATGACATTTACTGAGAGCCAAAGAATTGGTTCAGCTCCTTAGTCAGCTACGCATAATTTTCCATGCATTTTCATTAAATGTTGTAATGAAACATTTAATTTTTTAGCATCTCATAAGTTTGAATAAGTTTTAATCTCCTGTGCCTTACTATTTTTATAGCATTCAATGAATCATTTTCTTTTAAAAATACATTTAAATTTCATAGTTATATATAGGAATTAAATGACATATATAATGCATATGTATATATAGTTATGATTTGAAGGTGGTTTCTCCAAATCTCTATGGCTAAAATTTGGTCCCCAATGTGTTGAGAGATAGTGGGAACTTGAGTTGGGGCTTTAGGTCCAAACCCTCATCTAGGGATTTTTGATGCAGTCATTAGACAAGATTAATTCTCAAAGATGAAAAATTATTGTGCTCATAGGACTAGGTTAGCTACCAGAAAGTGGTTTCTTCCAAAACAAGCCCAGCATTTGTGATCAACTCTTCTTCACATGCGTACCTTCCACTTTCTTGCCATGTTAGGATGTAACATTGACCCTCACCAGGTATAGCCACCAAAGTTTGGTGGCTCACATTTGTAATTGTAACTATTCAAGAGGCTCTCTGAGGTTCATGATTTGAAGCCAATCTTGCAAACAAATACATATGACTCTTATCTCTCTTTAACCAGCAAAACTCAGAAGTTAAGATATGGCTGAAGTGGTAGAATACCAGCCATGAGTGAAAACTCTAAGCATAAATAAACAAGACATCTGGGTTCCATGTGACAATTAGCATGAGTTGCAAATTTCAAGGAAATTTTTAGGAAAATCATTATATACCAAACACTGAACAGTATACTCTACTTTTCTTGGAATATTTATAAATTCTCAAATCAAGTTTCTACATTTGAAATACTAGTTTCTGTTTTGTAAATAAATAAATGCAGTCAGAAATATTTACAAGGTTGTGTAAAACCATACATATGGCAAATGGAAGAACCAGGACATGAATGAATGACTTTCAGCTGAAAAGTTAACAAGTAGATAACTCAATGTGGCCATAACATTATTTCTTGTTACACTAAAGCCGGTCACTATGGCAAATCTATAAATCCAAAATGAAATGTTAGTAACTTTTTTCTGCACAAATAGATTTATTTGTTGACAAAGCTGAGTTTTGAAACTTCTTCATGGAAATAAATGGTGGGTTCATTGCTGTTATCACAGGCTTCATTTTTTGTTGTTTTTTTTTTTTAATTTTTTTTTTTTTTTGGTCCAGTCGTGGGGCCTGAACTCTGGGCCTGGAAACTGTCTCTCAGCTCTTCAGCTCAAGATTAGTGCTCTACCACTTGAGCCACAGCGCCACTTCTGGCTTTTCTCTTTTTGCTTATGTGGTGCTGAGGAATCAAACCCAGGGCCTCAGGCATGCAAGGCAAATGCTCTACCACTGAGCCACCTTCCCAGTCCTCAAACCAATTGGACTCCACTCCCAAATTACTCAAGCTGATTCAAAACTTTGGCAAAGTAGCAGGGTATAAAATTAACCCTCAAAAATCAATGGCTTTGGGGCTGGGAAGGTGGCTCAGTGGTAGAGCGCTTGCCTTGCAAGCCTGAGGCCCTGGGTTCGATTCCTCAGCACCACATAAGCAAAAAGAAAAAAGCTGGAAGTGGCACTGTGGCTCAAGTGGTAGAGCATTAGCCTTGAGCTGAAGAGCTGAGGGACAGTGCCCAGGCCCAGAGTTCAAGCCCCACGACCGGATCCAAAAAAAAAAAAAAAAATCAATGGCTTTTCTGTATGCCAACAATGAGAAAAGTGTGGCTGAAATTAGGAAAGCAACTCCATTCATAATAGCCTCACAAAAAATAAAATACCTAGGAATTAACTTAATCAAAGAAGTGAAGGACCTCTATGATGAAAACTTTAAAAACTTGAAAAAGGAAATCTAAACAGAACTTAGAAAGTGGCAAAAACTTCCAGGCTCCTGGATTGGAAAAATCAACATCGTGAAAATGGCAATACTTCCCAAGGCTATCTACAAATTCAATGCGATACCTATCAAAATTCCAACCTCATTCTTCAAGGAAATGGAAGAGGCAATCCAAAAATTCATATGGAACAATAAAAGAGCCCAAATAGCAAAAACGATCCTCAACAGAAAGAACAGTGCTGGAGGAATATCAATACCAAATTTCAAACTCTACTATAAAGCCATAGTAATCAAAACAGCTTGGTACTGGCACAAGAAGAGACCTCAGGACCAATGGAATAGAGTTTCTTTCTTTCTTTTTAATATTTTTTATTGTGAGAATACCGTACAGAGGAGTTACAATTACATGGGCAAGATAACGAGTACATTTCTTTTCAAGCACTGTTGCCTCCTCTTTGTTTCCCTTTCCCATCCCTTCCCATACTCTCTCCCTTCCCCTACCTGATCCTCCCCCCCAAAGTTGTAAAGTTCATTTTTCCACATAACGACTTGTACATCTCATTGTTGCAATGGGTTCACCTGTATCCCTAGTTAAACAATTTGTTTTTGCCCTTCCCCTCCACAAATTATACCAACATCAAATACAGTGAAAGCCTGGGTTATACCGTGGGGGAGGGACATACAAAGCAACATAGAAATCATCTTATAAATATGTTAGAAACAATCACATGAAAGAAAAAAAAACATTTGAATACTTATCTTAGGGTTCATTCCCCTAACATCAATTTATCTGACCTTTCTGCTTAACTTAGACATATACTAGTTATTGCGAATAAGGGAAACCATGGGACCTATGTTTCTTTGGGCCTGGCTTACCTCATTTAATGCAATTTTTTCCAAGTCTTTCCATTTCCTAACAAATGGGGCAATGTCATTCTTTCTGATGGAGGCATAGAATTCCATTGTGTATATATACCACATTTTCTTGATCCATTCATCTACTGAAGGGCATCTGGGTTGGTTCCATATCTTAGCTATGGTAAATAATGCTGCAATAAACAGTTGTGCTGGTAGCTTTAGTATGGTTTTGTTTGTGATGATTCAGGTAAATGCCCAAAAGTGGGATTGCTGGGTTACAGGGGAGTTCAACCACTTTCCAAAGTGGTTGAACAAGTTTACACTCCACCAACAATGCAGTAGGGTTCCCTCCTGTCCACATCCCCTCCAGAATCTGCTGTTATTAGAGCTCTTGATTATAGCCATTCTAACTGGGGTATCTAAGTGTTGTTTTTATTTGCATTTCTATATTTGCATTTCTTTTATGGCTGGAGAGATTGAGCATTTCTTCATGTGTCTATTAGCCACCCTTCTTTCCTCTTTAGAGAAGTTTCTCTGTAAGTCTTTAATCCACTTATTGGGCAGTTGTTTCTTTGAGGATTTGTTGTTGGGGGATTTAATTTTTTGATTTCCAGGTATATTTTAGATATGAGACCCTTGTCTGTTGTATGGCTAGTGAAGATCTTCTCCCAATCCATGAGCTTTCTATTGATCTTGCTAGCTATATCATTTGCCGTACAGAAGCTCTGCAATTTCATGCAATTCCATTTGTTCAACCTTTTCATTTTTTGTTCTTATGGACTTGCTTTTTTGTTATGGATTTGCATTTTTGAAAGATTTGTAACTAGTTTCATCTGTTCTTAACCAAATGTGCAGTCTCATCATCTGAACTATTCCTTTCTCCCCAGTTTTCACTCCCACCATGTACTTTCTTTCTATGAAAACAACTGCACTAACAGAAGGTATTGGGAAGAATTCTATCTCAAATAGTACTGCCAGATGATGAAATGACACCTTTCTTCTAGTGAATGTGAAGGATTCTTAAAAACACAAATATTAATAGCAACATAAGGCAGGCATGATATAATCCCATGTACTCAAGAGATAAAGATAAGAGGATGGTGGTTTAAGTCAGCCAAGAAAAATCTTAGCTAGACCCTTGTCTTAGTAAATAAGCTGGGTATGGTGGTACACCTCAGAACTCAAACTACACAGAAGGCAGACTTAAAAGGCCCATAGTCTAATGCCAACCTAGGAAAAAAACATGAGATCCTCTCCAAATGTAACTAAATCAGAAGTGGATAAAGTGTGGCTCAAATCCTAGTACTGCTGAGCACTAGTGGCTCTTGCCTATAATCCTAGCTACTCAGGAATCTAGGATCTGAGGATCATAGTTTGAAGCCAGCAGGAGCAGGAAAATACCATTAGACTCTTATCTCCAGTTAAACCATAAAAAGCCAGAAGTGGAATTGTAGCTCAAGTGGTAGAGTGTAAGCCTTGAGAGGAAGCCCTGAGTTCAACCCAAGACCAGCACAAACACAAAACAAAAATAAACAATAACAAATAAACTAAAAATGAAAAATTAAATAAAAATATATTTAATAAAATAAAATAATACAGCATCACATAATACATAGAGCCACTTACTTAAGAGCTTAATCTTTCCCAACTTTTACTTCTTTGCCTCTCAATGAAGGCTGTACATGACTATGCTGTCAACACTACTGGCCACTGGAGATCAGAGGATTCAATGGATGGAAGTGAGAATGCACTATACATAGCATTACTATGTATAAAAAATAGAGCTCTCATAAGCTTGTAAAACCATCTCACTTAGAGTTTTCCTCCTGTAGACTAAAGCTCTATTTTCCTTTCATATGGCCACTTTGAAGCAGACTGAGAAACATAATTTAATTTCACACTGTCAGACTTACCCACAATACAATGCACAACCAGTCTGTGGTACGGCTCATGCACACACCATCCTACTCTCAATGGCTAATCAGGAATGCGGTAGGCATTGTTCAAGACTAGGGAGACTCTCTGTTTCCCTACACCTTCATTTAACTGCATTCAGTGAACCTCCCTCCCTCACAGGTGGTATTTAAGAGAAACATTTCTTGTATGATTTGAAAATGGCAAGGTAATGAAATGAAAATGAAATGTAAATATCAAAGTCCTACTTGTATAAAATTAGGTTGGCTATCTTTCTGAATCTCATTTTTTCACCTCTGTTGAAGAAGAAGGTTGAATTCGAAAACTGAAACATTTTAACAAGCTTTAGCTGGGATCTACCATATGCCATGTTATATTCTTGCAGCTGGTATTATAGAGATGGATGAGACCGTCTTCTCTGCTTCAAGGATGGTGGCATCTGGTTGGGGAATTGTGCATAAGCCAAGAGCAATAATTCAATAGGATGATCACTAGAGGCTGTTCCAGTTATGAATTAAAATGAATGTTTCCCTTTTCCTTGGAATATATGCTATAGAACACACACAAGCTGATAGCAGAAAAATTCAAGCTAAGGCAGACTCCAAATGATAATCATCCATTCCAGAAGATCTATCTCCAAAGATAAAAATGAACATATTTTCTCCTTGGATTTCATGTACAGTTAGTTTGTCCACATAGAGAAAAGCTAATTGCAAGGAAGTTAGTAAACACTTGCTGATATCAAGTAAAGCGTACTGAAAAAAAATATTTATATTTTGTTTCATAAATATTGGGCCATTTCTAAAGCCAACTAGCATTCCATGTGTATGCTGGAAGGTGTCCTACTACTGTTGCAGCAGCAATTATCCTTGATAGATTACTTGTGAGAAGAGGGAAATTTGAGGATTCTCTAAGCAATAACATGATGATAAAATTCCCTCAGTTTAGACTCAAAGCTCATCCTGCCTATGATACTTACTAAACACTTACCTCAAATATTAAATTTACCTAGGCAATATACTGGATCTATCTGTATAACAGTTTAGCTTTCTTTTGATTGAAATAAAATGGTGATCACATTTGATTACCTCACAGAAAAATGGGAAAATATCAAATGCTTGCAGTCTCTTAAAAGGTAAACATGTGTTTAGACATGGGTATATCCTTTGAGAATTATATCACCAGCCCATGAAAATGTAGGGAATACTAAGTTTTGATGCAAAAAAGTATTCATATCAGTTCAGAGCTACTGATGATAACTTTATGTTGATTTTTTTTTCTTTGTGCCAGTACTGGTATTTGAACTCAAGGCTTTGTGCAATGCTTAGATTTTTTTCTTATTCAAGGCTGGGGCTCTACCATTTGAAGTACACCTCCATTTCTGACTTTTGACTGCTTACTTGAAGATCAGAGTCTCTTGGATTTTTCTGTCCAGGCTAGCATTGAACTGAGATCCTTAGATTTCACTCTCCTTAGTAGCTAGGAGTCCAGGCATAGGCCATTGTTGTCTGGCTATCTTGATTCTTAACATCTGGCACAACAAGTTCTTTCAATTACCATTATTTAAGATGGAGGCCTTCCTGTTAATTTTAGTGCTGAATAAGACTTTAAAACTACTTTTCAATTATATACACACATTTATATTTTTGTTTCTATCCTAATGACACACTAGGTCAATTTTAGAAAAGTAAATATCTCTATACTATTTAGTTTTCTATTCCAAAGATATAATTGTTTTCATTTTTTGTTTTCCCTCATGGTACTCAGAATTTTTCTCCAGAAGTTTTGGGCATCTTTTTCTGGCTTTGTTACTAGGTATATCACATTATTTTATATTTTTGCAAAATCCTAATTGCTTTATTCTTCTAGGTAAGTTCTGTAATTATTATTTATGTTGATTTTACATGTAGTATAATATCTAGTCTTCCTTTTTTATAAATGGAAATATTTTTCTGGGTTTGCAATACATGCAATAGTATATTCATTTTGCATATTACAACTCTATCCTTTTGATTTACGTTTCTTCTTCTCATCTTATTTCATTGACTAAATCACCCCCATGTGATCCTGGAAACATACGCACAGCATATCCAAGCTTCTTTGTGTAATTGTAGTCAGATGTGTGATTTAACCCTTATCTATGAGCTACGGGGTAAAAGAGTAGTATTTTGATTCCAGGCCTTAAATATCTGACAATACAGTAAGATCATTCACTTTCTGTCTTCTTATCTATAGCTGGAAAACACTCTGAGGACTTAGTGTAGAACATTCACAAGTTAAAAGAGACGCCTAGGAACCTAAATGCCAAATAGATCTAAGTAACAAATGCTCACCACTAGTCAGCCAGATGTGCTGGTCTGAGTCTGAGGTTGGAGTTGAAGACCAAGCTGGCAACATAATAAGACTCAGTCACAAAAATACTAAACCCACACAAACAAACAAAAAAGAATACTCACACCATTTTAATAATAAATCCCTCAGCCTTTGGAAAAGCAAGACACCGAGACCTACAGAAGAAAGCTATTGAAGACATAGGGAGTCAGTAAGAAGCATTAAGATCTTTGAATTATGGGAAAACTGGGCGGCCACATGCAGAAAACTAAAAGTGGACCCCAGCCTATCACCATACACCAACATCAACTCAAAATGGATTAAAGACCTTAACATTAAACCCGAATCTCTGAAACTACTGCAGGACAGAATAGAAGAGACACTTGAACTAATAGGCACAGGAAGGAACTTCCTGAACAGAGTCCCAGGGTCACAACAAATTGGAGAGAGACTCGACGAATGGGACTACCTTAAAATAAAAAACTTCTGCACAGCTAAATCTATCGCAACCAAGCTAGAAAGACAACCAACTAATTGGGAAAAAATATTTACCAGCAATATATCAGACAAGGGGTTAACATCCTGTATATACAGGGAACTCAAGAAACCAATCCCTCCCAAACCTAGCAAACCAATTACTAAATGGGCAAGGGAACTAAAGAGGGACTTCTCAGATGAAGAAATAAAAATGGCAAAGAAACACATGAGGAAATGTTGATCATCCCTGGTGGTGAAGGAAATGCAAATAAAGACAACCCTGAGATACCACCTTACCCCAGTCAGAATGTCCCACATCCACAAATCAGCCAAGGACAAATGCTGGAGGGGATGTGGAGAAAGAGGAACCCTATTCACTGCTGGTAGGAATGTACACTTATACAACCACTTTGGAAAGCAGTCTGGAGGGTCCTTAGAAAGCTAAAGATTGACCTCCCTTACGACCCAGTCATACCACTCCTAGACATCTACCCTGAACAACAGGAACCAATATACAAGGACACGTGCACCTCCATGTTTATTGCAGCACTGTTCACAATAGCTAGGATATGGAAACAACCTAGATGCCCCACCACAGATGAATGGATCCAAAAATTGTGGTATCTATACACAATGGAATATAATGCAGCCATTAGAAATGACAAAATAATGGCATTTGCAGGGAAATGGATGGAGCAAGAAGGAATCATGTTAAGCGAGGTAAGCCAAGAGCAAAGAGACAAACGGTACATGGTCTCCCTGATAAGTGGATGCTAAATCCAAAATGTTAGGTGATACGACAAAATTAACAGGACTTAAGAAACAAAGAACTCCCACTCATCTGGTCAAACCATTACTAAATATCCCCATGCTGCTGATCACATGTATGGTGTATATGTGTACACCGTTATATGCTATAGACTGTGATAGACAATTTGCTCCAGGAAAGTTAGAATGAACTTGTGACTTTAAATGGGCATTATTATTCCACAATACTGTGAAATGTGGGGAATTATGTAATCACTTAATCACAATTTAAAAAAAAAGAACCTCGGGGAAGGTAGGGAGGGAAGGGATGGTAGGGGGAAAACAATGGAGGGGGTAACAATGCTCAATAGGAAGTGCACTCATTACCTCACTCATGTAACTGTAACCCTCTGTATAGTATCTTTACAATAAAAAAATTTAAAAAATAAAATAAAATTATTTCTTGGCAATAAAAAAATCATAATCTTAAAAAAAATCTTTGAATTACATGTCAGTGTGCACTACAGAGTAACAGACACAGCAAAGTCAGCAAGCAAAGAGATGGACAATCTAATCTAGCCAGATGGTGTCATTCAGAATCCTTAATTGTTTTCCCTGAGCCCTGTCCAGTATCAGAATTGAGTACATGAAGGAAGACTGAAGGTAATGTTGGACCAAATAGCACCAGCTCCCACTTACCAAGTCTAATATAACTACTACCACTATCTAATGGCAAGCTCTCCAGAAAACAGGTTAAAGCTGACCTCCAATAGAACTTCATCTTTCAAGTAGAACCAGAGCCACCTATTGGAAATTGATTCCATTCTGTTCTTTCCATCTTGGAAAAACAGAAATTTCCTATCTACTGGAATTGGCCTATGTCCCACATCTTTGTAACTTTCCTCCCTTCAGTGTCATCATCATCACCACCAATTACAGACACAGCGATGTGTTGATCACTTGACATTGGGCAAAGAATCCATCCTTCTGTTAATTAAGTAGAGTAATATGTACATGATCAGCCATCTCACTGTGTGTCGCATGATCCAAACTCTGCTAGCAGACCGAGCAATGGAATAATGTTTTGAAGGCACATGTGATGCACCAGCATGCAGATGATACTGTGAGGTAATGATGCCCTTCTCCAGAAAGTGGTGCACAACTATGTGAATGAACATCATCATATGGTACTGTCCCCAGTACAGGAGAATAGAAGACAAGAAGTGTAATGAAAGGTGGTCTTATCTCATCCTTGCCCATGACATACTTGGGGAAATTTTATTTCATATTTCTCCTTCATAAGTGTTTGATAATCTAAAAATCCCTTTAAATGTCCAGGTGCTATTTGAAAGCACAGTAGATAAAGAAGGTAGCATCTCTCACAACTTAAGGGAAATGAGAAGACTGAGAAAGAGAAGTTGAAGTAATAATAGCAATAATAACTACAGATATTTTGAAAACAGAGGCTCAAACATCAAATACATAGGGGTTTGGGATAGGAAAGGATCGAAAGAAAATTAGAAAAGGCAGGAAATACGAGCAAGGTGATAAGTGAAGCAGATTTGGGGGAAGAAAGTGGTTAGGATATAGATATGGAGGAAAATCACTGTGGAACAAGGTAGAGGTGTTGTGCAAGAACAAGGAGACTGATTTCAGAAAGTAGAATGGCGTTTGAGAGGGAAAAGAATGTGACAGAAGTCGGGCTGCAAAGTGAGAAGATAAAGCACAAGCTTTTAATGCTAAGAATGCCTAGGGGCCATAGGAAGTCATCAAAGGGTTTTAATCTGGTGAATGAGGTGATTTTCTGTGCAGGGAGCACTCTATATTAGGAACACTCGTTCTTGCATTCTTTGTATTCACTCCAGTCATGGGAGAAAAAAAAAACATTCTTTTGACAGAAAACCCATATCTTCAAGAGATTTATAGGCTGCTGGAGGAATTCCAGTGTAATATTCCAGGTTCAGAACCAAGTGTTCTTTTAAGAAAGGAAGGTTAAAAATAAGATTTTCCTCTCCTCCCCCTACCCCCTCCCCAACTCTGTTTTGCTAGTACTGGGGCATAAACTCAGGGCTTTGTTGCTGACCTTTAGCTTTTTCACTCAAGGCTAGGGCTCTATTTCTGGCTTTTTTGGGTAATGAATTAGAAATACGAGTCTCATGAACTTTGCTGCCTTGGCTGACTTTGAACCCTCAATCCTTATATTTCAGCCTCCTGGGTAATGAATTAGAAATACGAGTCTCATGAACTTTGCTGCCTTGGCTGACTTTGAACCCTCAATCCTTATATTTCAGCCTCCTGAGTTGTTAGGATCACAGCATGATAAGCCTATATAAAAGTGTATGTGTGATCATTTGGGTAAGTGCCTAAAAGTGGGATTGCTGGGTCATAGGGGAGCTCTATGTGCAGTCTTTTGAGGAACCTCCATACTAATTTCCAAAGTGGTTGAACAAGTTTACACTCCCACCAGCAATGCAGTAGGGTTCCTTTTTGACCATATCCTCGCCAGCATCTTTGTTATTAGTTTTTATTTTAGCCATTCTAATTGGGGTGAGGTAGAATCTCATACTAAAGCTAACATGTTTATCGCAGCATTATTTACCATAGCTAAGATTTAGAACCAACCCAGATGCCCCTCAGTAGATGAACGGATCAAGAAAATGGAATTCTATGACTCCATCAGAAAGAATGACACCACCCCATTTGTTAGGAAATGAAGACTTGGAAAAAAATTGTATTAAGTGAAGTAAGCCAGATCCAAAGAAATATAGGTCCCATGGTTTTCCTTATTTGCAATAACTAGTATGCATCTGGGATAATCTTACTTGACAATGAGAAAAGGTCAAAATCTAAGCACATATGACCATATAAGATGATACTAGTGAAATGAATCCCAAGATAGGGACACAAGAAGCTTTATCTTTGTTGCTGCTGTTTTTAATATACTTATAATGTACTATGTGATTTTTTTGTTTTGTATGTTCTTCCTCCATGGTATATCCCCTGTTGTCACTGTATTTGATTTTGGTATGCTGCATCTTGTATATACATTTTTCTAATTTGGGGAGGGGAAGGGAAATAACAAAATGCTGAAACAAGGATAAAAGTTGTCTCATTGTAACAATGAGATGTTCAAGATACTATGTTGAAAAAAAACTTTACAACTTCTTGGGGTGGGGGGAGTTGAGGTGGGGAGGGAAGGAATGGTAGAGGAAAACAAAGGAGGGGGTGACAATGCTTAAGAGGAAATGAACTCATTACCTTGCTCATGTAACTCTAACCCCTCTGTATAGTATTTTTACAATAAAAATATATATTAAAATGTGTAGGTGTTTTATTTTTATTTTTTGAAAGTATATTTGTTTTTAAAAATTTGGTCGAAGTAAGAGGAGATATTTGCAGAGTTTTGGAAAACCAGTAATAAATAAATAGGCTCTCCAGAAACAGACATTACAATTTTTGAAGAAAATTTTATTTAAAAAATTAATGCTGAAATAAGGATACAGGTTGACCCATTGTAACAATGAAATGTACAAGACACTATGTTGAAAATGAACTTTAGAACTTGTGGAGAGAAGAGAGGAGTTGGGGAGTTGGGGAGGGAAGGGATGGTAGGTGATAAACAAAAGAGGAAGTAACAAGGCTCTATAGGAAATGTACTCATTACCTTACTCATGTAACTGTAACCCCTTTGTACACTATTTTTACAATAAAAACATTTAACAAATTAAAAAATCAAAACCAGGATATAGAATTGTGAATAGTGGTTATGATGTGAATAAAAGTAACTTAGGTTTCTGGCCTGGGATGTAGCTCAGTGGCAAAACACTTGCCTAGCAAGTGCAGCGTTCTGAGTTTGGTCCCCAGTACCAAAAAAGAAAAGACAAAACAAATATATAGTTTAAAAAACTTGATTTTTTCGGGCTGGGAAGGTGGCTCAGTGGTAGGGTGCTTGCCTTGCATGCAGAGGCCTTGGGTTCGATTCCCCAGCACCACATAAGCAGAAAAAAAAAAAAAGCCAGACGTGGCACTGTGGCTCAAGTGGTAGAGCTCTAGCCTTGAGCTGAAGAGCTGAGGGTCAGTGCCCAGGCCCAGAGTTCAGGCCCCATGACCGGACCCAAAAACAAACAAACAAAAAAAAAACTTGATTTTTCTAATACTGCCCATCATTTTTGATTTATAAATTTCAATAGTCATTATCAATTTTGTAATCAGGTCAAAATGTAATTATCATTGTATATATGGACAGGAAACCATGTTTCCAATTTACCAGTAATGGAAGACAACCTCTAAGAACTTTGTTTAGGTAATAAATAGAGCATATACCATGCCAGTATTTTGATGGGTTGTTCTATTTATCAGTGTAAGAAATCACAACAAAATAAGTAAGAATAAAATAAAGGGAAGAAGAGTTTCTGAAAACTTGACATAATCTGTAGGAAAATAAATAGAAAAAAATAAAAGCTTAAAAGTAAAAAAGTCAGTTCATAAAAAAGTTAGTTCATAAAAATTAGTTCATAGTTGGGCCACTCACTAGTGACCAAAAGAAGACAAAGTAAAATGAGATATCATTATCAACAGCCAAATTAAAGAAGCTTTTCATAATATATGTTATCAAGGTCACAATGAAATAGACACTTATCAATTATTGTTGTAGCTCTTCAGAATGCACATTTTAATCATATATAGAAATATTCATTTGGGTTTTTTTTTTAATGTTTGGGGAAAGTTATCCTATGTAATTTGGCTTTATGAAGAGAAGCCTATCTGTGCACCAAAAATTTGCTTTCTTACTCCATAGGTCAGAGTTGTTACTGAAAAGTGGTTTTCTCAGCTGCTTTTTAAGACTTAAATGGAACAGATGACTAAATTCCAGTGACTGGAATGGGGACAGAATTTAATGTAAGCCTCACTTGTGACTGGTTGGACATTCTAGATTCAAGACCTGGATTATATTTACTGATACATGAAAACCTTGAACATGTTTCCAGGTTTTCAGTTAATCATCTGTGAAACTTACTGTACAGATAGGCACTACTGTACCTACCAGAAACTTAAAGAGTTTAAAATAAGTAATTTGGTTGCAGGATTCCAGAGGGTTTGGATATGGTTCATATGGGTTCTATGAAAGAACCTTGAAGTGAGCTATTACCTATATAAGTAAAAGTCTATGACTATAAACTGAAACTGAAATAGAAGATAGCAAAGATATTTTAAGAAAAAATTCTTAAGAAAATATCCCTTGAACCCTATTGCATTGTTGGTGGGAGTGTAAACTTGTTCAAACACTTTGGAAAGCAATATGGAGGTGGTCCCACTTGTAATTCTAGCTACTCAGAAGGCTGAGATCTGAGGATCGGGGTTCAAAGCTAACCCAGGCAGGAAGAGACTCTTACCTTCAATTAACCACCAGAAAATCAGAAGTGGCCCTGTGGCTCAAAGAGGTAGAGTGCTAGTCATGAGTGAAAAAGCTCACAGACAGCACCCAGGCCCAGAGTTCAAACCCCATAAAAAAGGAAGGAAGGAAGGAAGGAAGGAAGGAAGGAAGGAAGGAAGGAAGGAAGGAAGGAAGGGAGGGAGGGAGGGAGGGAGGGAGGGAGGGAGGGAGGGAGGAGAGAAAAAAAGAAGTAAAGAAAGTAAGAAAGAGAAGGAAAGAAAGAAAGAAAACGAAAGAAAGAACAATGAGAAGTACAAAATGTCATGTCAAAACCAGCTTTACAATGTCGGTGTGGGGGGGGGGAGGGGGTTATGATTGGGTGGGGGGGAGGGGGAGGCTGGGAAGGGAGGTGAAGGGTAAACAAAGGTGGAGGCTGCAATGCTTGGTAAGAAATGTATGCATTATCCTGCCCATGTAATTGTAACCCCTCTGTACAGTATGTTCTCAAATAAAATAAAATAAAATTTAAAAAAAAAAGAAAAGAAAGAAAGAAAATAGCCTTTTTTTTTTTACTAGACATCTATTTGGCTTAATCAGTATCTTTAAAAATGTATTCTTTAACAAGAATTTAAATAACATTTATTCTACAAATAAAGGACTATGATAAGAAAACTACAAACATCAATTTTTAATCTTTATAACAAACCAGTAAGAGATATTCTATTGCCAATAATTTACTGCTGAGCTCTGGTAGTCCAAGGCTAACCAGACAATAAATCACCAAAACAGAATTCACATCTAGGCACAGGTTTTGCTGTCTCTTGCCATATCAGGGGAAAACTGTCCTATAATGTTATTTTTAATACTGCATTATATTTTTATAACATAGTGTTTACTTATATAGAGCAATCACAGCGATGAACTACAGTTTCTTCCTGTAGTGTCAGAAGGTGACTAGGACGGATATTAATCATGATTTAAGTCAGAAAAAAAATGAGGATCATCAAAAGTGGCATTGAGAGGAACACATAGTTGAGGTTCATATCTTGGTTTGATGATTTACTGATTCACCACTCCTTTCCTTGCTGTTTTCCCTTCAAAATAATTTGAAAGCAAAATTTCTCAGTTCTATCCACGTTAGTGGAGTGATTTAATCAAAGAGATTCACTTAAAAAAATCAGAGTTAAGCAATCCATAAAATTACTAGGGATGTTTGATTTCAATCTTTCAGGTAACCCATTTACTTATTAAGAGTCATAGGGCTTTTGAAGCTTGACACAATTGAACAGGATGACTGGCTAGAACATGGAAGTCCCTTTCCCCCTTCATCTTCAGCCAGCGAATTGGATTGCTCCTTTGCCAGCTAGTGAGAAGGACGTGTCAGGACATTGTGTTGGCAAGAACCCATCAAAAAATATGTTGGAGAAGACCCTGGGGCAGCAAGAAGGTGACCTGAGTTCAAGTCCTGTATAAATTCCCAGCTTCTTGGGGGAGCTAAAATAAATCATTTATACCTTTGGACCTCACATTTCTTGTCTGTTGGATCTGGAAATTTGAAGGAACATATTTGGAAGTCTCTCCCAGTTTCTCGAATCCTTCAGTGATCTAGAACTCTTCCTCTGTCTATCTATATGGTTTGAGGCAAGGTAGACTTCATTTTCCTCATCAGGAATCTAGGACCAGTAACATTTATCTCTCTGGATTGAAGAAAGCACCAGAGAAGATACTAATCTCAAATGTCTTTAAACACAAAATAGGCATTAGAATTTATAAGTATTTACTACCATTAATTACTTAGGAAAATATGATTAAAGATGTCAGCGAGAAAAAAAATTGCTCCTGTTATTTGTAAATCTTTTAATGGGTTAAATGTTTGGACATCTGGTGAAATACTAGCTTCAGCTGTTTAAGTAACATCTCCTTGGGTCAAATTTCTCTCCTCTGTCCAGTTCATCTGCTCATAGCTTGTCACGATAAACACTTCTGAGTTACCAGCAAAGAGTACACAGCAACAGGAGAGGTCAGCATCTTGGATCTTGACTAGACAATAATACCAGACCAAACCAACACCCAGCTATCCACTTTTTTATCTCCAACTTTTTTTTTAATCTCCAACTGCCTGGCCACCCTGCCCCACCCTTCTCGGCTGTGTGGAGCCCATAAACATTCCTGACAAGATGCAAGCAGAAGGTTAGAGATCAGAGCCATCCTTAAGTGACAAGAGACAACCTAATGAGAGGAGAGAAGAGACAACCTAATAGGTAAAAATAATGCCAGGTGGAAAATCCAGGTGTCCCTTACTTTTGGTTCTGGGAAAGTTGAATGTGCCTTGTGATTCTATTACTCCTTAGGATAGAATCATCTTCCTTTGTGCCTTGGAGATCAGGACATTTAGCTTATCTAGGCACACCACTGATATTTTCCTAAACCTTCAGCAGAAATTACTGCATGATATCAACTTTTTAAAAAATATCTCTGATTGGATTAATGGTAAATGATCTGAATAAATACTTCTCAAAAGTACAAAAAGCCACGGGGAGGGAAGGGATAGTAGGGGAAAAACAAAGGAGGGGTAACAATGCTCAATAGGAAATGTACTCATTACCTTATTCATGTAACTGTAACACCTCTGTACAATATCTTTACAAGAAAAATATATATTATTTAAAAAGTACAAAAAGCCAATACATACATGAAAAAATGCTCAGTAACTTTATCCACCATGGGAATACTAATCAAAAGTATTGAAATTTTATCATACCCTAGAAAAATAAAAAAATTGCCAAGGTTGTGGAGTATAAGGAAATTGTATACAATGTTGATAGAAATATAAATTATTACAGATATTATGGAAATCAATATAAAGATTCCTCAAAAAATTAACAATAGAACTATCATATGATCTAGTTATACCACTTCTAAGTATATAACTGAAAGAAATGAAATCATAATGCAAATGAAATATCTCCATATCTATGTTTATTATGATAGTATTCATAATATCTATATTGAATAAACCTAGGCAGCTACAAATAGAACATGGACAAAGAAGTGATCACAATAAATTATTATTTGCCATGCAGAATAGAACTCTGTAATTCACAGGAAAATGGGTGGGTTAAGGGAAATAAGCCAAGCAAAGGGAGATAAATAAGATAACTATCCCATGTTTTCTGTCATATGAAAAAATTAAAGAAAAGTAGAAGTGGAAATATTAGGCATTAGAGACTAGAAAGAGCTCAGGAGAGTGTGAATAGGGGAGGCAGGGAGGGAAGAAAAGAATGGATGTAATCAATGTAACACATGCATGTGTGGAATTGCCACATTATTTTGTACAATTAATCATTTCAAATATATTCATAATTTTCATAAAAATATCTGTGAGTTTGTCGTATAGTGAGTCGTCTTTTTGTTGTTGTTTTTAATTGACTCTGAAGCAATCATACAGCAAGGAGCATCATACTGAGGAGCCCTTGGATGCCCAGCTGAGGATTTTAAGCCTTCAACTTTGGAAGATTTATATATGTTTCAAAGGGAATTATGGAAACTGTGATTTACTCTCCAAGCTCCATGGAAAATAAGCTGATTGTATAAATTCTCCGTAAATTCCTTCTTTGCTAGTCTGGGAGTCCATGTGCTTTTCTACTTTTTTAAATGTTTGGTTTTGTAGAAAGACAAAGGTTTGGTCACCTTGTATCTACTGCAGGTCAGCTCACACATTCTCAAAAGCCACTTTCTCCAGTCCTTAATACATCAAAAGAGCCTTCATAAAAATTAACTAGATTATGCTATATCTGTACAATGTTAATCATGATTATTATATTTATGTGTTAATTATGAAATTTCAGATGATAATTTTTTAATTTTCCTCGATGTTGTTATTCATATATCTGAAACATGCATTCTTTAATTCATAAAATAAAAGAGAAGAAGCCTAGTCTCAGGCAAGAGGAAAAGAAATGATGTTAGCAGGAAATGGTGTTATTACAGGATAAGAGAAATTGATTCGACAGTTTTCACATTAAGTAGAAAAAAGGTATTTTTTCTGTTACTGTATTCTTTTTTAAATTATTATTATCTTTAAATAGTTTTACAAAGAAGTTGTCATGTAACAAAACAGTTTATGAATACAGTCCACCTTGATCAATGTCACCTTTGCCAACATTCTTTATTAATAAAGCCATCTGTTTCCTCTATGACAATCCCTTACTTTATTATGTTTCTTACTTTATTATATTTTCTTTCTCTTGCTTTGTCTAAGTAAGACATTTTGCTCATTCATTTGACCCACAAACACTAGTGTCCCTTTATGTGCCCAGTGCTGTGTACAGTGGAGTTTGGCAAATAAATAAAGTGGATTCTGCTTTGAAGGATATGAGGCAATGGAAATTGTCACACATTTCTGGTGGGAGAGCAAAACTGTTTACTATAATATAATAATAAAATGGTATGTGTAGTATTTCCACTTCCATGTAGCTATTGTATATTTGTGCATGTTGAATACATACAATCACAAGTCACATACCAGACTATTCAGAGTAATCTTCTTCAATAAAAATTGAGAAACCAAGAAATTCAAATAAACATGTAAATGAACTATAACTACATAGACCAACCAGTATTACTGCATTTGAAAGCTTAATTATGATTAGAAAATACAAGTCAAGTGTCAATGATTCACACCTGTAATCCTAGCTACTCAAAAGTCTGAGATCCAGAGGGCTGTTATTTATGGTAAGCTGAGGCAGAAATGGCTAAGAAACAATTGTCAGAAATATCAGCAAAAAGCATGTCAAGTGGTAGCAGCAGCTCAGTGAGCTGAGCAAGTGTGAAGCAAAACACATCACCAAAGACTACTTCTAATATGGTTTCATTTTTATATAGATTAGGACAGTCAAAACAATACTCAAAATAATATCTATGGCAAATTGCAAGGCAGATGAGGAAATAAAATGTATTCAACATTCAGGATTACAATTACATTGCAATGAGGTAATTAGAAGACTTAACGAGTACAGGATATTTGGAAAGCATTAAAGCTATTGGGGATGTGATGGTATAGAAGTAATACCTAAACTATTTTTGGGGGCAGTACTGGGTTTTGAACTCAGGGTCTGTCTGGTGTTTGCTAGGCAGGCACTCTACCCCTTAAGCCATTCCCAGTTAATTTGTATTATTATTTTTAAGTCATAGAAATATAATATAGTGGATGTATGTGTAATAGCATTTCAAGTAAAAGGGATAAAAAAAGATACACAAAAATGAAATAAAATGCTTACCAAAAAATAAATTTTATCTTCAAAACTCAGAAGTTTACTGTTACATGGGTCTTTATAGATTGCCCTGATGTCTATTCATATACCTTTTGTTTTGTTTTGTTTTTAAATAAGTTCCAAAGATTAAACGTAGGCCTTGTATATGCTGACAAACATCTTGCCACTGAGCTATGTTCCCAAACTCCTTTCCATGTTGGTTCGTCTATTCTAATTTTTCTATTTTACTTGTGCCTAACAAGACTCCATTCCTACTCCAAGTGACCATAGTTTATGCACAATTCTTGTCTCTGGAGCTGAGGGGGGATGGGAGGATCGATAGGAAGGGATGGGAAAGGGAAACAAAGGAGGAGGCAACAATGTACTCATTACCTTGCTCATTTAATTATAACCTTCTGTACGGTATTTTCACAATAAAATTTTAAAAAGAGGGAGATAAAAGAAAAAAAAGTATCTTTCAGTTAGAAGTCAAGTCTCAACATCTCAGCTTCTTCGAACTTTGAGACTCTAATATGACAGATGGTCGGTCAGCAGTTAAAATCTCAAAGGTTGAAAGCCAGACCCAAAGAAACATAGGTTTCATGGTTTCCCTTATTTACAATAATTAGTATACATCTAGGATAATCTTAGCAGATAAGCAGAATAGCTAAATAGCTATGTGCATATAACCATGAGATGATGCTAAGCAAAATGAATTCCAAGACACGAACACAAGAGGTTTTTCTTTGTTGTTGTTTTTACTGTACTATGTGATTTCTTGTTTCTTTGTGTGTTCTTCCTCCTATGGTTGCTGTCACTGTATTTGATTTTGGTATCCTGGTATTGTATGTATGTTTTGTATTGTATGTATGTATGTTTAGGGAAGGGAAGGGGAACAACAGAATGGTGAGACAAAAGACAAGGGGAAACCAATATAATAGCAATATACACAAGACAATAGGTTAGAAATGATTTGTACAACTTGGGGGGCAGGCACTGAGGGGAGGGAATGTAAGAGAAAAAGGAGGGAAGGGGTAGCAAGTTTGACAAAAAATGTACTTATTACTTTCTTATGTAACTGTAACCCCTCTGTATATCATGTTGACAATAAAAAATAAATAAAAATTAAAAAAATTCTAAGGTTGAAGATGAGTTACCATTCTATACCAAGAAGTCAGGAATATTGAGCTATTCCATTCTGCAGGGCAGAGGTCATAGTTAATGCCATATTAATCAGACATTTGAAATGGCAGACATTTCTTTCAAGTGTGACTCTATATTATCCTAAATGTCTTATATTCCTTTATATCCATATTCTTTTTGTGTGTGGCTGCATATAGTAGATGCTTTATAAATATTTTTAGACAAGCTAACTCCTATAATCCTCATAAAATGGCCAGTGCTAAGAAATAAGAGAAATGTATGTGTGCATGTAAGGTGCGTGTAGTAAACTATAGACAATTTAAAGATACAATGTATGCCTCAACTAGTTGCCTTTAACTTTAACATTTTATATGTGTCATAACTACAACATCAGTATTAATTCATCATTAGTGCCTAGTTTCAGATTGCTTTAAGATTTAATAATTTTTGTTTTGCTTGTGTTTTGGTTTTGCAAGACAAGGGCTTGATCTATGGTCCAAACTGGCCTCAATTTCATGATCTTCCTACATCAAACTCCAAGTGCTTTTATTACAAGTATACCTACCTTGAATTTCCTATTTTTGCATAAATATCTTCATTCTGTCATGAATCCATCTAGGATACCACATTAAATTTAGAACTGCTTTGCTTACATAAATGGTTTTATAATATAAGACAGAAGTTTACATTATTTCCAGTCCACTGATGAATGGAAAAATATTCATTTAGACAGAATAGAAGCCCCACACAAAAGACTTCCATCAGAAGGACAGAAGACACTGCATTGGCCTGGGCTGTATCCTGGAAAGTTGGAAAGAAAATCTTGCAATGATATGTTCTGAGCCTCTTTTGTATGTCCTCTCTTAGTATATCTACAAGTAACTAAACAAATCATATAAGCATGTAGTTACGCATTCAACAAAGCATCCATTTTGTTGATTGATTTTTTTGACGAATCACCAAGAATATACACGGGGAAAGGGACATTGGGACATTCATATCAATAAATGATATTACGAAAACTGTATATCCACAGTCAGAAGAGTTAAGTTACAGCTTTACTTTATTTCCTACACAAAAATCAATTCAAAATCAATTGAAGACTTGAATAGAAGGCATGAAAAGCTACTAGAAAATAAAAATAGGGGGGAAAACTCAATGGCATTGGTCAGAGAAATGAGTTTTCAGAATTGCACCTCAAAAGCAAAGGCAACAAAAGAAAAAGTAGACAAATGTGAGGGTATAAAACTAGAAAGCATCTCCACAGTGAGATAAATTATTGTAAAGTGATAAGAGAATCAAAATGTATATATGTATACATATGCATGTATATATACATAACATATACATGCACATATACATGCATGTATATACATATATATATATATATATATATATATATATATATGTTTGGAAACAATGCACCTGGGAAAGGGTTAATATCCTAGTCAGACATAAATTATCTTAGACACTTAGAGGCTGAGATCCAAAGGATGATGGTTCAAGGCCAACCTGGGCATAAAGCCATTCTAGACCCCATTTCAAAAATGCCCAGCAAAAAGCAGGGATGCTAGCATGGATCAAGGAGTTGAGCACCAGCCTAGCAAGCAGAAGGCCCTGATTCAAACTCCAGTACCTCCAAAAATATTTGACATCCAAAATATTCAAGAAACCCAAACAAGTCAATAGAAAAAAATGAGTACAAAACTTAAATGCATCTTTTTCAATTAAAAGAAAAAGACATGGAGGCTAGAATTAGCTAAGGTGAGAGCCTTTGCCTTCTATTTGTGAGGTTCTATCTCTAGGAGGACATCTCTGCCTCTTCCACTTGAATGTGGGCTACTGTTTAAGTCAGATGCAGACATTACTAGCTTTTTTTTTTATAACTAACTGTACTTAGCAAATAGTAGGTGCTTGAGAAATACAGATTAGAAGGTATGGGGCAAACACCGAATAAAGAGTGAGGAGAACTAAATGCTAGCTTATAATGTAACCACTTATGTGCCTTTGGGTTAATTTTTCTAAGATTTTAACTCTTCATCAGCAAGTTAGAAAGACTGAATGACATAAATTTCCTTCCTTCTCTGCCACTGTCTGGAAAAAACATTAGGGCATATAAATAATCTCTATTTTTTTATTTCATAATCATAATAAGTAGCCAGTATTTCAGCCATCTGTGGCATTTAACACTCACAGGTATTTACTTAAATACAAATGGCAATTGGCTCTTAAAATAGTCAGCTTTTCAGTAAAGAAGTCTTTGCAGGTGCAAATAGATGAGCCATTTTGTGGTAAGTCGCCATGAGAACACCAGAGGATGAGCGCAACATAAGACACCATTGGAGCTTTCTTTCCACTGTCATTTCTGGCAAGATATAAGGACATGGCTAGTTTGCTTTTCCACCTGTCCCATGGACACCAGTGTAGTAAAGCACTTTGTGATCACATCTCCCTCTAGTGACTGAAGCTTTCATATGGTGCAGTCTCTGGTGGCACATGAGAAAGAACCTTTACTATAAAAAACACACTTAAAAGCTAAGTTATTAATTCTGTAGTAATTTAAGAAAATGCCATTGCTCTGAGAGAGAGAGAGTTCTTTGGGTTTCTACTGTGTATCAAGAGGACTGAACCTTATTAGGTACTGCACCCTGTCCAAGAAACAAATATTTCAAATTCATGTAGAATACATCAGACCTGCCAACTCACAAAGTCTCAAATCAATATATGATATTCAGGGAAAATTTCCAAAAAAAATCATCCCTAAGCTAGTTATTTTACTATGCATCCATAAGATTTATTCTGGTTGAAATATCCATAAAGTATATTTTATACTAAGGAAAAAATGGATGAGGAATTAATCTTTCAATCTTATACAAGAGCCAAAACATAAAGAAAGTAAGATAAACCAGATAGAAAATGTATATTACTTAACCCTACTAGAAAGCTGGTAAAATACTATCTCCTTTTTCTGGCACATGTGTTATCCTTTCTTCATTATTTTAAGTAGTTGTACAAAAGGTTTCATTTACACATGTCAGTCTGTAAGTACAGTTCATCTTGATCAATGTCATCATTCTCATCCATCTAACCTTTCTTCTGCAACAGTCTAATATGCTTCAAAGGAAATTAATTGTAAGGCATACGAACAGTTACTAGTGACAGGACTTGTGACAAACAAAATAAGAAGGTATGTTATGCATTGGCCTAGAACTTACTTGAGGTCTCTTACATAAGCTGTAAGACAATGATACCATCTGAGACACTAACTTCAGGACATACCATCTTTCAATAAAATAGCTCCCTATTCTTTCTGTTAAGCAGAATTTTAGAACATAGATTTTAGGATCTCCTTGACCTTAAGGAAAGTATTTGTAGTCACAAGCATGCTCATTTAAGTATCTTTCTTTGTACTGAAACTATTGCACTTGAAATGGAAGCTACTAACAGGACTTTGGGGAAGAAGGGATTTTCACCAGCTCACTGGGAAGTCCCTGTGGTTTCTAAGGTTTCTAAGTTCCATTTCTCAGCTCATTTCATGAAGCTCTTAATACAGCTGGATCTACCATTTCAGACCAACTTAGGCAGACTTGTTTTTCACCAGTGACCTTGCAACTGAAGAAGTGAAGTTCATAATTTCTCGATAGTTACAGAATATTGGATTGGCTTAGATCCTAAAACTGGTCTATTCATCTTACTTTAATAACACAGAAAACTAATATGTAGAGTGGGAATGAGTGTTTCTAAGAACACAGAGAGAGAAGAGGCAGAAGAAATTTACTATTCTAGTTGTGTGTGTGTATGTGTGTGTGCACACACGTGCATTCTTTAGCATAGACCAGATGTAATATTTCCAAATAAATGTTCATTTTTGGCTATTCAAAATATACTATCAGCCAGGCACTGGTGGCTCACACCTGCAATCCTACCTGCTCAATTGGCTGAGATATAAGGATGGATATTCAAAGCCAGCTCAGCAGGAAAGCCCATAAGACTCTAACCTCTAAATACTAAGACAAAAATAAAATAAAATAAAAACAAAAGAAATCTAAACCGTAAAAGAAATGCAATTCAAAATTACATTGAGATTCTACCTTACCCCAGTTAGAATAGCCATTATCAAGAAAACTAACAATAACAGATGCTGTCTAGGATGTGGCCAAAAAAGAACACTACTACACTGTTGGTGGGAATGTAAACTGGTTCAACCACTCTGGAAAGCAATATGGAGCTCCCATGTGATCCAGTAATCCCTTGCCTGGGGACTTACCCAAATGATCACAAACAAGGCTACATGAAAGCTACCAGCACAACTATGTTCATTGCAGCATATTTACCATAGCTAAGATATGGAACCAACCCAGATGCCCCTCAATAGATGAGTGGATCAAAAAAATGTTGTATATATACACAATGGAATCCTATGCTTACATCAGAAAGAATGTCATCACCTCACTAATAAGGAAATGCAAAGACTTGGAAAAATCGTATTAAGTGAAGTAAGAAAGATAGGCTCAGAATGACATCACCCTACTTGGTTAGGAAATGGAAAGCCTTGGAAAAAATTATATTAAGTGAAGTAAACTAGGCCCAAAGAAACATAGGTCCCATGGTTTCCCTTATTTGCAATAACTAGTATAAGTTTAGGACATGCAGAAAAGGTCAAAAGCTATGTACATATGACCATATGAGATGATGTTAAGTGAAATGAACCCCAAGACAGGGGCACAAATGGTTTTATCTTTCTTGATGTTGTTTTTAATGTTCTTATAATGTACTATGTGATTTTTTTGCTTCTTTGTATATTCCTCCCCCATGGTAGAACCAGTGTTTTCATTGGATTTGATGTTGGTGCCCTCATGTTATATATACATTTTTTATAATTTGGTGAGGGGAAGGGAAAAAACAAAATGCTTAAACAGGGATACAGGTTGACCCATTGTAACAATGCGATGTACAAGACACTATATTGTAAATAAACTTTACAACTTCAGCAGGGGCGGGGGTATTTGGGGTGGTGGGGAAGGAAGGGATGATAGGGGGAAAACAATGGAGGAGGCAACAATGCTAGATAAAAAGTGTACTCATTACCTTACTCATGTAACTGCAACCCCTCTATACAGTATTTTTACAATAAAAATGTATTTATGAAAAGAAACATAGGCTACATGGTTTATTTCATTTGTAATAATTAGTATATGTCTAGGCTAGTCCTAGCAGAGGATCACAATAGCTCAATAGCTATGTATATATGACCATATAGAATAATGCTAATCAAAATAACTCCAAGAAACAGAAACAAAGAGGGTTTTTCTAAGATATTGTGCGAAGTTATTTCTTTTTTCCTTCATTTTTTTTCACTTGGTTTATTCCTTGTTGTCACTGTTTTTGATTTTGGTATCCTGTGTCTTGTATATACATTTATCTGATTTGGGGAAGGGAAGAGGAGTAACAAAATGGTGAGACAAAGAACAAAGGGTGAACCATAAGTACTCATAAGATACTATGTTGGAAAAGAACTTTACAACTTGGAGGGAGGGGATTCTGAGGAGAGGGGAAGTGGGAGAAAAAAAGGGAGGGGTAACAATGCTCAACAAGAAATATACTCATTACCTTGCTTTTGTAACTGCAACACCTCTGTACATAACTTTTACAATAAAATAAAATTTAAAATAATAGTTAAATAAAAAGGAAACCAAAATTGGAGCTTTAGCTCAAGTGGTAGAGCTCTATCCTTGAGCACTAAAGTTCAAAGACAGAGCCCAGGTCTTGAGTTCAAGTCCAGGTCCTGAATTCAAGCCCCAGGCCAGATACACACACACACACACACACAGGCACATGCACGCGTGCACACACACACACACACACACACACACACACACACACTCACACACATTATCATTCAACAGATATTTAAAGTCCTTTTTAGATATTATATCTAGCCTAGAGCCCGTTATTCGTGGTTTATGTGCATTGAGAGATCAGCTTATTGAATTCTGCATGTATATCCAGATCCAGAATTAAGCAAATACTTGGCACATAGTAGGTGGTTCCTATTTTTGTTATAAGTTAGTAAATGTTTATCTTTTCATAGAATATTTCTAATTGAAAATAGAAATGGTACAAGACAAAGATCAGCCAGATGCTAGTGTCTCATGCCATTAATCCCAGATACTAAGGAAATGGAGATCTGAAGATGGAAAACAGCCCAGGCAGATAAATCCAAGGGCTCTAACCTCCAATTAACCCAGCAAAAAGATGGAAATGGCACTATGGCTCAAGCAGTAGAGTACCTATCTTGGGAAAAACAAACTGAGCAAAAGTGTGAAGCAACAGAGTTCAAGGCTCAGTACTGGCACACACAAAAACAATGTTTTGAAAACCATTGGTTGAGATGTAGATCCCACATCATGTGACTCGAAGTTTTTTTCTCCTCCTCTCAGGTCTTGAGTCATTTGAGCAAGGAGACCATCTCATTTACCTTAGAATTCTGTAGCAACATTGAGAATTATCTGACCATATTTAAAGATATTTCCCTTTGGAAGGAAATATATTTGGACCGTTATAGTTCATTTCTTAAGGAAAATCTCACCTATTTGAGTTTCTTACTATATTTCACTTTAACACATCAAGCTCAGGTTTTCCAAGTTGTGTCTAATCACTGGAAAAAATCAAGAGTTGTTGCATTGATTCCTGCCAGCACAAATAAAGAGAGGCCCTTTCTTCTATCCCTACTTGTCCTTCTCTCCAGCATACTTAATCAACACTTTAGGGTATTAAAATGAATGTTCCTCTATGAGACAAATCAGATGGAAACTGAGCAAAATGTTAGAACAGGATGAATATTACTTCTTTATTTTATTGTGAAAATACCATACAGAGGGGTTACAATTACATGGGCAAGATAATGAGTACGTTTCTTATCAAGCATTGTGTTGCCTCCTCCTTTGTTTCCCCTTCCCATCCCTTCCCATACCACCCCCTCCTCCCCCTACCTGATCCTCCACAGCCCTCCCCCCCACCAAAGTTGTAACTTTCACTGTATTTGTTGCTGGTATAATTTGTGGAAGGGAAGGGAAAAACCAAATCGTTTAAATAGAGATACAGGTGGACCCATTGCAACAATGAGATATACAAGTCATTATGTTGAATACTACTTCTTTATGCAGCCTTTGTGATAGATTTGCTGTTGCTGTTTTGTTGGGATCTAGCCAATAAGCAACGAACTGTATTGATCATAAAGTACGGTATATGCAAGGGAGGAGTCCAATGGTATAACTTCTTTGGACAACTAATTTACAGATTAACAAAATGAATACCAGGAAGCTGGAACATATCTTGTCAGGGGTAGGGTCAGGTCAACAGGAGGGGGTTAGAAATGAAAAGGGGAAGGGTGGGCAGTCATAGCATTCAATGTATATTGGAACTAGATAAATTGAAGGGATGGATGGAGTTGAGGGAGAGGGGGGAGAATGAGGTGGCACTGATTAAGATACATTGTCCTCACAAACATACGTTGAATTGAAACCCCTTGGTATAACTACTTAAGGATCATTAAAAAGAAAAAGCTTGGTGCCAGTGTCTGAAGCTTGTGATCTTAGCTATTCAGGAGGCTGAGATTTGAGTATTGCAGTTAGAAACCAGCCAGGGCAGGAAAGTCCATGAAACTCATCTCCAGTAATCCACCTAAAAGCCAGAGTGGAGCTGAGGCTCAAGTCGTAGAGTACCAAGGAGCCTTGAGCAAGAAGAAGCTCAGGGAGCGCGCCCTGGCCCTGAGTTCAAGCCTTAGGACTAACACCAAATAAAAAGAAAGAATACAGAAAGAAATAAAAGACAGAAGAAAGAAAAAGGAGAGAGAGAGAGAGAGAGAGAGAGAGAGAGAGAGAGAGAGAGAGAGAGAGAGAGAGAGAGAGAGAGAGAGAGAAAGGAGAGGGGAAAGAAGGGAGGAAGGAGGGAGAGAAAGAGGAAGGAAGACAGGAGATAAAACTCCTTAGCATTCCTCACTCCAGGGAAAAGTGAATGAATATCTGTGACTCAGATTCTCTTCTCCTGTGGCCCTGAAGCCCCAGCCAGCAGCATCATTCATTTGAGAGTGGGAACAGATGGAGTCAGGGGTCATCAGCTTCTGTTGCTGTTTCTCTCTGAGTCACTCAGAACAGTCGCTCCCTTCCCAGGACCTATTTGAGCTCTTTGTTCACCAGGTCAGTATATCACGACAGAGAAACTTTGAGGAAAGAATGGAATACTTGGCCCCTGATTGACACCTTATTGATTTGGTTTAGAGGAAAGAAGCTTTGAATGTTACTAAAACCCATATTTGAATTCCTGCTTGAAAAAGAGTACATAGCTATGATTTATGGTAGAATGGTATATGATACCTCTACCTCAAACATACAGCTGTAGGCTAACATATAAATGTCTCAATGAAAGATATAAGTTAATGGTTAAGTAGATGTTTAATAATATGCTCCTTTAAGTGCCAGAATATCTCTTTGAAGGCAAGGCTAAACTTGAGTTTTGCTTATTCCCTTCTTCTAAAACATTTCTGCTAGTTGCATTGAAACATTTACAAATAGGATTCTCCAATATTATTTAGTTAGGACAGTTTGACCAATCAATCAGAATATTTGTTAATTGAAAGAGATCAGGGGGAAAAAGGGAGATTATGTATCTAGTCTACTTTTTTTTAATCAAACAACAAAATTGAGCTATGCCAAGGAAGAACTTTCCAAAGGTGGTAGAACTCTTCCCTGTGAAACTAAGCTGAGATTCCACCACTAACTTTCTAACCTGGAACATGTTACCCTATCCATTCCACTGCTAAAATCAGCGTTTGGATACACAAACCTCCAACTGCCAAATCCTCCAGATATTTCTTCAGCCTCAGACAACACCTTATTGCAATCATCAGATACATGTTGTTGTTTATTTAAATATTATTAGCATAAATTAGTTGCTCATAGTACTGTATTATGATACATATAACATGCATATAACATACTTCAATCAAATTCACTATATATTACCCTTTCATCACCCTACTCCTTCCCCACCTCATTAAGTTTCTGCTGGGTTTCTTTAAATTATTTCACAAACACACACATATATGTATATATGTATATATATACATATATGTACTTATATACATATATACTATATGTAATACACTTTAATAATGCCCTACAATTTACCTTCCTCATTCCCCTCCTCAACCACTGGTTCCTTCTTTCTAACCATGTTGGTTTTTTAAATATTCTTCCTTCTTTTCTATTATGAGAATAATTCTTTTAAGGATTTTTTTTATTGTGAAAATACTGTACAGAGGGGTTACAATTACATGGGCAAGATAATGAGTACATTTCTTATCAAGCATTGTAGCCTCCTCTTTTGTTTCCCCTTCCCATCTCTTCCCATCCTCCCCCCCCACCACCAAAGTTGTAAAGTTCATTTTTGACATAATGACTTCTATTATGAGAATAATTCTAGGTTGACAAAGGGACTTTCTCTAAACAGTCCTCATCACAAAGACACAAAACTATTAGTTATACACAAAGGACAACCTTTGTCCTGGACAAACTGAAATACTTTCTCAAAGTTATCATGTTCAGTTTAACAATAGCTAATGAAAACTGTGTTAAGGAGTACTTCATAAAGATTTTACTTTAATTAAACCTCACCCACTTATAATCCATTTAAACAAACTTAAGGACAAAGCCCAAACTTCTGAGTATCATTATCTTGGTCAAAGCACAGTGAAGGAATAAATGATAACACAAACGGTAAAACTTAAAAACAGGTCTCAACACCACAAATTGAGCAGTCTGAGATCATAAGACTTGTGCACTGTGGTTAGGAAAAAAGGATTTTCTTTTTAAGGCTGGAAGTGTGGCAGAGTAATAAGGTCACTCATCTTAGAAAGCTTGAGGCCCTCAGTTCAAACCCCAGAATTGGGGGCCGGGGATGAGGGAGGGACAGACCAATCCCAGTGGCACATGCTATAATTACAGTTGCTTAAGAGTCTGAGATCTGGGGCTGGGAAGGTGCTCAGTGGTAGAGCGCTTGCCTTGCATTCATGAGGCCCTGAGTTCGATTCCTCAGCACCACATAAGCAAAAAGAAAAAAGCCAGAAGTGGCGCTGTGGCTCAAGTGGTAGAGGGCTAGCTGTGAGCTGAAGAACTGAGGGACAGCACCCAGGTCCAGAGTTCAGGCCCCACGACTGTACCCCACCCCCCACAAAAAAGAGTCTGAGATCTGGAAGACCTATATCAAAATCAAACCCCAGCAGAAAAGTTCAAGAACTCTGTCTTCTATCTCTATGTAACTAGCAAAAATCTAGGCTGAAGGCATGACAAAATGGTAAGGCTCCAGCTATGAGAAAGAAAGCCAAGCAAGTTTGAGGCCCTGAGTTCAAGCCCTAGTACTAGCAAATAAGGAAAGTAAATGAAGGGGAGAGAAAAAGAGAGAGAGAGAGAGAGAATAAAGAAAAGACCGTTCACCAGGAGTTACAGGCAAAGGCAAATAGAACAAATATGGGGTGTTTCATTTCTCTGGTTTTCTTTGTGGTGTTAGGGATCAGACTCAAGGCCTCACACATGCTAGGCAAACACACTTACCACTGAGTTACATTCCCAATCAGAAATTATTTTTGATGTAATGTTACAGAAGAGAAATCACAACAGAAGGGAAAATCTGTAGCTGAGTTTTTTCTAATTTCCTCTAATTTTTCAGAATATATTTTGTCTGTATAAATTAACATTGCTCGTTTTTGGCTGATCATTTAACCTACTTTGTCTCTCATGCTTCAAAAACATCAAAATGCAACAATACATATATCTCTGATATAAATTATGGAAGAAAAAGCCAATAAAATTTCCCAAATACAGGATATAGAGGCAACCTAAGAGAGAAGTGAATAATAATGTGATGGGGTTTAGCCTGAGGAACTGTGATCAGTTGAGCTGGGGAAGCCTGTGGAGGGAGAAGATGGGAAATACTGCATCTAAAATAGCAACAACTCAAAATTCTAAGAGTCATTATTACATCCAATCAACCTTTTATATGGAGTTTAAAACATGGAATTGTGGTTTGTTTTATGGGAATATATTTCTGTATGTGGATGTTCTAGATATTTCAATAGGAAATGAATCTCTTCTAGTCCTTCACTTCCAAATACCTCAAATAAAATTACTCCCAGAAATATAAATCACAGTCATTTAATAGATACTATTTAGAACTAGGCAAGATTACTCATGCCTATAATCCAAGATACTTAAGAGGTAAAGATTGGGAGAATCTCAGTTAAGATCAACTGTGACAAGTTAGCAAGACCCCATCTCAACAAATAAGGCAGGTTTCGTGTGTAGAAGTCTAACTATGCAGGAAGCATTCTAGTTTAAGTTAGGAAGATTATAGTCCAAGATCAGCTCAATCCGAAAGTGTGAGATCCTACACAAAAATATTACTAAGGCAAAAAAAGAAAAGTAAGGATATAGCTCAAGTGGTACATTTGAATACTAGTACCTCTGAAAAAATAAAGGTTATTATTTCATAGTACTTATAATTAGAAGATGCTTCCCACTGCTCAATTTCTTAATGAATGTATTCTGAAATATGTTCCATGTTTGTAGGGAAAATCTTTTTAGATATATACTAGAAGTCATACCCAAAATGCCATCTTAATGCCTTAGATTTTTAGATATAATCAAGATAAAATTCCAGCTGCACTGGATGATGCAAAGACAAAGGGCAAAAGTAGTTTTAACATGAAATATTTTCTTTTAATGATTGCAAGTGTTCGGCTCTTTCTCCCTTCGGTGAAATCAAGGAGCAGCTAAAATGTATACATGAACAAATAGAAATTGCCTTCAGACTTACATAGGTATGAAGCACAGTAGTACAAAATATAGTCCATAAATCTGGGAGTCAATGCTAAGAGGTAGTATAACTTTCATAGGAATCATTCAATAACATGTCAGTTGGGGTCTGAGCAGAATATGGATGGCAGCTCTTATTGAATAGAGTTTTGTGACTAAATTATTTCAAGGGAAGAGGTGCAACTGCCAGTATCAAGCAAGACCTGGAACTTCCAGAAATGCCACCCACAAGCGCTGTGCTGAAATACCATGAATCCACGGTGGGAACCATGACCACTTATGACAAACAGAAAGTCACCCTGACACAATTCTCCATGGGTGTCCTAAAGTTGTCTCTCATTGGTGAAACCCATCTGGAAAATGGAAACCAATGGAATCACAGACAGTGAAATCCACAGGTCACCTCCTATGTCCCAGAACAGCTTAGAGAAAGTGGAAAATGGCATTGCAGAAACACAAGAATATGTAGCATGGGTGTGATCTAATGAAGGAAGGTTAAGAATATGGAAGTTGAATGCATAAATTGATAGACATCTACAAATTTTAAAGCTTGTGGTAAATAATGACAGTCAGCAAATTCTTAGTTTTCACTTCAGTTATATTTTAAATGCCTTAGAATTAACATCTGTTATGTTTAGTAGTCTAGAAAATTTATGAGATCATAACATTTAAATTGACTAATTTTTCTGTCCACTTACATAGAAATTCATTTTCATTATCTATATGATAGCTAGTGAGAACTGAAGTGACATGTAAATAATTTATTAAAAATCAGCTGTTTCTGAATGGTAGTGATTTTTTAAGATTATTCTTTGAATTTTTCTGAATTGCTTAATAATAAACATACACAATTTTAATGAAATTATGAGTGTTAAAAACTAAAATATGTGTTCCTTTGAGGATGAAAAAGTTACTTACTAATTTGGAGATGATTTATTTAAATACTATCTTTTCTATGAAGCCTTTAGAGACACGATTATAAGACATCTTTCCTCTATTATTCCTACTAAAATTGAAATGGAGTGAAAATAAGAAAACGAAATCATGATTGTTCAATTAGTAAGTTTCCAAGACAGAAATGTCAATAACAGAGATAACAGTAAAAGCCAACTCTGCAGAAAAAGTGTCTGGATGATTCTGTGATGTGAGCAATAAAAGATGCCAGAACACACACTAAGGAACCTGAGTTAAGAATCAAGCACCATAACACCAAGGCAACTGAGAAACAAGACTAATGCTGATATTCCAGGACACTCAATCTGTATCTCTTTCATTATATGCCTTATCATAGTTTTCCATTTGAAAAATTGTAGTGTGTGACTCATTGAGCTTTCCACTTAGCTATATATTATCTGTATGTATCCACAGATTTTTATTTTATCCTATGACTACAATCCACTGTCATTATTTATTTGAGTGTTTAAATTGCCCTGATTTGACCAATGGGAGTACTTGAAGGCACTCAATTTGATTATCTGTCCCTCTCATTGAGGACAGGCTTAGTGGCATCAGAAAATAATTCAGAGTCATCTGTGCTTTCCCTGTGCAAGTTCTGCAAGCAGACATTTATTATAAAATCCTTGGTTGCTTTTAGTGGTGAAATCTACTTTAAAATCATAGTCAAAGTGAAAGGTGCTTACTATTATAGACATATTACTATTATCAAACCCTCTCAGAAAATAAAACTCAGGAATCAGCACACACACAGCCAGTTGCTTCTTTTAACCATGTACCTGTTTTGTCTATTTGTCTGTCTACCTTGCTATATTGAAAGTCACAAGTTTTTATAATTCCAAATTCCAACACCACTGCTTTCGTTCTTTATTTTTTCCCTTCATATGTGTAGTTCTAACAGGAAGATGCACTTGACTCCTATTATATTACTAAGTGAGCATGTTTAATAAGTTGTATTTTATTAAAATTTTCTCTTCCCAGATGTCACTTACCCCTCGACACATACACCTTTCCTTTGCCAGAATCTGCTTGTCTCATACTGAGATGTTCTTTCCCCACTGTCCACAGAAACCTTCCTCATCTATGTTGGGCTCCAACTCCCTGTGCCAAATTGCAAAACCTGTCTCATGTATACATTCCAGGCTCTAAAATCCCACTCTGAGCCATCATGGTTTTCTCCTCTTCCCAATAAGGAACACGAAACATATTACACATGGAATTGTGTAAGAAAAAAAGTGAAAGAAAAGAAGCATTCATTATTTTAAATAACTACATTTTAAAACTAGAGTACAATCAATATACTAAACTTCTATCATAAGAGAATCAATACAGTCAGTGTGCTAATCTTCCATAATAAGAAAAATCTAGAAAAAAAGAGCTGATGAAAAGAATTAAAGTACTCAAATAACATATGTAAAAACTATAGAGTACTACAAAATACAAGTACAATGAGAACTATGATCAGTAAATTCCTTGATAAATGTAACTTACTAACATAAAGATAAGAAATAGGAAATTGACACATGAATATGTCTTGCTGGAAAACCACACCACAAACTGTAGTCTTGTAAATCCTAACCAGCAACTTAAGAAGAGACAGTATCAATTCTGCAGAATATAGAGAAGAAAAAAATTATTTTATAAAACTCACATAGTTCTGATAACAAAATTTGACACAGACATTAAGAGATAATCATCGTAAATAGGGATACAGGTGAATCCATTGTAACAATGAGAGGTACAAGACGTTATGTCGAAAAACAAATGGAGGGCAGGGATGGTAAGAGGAAACAAAGGAGGAGGCAACAATGCTTGATAAGAAACATACTCATTACCTTATTCATGTAATTGTAATTCCTCTGTATGGTATTTTCACAATTAAAAAAAACCTTTAAAAAAAAGAGATAATCATTGTAGACCAATATATACCCTGAACAAAGATAATAAAATCATCACTACTGAAATAGATCAGTAAATCCAACCCAAGAATTTGTCTTTGAAAGGACAATACATCATAGCTAAGCAGTTTTTAAGAAAGAAGTATAATCATTTCCCTACACACACAAAAAATGTCATCTGTCATATAAATTGAACAAAGAAGAAAAAACATTATAGAATCCTATAGTAGGAATAAAAGTTACAAAAGCAATATTCATGAAAAGGGTCTTCAAAAGCCAGAAATGGAAAGCTCTAAAAAACTCTCTGTCTAATGATCTGACACTCAGTAAGAGAAAAGAAGAAGACAACGTGCTGGGGAACAGATGAAGGCGCGGCCACGCAAATATGCTGAATTTGAACACCTGCTATTGCATACACAAAGTTATTTTAGAAGTTTCCAATTGAGTGAGCAAACAGGGAGACATCTCCACCAAAAATGACTTCTTCTCCTTACCACACTTCATGATTTTAATTGAACTGTTGAAAATGAGTTAAGCACTGACACAGCACTGTATTGCTGGTGCTGTTTGCATATAATCCTTGGGCTTATTAAAATTGAGTCCATTCATTTGTCCTCCATCCCTTTCCCACATGTACACACCCTACAATATCCACTGTCTCAATGAAGCCATTTCAATCAAGCTCCACAATTGAGCCTCAGACCCCAGACTTGACCACAAGATTGTAGTTTTCAGGAATATTCCTATACCAGGTCACTTTACCTCTGGGGAATTCCTAGTCCCACATTCTGGACTTACTGGGAAGGCCTTGGACTGGAGATCAAGGTAGCTGACTCATCTTACCTGGCTTCATGTTTTCATTTCTCCAGGTGGAAAGAATCATACTCAGAAACTACTTCAAAATGAAAACTAAATACAATGACTCAGTAAAACTGGAGGGTTTAAAACTTCCTGTAGCCTTTCTCAGCTTCCTTATACTTTTTTGTCACAATTATATCGAAAAGCTGGGCTCTGGTGGTTCATACCTATAATTCTAGCTACTCAGGAGGCTGAGATCTGAGGATCACAGGTTCGAAGCCAGCCCAGGCATGAAAGCCTGTCAGATTCTTATCTCCAATTAACCATCGAAAAGCCAGAAACAGTGTCTGGTAGAATACCAGCCTTAAGCGAAAGAGTGAGTGACAATGCCCAGGCTCTGAGTTCAAAGCTGAGTACACACACACACACACACACACACACACACACACACACACACACACACACACACACACACACACACACACACACACACACACACACACACACACACAGTGCTTTAAAATTGCCTTAACACTATCTTTTTGAGTATCGGAATAAGATTCTGGGGGTAAAATAAGGGCAGGAGCACATTTCACAAGTTTTGCAAGCACTAAATATTCAGTAAAAGGTTCTATTCCTAGTAAAAGTATCATTATGGTTAACATTATGCTTATTGATTCCCTCTAATGTAACCAAGGTTTGATCCAGTCTACCTTCAGTATGCAAATGATGATTGCATTGACCATTCCAGACTCTTCATAGCAGATGGTGCAGCCACAAATTGTATACAGGAGAGAGGAGACCACTGCTCACTTAAGGACTAAGTATGGCCCAGGTCTTTGCTTGATTCTAGAACAACATTACCCACTGCTAATAAGAAAACTGCGATGACAAGTGTGAGGCTGAGCTTTCTTAGACCTTAAGAACTAAGAGCTAACCTTTTCTAATGCATTTATAATGTACCATGTGATTTTTTTTTGTTTCATCGTATATTCCACCCCGACAGTATAACTATTATTTTCACTATATTTGATGTCGGTGCCCTGCATCTTGTATACACACTTCTCTAAATCGGGAAGGAGAGGGGAAAAAACAAAATGCTTAAATAAGGATACAGGTTGCCCCACTATAACAATGAGATGTAAAAAACAGTATATTGAACTTTACAACTTTGGTGGGGGGGGTGAGTGTAGTTGTGAAGGTGGGAAGGAAGGGATGGTAGGGGAAAACAAAGGAGGAGGCAACAATGATCTATAGGAAATGTACTCATTACCTTGCTCATGTAACTGTAAACCCTCTGTACAGAATTTTTACAATAAAAATGTAATAAAAAGTAAAAAAAAAAAGAACTAAGAGCTAATAGAAATGAGGACAGAGACATATGGAGCCTCCATTGGCAGGGAGGCTAGCCACCTCTCCTCCTGGAGATGGAGTTGCTACAGGTATGTAAATAACATGACCCTCCGAGGAATGGGACCTGCTTTGCCCATCTTCAATTTCAGAATTGAATAAGGTCATAGGGTCATTTGGCTAAGCCCACTAAAACCAGATGATTAAAACAGACCCAGAGAGGAGAAATGACTTGCCACGTGTAAGAGAGCTTCTCTCCTAGAAACTAGACAGGTTATCCTACCTCCCAGCCAGAATTTACTTCTTCCTCTATTCTGCACAAGGTTCACTTGGTCTCTTCTGGCCAGGACCACCTGCATGCTGGCTTTCTGGGGCCAAGCACCTGGGTGGTTTCTTATCTGAGTCTTGGACAGCAGCCAAGCATGTGAATGGGTAGGGATGGCTGACTCATACTTTGGAACACTTTGTGCCTAAGGGGCCATGGTACAGCCCAAAAGAAGGGCGTTGGTTTTGGGCACTTCCCCACAGCAACCAAGTTTTGTCAGCATGACTGGGTGACTTAAGGAGAAGGAGCATGGTCTCACCCTGCAGGTCTTTTGTTAATGAGGTCTGGTACACGAAGCAGCTTTGATTACTCATTCAAGTCAGGCTATGTTTGGCTCAGATAGACAGCAGTGAATTGCGGGTGGAGGGGGGCATAGAGTAGAAAGAATGAAAAGAGGAGACTTATTTTGCCGGAGAAAAACATGGTTAATCATACATTCATTTATGCAAGAGATGTTTATTATGCAAATGTACAGTATACAGAGGTAAGTCCTATGACCCCCTAGTCTCAGAGTTTACAGTAAAACAGGAGAGATGGCAAGTTCAGTGCCATATTTTCTACAACGAGCTAGAGCTTAACAGTGGTAAACACAAGGCATTGTGGAAACGCTTGTAAGGGAAGGGTGGATGAATGTATTATTGTGCACGTGTGGTGTTTAGAAAGGTTTTCCTGGACAAGAAAGATGTGTGGACAGATTTGTGAAAGATGTGGAACAATCGCAACCTGAGTGGTATGGGAAGCAAATGGTTGCTCTGGACAATCAATAATTCAGTATGACCAAGACCAGAATCAAAAGAATTCCCAGAAGATGCTAGTATACCATTGTCAACTGATGCCGATGTTCTGCTTTCCTATGCTATTGAGCAAGTGAATGCCATTCTCCCGAGACTGCTGGAGATAGCAAGCACAGACCATACCTAGACTAGAACTTCATCTTTCACACATCTTTTTTTTTTTCTGCTTATGTGGTGCTGAAGAATCGAAACCAGGGCCTCATGCATGCAAGGCAAGCACTCTACCAGTGAGCCACCTTCCCAGCCCTTCACACATCTTTTATTCCAGTCTCCAAAGGGCATGTTTGAGGAAAGTGATCTCCAAAACATGTCTCACTTCAGAGACAGCAGTAGTTTGGAAGTGCAGCCCATTTTCTGATGAAAATTATGGCGTATGGTTTGGTTAGAGATCACAATTAATCACACAGAAAAGCTACTTAATCGCTAATGCATCTCTTATTAGCAAAAACAATTGCAGGACTGCCAAATAAAACCAAGTTTGTATGGGAAAATGTGTTCTGATCTGGAGTACTAAGGAAAACTTATTCTTGCCTTTATGAAATGGGAGATGGAAGTTTGAAGATTCCCAGCTACCAGGGTATAGGAAGTCAGACAGTGAGAAGAAAGTGAACAAAGAAAAGCTACTGTATGGGGCAAAGTACCTTTCCCACAGAAACTTCTCCAGAAACATCGCATAGCCCTGGAGGTACCCTACTGAATCTACAGTTTCTTTTCTTCGAGAAACTACTTCATAGCACACCCAAAGGGAGCAACAACATTGTGCTCCGGTCCAGTGTTCCATCACAGATCTTTCCCTTCCTTTCCTGACATAGCATCTGCAAATTTCAAAGTTGCCTAAAGGGCTGGAAACTATGAGAAATTAATTAACAATAAGACCTCCTTGTGCCTGCTAAATTTTCCTTTTGCAATAGATAATTTGGAGAAAGTCTTAAGGGTGAAAGCAAATGCACTCTTGCTGTTAGAGGTCAGAAGTTCTGGGCTAATCTGAGTTAGTGCCCAGTATAATGTGTTTGCTAGATTTTTCTTTCATCCTTACTTTGAATTTCCTAAAGTGATGAAGCCCCTCCAAAAAAATGTGATGGAAAGTCAATGTGATGGGGCTACTCCATGTCTGTATTCCCAAGACATCTTATCACCAGATTCATGTGGTTCAGCCAAACAAAAAAAAATGGCATAGGGCGTAGGAAACAATATAAACACAGCAATCTCAGCAACCTCAGGTAATACTATTTTCTATGAATTTTATCTTCCTTCTTTAACAATAACAGCACATATTTATATTGCTTTATATAATTTTTCAAACTATATAGACAATTTTGGGGTTTTTGTGTGCCAGTACCAGGGCTTGAGCTCATGGCCCAGATGTTGTCCCTGAGTTTAGTGCACAAGGTTAGTACTCTACCACTTGAAGCACAGCCCCATTTTTGGCTTTTTGGAGGATAATTAGAGATCAGAGTCTCATGGCCTTTTTCTTTTCTTTCCTTTTTTTTTGTCAGCCATGGGGCTTGAACTCCAGGCTAGGAGCTGTCCCTGAACTCTTTAGCTCAAGGTGGGAGTTCTACCACTTGAGCCACAGTGCCACTTCTGGTTTTCTGGTATGCTGGAAATTATCTGTGCAACTTGGGGGTGGAGGGGTGGGAGGGAGGGAAAGCAGGAGAAAAATGAGGGAAGGGGTAACAAGTTTGACAAGAATGTACTTATTACCTTACTTATGTAATGATAACTCCTCTGTATATCACCTTAGCAAAAAAAGAAAGAAGGAAGGAAGGCAGAAAGGAAGAATGGAAAGAAAGAAAGAAAGAAAGAAAGAAAGAAAGAAAGAAAGAAAGAAAGAAAGAAAGAAAGAAAGAAAGAAAGAAAGAAAGAAGGAAAGAAGGAAAGAAGGAAAGAAAGAAAGAAAGAAAGAAAGAAAGGAAGAAAGAAAGAAAGAAAGAAAGAAAGAAAGAAAGAAAGAAAGAAAGAAAGAAAGAAAGAAAGAAAGAAAGAAAGTTTCGCATTCCTGCCTAGGCTGGCTTTGAACTGCAATCCTCAGATCTCAGCCTCTTGAGTAGATAGAATTACAGGCATGAACCACTGATGCATCTCATGGACTTTCTAACCAGGCTGGTCCAACCTGGATTCTCAGATCTCAGCTTCCTATGTAGCTTGGATTACAGCATGAGACACCAGTGCCCAGCAGTTTAGACAATTTTTAATAATTGTCATTTAAACACAAATGATAGATTAATTCAAAATAAATACCAAGAAGAACCTCATAGATGATGTAAACACACATTTTTCATTTTGCAGATGAGATAACAGGCAGGCAGAAAGATCTCAACATCTTCATAATTCACAAAAGAAACCGGAGTTTTATTCAAGGACAGAACTCCTAGCTTTTTTTGAACCAAACAGAGTCCCCGGACAGCTTCACACTGTAATTGAACTTAACAGTCAATAGAGCACTTTCCCGTTCATTTTTAAGAAAACTCTTGATATACCCCAAATCAGAGGGTAAAGCAATGTTTGCAAATCCACATAGTTTCTGTGACACCTGTAAATAGAGCCCAGGTTTCTTAGATTCCAAATCTCATGCTAGGAAGATCCTGTAAAGATGCTTATGTCAGGCTTCCTCATGGAATATGTTGAGAATTAAAAAAATAAATCACCTTTGTAAAATTTCTCCTCCAGGGTGTCCCACATAGCAAAATCGAAAGCAAAAAACAAAACCAGAGTTAAGAACAGCACTCTTCTCAGAATGAACCTTAAATGACTCATCTGTCTTCTTTTCTTAAATAGGTAAAATATTATGCACCTCATTACATAGCAGTTTTGAACACTTCAAAATGTGTGGGTTAGACCAGAAACAGTGGTAATGTAGGAGAAATTGAGATTATCTTGGTCCAATAGAGATCTCAGTGAGATCTTACCTCAGTAAGTTGTGGTGGGTCAAGTAATAAGATATGGTAGGTCACATCTGTTGTCCAAGTTGTACAGAAACCATAGTAGTTAGAGCATGGTCCAAGACCAACCTGGTAAAATCATGAGACCCTCCTGAAAGACACGCGCGTGCGCACACACACACACGCGCGCGCACACACACACACACACACACACACACACACACACACACACACACACAAGCCAGAAGGGCATAATCAGGTAATAAAGTATTTGCCAAGAAAGTTTGCAGCCCTGTATTCAGTCTCTCCTACTGTTGAAAAATGGCAGAGAATGATAGAAGAAGTAACACTGATTAAGAAGCATTGTACACATAACCTGCCTTATGGCATCATAATCTCTTTGTATAACTACTTAATTTTTTTAAAAAATCAGGTCTCATTAAAAGCATCTATGATTTAAAGATGGAGGAACTTCATGTAACTTGTTTATGAATGTCTCACTTAAAACATTTTTCAATTGCAAGTATATATTATTATAGGGGGTGTACATGTATATTCTCTTATGCAAATGATTTTTAATTTAATCCCATTTTGGATTATGATTCAACTTTATTCATAATTTCTAAAACTTAAAATTGCTAAGAACATTGCCTACATGACTTTTAATTTTTTAAAACTAGAACAACTTCCTTCATAATCAATTGTTTAAATAATTATAAAGAGCATTTAGACACACTACCACATTTTGTTTCTAAATATTTTATATTCACCACTAAAATGTTGTCTAATAGATCAGTGTACAATACAAATATGCTAACAATCTCCCACAAAGATTATGTTTGTTCAATCTTCCTTGTGAAATCCTATTTTGATGCAGTGTGGTTTAGTAATTATGTCTATAGTTGCAAACTCTTCTTGATAAATTATTGCATTTATAATTACTGTTGTTGTTCTTACATTGTTTTTGTCTATTTCCTAATCCCACTGAATTAAAATAATCAATAATTTTCATTCTTTGTAACATGCATACCTACAAAATTACAATGTATTTTAATTCCAGACTCATCTGTGTAACAGAACTCATTGTTCATGTATTCCCAAGGGTATTAAGAAAGGTTTTATGTTCTTCAGAATTCTAGAATTTGTAAAAATAACTAATTCAGGCAATTTTCAAGCCAGAGCACTCAATTAGCTAGATATTGGTTGTGGTACATGTGTACACACATGTACATATGTTAATATAACACCGTAAAGGGTTTGGGATAAGAAATATACAACTTATTGGACTAAAGGCTTTTAAGTCTGTTGAAGAGCTGGGTGCCAATGGCTCATACCTGCAATCCTAGCTACTCAGGGAGGCTGAGATCTGAGGATCGTGGTTCAAAGACAGCCCACGCAGGAAAGTCTGTGAGCCTCTTGTCTCTAATTAACCACCAGAAACCAGAAGTAGCTCTGTGGCTCAAGTGGTAGAGTGCTCACCTTGAGCTGAAGAGCTTGGGAACAGTGGCTAGGCCCAGCATTCAGACCCGATATCTGACAAAAAAAAAAAAATGCCAATGAAGATGCTCTGTTCTAAGTCCTCACAAATTGAGAAAAATTGAGTTGAATTAGTTATGGAAGGAGTGAATAATTCAGTTATTCCATGGAATAATTGTTTTATAATCAGTACAAATTCATTGGTACTGTCATAAAAGTAGTGTTTAATTTTCTCAAAAAGCCCTTTTCTTAGCCATGTTAAATTTTTTCTGCTGAATCCTGCATATGGTATTTCTTTAATGAAGTTCCTCTTTCTAGATACATATAAAAACTTCAGTGATATCTTTATTGGAATTTTGTGATTTTTTTGTTATTTTCTTTTTTCTGGCATCAATATGAACATTGATGTATTTAATACTTTCAATGAACATACACAGAGAATTTATTTGGACTAAGACTAAGTCTTAGGACAGAAGCAAACAAGGTTTTATGCTCAAGTAGCTCATATTGTAGACATGATATTGAACCACTAATGCTAATGACTCAATGTGGAAATCACAATGAGGGCAAAGAACAGAAAGTAGTTAACGCCATCAATGAATGCTAGGAAAGGGCTTGGTATAATAAGACTTTACAAAGAAATGCTGCAGGACCCAAACTTTAAATAATGCGACATTCTCAACAACAAATTCAGTTTCATGAAAATGAACTTACTAGCACAAAGAGAAGAAATACCAGCATATCCTTCTCAGATGGAAAGGAAAGAAGGTCAAGTAGAATGTGAGAGACAGGGTAAAAACTGTGGTGGACAGAGATAAATTAAAGGAAAGTAAGGACTATGGCTGTGATTATAGCTACAGTTAATACTTTTATGGTGGTCATTATCTTCCAGGTGCCATTCTAACTTCTTTACATAAAATAATTCCCTTAAGACTCAAAACTAAGACAAGAAACTTCTATTTTGGCAACCAATGGGCACCAACTTGGCCCTAAGGATACAGAAGAGGTGGCATGTAACTGTGCAAACAGAGAGATACTATTATTATCCCTATTATAGAAAAAATAACTGTGATACAGAGAACTTAAAGATTTGTCAAGGTCACTAGTAGAATTAAAATTTAAGCAGTAGATTCCAGAGCCGAAGTCTTAACGAACTACACTGTGATTCAAGTAATTATGTATAGAGGAAAGTTTTATAAGATCAGCTGCTCTCCTAGAAAAGCATTCCAATTTAATTTGTTTTTCTGTCCCTCTGGCATAAATGATTCTCCTAGTAAATAGTTATTTGTGAGTGCAATTCAGAATCAAATACATAGGCCTCACAGATGGGAACTGATGGGAATCCTAAGGCTTGGTGAACTTATTACTATTATTTAGAATTGATTATGCATTTCCACTACAAAAATCTGAAGCTTACATGCAGTGAAAGTAAGACAGTATTAAAATAAGGCCTGGGGGTGGGGAGAAAACATAGTTGACAATGTCAGCTGCTCCTGTCAGTGTAGAAATGCAAACATGATTATTTCAGGCCCTTACATAGCCCTAAAGTGCTTATGGGCAAATGGTTTTATTTAAAACTATTTAAACCACTTAAATTTACTGCCATAGCATTTTCGAGTTCTGGCCTGAAGCCAGCATCTTCCCAGTTCTAATTTGGTTCCTAGCTGAATTCAAACTTTGTGCTTCTAATGAATCCACCTCAATTTCATCCACCTCCTTAGGGACTTGGAGCAAGCTCCTCCTATAACTTGCCTATTTGTTGGTGTGCCATACTGAAACATACAGATGTATGTTTCCAAACAAAAATCTAGTTACTCTGCCAAACTAAACCTCATTTAAAATACCACATTGAATTTTAAGAGACTGTCTATAGTACTCACCTGAACACATGCTGTGTCCTTTTCCACCATATTCATTTCTCAATAACCCCTTCTACCTCAGAAAGCCCAAACCTCAAACCTAAGTAAGATCTATACTTGCAACATGAGTCTTGCCATATATACATAATGGAGATTCTCCCAAGAGTTCAATGTCTTCTTTCTTCAAGATTTTACAGATGCTATTTTACCCCCTCTGGAAAAATCTTTCTCCATTCCTGCTAACCAAAGTTTGACACAAGGCTGAATTTTAAATTGAAAAGTCCACTCAAACACCCTTCCTTTAGGGAAGGGTATTCTTTCTCAATTTACATTCAAAACATTCTTTAAAATTTCTAAGGAAATCTTTAATAAATCCCCATTCAGTATTATGCCATTCCAGAACAGTTAATTGCCATATTATCCCCTTTCTGTAGATAATCACCAACCTTCACTTCGTGGCTCATATAGATCCCACAGAAGATTTCAGGGTATATGGATACACCAGATCCTCAGTCATGATGATACCGATAATAAAATAAATCTGTTGAAATCTTCAGTTTTTTTTTTAAACAAGGCAGAAACAAATACATAATAGATAGCAGAACCATACGCCAAAAAACAAAATCTCAGGTTCAACATCTCACTCTATCACCAACATATTTTATGTCAGACAAATAATTTTATTTCTCTGGGTCATAGGAGAATATGCCAGAGAGTTTCAGAGTCTCAAAGCTCCTTTATGTTCGTTAAAAATTGTCATTCTATGATTTTCTCAGTGGCAATCTTCTCACATAAGGTACCCATTTTTCCCCAGTCCATCTTGGTATATATTACTCTAGCTGATGTTCCATCAAGGGTCATGTAGGGTCAACTAATGAGTGCCCTCAGTATAATTCCACCTTCCCTGCAATCCTGAGGATCCTGTAGGAGCACACAAAATCACACAAGTTTGACAGGAAATGTACTTATTACCTTATTTATGCAACTGTAACCCCTCTGTACATCACCTTGATAATAAAGAAAAGAAAAATACTTTAATATTGACCTAGAGCCAAAGCCTTGTCTCATTGTGGAAGAAACTGGCCCAACAATGTGAATTGTTATAGAGTTGCTAGCAGAATACAATCTCTTAACTTAGAGTTTTGCCTCCCCCCCAAAAAAAGCTTTTTTTCCCAAAGACTTAAGATTTTAAAATATTTAACAGAACTGAAGGACTAGGATGAAAATAACAAAAAGGAAACTAAAGGAAACAAGAATATATACAGAGTTTTATGGTTTAGTTAAGTGGTAGAAATGGTCACTGAGCTTTTCATAGGCTACTACAATTGAAGTGTCTTTGAACTGAAGTTCAAATGTGCAGATGGACAAAATTTTGATCTTCTTTCTTTTTATAATTCAACCTAAAGTATATGTTGGATCTCCATTCTATGAGATATTTGATCCTCATCTTGGTCAACTTTAGAATTCTACCCCTTTTCCTAGGCTTTCATGAAAGTACCAAGGATTTATTTTATGCCGAGTCACCAAAAAGTATCTGGTCTTCTGCTACCTCTAACCTTCCACTAAGAGCCCTACTATACACTTAACTCGTGTCATCTTGTCCTTAGAGGTCATTACCCAATTATCTCTGATGCCAGAGGCCAATAAGTTCTCTCTGTGTTCTCACAGCCCCTCTTCACTACCTCTGAGTCATATTAGGGCATTTAAGACTATGGGGTAAAGCTCTTATTTGCATCAATCATGTATGCATTACCATATTGGGCTTTTGATTTTTGCTTTAGTTTTCCTGGAAAGAAAGATAAAAGTCTCTTGGCTATCTAATTTAATTTGCTTCAAAATAACATTGATGGGAAATGAGTGAGTTCTGACCATTTCCCCCCCGCCCCAATGTAACCCAAAACTGTGGTGGAACAAATCCTAGACATTTTATAATTCTATATGAAAATATTTACTTATTTATTTATTTATTTATTTATTTATTTATTTATTTATTTATTTATTTTGTCAGTTGTGGGGCTTGAACTCTGGGCCTGGGTGCTGTCCCTGTCCCTCAGCTCTTCAGCTCAAGGTTAGCTTTCTACCACTTAAACCACAGTACCACTTCCGGTTTTCTGGTGGTTAATTGGAGATGGTGGTTAATTGGACTTTCCTGCCCAGGCAGGCTTCCAACTACAATCTTCAAATCTCAGGTACCTGAGTAGCTATTATTACAGGCATGAATTACTAGTACCCAGTAAATGCTCTCCTTTTATTGCCTTAATTCTTTGAAGCAAACAAATCATTTGTTTTGTAGGAATCCTTTTATCTAGTATTTTATGGAATCCTTTAACTGGACTGTAAGCTACCACATAAACAAGAAATATCTCCCAAATCTGTTTTCCAAATTCTTTTCCTTTGCTATTCACATTAACCAATGATCTATAAGCTTCAAATTTTACTGGCTGAATACTACATGGAGCTTACTGTTTTTCACAGGAGTTTTAAGCAGGTACTGTTGAGCCACTGAAAGTAGAGTCCCATGCAGTGATTCAGGAAATCCTGGGTTTTTAGCTTTTGTGTCTGTCTATGTTTAATATATGCCTTTTGAGTTTGCATTGCAAGCCATCTCATTTCAGTCAGTCAGCAGAGAGGTGAAGGGCCATGAATTATCCTGTATGGGAGATGTTTATTTCTAGCACATCAGTCCTGGATCTGGAGCACACTGCTTCCACTTAGATTCCACATCCACATTTAACTTCAGAGGGGCCTGGAAGTATGTGTAGCTTTGGAGGAATGGTAAGAGGAATTTAGATTAGTGTAAAATCAACGGGTGTCTAAGGGCTATGTTAGTTAAACTCAAAACCTATAAGAATAGCCTGCTAAAACCATCCTGCTCCATTGTCTGTTTTCTTAATCAATACATTTATATTTATCTAGTTTGGCTGAGTAACAGAATAGTGTTAAAGGAAGTACTTACTAGTGTTAAAAAAAAAGTTAAAATTTCATTTTTGTCTTGCCAGGTAATGTGGTAAAATTCTTACAGAACTGGCTTATAGTATCATAGGATTGGGTTTTATTATGATCTAGTCATGTAAACTTAATTTCTCTGAGCCTTGTTCCCTACGTTGAGAAAACAAATAATGCCTTACCTCATAAAAATGTAGTAGAGATTCAATAAAGTGACAGAAGCAAAGGCTTAATACAATGCCTGGTATAAGGTGGACTCTTGGTAAATACTAGATAATAAGGGCAGGAAAAAGAGCAGTTTTTTTTCCTCTAACTTCCACATTATTCACTGTTTCTTTAAGCTTAGGACTATACACATATCTATCCCATTTCTTTAAATGTAGTTATCAAAATCTGCCTGGATAGATTTTTTATTTTTAATTTTATTGTATGCCTCGAGAGTTTTGACCACGTTGAATAAACATTGAATAACTAATCAGTGCCAAAACACTTAAAAGAGACTATTTAGAGAAAAGCAAAAGATGTGCTATGTTGAATAATATTGATTGAGCTCTCTATACTAGTAACACTTTAAATTGTTTCCTTTCAAAATTAAATCTGGTTGGAGTCATTTTTATGAGTGTGTTGATATGCGTTTCCCATCTTGTTTTGCTTTGAACTTGTCAGACTTTTGCCTTCCACAATATGTACAGCTGATTTCCAAATGCCTGGAAAGGAGAATTTGCCAGGCTAATGCTTGACTTGCCATTCTCATTGCCAGGCTGAGAGAGCCAGATGGAAACAAGAGCAGCTGCTCTTGGTGTCCCAGTTTAGGTCACTTAAAACAACGCGTTAGCTTTATCCTCTTCTAAGTACAGACATTTCAAGATCCCATGGAATGGGACACGACCCATCTATTTTATATTTGGATGCTACTTTTACTGAAGATAGACGAAGGGGTGGGGTAGGATGAAGAGAAGGATGGAGTAAGAGGCTATTGATGCCAGGTCAATGGTATCTATATTTTTAGAGTACCTTTCCCTTCCAAGAATGTGTCCACAATATCTCAATATTTTCCATCACTTCTACCCCTCTAAAGTAATAAAAAAAAAATTAGTAGAGATGAAGAGAACTCAGCTAGTAAATGGACTCATCGAGCTCTTGGACTGCTCACCTTACAGAAAAATCTTCCTTCTTAGAGTGGAAGGAAGCCACCATTCCACTGCCCTGCTAACAACCTATTTATATGTTCAGGAAGTAGTTATTGCAGAATCATGAGAATTGGAGACTGAAAGAATCCACTAAGCAATCCTTTCCAACTTGAGGCCACTTAAGAATTTTTAGTCTGGTGCTCGCTTCGGCAGCACATATACTAAAATTGGAACGATACAGAGAAGATTAGCATGGCCCCTGCGCAAGGATGACACGCAAATTCGTGAAGCGTTCCATATTTTTTCAGGTGGACCTGTTGCAACAATGAGAAGTACAAAATGTCATGTCAAAACCAGCTTTACAATGTCGGTGTGGGGGGGGGGAGGGGGGTATAATTGGGTGGGGGGAGGGGGGTAAAATTGGGTGGGGGGAGGGGGGAGGCGGGGAAGGGAAGTGAAGGGTAAACAAAGGAGGAGGCTGCAATGCTTGGTAAGAAATGTATGCATTATCCTGCCCATGTAATTGTAGCCCCCCTGTACAGTATGTTCTCAAATAAAATAAAATACAATAAAAAAAAAAAAAAGAATTTTTAGTCTGTTCTCCAAAGGTGGCTTGAGCCACCAAATTCCTCTCATTGTGTACTGAGCATAATGCATGCAAGCCTAAAATTCTGTCTGCTTAATAAACAAAAGTATATAGTTGTTGAACAATCAGTGCAGAAATTTAAGTGTATTATCTTCTTAGGAGTAGAGCTCTTTTTTGTATAGTTGTTCATTTAATTTTTCAGTTGGACAGTTAGGCTTTATAAATAAGATCCAATACTATTACACATTAATGAGAATACACAAACATTTAAAGGACAAAAATAATATAGAGTACATAAATCAATGAAACAGAAGAAAAAAATTATATGAATAAAATTACCCCTTAAGATAATGAGATTAGTCTTCACATTATCATCCTGAATACTTATACGATAGCCAAATTATATACTGGAAGTCTTAAAACAATTGAAGCCTCTAAAGAGGCTTACAGATTTTGCTAGTGATAAAATGAGGGACCAAAGAAATTATCAGACATTTTTAAGATCTTCTAGAAAATTGCTTGCTGGATTTCTCTTACACTCAAACCACAATGTTGTACACTATAGAACTATATGGTTAAATAATTATTTAGGTACTCTAAAAATATCTCACTGAAACTTTCAACTATTATTGTTACTAAATTGCTTCAGTAGGCTATGGCATGGTATCTGGTGAGCTAGAAGTTTCAAATGAATCTATGATTGAAGTAACTTGAGGGAAAATTAGTAGTTATGTATTTGAAAATGACATTGGCTTTATATCTGTTAAAAGAAGCCTCTGAGAACAGAAACAAACAGTACAATATGGTGCTGTATGAATTATTGAGTGATTTATTGGACTTCTACAAAAATAGAAGGATTTAATCAAATCATCTAATTCTTCTGAGAGCTCCACTAGTTTTCTCATGCTAGCTACTGTTGCTTAATAGATATTTTACTTAGGGAATTTGTATGTGAGTCCAAGGAAATACTTTTTTCATCATATTACATTTAGAGCATATTTTTCTTTTTTGGGGGGAGGGGTCTGGTTGTGGGGCCTGAACTCTGGGCCTGGGCACTGTCCCTCAGCTCTTCAGCTCAAGGCTAGCACTCTACCACTTAAGCCACAGCGCCAACTCCAGTTTTTTTCTTTTTGCTTTTATGGTGCTGAGGAATCGAACCCAGGGCTTCAAGCATGCAAAGCAAACACTCTACTACTGAGCCACCTTCCCAGCCCCTAGAGCATATTTTTCACTTGAAAAAATTAATGAGAAAGTGTTAAACGACATATCAATTTATTTGATAAGTGACCATACTATGTATAATCTTTGTAAGAGATGTTCATGACTAGAATAATGAATACATATTTAAATTTAAAAGAGTTCATGTCCTAGCTAGTCAAGAGACTGAGACCTGAAAATTATAGTTCAAAGCCCAGAAAGAAAATCTAAGAGATTGATCTCCCCAATTAAGCAGCAAAAAACTGGAAGTAGAAATGTGGCTCACGTGGAAGAGTCCTAGCCTTGACTAAATCAGTTCAGGGAGAGCACGAGGCCCTGCATTCAAGTTCCAACCAGTCAAAGACTTGAAACATAATATAAAAATTAATAAAATCATTGGACAGTCAAGATTCTCTAACACAATAGAGCTAATAAATGTTTAATCTACATGTAGTACATATGAGCTATACATGAATAAATATTACATACATAGGGAATATATTTATTCAGAAAGATCTATTAATGTGAGTTATCAGTGTGTTTGAGTTAAAATTTCCACCAAGCACCTCACTTACTTAACACATCACAACCTCGCCCTCATTGCTATTTGCATGAGTCTAAACTAAGTTCTTTTAAGCTTGGTTTACTCAGAATATAGACTTCAAAGGAAAAATATTACAAAGACTTCTCATGTCTAATCACTTCCATTTTCTTACACATGACTTCTTTCATATTGCTTTCTTTACCCATAGGCTTCCAGTGTAGTACCTTTTCCATCACTAGTAGAAAATGCCTGTCCAATATTGCTTATTTGCTGACTCAAATCTTCTTTGGAAATGTTGTTGGCTGTATAAATCCTTATTACCCAATGTAATAGTTTAAATTGTTCTTAACTCTCCTAGTCTCTTTGCCTCAAAAGCCTATACTTTGTAGTTGTACAAACACATCAGGAAGCTTAGAAACTCACTTAGAAACAGAATCTAAGATCTCGATGTATACTATGAAGGCCTCTGATATAGTAGTCAAATACTCAATGAAGTCTTTGTAATTGTCCCAAGGAGACTCATTGAAGACTGGGCAATGGATATCATCTAGCTGATCCATTCATTATCTCTGCTTAAGGGTGCATGAGAAAGGAGAAAGAGTAGATGGTAGCCAGTGGCTAATGCCTATAATCCTAGGTACTCAGGAAGCTGCTATCTGAGGATCGCAGTTCAAAGCCAGCTCGGGCAGGAAAAGTCTGTGAGACTCTTTTCTCCAATAAACCACTCAGAAAACCAGAAGTAGCACTGTGGCTCAAGTGGTAGAGTGCTGGCCTTGAACTGAAGAACTGAGGGACAGCGCCTAGGCCCAAAGTTCAAGCCCCATGACCAAAAAAAAAAAAAAAAAAGAGAGAGAGAGAGAGAGCTTGAAAGCAATGGAGAGAGTAAGACAACAAAGAAAAAGAGAGACAGAGACAATGACAGACACTAGAAGATTGGAAGAGGTGTTGTTCAAGGTCACTCAGCTCAATAGTGGCAGGGCTGATTTTTTTTTTTCTTTCTACTAAAAACAAATCTGTTTTTCTTGGTGCTCAACACTTTTAAATACTAAGAATTGTCCGATACGTTTAAATGGACTGGTGTAAATTCCAAGAACCATTATGCTTCATTCCTCCTGGGGGTCACCCTGACACATAGTTAAGCCAGCCATTTACTGACCAATCCAAAGACTGAGGAAAGCGAGTGTTATTGACTGTGTGTACACTGGTTACTACAAGTATCTGCAATTTTAAGGACTCTTCATGGATCGCATTTCCCTGCAAGCTGCACTACAGTCACCCAGACACAACACTGACAGCTGAAGTGTAAATAAATAAAAACAGAGTATTTTGATCTTAATGGGGGGGAGGGTAGCAGTTGGGTATGAAAGGAGAGAGAGGCAGACAGAGTGAAACAACCACAGCTGTGGGAAGAACAGATGCTGGCCAGGAAAGAGGAGGAAAGGGAGAAGGGAGGAGAGAAAGGCTTCTGCCAATTTCAGAAATGTTGAAGCTCTTAGAAAGAGATGCACATAACTTGGGACAGGTGGGAAATGTTTACATTAAAACCCAAATATCAAATGCCTTCCCAAATACTGACCAGATCATTAAAGACCCAAGAGAAAAGCTGAAATCCTTGCCCAGGATTCTGGAAGAATCTTTATAAGAATTCTTTATATTCCATTCAAGTTAGTGCCTATCAGCTGTGTGCATTAATATATTTTGCTGTATGCTAGAGACAGTGATCCCCAAAGAGCATCACCTATGCACCTTTCAGATTTTCTTGCTTTAGTCAGATCTACTAAATCAGAAACGCTAGAAATGGGGTCTGAATTCTGTGTTTACAAAAACCTTCCAAGGGACCCAGTGGATGACAGGATATTAGCAAGCATTAAGTCCCCTCAGACAGAAGGAATTAAAGACGGGAAAAGTATGATTTGTATTGACAGTAAGCTTAGGCAACAGGATACCTAGATCTAAAGAATATAAACCTGGTATCGATGCATTGTTATTCGTGGCATTCAGAGACTGGTCCAAGGTAAGGGAAATGACCTCAAGCTCAAAGTCATTGTAAATAGATTTTCCTACGCCCTTTCTTTTTAGACAGGCAAAGTATTTTCTAAAGCATTAAGTTATTGAACTAGAGTATACTGGGGTTTAGAGAAGATTTGAAATTTTAACTTGAAGGAAGTTCAATTTAACATGAAGAAAAGCTTGGTCTCTATTCCTTGGCAGTATTTTAGGTATTGACAATATACTAGCTAGAAATTGAGACACTTCACTTCCTGGTCTACCTACCTTTTCTACTGGTCTCTATTTTTTACCCTCTCATAGTACCATGAGTCATCTTTCATAAAATGAAAAGCTTAGTTAGAGAAGATATATAAGGTCCTTTTTCTTTTCTAACAGAGTACTTCTTTGTATTGAAGCTGGCTGGTTAATTATGCCAATTAGAACAATTAACTATGTAAGAATTCTAAGTTCAATTCTCTGTATGGCCTACAGAGCTGGGTTCAGCATTCTCTTTTTACAAATTTGCATATTAGTTTCCAAATGCCTGTGAAGGCTCACTCTGAATGACATGACACCAACATATCAACCACCACTTTAGGAAACACGTAGGGGCGTGATGCTGTACACTCAAAATAGCAATGTCACCTCTGGATGAAACTATTTTAATGGTAAACTAGGGGAGAGTTTCTTAGTCAGGAAAACAATTTTATTATTTGATTTAGCTTTTGCTCTTATGTTAGCTATCTCAATACATCCACCTTGTCTCGTTTTGCTAAAAAAATAAATTAATAAGTTTTTTCTTAAAATTTAATTTAACAATTTTAAAGTTATAGAATATAATTATTTTTCTGTAGAGTGAAGTTGATGTTTTAGTAGAAATAGATAACGGTTAGTTCTGTGTATAAGAATCTATTTTTTTTATTTGGTCCTGTTGTGGGCCTGAACTCTGGGCCTGGGCACTGTCCCTCAGCTCTTCAGCTCAAAGGCTAGTGCTCTACCACTTGAGCCACAGCGCCACTTCCGGCTTTTTTCTTTTTGCTTATGTGGTGCTGAGGAATCGAACCGAGGGCCTCAGGCATGCAAGGCAAACGCTCTACCACTGAGCCACCTTCCCAGCCCTGTGTATAAGAATCTATGGCGCACAGTTTACTCTGACGACCATTTTACTTCAGTACATTGAATAACTCTAGTCTATTCTCATTTTGTTGTGAGGTGAATCATCCCAGAAACCACATTTTAAAATATAGAATACTGGAGTCTTTATTATACAGTTAACAGGCTGCAGACAGCCAGTTGTTACAAAGGCCTGCAGCATGCAAATACACATAACCCAGCTAGGAAACAGGCTAAAGAGGAAAGAAAGAACAAAAACAATACCAACAAGCCAAATCAGCTTCAATGGAGAGCTGAATTGGGACACCATGATGACTAGACACAGGACACAATCATGGAGACACACGTGGCATAGCATCCTGGCACTTAGGCTGGTCCTGGGCTAAATAGGTCAGCAGAGGGGGCAGATCCTCAGGAAATTCCTAGTCCCAGGCACTGCACTGACAGATTCAGTAGCCTATCAGCCAAGTCCCCATCCTTGCCTCCAGGGATCTGAACACACCCACTACCTGGTTCCCCCAGCATGAAGACAAGATGCCAGACTACACAATCCACCATGTGGCCAATATGACACCAGCCAGACTTGACCTCCTTATTTCAGTTTCACCAGTGGATAACCAGAAGTCTCAGAAAATACCAAAAATGATAGGTCAAACCATGAGTCCGGAGCAGAACTTTCTAAGATTAAGTCTAGCAATTTTTTGAATCCATTTTTGTTATTTCCCTGACATATTTTCCCATTAAAGTCTATGATCCTCCTCCCTGAAAAATTGAGAGGCTGAAAACAGGAGAGAAAAAAAATACATAAAGTCCTTATTTTTTTATTATTATCTTTAAGTAGTTGTACTTAAAAAGCAGTTTGTGAATACCATTTATCTTGATCAATGTTATCCCTTTGAGCATTCCCATCCATCGTTCCCCACCCACCCTTCCCTCATTCTTCATAATTTTGGAGGTTGTACATTGAATACTGCATTCTCTCCTCTTCTTCTCATTTCTCAACTCCTTTCCCGTTAACCCCACACCACCCTTTTCAAGTACTCATTTCCTGGTGTTTACTTTGTTGAACTTTGACTTTGCTTTTCCAAGGAATTACATTATTTGAGTTCACCCTTGAATCAACCATATTTCAGTTAATACATTAGTATATAATTGGATATCAACCAAGGAATTTACATATAAGTTTATAAACTAATTCTAGCTTCCACATATGAAAGAAAACATAGAACTTTTGTAACTCAGTATTTAACTAATTTCATTTAACATAATTTTTCCAGATCTTTCCATTTCCTTACAAATGATACAGTATCATTCTTTCTAATGTTTGAGTAAAATTTCCTTGATTATATACACCACATTTTCTTGATTATTGATACATTGATAGGCATCTGGGCTAATTCCATACCTTTGCTATGGTGAATAGTATTGCAATGAACATGGCTGTGATTGTTTTTTATTTTGTTTTGTTTTTGAAATATGGGTACTGGGTCTAACTGAAGCCATCTTGGCTTCTTGGTTGATGAAGGTTAAGTCCCACCCCCAGGTGATGGGTGTACCTGAATTCCTAGAAACAGGGGTGAGGACTTGGACAATAGGTTACTGACTTGCCAGAACTGTACCATACACTCCTGAAACTCTGAATTCTCCAGCTTCCTGTGATTCCCTGACCCTGCCCCCACCCATGACTTATTCAGGCCCCAACCAGCTCAGCTGCCATTTTGTACCATGCCTCATGGTCTCTTGAATCTCCTCAGGTTACCATGGTAATCCCTCTCCAGCTCTCCATTAGAGCTGATCTGGCTTGTTGAGATTTTCTGCTCTCTTTACTCTGATAGCCTCATGGCTCAATTTCTTAACAGAATTAAGTTGCAAGTTTTGGGGGGACAGTTGTCCACCTGCAGTCACCAGCTTTCTAATGTGGCTTCTCTGTATCTTGTGATCAAATTCCCACTAAAACATTTTTACTTCTACTACTGCACACTACAGAAATTACTGCATTGTAAACCTTGTAAATAATGAAAATGTCAAGCTCAATTAAGAATTAGTTTAAATGAATTAGCTCAAAAATAATTGTAATAGAAAGCAATTCTATTTGGGCCTTCAGAAATACTGAGCTCCTTCAGACTTTGAGAATTGTGACTTTGCCTAATTTAACGTTTATTATAATCCACTGAAAGCAAAGCTACTGCAAGGCTTTAAAAATAGTATTATATCTATATGAGAGGAAAGGAATCAGGAATTACTAAATTGTCTTGTATGCTTGGGATGGCATCCATCTAAACCCATGAAATTAAACATTACACACATGTATCGAAAGAAAAAATAATACCTAATGCAACAGAAGTTGAACTGTTTTGCTTATATAATGGTGGCAACTCTAAGATGTTGGGAAAGTCATGTCAACTCCTTTGACCTTCCATTTCTAATTAAACTGAAATTACGAAAATCCCCTTTATAAGCCTTAGAGGATAATCTGGGGATCAATTAGAACAATGGGTGTAAGTGGAATCGATAAGCAGTAGAAAATAATACAAATGGAATGGATTTGTTGGCCCGATGGCATTTGAAGATAGATCTAAGTCAGGGACCAGGCTGGCATTGGCAGTCCATGAATCATCCTATAAAACACCCTCAATCATAAAGTGAAAGGCAAGTCTCAGCTATTATTTGGTTTATTGTGGTTTTGTGCTGTTTAAAGCCACACCTACCTATATAAGAGAGAAGAACTTATGAAAAATTTATATGAAATGCTGTTCTAGTGAGTAGATCAACCTTGGGTCAACTTTTTCAAGATAAACTCAGGATGATTTTGGTAACCACTTGCACGTGATTTCCAAACTTGCCCTTATATAACCCCAGGGAGTCCTAATTCCACCTCAAAGTTTAATGGAGATGGAAACCTTGTACCCATCAGGGCAAAGAGCCCTTGTTCTTACCAACCTCCAATCAGCACAGCTTGCACTTCCAAAGCTACACAAAAGATTCCAGTGTTTCATCAGTTTAATAACCAGGCAGAGGCACCTAAACCTCACCCAGGGCTCATTACTGGAACCCCGTTTAAGAGTCCAGAGACCACAAAGCTACTGCTGTGTGTGCTGTAGCAGGAACTGTAGTCATGCTGAGCTCCTGGATCACTGTAGGCCAGGAGGGAATGTTAAAAAGCACAAGGCCTCCAGTAGCCTTGGGGGAACTGCTGGAATGTTGTTTATCTTCAGACCGCAACAACTGCTCCACTGTTTCACAACAGAAGGTCTGGCCCAGAGCTCAGACATGGAAGGTTTAGAGAAACAAGGCCTGAAATAACCCCCACATCTCGTTTACCTTCTACCTCCCTACTCCACTCGACCCATCTCCCTCCCAAAAGAAATAAATAAAGACAGGCACAGTCAAAGCTGCGACCTTGAAATTGATATAGCTCTTGCAGTGCCTTGCAATGAATATTCTGGCTAATATAGAGACTGATCCAGCAGGACTGTAGGTGTCAGAGGAACCAGAAATTACATCAATTACATCTTTCATTGTCTTACCCATATCCCTCCCACTTAAGAATTACCTGTTCTTATACATCCGGGTCTTTAGTTTTGATATCTTTCTCTCTAACCACTTAGAGTGCTTATGATTCAAATTCTAAAATAGAAGGTAATTACTAGTGATTTTTATCCTTGTGATTGGAGGAGTTAGTTTTTTAAAGTCCTAAGCATCTTTATGACCTTGGACGATCCAATTAACAGCTCCAAGACAAGAGTCTTTATTAGAGCCCATTAAAGTAAGTGAGTTGTTCAAGCTCCAGAGATCTCCCAGTCTCCTTGGCAGACATGGGAAACTTAATGTGGTGGACAAGAGTGTTGTTGAGGAAGGAATCTTTGCACACCTGACCACACAGAAGTTCTTCAGCTGTTTGGGAGTTCTAAGAAGCAAACATTGGGATCTGCTATATTGATGACTGTAAGGTTTGGGGAAAAGAGATCTCCACATGGTTGTTCAGGTAGAGGGGAGAGAGTTTATTTTAAGAACCAGCCCATGTGAGATGCAGGTGTGCAGAGGAAGGAACTGATGATGGAGATAGATTATATAGAGGGAAGGTGGGGAGGAAGTGTGGCCACAGTGGATGTGGAAGTGACTTCAGAGCCCGGGGAGGACCTCCTACTGCCCCCAGGTATGCCAGTTACCTGGGTTACAGGTGCTGGGTAGGGACTTCCAGAGAGGGCCACATATGCTTAGATGGAGAAGAAAGTGGGGGGGTGCATTTTTCCCAGGCAGACCTAATATTCTAGCCTTTTGGTGGTTATAAATGGGTGTTAGTTCTCTCTATCTAATTACTGCTGGCAAGGGGACATGAGAGGTAAAAGGTGGAGATGTTGTTCAGTCCAGAAGAAGGCAGCAATAACTGTTCCTTGGTGGTGAGTGCACATTTGCACCCTTGGATGAAGTTTCTGAAAGAAATCTTATAAGGCAGGGACTGAACTGTTGTAAGGTGAATCATCCCAGAAGCCACATTTTAAAATATAGAATATTAGAGTCTTTATTATACAGTTAGCAGGCTGCAGGCCGCCAGTTGTTACAAAGGCCTGCAGCAGGCAAACATATAACACCACTAGGAAACATGCTAAAAAGGAAAGAAATAGCTGAATTGGGACTCCATGATGACTGGAGACGAGCCAGGAGACAGGACACAGGACACAATCACAGGGACACATGTGGCATGGAGTCCTGGCGGCTGGGCTGGTCCAGGCCTAAATAAGGTCGGCACAGGGGGCAGATCCACAGGAAATTTCCAGTCCCAGGCACTGTGTGACAAATTCAGCCAAGTGCCTGGCCCTGCCTCCAGGGATCTGGGTATCCCCATTACCTGGGAAGCAGGAAATGGGCAGGGGGTTTTCTTCCCCCAGGATGAAGACAAGATACCAGACCCTACAATCCACTATGGGGCCAATATGGTGCTGGCCAGACCTGACCTCCTTATTTCAGAACAATTAGAAACAAAAAAATACTGGAAAAGAAAAAAATTGGATGACTTGGAGATGACAAAAGGAATGAGGTGGAGAGGGAAGTGGAGGAGAGCAGACCGCTCCGTGTTACTCTCATCCTCTTCAGCTATGTGAGACAGCTTTACCTTGATAGGTCTGAGAGAAGAGCAAGTGTACCTTGGATCAGTGTCCATATAGAAGGGACAGAAGCATGAGCCTTTTTTCTTCTTGACAGATGAAATCACTGTGACTATCCCTTGAACCTAACTGCAGTGGGAATGGTCAGTACGATCTGGTGAGGGCCTGTTGATTTCAAATATAAACCAGATGGATGAAGGGTCTTGAGAAATATGTGATCTCCAGGCAAAATTGGAGGTGAAGAAGGGAATGCTATAAGAAGAATCCAGTCAGTGAGATATAGAGACGCCACATTTTGAGAAGTCAAATTGGGAATCTTTATTAAGAGCCTTCAAGTGAACTATTGTCACAAAGACCTGCAACCCCATGAATATACTTAACACTGTAGAAAACTGAGCCATGAGAGCAGGAGAGGAAAGAACAGACAAACAATACCAACAACCCAGATCAACCCCAATGGAGAGCTGAATTGGGACGCCATGTTGACCAGAGGAGACAGGAGTCAGGAGACAGCACACCAGGCCTGGCATAATGGCACCAGCACTGGCCTAAAATTAGATCCTGCCTGGGGACAAGGTTACAGGAAACTCCAGAGTCTCCCAAGTTCAAGGCACAGGACAAACAGGTCCTGTAACCTATCATCCAACTCCCTAACCTGCCTCTAGGAATTCAGGCACACCCATCATTTGGGAGGTGGGGCTTCCCGGAGGCTAAACAATAAGATACATTTACATATCCTCCTTAGGTCCAAATGGTGGTTAGCCCTAAATCAAAAGATGGTTTGTCTCACCTCTGGGCCTTAGAAGCCTGGCGAACAACCCCCATCACCTGGTTAGACACCAGCATGGTTGTGAGAACAAGGTGATTTACTTAGACCTAGTCTTTCCCTTACTTCAGGAAAGAGCCTTCTTGAGGCTGGGGAAGACATTCAACCATCAACATGTTGGCTTAACATATGTCTACAATAAGTTAGGATGGGAAGATAACCTGTTAGTGGAGTCTTTGTTTCATTCATAGGGAAATTTCCTAAGAGGAAAGGTTTTCCCTACATTAATTCAAAAGGGCTAAGAAGTGTAGGGCTACAGGGAGCAGGCACATAGGCAGGGGAGCGCAGGAGATAACAGTGCCAGCTAAGGTTGCTGAAGTTCCAAAGAAAGTTTGGTCAGTTGTGTTTTAAGAAGTGCATTAGCTCTTTCGACCTTTCCAGAACACTGGGCCTATAAGGAACATGAAGGTTCTACTGGACATTTAAAGTGGCTGACACCCCTTGGGTCACTTTGGAGATGAAGGCAGGTCTGTGTAGTGACTTGAGTCGGCTGAATCTAGGCATAATTTCTTTTAGTAAGACAGAAGTAATAGTGTCGGCAGACTCTGTCATTGTCGGATAGGCCTTGGTCCATCCTGAAAAAGTATCTACCATAGTTAAAAGGTGTTTTTGTCACTTGCACAAAAGTATGTAAGTGAACTCTATCTGCTAGTCTTCCTAAGTGAACTCTATCTGCTAGTCTTCCCCTAGGATATATCCCTGACTTACTGTGTGGGAATACCAGCTGGTCTGAGGCCACCCTGCGTGGAGGAGGTAAGGAAACAAGTAGGGCAAGTTTGGGTAATCTTTTTTAGTCAAGCAGTTAGGCTAGGAAAATAGAGTAAAGATTTAAGAAGGTAGGAGAGAAGCTTATATCCAATGAATAGGGCCTGATGAATCTGGTAAAGAAAGCTGTCTGCTTGTGTTTTAGGAAGAATAAGTCATCCCCCTGAAGACCACCATCCCTGCACTTCTGGGAGGGTGTCCGGTGGGTAAGTTCTTCGAGTTCCTGTGGGATATAAGAGGGATGGATCAGAGGCAGTACCAGGAATAGAGGAGCTGGAAGTTTTCTCTAAGCCACTAGCTTTTTTGTTTTGTTTTGTTTTGTCGGTTGTGGGGCCTCAACTCTGGGCCTGGGTGCTGTCCCTCATCTCTTCAGCTCAAGACTAGCATTCTACCACTTGAGACACAGTGCCACCTCCGGCTTTTTCTGCATATGTGGTGCTAAGGAATTGAAACCAGGGCCTCATGCATCCAAGGCAAACACTCTACCACTGAGCCACCTTCCTAGCCCTGGGCCACTAGCTTTGCCTCTTGGTCTGCCTTTAAGTTAGCCACTGTGGTAGTGTTTAGTCTCCTCTGATGTCACGGAAGTGAACAATGGTTACCTGTCAAGGAAGGAAAGCTGCTTCCAAGCTTAAGTGGAGCATTAATAATGGGGGCACCCAAAGAAACATAGGTTCTATGGTTTCCCTCATTTGTAATAATTAGTATATGCCAAGGATAGTCCTGGCAGAGAATCATAATCGCTCAAGAGCTATGTACATATGACCGTACGAAATGATGCTAATTGAAATGAACTCCAACACATGGAAACAAGTCTTTTTTTCAGTTGTCAACCTTGCTGTCCCCAATGTACTCTATCTAGTTCTTTCTTCTTACTTTATTTCATTTTTCTTCTTCCATTGGTTTACCCCTGGCAAGCTCTTTGATTCTGGTACCCTCTATCTTGTAGATACATGTATCTGATTTGGGGAAGGGAAGAGAAATAACAAAATGCTGAAAGAAATACAGAGGATGACCCATTGCAACAATGATACTCAAAAGACACAGAAGTGGAAGAAGGAAAGGGATAGTGAGAGATCAACAATGGAGTGGGTAACAATGTTCAACGAGAAGTGTACCTTACTCAAATAACTGTCACCCCTCTGTACAGAATGTCTACAATAAAATAAAAATACAAGAGTTTGGAAAGGGATCACACTTTGAGAATGTGAAAAAAATAACGGGGGTCCCTTTTTTAGACAGGAAGCCACACTCCTTCTGGATAGCTGCGTGTGAATGGAGAACATGATAGACACACTTTGAATCTGTATACATGTTAATTCTCCTACCCCTGGCTTGAGTTAAGGCCTAGTTAAGACTGTAAGGTCTGCCTTTAGTGATAATGGTGGAGTTATTAACGATGGCATAGCCCAAGAAGGTAGACATGAAACTACCATGAGTGTACCAGGTGTCTTCCAGATCAGAAGGAGGACTGTCTGTGAAGCCTGTGTGAGTTCTGCTAAGGTCTCCTCTCTGTACAGGAGTGGAAAAGAGGGTTAGAACTGGATGGAAGTAAAGTGGCTGGATTGAGTGAGAAGTCAGGATTTTCAATAGAAGTAACATGAAACAATTGTAAGCAGGAAGGGGAGAGAGAAGACAGAGCTTTATGAGATAAAAGGTCCTTTAGTCTGTGGGGAGAACGTATGTAGAGGGCTGGCCAAAAGTGAGCTTTGTGCTCTCCTGGGCTAAGTAGCTGCTACTGCTGCCAGATTTTGAAAGCAGGCTGGCCAGCCTTTTATGGTTGGGTCTGGTTGTTTTGAGATATAGGCCACAGGTTTGAAAGACAGGTCTGAAAATGATCTAGGCCCCTCATCTAAACTACTTTTTTTACATTCGACTTCAATACAGCTGTTCCCTGTAAGGGAAGAAGAAGAAAATTAGACCCATGGGTGGGGAAACAACATTTTCAGAAATACCAGGATAGAAAATCACTTTACCTGAAGCTAGGTCATGGTTATCACAAAGGAAATAGGTAACTACTTCATCGCCTATCCAGTTTTAAAAACATTTAACCCTTAGCATGCCTGCTTCAGCATACATTGGCAAATGAATCCAATTCTTTCATTCACCAAACAACTACAAACCCTGTATCAGGGCTGAAGAGACGATCAATGTTTGCATTTTGCATTCTAGAAAGGTATACATAGGTAAACAATCAAATCTGTTATCAGACAAAATAAAGTAAGAGTGAGCCAGGTGCCAGTGGCTCAGCTTGTATTCTAGCTACTCAAGAGGCTAAGATGTGAGGATTGCAGTTCAAAGCAGCCCAAGCAGGAAAGTATATCTTATATCTCCAATAAAATACCAAAAAAGCCAGGAATGGATCTGTGGCTCAAGTGATATGGTGCTAGCCTATCTCTGGGACAGCACTCAGGCCCTGAGTTCAAGCCTTAGGACCAACACTCATACACACACACACACACACACACACACACACACACACACACACACACACACACACACACACACACACACACAGAGTAACAGTGATGTGATAGTGAACAAAATATTTCTCTTGGTTTCAAGAAAGGTTTCATAAAATCAGTACCAACAGACCTTAGCCTTTGGTAGGGAAAATGGTTCAGCTTATTTCAATTTGAAGTCAAAGCAAGACCAAAGCTTTGGAAAGTGTGAGAGATCTCAGAATATACTTGGGAAAACCATGAGCAAGTAGATAAGGTCCATATGGAATACCAATTTTACCTTGTCAAAGCCTACAGGAGGACATCTGAAACATCTGAGGATCACGGTTCAAAGCCAGCCTGGGCAGGAAAGTCTGTGAGACTTTATCTCCAGAAGTGGTGCTGTGACTTAAGTGTAGAGGGCTTGCCTTGAGTTGAAGAGCTAAGAGACAGCGCCTAGGCTCAGAGTTCAAGCCCCATGACTGACCCCCCCCCCCAAAAAAAAAGACAGGCCCCTGGGTACCAATCTTAACTCTGTCCTTTACTGGTTGCATTACTTTGAACAAGTTGTCTAATTTCCTGAAGTTCTTTTTTTACCAAATGGTGATCATCAAAATATCTGTTGTGATACTTAAATAATAAAATAGTATAAACAATTTGGCCTGGTATATAATGAAGATTAAATATCTCTTGCTATTTCCTTTTTATTGTTATTAGAATGCCTTTACTTTTCACTGGAGTGCTTTTTTATTTTAATGTTGTCAAGGTGCTATACAGAGGGGTTACAGTTACTTAAATAAGGTAGTGACTACATTTCTTGTCAAACTTGCTACCCCCTCCTTCATTTTTCTCCCTCTTTCCCTCTCCCCATCCCCTCCTCAAGTTATACAGATCCTTTCCTACATAGTCTTGTCATGGTTGCATTGGTTCCCCCTTATTTTCTTATTTTACTTACCTTCTTAGAGTGATGTATCCCCACATTAGTCTCATGACTTAGAATCTAGAAATGCTTTTCGTAAAAATAGGACTTCCAAAAAAATTTGAGTAGCTAGGGCTGGGAAGGTGGCTCAGTGGTAGAGCGCTTGCCTTGCATGGCCGAGGCCCTGGGTTCAATTCCTAAGCACCACATAAGCAAAAAGGAAAAAGCCGGAAGTGGCGTTGTGGCTCAAGTGGTAGAGCACTAGCCTTGAGCTGAAGAGCTGAGGGACAGTGCCCAAGCCCAGAGTTCAGGCCCCATGACTGGACCAAAAAAAAAAAAAAAAATTGAGTAGCTGAATGATTGAATTAGTAATGAGAACAGAAAATACCACATCTAGATTTCTCTATTAGATTGATTTTGACTTATTGCTAAACTATAGAGCATTTATGCTTTCAAGAGTGGGAGCTAGTGGCCCATGCCTGTAATCCTAATGATTTGGGTGAATGACAAGGGGAAGATCAAGATCCAAGACCAGCCTGGTCAAAAAAGTTTAGGCAACACTCTGTCAAGCCATAACTGGGCTAAGCTACGTGGAAGACTGAGATTGGGAGGATCCCAGTTCTAGGCCTATCTGGGCAAAAAAGTCATTGTCACTCCATTTCTATGGATGGCAGGACTTGAGTGGCACACACCCTGTGATCCCAGAAATGATGAGCAGCTTGGGCACTCTCCCAGTCAGAAAGTGAGACCCTATCCCCAAAATAATGAGCAAAATAGGAATCCAGAGGCATGACTGAGAAAAAGACCACCAGCCTGGCAAAAATAAGGTTCTGAGCTTAAAGTCAGTATCACCACTGTGAAACAACAACAACCAGATACTTTATAGATAGTCCAGGCATCCTGCCTATGGTTAGGTCAGCAAAAGTGATCATTGACAGGTGCAGATGGCAAGATTTGGGCAAAGCATCTTTGAACCCAGTGTTCTGTTGTTGTCTGAGTTGTCTCACTGGGGGGTGTTTGTTTAGCCTATGATTAAATCCCAGCATGTATAAAATGAAAATAGCCCGCCCCACTGGCCACAGCCTGACACACGGTGTGGCTTCCCAGTCTCCCTAGACCTGGCATGGGACCTTTCCTCTCAATGTCAGCAGCAAGGCGCAGCATGCTCAACTTCATGCTCAGTGCCAACATGGATGGTGAGACTGCCCTAAAAGACCTCCAGTCCATTTTCTAGGAGCAAGGAATGGCAGAGTCTGTGCATACCCAGCAGGACCAGAGCTATTCAGCAACCTACATAAACAAAAATGTCAGCCTTGCCAACTTGAGAATTTATCCGCATGGATTGGTGTTGCTGGACGTTCAGAGTTACAACAGCAATGCACAAGGGCTATTGACAGATACTGGCCCTCTGTGGATGTATGCCTGGTTGAGTATGACAAAGATGAAGCGGTGCTTGGTGAAGATTCACCTTACCAGAACATTAAAATTCTGCACTCAAAGCACCTTGGAAATATTCTCATTCTTAGTGTGGATGTTTATTTGGCACAGAGTAATTTTGTAGAAACCCAGGCCATCCTGGGAAGTGACAAAGAAGATTATACTGGCAAAGATGTACTGATTCTGGGAGGTGGAAGTGGAGGTATATTATGTGAGATAGTCCAACTGAAACCAAAGATGGTCACTATGGTAGAGATTGACCAAATGGTGATTGATGGACGCAAGAAATTGATGCAGAAAACATGTGGCCAAGTCCTAGACAATCTTTTGTTGTTGTTGTTCTAAAATTATATTCTTTTGTTTCCTTTTTTATTATCAAAGTGATGTATAGAGGGGTTATAGTTACACAAGTAAAGTAATAAGTACATTTCTTGTCAAATTTGCTACCCCTTCCCTCATTTTTCTCCTACTTTCCCTCCCCCCCCCACCTTCCCCACCCACAAGTTGTACACATTATTTCCAATATATTAGGTATCTAGTAAGGGACTATATTTCAGTACTGAAGAAGTACACCAAAGAAGGGAGAGAGTTTGATTATGTGATTCATGACTGGACAGCAGTTCCAATCTGTACATCACCAGAAGACTCTACATGGGAGTTTCTCAGACTGATTCTTGACCTCTCAGAGTATTGAAACAAGATGGGAAGTACTTTACACAGAGAAAGTGTATCAATTTGACCGTCACTCCATGAAGAACAGTTTGGGCACCTGTATTGTCTGTGCAGTTCTCCAATGAGATTGTCTGTGTCCCTTCATACTTGGAATTGTGGGTATTTTACACTGTTTATAAGAAAGCTAAAACTTGAAGATGAACCTCCCTAATGTGCTGCAAATAATCTTCCTGAACTCTATATTCTGTTCATGACAACTAAATGAGTCAAGCAAATTAATTGTGAATTCCTTCAAGTTTTCTCTTTTTAGTAGTTATTTTTAATTTTCAAAAGCCAAAGGAAAAATATATATATTTTGCTGAGCTAGGGCGTTAATTTTTTGCAAGTCATTTGAAGGACAATTAGACGGCAAGCAAAGACTATGAAGTGCACTGACCCCTAGAACGTGACTTTTGTTACTTTGTATTCTGTGTGGGTTTGTGGTCACTTAATTTTGTTTTGGCAGATTTCCAATTTGGACATTTGTAGAAATAAACATCTTTTTTTTCTGGAGGGAAGTTCCTTCCCACAAAATTGACTTAGATATTAAATTTGATTCTTATAAGAGAAAGAGTTCAAAATGAATAGGAACACTTCAATTAAAATTACAAAACAGAAAAAATAAATGAAAATTATTATAGTGACTGCATAATAGGGTGAATCTATTGGATGACACCAAAAACCTCTCTGAAAGGCATTTGGTTAAAGACTACTAGATAATAAGATATTCCCAGATGTATAATGAAGAAACAATAACATTTTAAACAATCAGCCATGCGATTTCTAATATTTTCATCAAGTTCAGAGTATGAATAAAAGTGACAAAAGCTGGCATCTGTGAGATAAACACAACTTCCACAAAATTACAATGTAAATTCAAATACACACTCTCTCTCTCTCTCTCTCTCTCTCTCTCTCTCTCTCTCACACACACACACACACACACACACACACACACACGTGTGTTTGTATAAAAACTAGTTCTTTGGAGTAAGAAATTAGAAATGTAAAAACAATGCCTTCTTCCTAAATTTTCATATAGGCCATCTAAAAATGTTTAGGACTTGTAAAGCATATAAGATAAACTTGCAAAAGATAAATATTGTGTCGAACAGATGTCAGTTTTAAAGGAATAAATGTAAAGAAGATTTTTAACTGTCATGACAAATATCTTCACAGCAGTGACTTTATAATCTATTAAATATTCCTGTTTATTTCCATGTGACAGATATTAAAGAAATAATTCTATTTGGCAAATTTTAGGAGTAGATTTTCTGGCTAAGTATAGTGGTACATATCTATAAATCCTGGCTATTTTGAAGGTGATAAAGAATACCCAGGTATAAGGCTAGCTGAGCAAAAGCATGAGCCCCTATCTGAAAAAGAAACCTATTGCCAAAAGATTTCAGTGTAGATCACGTGGTGTGGATCAGTTCTCAGTGCCACATACAAAAAAAGTAGATTTCCTAGCCAGGTGCTGGTGGCTCATGCCTGTAATCCTAGCTACTAAGGAGGCTGAGATCTGAGGATCACAGTTCAAAGCCAGCCTGGTCAGGAAAGTCCATTAGACTCTTATCTCTAATAAACCACCAGTAAACCAGAAGGGGAGCTGTGGCTCAAGTGGTAGAGCACTAGCCTTGAATTGAAGAGCTGAGGGACAATGCCCAGGTCCAGAGCTCAAGCCCCATGACCACCCCACCCCCCCTACCCCCCGCCAAAAAAAAGTAGATTTCCTAAATTTAAAAAAGAACTTTTTAAAATATTAATTAGTGACATCTTTGTATACTAGAGGCTCTGTTTCAGTAGAGTCTGTTATTATTATGTGTCAGTCATGAAGCTTGAACATAGAGCCTAGATACTGTCCCTAAACTTTTTTTACTTAAGGCTAGTGCTCTGCCACTTTGAGCCACAGCACCATTCCACTTTTGGTTTTCTAGCAGTTAATTGGAGATAGTCTCATGAACTTTCTTGCTCAGCTGGCTTTGAACCTCAATCCTCAAATCCAGCCCCTGAGTAGGTAGGATTTCATTCATGAGCCACTCCCTTGAGGAAAAAAAAAATACAGTAAGCTAAAACTTAGAAATATTCCTCTTTCCATTATCTGCAAATTTTGGTGTTACCATGTAACAGACCAGTATACCATAGTTCAAAAAATAATTGCTGATTTAAAAAATCCAGATCAAATGTGCATACTAGATAGATCCATTTCTGAGTGTATATAAAAGACAAGAAAAAACTTTGTAGTGACAGAAATCTAGGGCTGAACATAAGGGGGTTGTCTACAAAATAGCATCATGGAACTTCTGGAGAAGATGGAAATGCTATTGGGGAGATAGATAGATAGATAGATAGATAGATAGATAGATAGATAGATAGATAGATAGATAGATAGATAGATAGATAGATTAGGTAGTTATCTGTGAAATTTTTAATTAAGTCAACAGAAAAATTAGACCAGAGAGGAAAGCTATGATCAAGGGGATTCAAGCGTACTTTAGATTCTATTTCACCCTGGATTCCTATGTATATTTCTTTTTTTTTTTTTAATTGTATTTTATTTTATTTGAGAACATACTGTACAGAGGGGCTACAATTACATGGGCAGGATAATGCATACATTTCTTACCAAGCATTGCAGCCTCCTCCTTTGTTTACCCTTCACTTCCCTTCCCCGCCTCCCCCCTCCCCCCACCCAATTTTACCCCCCTACCCCAACCAATTATACCCCCCTCCCCCCCACACACCGACATTGTAAAGCTGGTTTTGACATGACATTTTGTACTTCTCATTGTTGCAACAGGTCCACCTGAATCCTTAAACGACTTGTTTGTCCCCATCTCCTCCACATGTTATACTGACATCAAATATAGTGAAAGCGGGGGTTACACTGTGGGGGAGGGACATACAAAGCAACAAAGAAATAATCTTATAAATGCGTTAGAAACACATGCATGAAAGAAACGAAAACATTAAAATACATATTTAAGGGTTCATTTTCCTAACATCACATTATCTGACCTTTTCCGCTTGACTCATACCTATACTAGATATTGCAAATAAGGGAAACCATGGGACCTATGCTTCTTTGGGCCTGGCTTACTTCACTTAATATAATTTTTTCCAAACCTTTCCATTTCCTAACAAATGGGGAAATGTCATTCTTTCTGATGGAGGCATAGAATTCCATTGTGTATATATACCACATTTTCTTGATCCATTCATCTACTGAGGGGCATCTGGGTTGGTTCCATATCTTAGCTATGGTAAATAATGCTGCAATAAACATAGTTGTGCTGGTAGCTTTAGTGTGGTCTTGTTTGTAAACATTTGGGTAAATGCCCAAAAGTGGGATTGCTGGATCATAGGGGAGATCTATGTGAAGTCTTCTGAGGAACCTCCATACTGCTATCCAAAGTGGTTGAACAAGTTTACATTCCCACCAACAATGAAGTAAGGTTCCTTTCTGTCCACATCCCCTCCAGCATCTATTGTTGTTAGAGTTCTTGATTTTTGCTGTTCTAACTGGAGTGAGGTGATATTTCAATGTTGTTTTGATTTGCATTTCTTTTATGGCTAGGGATGTTGAACATTTCTTCATGTGTCTATTGGCCATCCTTGTTTCTTCTTCAGAGAAGCTTCTCTTTAAGTCTTTCGCCCACTTATTTATTGGGCAGTTGATTCTTTGAGGATTTGTTGTTGGGTGGTTTAATTTTTTGAGTTCCAAGTATATTTTAGATATGAGACCCTTGTCCGTTGTATGGCTAGTAAAGATCTTCTCCCAATCGGTGGGCTTTCTATTGATCTTGCCAGCTATGTCATTTGCCCTGCAGAAGCTCTGCAATCTTATGCAATCCCATTTGTCCAACCTTTCTTTGATTTGTTGTGCTTCCGGGTCTCTATTCAGAAAATTTCGACCTGAGCCAAGGAGACCTAGGGTTTCTCCTATTCCATCCTGTAATGTTTTCAGAGTGTCTGCTTTGACTTCAAGGTCTTTGATCCATTTGGAGTTGATTCTGGTGCAGGGTGATATATAAGGATCTAGCTTTAGTTTTCTACATGTAGTTAACCAATTTTGCCAGCACCATTTACTGAAGAGGCTGTCTTTCTTCCATTCTATTGTTTTAGCTTCCTTATCGAAGAGTAGATGGCTATAGGTCTGTAGGTTCATTTCTGGGTTTTCAATTCTATTCCATTGGTCCTGAGGTCTGTTCTTATGCCAATACCAAGCTGTTTTGATTACTATGGCTTTATAGTAGAGTTTGAAATTTGGTATTGATATTCCTCCAGCAGTGTTCTTTCCGTTGAGGAGCGTTTTTGCTATTCGGGGTCTTTTATTGTTCCATATGAATTTTTGGATTGCCTCCTCTATTTCCTTGAAGAATGAGGGTAGAATTTTGATAGGTATGGCGTTGAATTTGTAGATAGCCTTGGGAAGTATTGCCATTTTCACGATGTTAATCTTGCCAATCCAGGAGCATGAGAGGTTTTGCCATTTTTTAAGTTCTGTGTTGATTTCCTTTTTCAAGATTTTAAAGTTTTCATCATAGAGGTCCTTCACTTCTTTGGTTAAGTTAATTCCTAGGTATTTTATTTTTTGTGGGGCTATTACAAATGAAGTTGCTTTCCTAATTTCAGCCACACTTTTCTCATTGTTGGCATATAGAAAAGCCATTGATTTTGGGGGGTTAATTTTATAACCTGCTACTTTGCCAAAGTTTTGAATCAGCTTGAGTAATTTGGGAGTGGAGTCTATGGGATTCTTTAAATACAAGATCATGTCATCTGCAAAGAGGGAGAGTTTTATTTCTTCTTTCCCTATTTGGATCCCCTTTATGTCTGCATCTTGTCTTATTGCTGTAGCTAGGCATTCTAATACTAGATTGAAGAGAAGTGGAGAGAGTGGGCATCCTTGTCTTGTTCCTGAGTTAAGAGGAAATGGCTTTAGTTTTTCACCATTGAGTATAATGCTGGCTGTAGGTTTGTCATATACAGCCTTTATTGTATTGAGGAATGTTCCATGGATTCCTAATTTTTCCAGAACCTTCATCATAAAGGGGTGTTGGATCTTGTCAAATGCTTTTTCTGCATCTATTGAGATAACCATGTGGTTCTTATTCTTGCTCCTGTTGATGTGATGAATAATATTAATTGATTTGCGTATATTGAACCAGCTTTGCATCCCTGAAATGAATCCTGTTTGATCATGGTGTATGATTTTTTGGATGAATTGTTGAAGTCGATTGGCCAAAATTTTGTTGAGAAGTTTTGCATCAATGTTCATCAAAGAAATGGGTCTATAGTTCTCTTTCTTTGATGAGTCCCTGCCCGGTTTTGGGATGAGGGTTATGATGGCTTCATAGAATGTGTTCGGTAGTGAGCTTTCTCTTTCAATTTCATTGAAGAGTTGGAGGAGTATTGGTGTGAGCTCTGCTTTGAAGGCCTTGTAATGTTCCGCTGTAAAACCATCTGGTCCTGGACTTTTCTTAGCTGGGAGGTCTCTTATTGCTGTTTCTATTTCAATGCTTGATATGGGCCTGTTAAGCTGGTTTAACTCATCTTGGTTTAGTTTTGGCATGTCAATATTTGCTAGGAAAAGGTCCATTTCTGTCAAGTTCTCAAACTTATTAGCATAAAGTTTTGAGAAGTATCCCCTAATAATGTTCTGAATCTTGGTTGTTTCCGTGGTGATGTTTCCATTCTCATCTCTGAGTTTATTAATTTGGGTGTGTTCTCTCCTTTTTCTGATAAGGTTTGCTAAGGGTCTGTCAATTTTGTTAAGTTTTTCGAAGAACCAACTCTTTGTTTTGTTGATTCTTTCTATAGTTTTTTTGGATTCTAATTCATTTAATTCTGATTTAATTTTGATTATTTCTTTCCGTCTACTGGATTGGGGTTTATCTTGCTGCTCTTTTTCAAGGAGGTTTAGATGTGTGATTAAATTGTTAGTTTCCGATCTCTCCAATTTGTTGATGTAGGAGCTCAGAGCTATAAACTTGCCTCTGAGTACTGCCTTTGCTGTGTCCCAGAGGAGCTGGTAATTTGTGTGTTCATTTTTGTTGAATAGCATGAACATTTGAATTTCCTTTCTAATCTCTTCCATGACCCACTCATGATTCAGCAGTGTGTTGTTCAGCCTCCATGTGATACCGGACTTTCTTTGGTGGCTTTTGGTGTTGAGATCTAATTTTATTCCCTTGTGGTCAGAGAGAATGCAAGGTATAACTTCAATGTTTCTGAATTTAGACAAGTTTGCTTTGTGGCCTAAAATGTGGTCTATTTTAGAAAACGTTCCATGTGCTGCTGAGAAGAACGTGTATTCTGTTGCTGCTGGGTGAAATGTTCGGTAAATGTCTGTTAAGTCTAGTTGATCTATGCAGCTGTTTAGATCTGCGGTTTCTCTGTTGAGTTTTTGCCGAGTTGATCTATCTAGTGGGGAGAGTGGTGTGTTAAAATCCCCAACAATTAATGTCTTTGGATCTATATGGGATTTGAGGGAAAGTAGTGTTTCTTTGATAAATTTGGGTGCTCCATTGTTTGGCGAATAGATATTTAGAATTGTAATATCCTCCTGAAGGAGAGATCCTTTAATTAGTATGTAGCGACCTTCTTTATCTCTTCTCACCAATTTTAGTTTGAAGTCTATTTTATCTGATATTAGGATTGCAACTCCCGCCTGTTTATGAGGGCCATTTGCTTGGTAGATTTTGTTCCAGCCTTTAACTTTGAAAATATGTTTGTTTTTACGGGTAAGATGTGACTCCTGCAGGCAGCAGATAGAGGGGTCTTGTTTTTTAATCCAACTAGACAGTCTATGTCGCTTAATTGGAGAGTTCAGTCCGTTAACGTTAAGAGATAGGACTGAGAGATATTTGGGGGTTCCTGCCATGTTATCCACCTTCTTGGGGGCTGTGAAAACTGGGTTCTTCCTAAGGTTCTTGAATTCTCAGTTTGGGTGCAGTTTCTTGGCCTTTGTTGTGTTCTTGTTGGTTTTCTATGTGTAGGACATCTTTAAGAATCTTTTGCAGGGCTGGTTTGGTGGAGATGTATTGTTTCAATTTTTCTTTGCTATGGAAGGTTTTTATTTGGCCTTCAGTTATGAAGGAGAGTTTAGCTGGGTACAGTATTCTTGGTTGATAGTTGTTTGTTTTTAGGGCATGGCATACGTCATTCCAGGCTCTTCTTGCTTTGATTGTCTCTGCTGAGAAATCTGAGGTAATTCTAATTGGTTTCCCTTTATAGGTGATTAACCTTTTCTCCTTGACAGTTTTAAGGATCTTTTCCTTGGTCTGGGTTGATCCTGTGTGGATTATAATGTGACGGTGGGATGTCCTATTCTGGTCTGGTCTATTTGGGGTTCTAAAAGCTTCTTGTATCTGAATAGGCCTATCTTTTTGTATGTTTGGGAAGTTCTCTGCTAGGATCCTGTTAAACAAATTTCCTAGACCATTAACTTCTGTTTCTAGGTGCTCCTCTACACCCATTATCCTTAGATTGGGCCTTCTGATGGTGTCTTCCAGGTGTTGGATAGACCTATCATATTTCTTGGACTTGTCTTGGATGGTTGTATGTTCTTTCTCTATAATATCTAGGCTGTCTTCAATCCCTGAGATTCGATCTTCTGCATGGTCTAACCTGCTGTCAAGACTCTCTACTTTGTTTTTTATCTCTTTTCCTTCTAATTGGTCAGCTTTGATGGCTTCAAGTTCTTTGTTGAAGCTCTGTTTTAGGTCTTGTATGATTTTCTTTACTTCCTTAATTTGGTGTTCAGTGTTTGTTCTCAAATCACTTAGTTGATTGGTTATGGTTTCTTTGGACTCCCATTCCTTCTGTTGGGTTCCATTCAGCATTCCCTTTGTGGTCTCCCTGACTTCCTTCAGCTCTTTGTTAATGGATTCCATGAATGACTTTAGTGATCTTTGTGTATTCTCTACCTGGTCTCTTAATTCGTGAATTACTCTTTGATTAGTTTCCTCCCTTCTGTGGGATTCCTGCAGTTCTCTTTGAGTGTTCTCTGCCTGCTCACGCCATTCCTCCCTTTCTCTTTGAGTATTCTCAAGTTGTTCACGCAAATCCTGTATCAGTTTTTGAGAAGCTTCCTCACGCTTATGATATTCCTGTATAAACTTCTGGGATGCCTCCTCTCTCTCCCTATCACGCTCATACAGAGTCCTTTGTACATTGTCAAACTTCTCATTTATCATGTTTGCTATTAGTGTTTGTAGAGCTATTTGGGAACTCTCCTCTGGATTATTCTTTATCTGTTCTAATCCCTGATTATCAAGGTTGGGAATTGAGATACCCGAATTTGCCATTTTTCTTGTGTTTTTCCGGCTTACTCGGCCCATTTGAGATAAAGATTGCACCAGTTTTGTGCTAGAACACTATCTTAAGGCAACCATCAACCAAAGTTTGCATTTGTACAGTCAATAGTCTACAGATACAATCTAGTTCAACAGATACATCTATTCAACATCAAACGACTATATGTTAAAGGACTTCGAACCGCAGAAAAGAATTTGGAAAACCAGAAATTATTAGGATTAGGGAGAGATGTGGGTAAAAAATAGGAATAGATTGGTGTGGGGAGGCACAGGGAGAGTTAACTATGTCCTAATCACAGTGCAGGAAATGAGTTGGGTAGGATGCAAGTAGAGAGAGAGAGAAAAAGAAGAGACGGAAAGGGGAATAAAGAGAGACCAGAAAAAGAATAGAAACGTAAAAATTAATGTTATTATAGAGGTTAAAAGACCGTCTATTTAGAGAGGAATGTGAATATGTTCAGAGAAGGGGAGGGACATAGAGGAGATGTGAAAAGCTTTAAGGATGGGAACGGGAGAAGAAAAGATCAGAAGTTCAGTAGAGCTAGATAAAAAACAAAAAGATAATTAAGAAAGAAAGAAAAAGAGAAAGAAGACAAGAAAAGAAAGGAAAACTCTTATTCACGTATTCCTAAAATAAAAATTATAAGATGAGAAAAAAAAAAGGTTACTGGAAAACAATTATTTTTTCAGAAGAGGCAAAAATTAAAGATTAATAAAAGTTTTAGAAGGGAAAAAAATTTATATATATATATATGGTAACAAAAAACAAAAAACAAGCAAAAAAAAAGAAAAGAAGAAGAAGAAGAAAAAAAGAAAAAAAAAGAAAAAGAAAAAGAAAAAAAAAAAAGAAAAAAAAGTCTTTTGATTTTTTTTTTTTTTGGGGGGGGAGGAGTGGGAAGAATCCTGTATCTCCCTTTTGTCTGCAACCAGTCTCTTGTTGGAGTCTCTGGTCAGCTTGAGGTCCTGTGGCTTGATTGGTTTCTTAAGTCGGTTGGTTGGAAGAGGCAGAAAAATGCTCTGCTTTACCCAAGATTTTGAGATCCCCCTCCCAGGTTAGTTTTCTGGGAGGGTGGTCTGCTTTGAGAGTCACAAAAGAGGGGGATGTGGTGATGAGGCTAGGTTCTGGGTAGAGTTGAGGCCTTTCAATAAACAGTAGCTTTTCCCTGGGGCTATTTTGTGATAAAGCTCACAGCGCCCAGCCTGGAGCCATTCTCAGGGTTTCTGTTTTTCAATTGATTGTCGAGGCTGCTAGAGGGAGGGGCAGCCTCTGGCTCTGGTTACCCAGTGAAGCAAGGCACTCCGATGGCTGGCGCCTGAGCTGGGTGACTTTTCCCTGGATGGAGCTGAGTCTGGCAGGTCACTTCGCCGTTAAGTTCTTGTGACCTGCTAAATGACTCATTTTATTCCAAGGCCTGAGCTGGAGCTAGCAGCTCCTCCGAACTTTGTCGGTATCCAAGATGGAGATCACCGGTGCTGGGGGGGGAGGGGTGGCCTTCCCTCCTCTGCTCCCTGAGGAGTGAGGATGTCGGGCTTGTACTCACGCCGAGTCTTGGATCCTGGGTCGTCTCTGGTCTGCAAACAGCAGGATGAAGATGTTTGCTCCTTGTCGGTTCTTGTTGGTGTTGAGTAGAATCCGCTCGTCCGCTGCGTCTGGCTCCTTCGTCCCCGACTCTCTGTGTCTCAGGTATGTCTCCGCGGCGGTGGTCGCCGCCGCCGCGGCCCCGCCGCCGGAGCGGCAGCTGCTGCGTTTCCTTGGCTTCCCCTCTCTTGTCTAACTCTCTGTCCTGTGATGACTCACTTGGTGTGATTCTCTGGCTTAGGACTGTTCACTGGAACTCTAAAACTCCTTTCTATGCAAGAGCTTGTTCAGATTCCAGCTTCTCCTCCGCCATCTTCCCGGAACTCTCCTATGTATATTTCTTATTGCCAAAACTTTTTTATTACTTACTTTTCACTTCTTGGGTTTCAAAGATCTGAAATCTGATTTATCATTTGTATGTTTTAAAGCCATAGAATGACTCCTATGACTTTCAGAATAAAATTCTAAATCTTTGGGTCCTTTATGAACCCCCTTCTGAAACCACTTAAAAGACCAAATTACTCAATCTTGACACCATCCACTCATTTAACTGATCCTTCACCCAAGTTAAAATAGTTGGTTCTTCTAGACCTTAATACATGTCTTTCTGCCAGACACAATCATCTATCTTTACCTTCCTTGCTAAACATTTCATTACCTCTACTATCTTGACTTTATCAGCCCTCTGAAATCTACAACTACCACCATCTCCTATTACAATTTTAGTGTAGCATATAACTTAGTTTCCTTCAAACTAGTTTACTGATATGAGAGCTTCTATAGGAGTTCACTAAAGGCAGAACATTGCTCTAATTAATTCCTTAACTCAGGTGACTAACATAGTACCTGATAGTACTTAAAAAGCATTGGCTAAATAAATAGATATACAATGTTAATTCCTGGGAAAAGAACAAATAGGTGATGGCCTAACTTCTAAACTCTAAGTTGCAAACTCAAAGGAGCATGGTGTTCAACCTAGGTATTATTCTGAGACTAAATTTTATATATGCCTTGGGGGGGCATTACTGTGGTCTTATTGTTTGTTTAAAAGTGGCCAACCAAACAATATTGACTTATAATTTTACTGTGTCAATCTCAGCTGAAACCATGGTACATTTGCAAGAGACAGTAGTCACTTAACCACCTTTCTGCTAAGAGAGCTAATATTTCATCCCTTTAAGACAGACTCTACAATGTAATGAAAGGAAAATGATGCAGGGTTCTTCCTGTATAGTTTCCTGGAAAAAGAAATGGCTAGGATTTCCTGTTTTAACATTCCCTGCATGGGGACCTCATTACCCTTCAGGAACAGTGAAGTCTCATTATTGAACAGCACAGTCTAGCTCATCTGAAGAGGCAGCACATTAGTCTGAATCTGAATATCAGGATCACAGAGCAAAAGAAGAATCTCTCCCTCATTGTGGCTCTTCAGATAGAAGAAGATGGTAAGACAGTTCCATTTATTCCCTCATAGGAAGTGATTTGAGTCAAGATCCACTGAAGAAGCTTCTTTCTAATTGTCAGTGTCTCTGAAAAGCCTGGTATCTGGATCCAAGAGTTGCCATCCAGATGTATTCTGAACTAAAAAAAGGAAAGAAAAGAAAAGAAAAGCAGGATCATTGAATATCACCCTCATCCATTGATGAAAGCTCATATCGCTTTCACTTTTCTTCTGTTTTGAACATATTTTTGAGCTTACTGTTCTACTAAGGTCATGCATTGATTGTACTCTCTTTAAAAATTTAGCACATGTGATATTGCTAGTCCACCCAGCACAGACATGCTAAGAAATCTGAACAACATACCATACATCTTTCTTCAAGCCCCTGATCAATCTAGTGACAAAAAAAAATGATATTTGCAATTCTTGCTAGTCTTACTTTAAATTTTAGCTCTACCAGCTAGATGTTAATGGATCAGACCTGTAGTCATAGCTACTTAGGAGATTGTGAATGGAAAGTTCAAGGCCAGTCAAGGCAGAAAAGTTCAAAAGACTTTGTTCTCAATCCTTAGCTTGGCACAATGGTACTTACCTATTATCCTAAGCTAATGGGGAAACTCAAATTGAGAGAACTGCAGTTACTGGCTAGCCCAGGAAGAAATGTCCATAAAACTCCATCTCAACAGGGGGAAGCTGGATGTGGTAATGTACACCTGTCATCCCAGTGACTTCTAGAAAGTGAAAAAAAAATGTGTTTGTAGCCTATAAAGTCCCAGGCAGAAAATAAGAGCCTATTTCAAAAAATAACCAGTAAAATTTAAGGCTCTAAGTGTGGCTCAGCAGTAGAGTACCTTACCAGCATGTATGAGATCCTGGGTTTAATCTTAAGTACCAACAAGTAAGACAAACATTTATTAATTCTGGCCGCCGGGTGCCAGTGGCTTATGTCTATAATTCTAGCTACTCAGGATGTTGAGATCTGAGGATGGCAATTCAAAGCCAGCCCAGGCAGAAAAGTCTGGGAGACTCATCTCCAATTAACCACCAGAAAACTGAAAGTGGTGCTGTGGCTCAAATGATAGGGTACCCACCTTGAGCTGAAGAGTTTAGGGCAACACTTATGCCCACAATTCAAGCCCCACAATCAACAACAATAAAAATTATGTCAATTTATGAATTCCCTTGTGCACTTTTTGCAAGGGTATGTCTAATCTACGAGAGACTTGGGGGGAAACATCTGGCCTTATCTGTATCTGTATCTGCATCTGTATCACCTTATCTGTATATAAGGTGATATTAGCTAAGATGTATACATTTCTATTTACCAACACCTGTGTTCATATTTCCACTTCCTCATCGCTCACCAACCCTGCAACCTCTATTCATATACTTGATGTAACTCCTCATGAAAGAGAAAAAGACATTCCACCTATAACATGTCCCAGATCAATTTCTTCTATTTTATAACCCCAAACCTCTTTCTAAATTAGAAACTCCATCTTGATAGCCATTTGGGGGTAAAACTTTGAAGTTATCTTTTAATTTTTTTCTTTTTCATATAATCTCCATTTATTCTTATAAAATGATATTGTTTCTTATCTCCCCATAATTCCCAGATATTAATCACTTACATGAATCTACAGTATAACTCCCTCATCAAAGCTACATTAGATCTCATCTGGATGATTAGAACATTAGCCTCCTTAGTACTATCTCTGATTCTCTCTTGACCCTTAAAAACTGTTTAAATCAGAGCATCTCAAGAGGTCCTACTAGTGCTCAGACTATGTCATGTAGCCCTAGTGCTCAAAAGAGCAAAAAACTTCCCATCTCAGTATGACAATTCCCATGAGACAATACCTACAAGGGATGACCTACATGGCTGCCCATCATCTGAATGCATATGATTTCTCTGACCTTGATCCCCCATGCTACTTCACTACAATGGCTATATCAGCTTCCCTGGCCCCTCTAATACATTAAACATACTCCTAATTCAGGAACTCATTACTGCAGTAGTACTTATCTGCTTTCCTTGTGAGTGGAGAACACATGTCTAAGTCACAAGAACTGCTTTTTGATTCTAAGATCTCAAATACTATTTACTGCCACTCGGGAACATGAAAAGTCCCAATACTGAGGGTAGGAAGAATGGACAGAGTAAAAAGGAAAGCACAGTGGCTCCAGTGGTTGGGGAGAAGGGAGATGGAATCAAGGGACATCAAGGAGGAAGATTTAACCTGGGGCATCACTTTTATTGCATTTCCAACACATCTGCCCTCTACAGTCCAATTCTTCCATAATCCAGTATGAGCTTAGGTTATGCAAACTCATTTTCATATCAGCAAAAAAAGGATTAGGAAAGTAAATCTTCAGAGGAAGGAAATATGATGCAGTTTGAAGTTGATGTGGTATAAATGATTTTTGTAATACACTCCATTGTATTAGTCATGCACTGGCTGCCTCTCACAGCCATGAATAAGTGAAATTTAGCAAATGTTGCTTGGTCCGTGGTCGCCTAAAAATCACTCAAGAAAGCAGAGATCAGCTATAATACAGTCCTGGGTTTCATAAACAGAGAACATGAAGACCTTCAAGATACTCAAAATAAAAAAAAAAATCCTCAGTCCCTTAACAATTCCCTTTGATAAACAGGATTTCACATACTCACATGTAATTGCATTTGAAATTCAAAGTAAATCAAATATTGTGATGCCAAATCAGATCAATAGGAAAAAGCATATTGCTATATATTTATACTGCCCATGACCTTCTGAAACTTTTGTAAACCCTCCTTTGAGAACACTGTTAAAATGTGTCCTACCACCAAATTTCACATGGCTCTGGCCTGTGAACTAAAAATAGTTTTTACATGTAAAAATCAATGGGGAAAACCTGAGCAAATGATAACTATATGGCTCATAGTATGTAGATGGAATTCCAAATTTGAGTGTCCTGAAAACTTCTCTAAAACAGAGCCATATTCACCCACATTTTCTGTGGCTGCTACAAAGAAAGAATAGGTTCACCAGGCCTACAAAGCCTGAAATATTTATTATTGAGCCTTTTTCAATAAAATTGGCTCATCTCTAGTGAAAGAGTAGTACCATCTTTTACTAATAAGCAAACCCATGGGAATGTAATATCTTAGGGTCCCAAAGCTGGTACATGTCAGAGATTTTAGAATTCAGTCAGCTTAAATCCATCCAGGGTCTTTCTCATTGTACTGCAGAGAGTCCCAGAGAATGTAAGTTAGCACCTATTCTATAAGAATCAGAGCACTCTAAAGTTTTAGGATGACAAGGCACTGGTGGCTCACTCCTGTAATTCTGGAAACTTGGGAGACTAAGACCTGAGGATCATGGTTTGAAGCCAGCTCAGGCAGATAAACCCATGAGACTCTTATTTCCAATTTATTAGTAAAAGGCTGAAAGTAGTGGCATAGTTCAAGTGGTAAAGGGGAAAAGCCAAGTGAGAACAAAGGGCCCTATTTTCAAGCCACAGTATACACACACACAAACACACACACACACACACACTTGCACACACATGCACATATACACATACACACACAAATTGGATCATTAAAACTTAAAAGACATGGGAATAGAAGAAAGACACTGATGCTAATTAGGAAGCTGTGTGGCAAACTTCTTTGCTCTAGCACAGCCCTATTTTGTGATAGGGCATTGTAACCTGTTAGTTTGTGGTGGGCTCTTCTGCTCAGAGAACCCAATGTGCTGTTTGCATTTATTCTCGTCTGGTCACAGGCAATTTGAAAGGTCATAGACTCAGGGATGTGGAGCATTTCCTGTGATAGAAAGCATAACAAAAACCTGGGCGCTGGGCGCTGATGGCTCACACCTGTAATCCTGCTACTCAGGAGGCTGAGATTTTAAGATCATGGTTCAAAGCCAGCCCAGGCAAGAAAGTCCCCTTATCTCTAACCACCAGAAAAGGATAATGCTCAGGCTGTGAGTTCAAGCTCCACAACAAAGGAAGGAAGGAAGGAAGGAAGGAAGGAAGGAAGAAAGAAAGAAAGAAAGGAAGGAAGGAAGGAAGGAAAGAAAGGAAAAAAAGAAAGAAAGAAAGGAAAAAAAGAAAGAAAGGACCATAGAGGAAGAGAGAAGGGAGAGAAGGAGACAGAGAAAGAGAGAGAAAAAGGGAGAGAGAGAAAGAGAGAGGAGAGAGAGAGAGAATCTGGTGTGAGACTTGAGCTCAGCTTTCTGCTGCAGGCCACATTTTTATTTTTATTTTATTTTGAAGGGGCCAGCACACTTCTCCTTTGTTTGGAATAATGGAGGTAATTATGCATTCAAGGGATCATATTCTAAGCCTCTGAACATTTAAGAACCTTATTTCAGGCAATCATGAGAAAATATACAGGAGGATTACCCAGAGAGATGATGAAAATCATACTTCTTCCAGTCCCTTGCTTAGTATGGAGACCTAATCACCATTCTAATCTGTTTCCCATAGCCTAATGGTTGGTATTCCAGGGCTCTCAGGCCAACCAATATTCTCTCCTAAAGCCTGACAGTATATGAACACAGGTCTGGAGGAAATCCTCTTGGGAAATGGCTGTTCCTTTAAGACTTGTCGCCACAGCTTTGGGTAAGACATCTCCATGTGCCAGCGACCCTGAGTCTCATTGAAGCTTTCTTTCTCTTCAAGCTGTGAGCTTCTTTGTGTAGGGAGAAAAGTATCCTGTGGATCATACACTCAATGTGACAAAAGTTTGTTGAGCAGCTACTCCATAGAAGATACTAGTTTAGAAACTAGTTTAGAAACGAGGAATCGATCAGTGGCCAGACCAAGATCCCTAAATCATAAGACCTGTGACTAGTCAAGCCAGGAAGATAAACAAGAAAACTAGAAATTCAAATTTGTGGCTTATTAGATATGAAAGATCTAAGTATGGATTTTCCTCAGGTTACTTAGATTTTTCTAGAGCTAAATGATTCAAAGAATAAATAGAACTGACCAGGATAGGAGGTCACAGAAAACATTCGTGCAATAGAAAGCAAGCTTGAAGGCCTGCTAATGAGGAAGAACATGAGTTCTTCAGAAAGCCAAGGGAAGGTTAATCAAACCCTTGGGGAAAGGAACAAAAGTCAGGCTGATCAGGTGTGAGAATAGATAACTGAGGTGGAGAAGATGATTTGCATCCTCTAGCAAGGCTACTGAACCACGTCCCAAGCATTATGAATACAACCTTGAGGATAATACAGAGCTTCAAAAGAGGTTATTTATTTATTTATTTATTTACTTATTTATTTATTTTTGCCAGTCCTAGGGCCTGGGCACTGTCCCTGAGCCTCTTGTGTTAGTTCTCTACCACCTGATCTATAATGACACTTCTGGTTTTTTTTGTTGATGTGGGATGTGGTACTGAGGAATTGAGCCCAGGGCTTCATGCATGCTAGGCAAGCACACTACCACTAAACCACATTCCTAGACCCCAAAAGGTTCTTGTGTTACGGGGAAAAGACTCAGAGACAGCCTCATGTAAAAAGATGATACCTGACCAGCCAGGGATGCAGCAGAAACTCAGGAGCTGAAGCTGCGACCCGGAGCAGCCCACAAACTAGGGTTTTTAAAGGCAAAATCTATGCAGTCAAGCCTGGCCACACTCAGATTGCCAGTGGGTTTGAAACACACACAAAAGACTGCATAGTCATGTCAGGCCACACGTAGGTGGCCAATGGAGTTACAGTCTACCTTAAAGTAGCTGTTTAAACTAATCTATCATTTTGATTTGAATTGGCAAGTGAATTTGGTGGGCAAAAGGCGGGGTTTACATTTAGGCAGGCAAAAGCATATTTCCTGACCCTGAGATATTTGTGGGAAACCAGTACTGTAAATCTCAGGGTCGAGGGAGCTATTAAAGATGGGGTCAGTTTGACTTCCCCTTAAGACTTGATCAGGGCAGTTCCATACATAATAGGATCCAATTTGCCTCTTTTTCTTTTTTTCATATTTTTTATTGTAAAGATACTGTAGACAGGGATTACAGTTACTTGAGTAAGGTAATGAGTACATTTCCTATGGAGCATTGTTACCCCCTCTTTTGTTTTTCCCCTACCATCCCTTCCCTACCCACCTCCCCAACTCCTCCCTCCCCCACACCTCAAAGTTGTAAAGTTTGTTTTCAACATAGTGTTTTGCACATCTCATTGTTACAATGGGTCAACCTGTATCCTTAGTTCAGGATTTTGTTATTTCCTTCCCCCTCCCCAAATTAGAAAAATATATAAACAAGATGCAGGGTACTGGAATCAAATACAGTGAAAACAGGTTATACCATGGGGGAAGAACATACAAAAGAAACCAAAAAATTACATTGTACATTAAAAACAACAGACACAAAGATAAAAACTCTGTGTCCCTATCTTGTGGTTCATTTCACTTAGCATCATCTTATATTGTCATATGTACATAGCTTTTGATCTTTTCTGCTTGTCCGGTAAGATTATCCTAGATGAATACTAGTTATTGCAAATAAGGGAAGCCTCAAGAAATCTAATAACAACAGATGCTGGAGGGGAGGTGACCAAAAGGGAACCCTATTGCATTGTTGGTGGGAGTGTAAATTTGTTCAACCACTTTGGAAAGCAGTATGGAGGTTCCTGAAAAAACTCCACATAGAGCTCCTCTACAACCCAGCAATCCCACTTCTGGGCATTTACCCAATGATCACAAACAAGACCATACTAAAGCTACCAGCACAACTATGTTTATGGCAGCATTATTCACCATAGCTACGATATGAAACCAACCCAGATGCCCCTCAGTAGATGAATGGATCAAGAAAATGTGATGTGTATGCCGGGTGCCAGTAGCTCATGCCTGTAATCCTAGCTACTCAGGAGGCTGAGATCTGAGGATCATGGTTCAAAGCCAGCCCCGGCAGGAAAGTCTGTGAAACTCTTATCTCCAATAAACCACTAGAAAACTGGAAGTGGCGCTGTGGCTCAAGTGGTAGAGCACTCACCTTGAGCTGAAGAGTACAAGGACAGCGCCCAAGCCCAGAGTTCAAGCCCCATGACCAAAAAAAAGTGATGTGTGTGTGAGTGCGTGTGATTTCTATGCCTCCATCAGAAAGAATGACATTGCCCCATTTGTTAGGAAATGGAAAGACTTGGGAAAATTTATATTAAGTGAAGTAAGCCAGACCCTCTTTCATTTTACCAGGAGATGATACTTTCCTCCCTAGAGACTATACATTTTGACCATGATGTAATTCATTGCAGATATAACAGGTAATACTGCCACTACACTACAATTATAATATTAATAGTATCATTTTAACATGTATACAGCACTATGTTAAGCATATTACTATTTCATTTAATTCTTTTTTGTTGTTGTTTGTTTTGTTTTGTGCTGGTCCTGGGGCTTGAATGCAGGGCCTGAGTGCTATTCATGCTTTTGTTCTCAAGGCTAGTACTCTACCACTTGAGACATAGCTTCACTTCTGTCCGTTTTGGGTAGCTAATTGGAGATAAGAGTCTCATGGACTTTCTGCCTAAACTGGCTTTGAACTGTGATCCTCAGATATCAGCTTCCTTAGTCGTGAACTACCAGTGCCTGGCTATGTCATGTAATTCTTAACACTCTTTTATAAGACAGACATTATTATCTGTAACTACTAGATGAGGAAACTGAAGTATAGAGGTTAAGTACCATGCCAAAAATTGTCCAAGTCTTAAACAGAGGAGTTAGAATGCAGAGCTGAACCTGGGCATAGGTTTAAGAGTGAAAAAAAAAAAAACCAATTTTAACTTCCAGCCAAAATTCTCAGTGAGTGTGATCACAGCCTTGCTTCTGACTTAATGTTTCCTTATATTTATACGAAAGGAAGGGCTACATAAATCCAAAATCAAGACATTTTCTAAACCTAATGTCAAGATATTTTTCATTGTTGTCAGCAGAAAACTAGGAATTCAATGACTTTTGGTCCCTTACCACTTGAAAGGGAAGAAATTTAGTTAATGTATAAAATGAAGTCTCTCTAGAAGACATGATTTCTATCAGGTATAATTCCACTCCCCTTCTTTTCTTCCCTCACCCATCTCAGTCTTCATTCCCGGAGTCTGAGGTGGAAGCAAACTGCAGAGTCCAATTTCCATAAACACGTGTTGACTGTCAGTGGATCAGAAAAGACAAAAGCACTAGAACCTGTCCTTCTCCTTATCACTGTCAGCAGGCTTTGTCTTCTTTATGGTCCATCAGCAGTGACAATAATCCAACCTGTTTTCTCTCTGCCATTTACCCTTGAAGGTGGTCAGGATGAGACAGCTCATTAAGGAAAAATCAACACCAGGGAAAGGGTAGTAGGTGTTAAAAAACTAGCCAAAGAATTCAGTGTGGAAAAAGTATTTTAAAAATGTGTTTTTCTGGGTTGAAGTACATAAGTGTTTTTCCCTGAATCTCACATCTCTCTGTTCATAGCACAGAAGAAAAGCTATGATTGGGGGAAAAAAAATAGCTGAAGAAGAGAAGAGAACCTTCTCACTTCACTGTGCTCAGGTTGCCAGGGTGGTATTAACGTTCGTTGTTGGCTTTAGGTACTGGAGACATAATTCAGTGGTCTCAGCTTCAGAATTCTTAGACTTCCTGGAACCACAGGTTTAAAGTCTTGGCAAGCTTGAGTCATGGCTTTAGTCTATGTCTCTTTAGCAAAAGACATGAAGAGTAAGTGATTTATGGTATGTTCTTCTTGAAATGCTCTCTAACCTCTGGCCACTCAGTGGACTTTGAAATATGCCCCCAGGGATCCTTTATCCAAAGACAATCTCTGGGTACTTATTATTCACTTTACTAGTGTGGAAGCTCTTTAATCATTGTCTCTATATTTGCTTTAATCTAGAAACTGTCAATTTATTAGCTCATAATATGCCTGAAGCTTCTCAGCATCTTACAGCAGGGAAAATCTAGTATAAATTCAGAAGATGATGATTCTAAAAAAACCAAATTGATGTGAGAGGAAGATATGCTGAGACAAAATAAGATAATTATAGTACAGAATTAAAGTTTATTTTAAAAAAGAAGTGCTCCATAGTTTAAGTATAGTAAGATTTTTTAATTGCAGGCTATAATAACAATGAGTGAGTGAGTAAAAGGATTATTATTTATTGTATACCTGAAATGATTCATTCCAAAGGATTTTTTAATGTCAGAGTTTTTGAAGTTACCCTGAAAGATTCCCTAGAGAAGAAAGACAGCTAGACAACAAGAAAGAAAGAAAGAAAGAAAGAAAGAAAGAAAGAAAGAAAGAAAGAAAGAAAGAAAGAAAGAAAGAAAGAAAGAAAGAAAGAAAGAAAGAAAGAAAGGAAAGAAAGCAGGAAGGCAGGAAGAAAGGGATGAAGGCAAGGAGGGAAGGAGGGAGGAAGAGAGGGAGGGAGGGAGAGGGAGGGAGGGAGCCAAGGGAGGGAGAGAAGAAAGGAAGGGAGGGAAGGAAGGAAAGAGGAAATGAGAAAAGTGGAGAAGGAAAAGGAAGGAAGGAAGGCAAGCAGAATGAAAGGAAGGAAGGAGAGAGAGAAGAGGTGGAGAAAGAGAGTAAGGAAGAAAACAAGAGAAGAAAGGGAGGGAGATAGGAAAAAACAAGAAAATAATAATCCATTTAGGGGGTTAGCTCTGGTAACAACACAGACCAGAGTTATAGACTGGACATGATAAATAGAAGATAAAACTGTTATAATAGAAAAGATAGAAAGGATAATTTCACCTTCAAAGTATACTGCTATGTCCTTGTCTACTGGTTATCCTAAAGACTGGCAAACTAGCTGTAATCTAGCTATAGTTTAGTTCCTATAATAAATAAGAAGCCCTACTTGTCATGGTCTTAATCTCTGGATGTTTATCTCAGGCCATCTCCCAGAGTTGTTTTATTGTCAAGTAAAACATTTAGGATTTTGTTGTTGTTTGTTTTGATTTAATTTTAGATTTTTTTTAACTTAGGAGACTGTAAAGTTCACCTAGGTCAAAGAGTTAACACCCTGTAAATGAGGAAATTAATATTTGGATTTCTTACACTTGAACCCCCAGGTGGCATATGACAGACAGGAATAAAATCCTGATCATCTACTTCCCAAAAGACACTTTATTCCCAGAACTTATTTCTCCCAAATAAACATCACTTGCCTCTTAATCAAAGTGAAAGTATCTGTGAAGGCAGAGAAATATTAGACTTTAAAGCCAATTTTGAAAACAATGTATCCGTGTATTGTAAAAGCATTGCAGTGGTTTTTGAGGGTCTTAGCACAACCTTCCAAATAGCTGGTAGAACAATGATAGGTTCTGCCTGGCCTTCCAATTAGCCAACTTCATCACTGTTATCTTACCAAAAATAAGATTGGGGGATCCAACAAAGCTTCAATGTCATGTAAACATTTTCTTATGGACAAAAACACCAGAAGCTTAAAGAAAGTACTTTATATAATCGTCAAGATTTTAGACTTTGAAGAGGCCCTAACATTGTGTCTACCTTATTTCCAAATTTAGATAAATAGAAGTATAAAACATGCTTAATTATTATAAACTGTGTTTCCCATCATTCATAAGTAATAACTGTTCATATCAGTTGTATATATTTCAAACATTTTTATAGGCAACAAAATTAGATAGCTACAGTTGCAATGCTTTTCCCAATATACACTTTGCTCCTATTATTAAACCGGTAACAACTAGTGTTACACATATATTTATGAATGCTTAAAATTGATGTCTAGAACTGTATTATGTTATTGTTTGACAATTGTATTATATCATTAAATATAGTATATTATATGAAGGACTTGCCTCTCCTCTCTTGGCCTGATCATTTTATGTATCTAAAGATGTACTATGAAGGATTGACCCCCTACCCTGTTGTCCCAGACCCACACAGACCCCAGGCAGAATTCAGGTATGTGTGAACTTGTTTGAAGTGCAGGCAGGGGAATCCACCTAAGCCCAGCTGTAAGCATCCCATTGTGGGCCCAACTGAAAGGCCCCCACTAGTGGCTTTTCCATTAACCTCTACCTCCTTGCTCAGACCTCCTATAAAAACCCAGCTCCTGTCCCAACTCTTTGGGACAACCTCCAAGCCACGGGAAGGTCTGTTCCTCAATACACAGTCCTCTCCTGTTGATGATCAAGTCCAGTCTATTCCTTTTCCTTTCTCCTCTATTTTCTTAACATGATATATTATATACTATATACTGTTATATATACTGTATACCACAATAGTAATATGCATAATGATATACATCATTATTAATAGATATTCTCTACTAGTTCTGAGAATTAAAGGACTTTTCATTCAACAGCATTAGTGAAAACAGATGAATGGAAGAGAAAGGGTGGGAGAATACAGTCATAATAATCAATATATATGTGTATATATATATATATATATATATATATATGAAAAGGGATCCAAGTAATTTTAGGGCATGAGTGGGGCTAGAAGAATTGGGGAAGAATGATACAAAGGGTGATATTAATAAGGTACATTGCATTCATGAATTGACAGGGTGACCTGAAACTCCCTTGTACAGCTTCCTAGAAATGATTTTTAAAATAGCCAAATATTCAAACCGTGTTTTTACGGTCTGTGATTGAATATTATATTATCATTCTTAGAGATTGTAGAAGAAGCCCCTGTAGAACAATAAAATTCTAAACAATTTCAGTGGCAGGCAGACATTGAACAGATGAGTCCAAAAGGTTAAGTGGTACATCTCAAGTAATGTACTGTTAATGCCCTCTCTTTTGACAGTTCAGATATTCTTCCCCCAAATCCACATGAGTTTTTTTCTAAAAAAAACCCCACCTGATTATCTTTTCTCCTCCTATTTATAAAGTGCTTCAGATTTCCACCCCATTTCTCCCTGATGACTCCATTCTGGAGCTGAGAAATTTCATACCAGGAACAATATACTCTTTGACTTTACAATTTGCTCTGAACAGCGGGGACAGCAAGGCAGACACCAGGCATCACACACCATTATGAATCTGTCAGCAATTAGAATTCTAAACCCCACTCGGTTTTTACTTGCTTCAATCAACTTGTCACTGCAGCAAGGATTATCTACTTTCTCAACATAAACATCAACAGAGTGAGTGCAATGGCTTGCCTCCTTCAGGGAAGGCATTGCCAGTGAGAATGTTAAATAGCACATTCTGCAGACAAGAGGATCTGGGGCTTTAATGGGCCATAATTAGAGGGAGCACGGCCCAAACTACCCTTTGTGTGAAACTTCAGAATGTTGTGCTTTAGGTTTGGGAGGCAGTTTAGAAGATACAAGAAAGACTGTGTCTCTTTCCCCTCTATATCCTGAGCTAGAGAGAAAGACACAGAAAAGAAGGAAATGCACCCAGTGCAATGTTTCCACCCAGACAGAATCAAAGGCTTTGGAAATCAAGTTACCCACCCCCCCAACCTCATTTAAAGGATTAGGAAACAGAGATCAAGGGAATTAAAGGGGGGGCCAGGGTCAAGCCTGAGACAGCCCAATGCCTCCTATCCAGCCTCCTTCACTCCCAACCTTCCAACCTTCCTTCCTGCAAGAGTAAAGAGGACTGAAATAATGCGTCACATTCTCTCACCTGATTTGATTGCTGATTTATTTACATTACATTCAAAAGCCCAACTAATATAGAACAGCAAGTATAAGTGCAGAGCAAGCCCACTGGGGTACCTGGAAGGGTACCCTTGTGAAGACAGTTTAAGTAGAAATCAATTTCATTGTTTCTCACAAGTCATTAGTTTTTAAAAATTGGTGGAGGAAGACAGAGGTAAAGTACAAAGAGGCTGGTATCTTCTACTATCTCTAATAACTAGAAGTATGTGTATAAACATATTTAATCTTCACAATGATTTCACAAATCACTGTTATTATTACTGTTTTTGATTTACAGCCAACTGAGGTACAGTGTAACTGTGTAAGGTTATGGCAATGACAAAACTAGGGTTCAAACTCAGAAGTTTTGGTTCAGAACTTCCACTTTTAGCACACAAGGAAGGTGGCCAACTGACCTAATTCACCTGGGGTTGTCTCCGTTTAAGAACCATGTCCCAGGGAACTCTACAGTTGTGGACAAAGCTGAACAGCTGATCCCCTATACAGACTCCTAACTGTCAACAATTAAGCCCAAGCCTCAAGATGAATATAGCTAGATACGAAGTTATGCCTGTTTTTGAGCCCTTGAGATGCTAGAGCTGTGGAGGAGGATTTAAATATTATAATGTGACATGGACAATCACCAAGAAAAGTTTAATGTTTATAATATTATAATGTGACATGGACTATCACCAAGAAATGTTTATCTTTATATTATTATAACTTTCATATGTATTTTAAATAAGGTAAGTAGATAAGACAATAGAAACGACCAGAGGGTCAGGTCAGTTCACTAAAGTCCCAGGATCTGAATCTCAGCAGATAGGAAGATAGCAACACTTTCTATATCAAAGTAGCTAAAGTGTAGAAATCTCAGAATCTGAAAAAATCTACCTGCTTAGAGATTTCCCTTGAAATGGAAATCCACACTAAGAAATTCAGGTATAGCTGAGAATTCTTCTCTGACTAGTTTTGCTTTCCTCCTTTATACCCAGCCATGCTTTTTGGCATCCTTGGGCCATAAACTGGAGTCAATATTCACAATACCCTCTTCTCTTTCACTGCTGTATCAATACTGTTCCTTCTATTTTGACGATCAAGGAAGTGGCGTGTGGCTCAAGTGGTAGAGTGCTTGCCTTGAGCTGAAGAGCACAGGGACAGTGCCCAAGACCAGAGTTCAGGCCCCACGACAGACAAAAAAAAAGAAAGAAGGAAAAGAAGTTGCTATTTTGACAATCGTTTATTTTCCTTCCATTCCACTAAGACCAGTTCAATTTCGACCTCCCTCTAAAGTCTTGCATGGACATCTGGTTTGATGCTACCCATCCTCTCCTCTTCCTTCCCTCTACAATCTTAAAACCTTTTAAAATGTGTGACCTAATCTGCTCTACTTTAGAGGCTCAGCAAACTACAATGTGAAGAGGGGTTATTTTGCTCTTTTCCTGTGCTGGAACCACACCTACGTAGAGTTCTTGTTCTGTTTCTCTTCTCAATACCTACTATGCCACAGCATCTGCACATGCGTTCATATATCACTGTAACTAGTTATGAATTGTCATGTTTTGTCAGGGGAAGTTTTTTTTTAGACTTCTGGACCAGCATCTTCTCAAAATGAAAGCAAACAGTAAGACAACTAGCTAGACGATTGCATTAAGTGCCCACTTCTACAATACCTAAATACCTTCACAAAGTTATTTGGTGTGGCAAATAAATGGGTTTTAAAACATTTTAGCAGAAATAAATATAGAGAAAATAGCTTTCTTTATATGGCTATGACTCAGATCATTGTGTGACCTTTGTTCCTACTTTTTTTTTTTACCAAAGTTGAGGATGATGTTCACAGATTTCTATGAATTCTAGATTTCCTCCTTCTTCTCTACAGACCTATAATTCAGTAATTCTAACAATCAGAGAAATCTTCCCTCCATGGAGATATTCTGTTCCTTACTATTGTAACTTTGGTATTCAGAAAATTCTGGATGAAGAGTGAAACATCAATAACAAACTGGTAAAGAACCAATAAAGCCACCATAGAAGAAAATGGCATTCTGTTCAAAGGAAGGAAGCCAGAGAGTCTGGAGGGACGTGATGTGTGAAATGAAGGCTGCGGGTTTAATGAGTTTGAGGCGTGAAAAACCCAAGCTTCAGGGTTACATTCCCTGGCAGTGTTGATCCCGGCAGGTTTCCACGTCCTCTGTGGCCAAGTTCTATTTTAGAATGTACCCTGCACCTCAATCATCTCACACAGCTGTGGCTGTCTATTAATGTTTATGTATGGCCTTCCATTCAAGGAAAGAGATGTTGTTTATACTGATCTGGGGAAAAGGCAGTGAGAGAAAGCAGGTGAAAACAGACAGAGATAGAGCAAACAACCCAGTGGAGCAGGCAAGAGAGCGGATGACTCAATAAAGATTAACAGTAAAAATCATGGGGAGATAACTCTGAACAGTTCACTCTCTGAGAAATATTTTATTCTGTATCCAAGAGCCCCTGAAAATTCATTTGCTATCAACGTTCCTTTCTAGCTCAGGTATATCTCTCTTAAAATCTTAACCCATGGAAGAAAAAAAAGAGTCAGGATGAGTGGTTTCACCATGCTCTCAACCTTTTCCCTTCTGGAATCCCTTCCAAAGTGCAGAGCTGTCAAGTCCTGCCCTGAATGCTTGGGCTAATTGGGCTAAGTCCAGCCCAATTGAGGAAGCTGTGTCAGGGTTGGGTTAGGCTCTCCAGCTGCTAGGCACCACAAGCACAGTCACCATGACAACAAGCTCTGCATCAATCATTTAGTAACGCTCAAGAAGATCACTGGGATGCAAAGGGGACTTATGTCTCTAGGAAAATGATTCCTTTTCTCCTTAAAAAGAGCTTATTATAGCCAGGAGCTGGTGGCTCAAGCCTGTAATCTTAGCTACTCAGCAGGTTGAGATCTGAGGATCACGGTTTGAAGCCAGCCTGGGCAAGAAAGTCCATGAAACTCTTATTTACAATAAACTATTCAGAAAAAGCTGGAAGTCATGCTGTGGCTCAGTTGGTAGAGTGCTAGCCTTGAGCCAAAGAAGCTCGGGGACAATGCCCAGGCCCAGAGTTCAAGCCCCTGCACACACTTTAGTCTGTTACAACTCAATGTCAGAGGTAGAAGACCCCTCCCCCTTCATTTTATTTAATAACTGAAGATCATGGGGTGAATATCTTGCCTGTAGCCTACACAGCAAGTTACTAGTAGAGCAAGTGACTTGGCCCTCAAGTCAGTGTGTTTTGATAAATGTATGTCAGTCCTTCCACTAGTCTGACTGGATTTTAGTATGAAACTAACAAAGCTATCAGAATACTTCTCTTGAATGGTTTCTTCTGAGACCCTAAGACAGGCCTTCACAATGTGCCCCCATGTGTTTGTTCCTTTTCTAATTTTCAAAAGTTAAATATTTTAATAGCAATTGGTTAGGAATGCTGCTCCTTTCCAATATGCTTTCCCCTGCATCATTCTCCTTCTCCTGTCAGGCATTGATGTGGTTGTCAGCATGCGTGAGATCTGGTATAGAGATAGTTGGTACAGAAATGTAGTAGTCCTTCCACAGTTTTCCACAGTGGCTCACTGAGGTTGATTGGATAAAATTACCCGGTTCTAGCCAGGTGCTTATGGCTCACATCGGTAATACTAGTTACTCAGGAAGCTGAGACCTGAGGATCCTGGTTCAAAGCCAACTTAGACCCTCAGTTCAATCCCAAGTACTGGTATACACACAAAAAAGAATACTAAAATTATGATTAAAAAAACATTAAAAAAAGAAGAAGAATGTGGTTCTGAGTCACTTTGGGGAAAGGTTGAGATATTGCTTACCTGATGTAGGACTGGACTCCAGCAATACTTTTACAACCAACTAGTAGAATTCAAAGGAAGGACAGGACCAAATTTCATCCTTGTGGAGAAATGAGCATGCCCTAAGGCATTGCAGCACAGAGAGCCAAAGAATAGTGGAGATAAAGTGGAAATGCATCAAGCCAGGTGGTAGTCTCTTCAAATTCTTTCATAACTCATGTATCTTGTGTCAAAGAAACTTCCTAAATATTTACCCAAAATTTGAAAGTGATGTTAGAAGTTTATAAAAACCATTACCAATAATGAATTATGAGTGGAGTGAAACCTACTTAAACTATGCATCCTTTAATGAAAATTCATTTAATCATCTGAGAAAAGAGTCTTATCATTACAGAAAATGCTAACTTTTAAGTTGTCATAAAAAGGTTATATGTGAGTGTTTACCAATGTGTTCACCAAAATAGGGTATTTGCAGGGAAGAATTCAAACGGTGTGATTCCCTAGAAAAAGTAACTCACAGTCCAACAAAATGAATACCAAGAAACTGCTACTTGAAAGGTGAGGGCTCAAAGAGTGAGAGGCAGATGAATGAAGGGGTGGGGGAGAATGCAGATAAAATTCAATGCATATACTACAAAATTAAGAAAAGTGGGTGGAGGGGTTGGACTGGGAGTGATGAGAGATAATGATGAATGGACTGACATCAATCAAAATTCATTGCATTCATAAACTGATTTGTTGAATGGGAACTTGTAAGCTTAAATAAGATCAATTAGACTTTGCCAGAGAACCATGCAGACATCCAGGTACAGAGAACAAAGAAAGGTTTATTACCGGGAAAGGGGGCCAGCAAGACTCTTTCTCACAGGGAGAAGTGAGAAGAAGGATAGGGTATATAGGATATACAGGTCACCTAGGGGGTTTAAGAGGGGCTAGGAGGGGCTAGGAGGCGAAGACCCTGGTGTGGACGTGTGGGCCAGGGGCTTCATCATGGCAGACTAGGATGTATGGCTGCCATCCAAATAGTAGATAAGGGGTCCTGCAGCTGCCCAGACCTGAGGATCACTCTAAGGAGCTCTTGCTGCCTTATATGGTGGTAGCTTCTCCAGAGAAGTGGCATCCCAAGGTAAAGGGGGTTGGAAGTTGATTATTTACTGCCTTTACTACATGGGCCTAGTACTGCCTAGGAAGGGAGCATGCTAAGCTGTGGAGAAGGAAAGGAGTGGACTAAGCTATGGGAAGGGAGCTCATTTCACTAACAGAACTCCTTGGGGAAACCATTTAAAGACACTAAAAATACAATTAAAAAGAAACTACCAAATCTGATAACAAAAAAAATTGTCATATGAAAAAGTTATCAAATCATATGCAATCAGTAATGAGAACATAAAATGATAATAGTAGTATATTAATACTGGTATTGCTATTTTCTGGACTTTTTTAAAAATCATTTTTGAGTTTTTTGTGTTTTAAAAATATACCTTTTATTTTAAGTGATTGTTTTATAATTAATTTTTGCCAACTAAGGACTATTAATTATGTATTTATAATATTGTACACTTTTTTCTGAAGGAAGCCTTCTCTTAATTCATATTTAGCTTCTAGCTTCATGAAATTTAGATCCAAAATACCTCTATAATGAGTTTACATTAATCACAGGATTACTGAGAATGTCAGGAACCTTCCTGGGTGGGTTTTGTAGACTAGGAACCCAATTTTGTACAATCACTCTAGTGCTATCTTCATTGGAATTTAGTAGTTTGAAGGAGTATTAGAATCATACATGAATTTTATGCATGGGTAGAGATCCACAATGGCATTCGATCTGGGTTAATTCCATTGCTGATTAGAGTAGCAAAGCCTTTTAATATTTCACTATTACTCATCAGTGTCCTGTTTGTATACTGCCTATCTCCAAAGCAACCAAACTATGTACTATCATTTGATTTTTTTACCAAATGTTGTTTATCTTTGTCTGAAACATAGATTAGTCTATCTCACTGTATAGAGAGAGGGAACCCAATCTCAGTGTTAGCATAATTCTATCTCTGATGTATTTTCTGCTTGGGTAGCTGCTGTGAGGATACAATAAAATAGTGAATATGAAATATCTTAGTTCAGATGCCAACATGTAAGTGCTTGGTAAATTCTGTGCCCATAGGTGAGCATTTGTCAACTTGGGTTCACGAAGCACCCTGATGCCTGGAGGCATTTTACAGTTCCTTGAAAGAAACTGTGGTCACAGCACACAAGCTTCAAATTTCTTTGTTCCAACATGCACTATGGATTGTAAATATGAAGCAAGCAACCCAACCCATAGCATTTGTGCAAACATGAGTGGTTAAGAAACCTTACTGAAAACAGATTTTTGAGGCATTTGTCATCAGAACATCTAACCGACTCAACTTTCCAACTCCCAATGATAGGACCTTGGTCAAGTCATTCTATTTCTCTCCATGTTGACTCTCAGATTGCAAAAGAAGGATAATAATAACTTGCAGGCCTATAAAAATCATAATAAAATAAAAACATGATAGATCTTTATCATCTGAAGATAAACAGGCAAGAAGAAAGCATTACTTTTGCACTAGCAAAATAAGGTAAATCATCCAGAATATTAAGTCTCATATGCCTCTCCACATCACTTCTATTGTCTCCTGATACTTTCTCCTTCAGAATCATCAGCAAAAGACAAGCATGAAACACTGTGACAGAGCTGAATATAAATGTTCACAACCCACATAATGTAGAAGTAAGCACATATGTAAGAAAAGGCAAAAAAAAAAGTTGTTGGATAAAATCAGTCAGTCACACTACTATATTTTCACTGAGGAGAAAAAAAAAAGAGACTAAAATGGGTAGAGAAATACCAGTGAGAACATATTATTTAAGTAACCAATATAATGAAAAGATAATTGAAAACAATAATTTTAAAGAAGGAGGTGTGAAAGAGTGTCAGTGAATCTCATTATTTCAGGATGCCAGTCAATATTTATAAACATAATTTAGACTTAATAGCAGAGCCAGAAAAAAATGTTTGTTAAAATGTTACCACTAAGTTGGAAATGGAGGTGGTTAGTTTCAACACAAGCTTTTCTATAATGTTTTATTTTCTTAAATATTTGATAAAATATAAAAGACAGTACAAACAAATCACCAAGATTTGTGTGTATTTACATATGCTTGGGACCACCAAGATATTATTCAGTGTTACTATTCTAAAGATTCCACTCTCAGTCACCCCTTTCTTCATTCTATAGCTATGTTGGCAATAGGCTAGCCCCTGGGTACATGTACTTACACGTTCAAAAGAATCAATAAAAATAAAAATAAAATGGGCACTGATGGCTCATGCCTGCAATCTTCACCAGGATTATGATTCATGAGGCCCTTATTTTTCATTAACAAGTAAAAAAGAAGAAAGAAAGAAAGAAATAGAGAGAGAGAGAAAGAGAGAGAGAGAGAGGGAGAGAAAGGACAGAGAGAAAGAAAGAAAGAAAGAAAGAAAGAAAGAAAGAAAGAAAGAAAGAAAGAAAGAAAGAAAGAAAGAGAGAGAAAGAAAGAAAGAAAGAAAGAGAGAAAGAGAGAGAAAGAAAGAAAGAAAGAAAAAGAAAGAAAGAAAGAAAGAAAGAAAGAAAGAAAGAAAGAAAGAGAGAGAGAGAAAGAAAGAGAGAAAGAAAGGGAGAGAGACAAAGAAAGAAAGAAAGAAAGAAAGAAGAAAGAAAGAAAGAAAGAAAGAAAGAAAGAAAGAGAAAGAAGGAAAGAGAAAGAAAGAAAGGAAGGAAGGAAGGAAGAAGGAAGGAGTCAGAAGTTGATATAGTACAGTGGTTTAGTGCCAGCCAGGGGGCAAAAGCTAAGGGAGAGTAGGAGGTACTGAGTTCAAGCACCAGTACTGGCAATAAATAAATAAATGAATTAATTAATTAATGTCAGCTTATTACTCTTACCCAGTAGCCACTGTGATGGATAGTATCAAATAAAGGTTTACAGAATTTTCAAACCATCAGTACTATTGTATAATACTCATCTATAAGCTTACTCTAAGCAATCTCATCCATTTCTTTTCAAGTCTTAACCAGGACTCATTTAAGTTTTAACTAATATTCATTCATAGATAATTCCATGACCTCTGTTTCTAAGCTAAGACCATGTCTATTGAGCAACGTGCATATACCAATTAGACAGGAACATTTTCACTTGATGACCTACAAATTTAACTTACCTTACAAGATAAACATATTGTATTTCTAGTCATGTATTTTTTTTTTTCTAAATTCCTGCCTCTACTATTGAACCATTGCCTGGAAAACCTGGGAGTTGGATGGCTGGTCACTGCTTGTTGCTCACTCCCGCAAATAGTTGGCTGAAAGCTTATCTTCTTTTCCTGACACACCTCTTCTGACCAGAGCCTCTGTCAGGTCATCATGTTCTACTTACTCTAGGTGTGACCTATGCTTCCGCTAACTGAACTCTATTCTGAAACCGACAAGCTACTACTGGCGCTCTGCATTTCACTCAGATGGCCATCCATGTGATTTCTTTCTTTGTAAAATGCCATTCCTCATTTGTTTTAGCTTAGGAATATTTGGACTGTCTGCTATACATTTTTTGATGTAACCACAATAAAGCATCTGGGAATAGAAAAATCTTTGGTAAAATCAGGCCACTGTTCTTTTTACAGCCAGGGAGACGGCCTACTGAGTGTATTGCTTTCTAAAACTATGCCACAAAAAGGCAATGATTTCACAGAAGCTCAAGCACAGACTATTGCATCAATATCATAAAGCACATTTACTGAATGTCTATTATAAGTAAAAGGCTATCCTAGAGGAGAAATTGAGATGCCACCAATGAGTTCTTAATCAATCAAGGGAGATAGAGTTTAATGTTAACCTTTCACATTGGTCAAGTTGTGGATCTTCTAGAATGATCAGCTCAACATCTATTTTAATGTTTTTCTAGTAAGTCACTAGTATCACAGAGGACACAGAGCTATTACAATTACAGATTTTGTAGCTAGATTTTTGGATCTGATTAAGTAGTAGTTTATCCAACCTCTACTACTAATGAGTACACAAACTTGATTGTGCTTATCAACCTCATTAAACTTTACATTCTCCATCAATGTTAAAAGTAACATCCTATTCTTATTCTATGCCAGTACTGGGCTTGAATTCAGGGACTGGTGTTTTCACTTGGTTTTTTATTTTATTTTATTTTATTTGCTTAAAGCTGGCGCTCTACCACTGGAGCAATAGCTCCACTTCAAACACAGCTCAAGCAGAAAAGTCTGGGAGATTCTAATCTCCAACTAATCAGCAAAAAATACTGGAGTCATGACTCAAGTGTAGACCACCAGTTGTGAGAGGACAAAACCCAGTGAAAGCAAACCCCAGGTGTACACACACACACACACACACACACACACACACACACACACACACACACACACACACACACACAGAATCAGTATAATGACAGGGGCTGGGAAGGTGGCTCAGTGGTAGAGCATTTGCCTTGCATGCCTGAGGCCCTGGGTTAGATTCCTCAGCACCACATAAGCAAAAAGAAAAACACCAGAAGTGGCGCTGTGGCTCAAGTGGTAGAGCGCTAGCCTTGAGCTGAAGAGCTGAGGGACAGTGGCCAGGCCCAGAGTTCAGGCCCCACGACTGGACCCAAAAATAAAAAATAAGAATCAGTATAATGACAAAGAAAACGCTTTATAATTTACATTTGTCAGATTACGATAGTAAACTAGACATTTGAACTCTCATGCCAATGATTGAATCCACTATTTTAAAAAGAACTATTCATAAGGTAGCATAGTCCACAGCAAAGGGAATGTTCGATAAGGTCCCTGGATAGTGTATCACATAAAGAGTGTGTGATAAATGGAAATTTCATGTCAAAATGAAAAAGAAAATTACCATCTTTACTTATTGGATGCCATCAGTTAGCCGCCTTTATTGGAAATATGACCACATGAAACAGGAAAGTAATTTATCTGGGGTAAACACTAAGGAAAAACTAGGACCAAACCAAAGGAGAAGTTTGTTTTGTTTTGTTGTTGTTATTTCTTTTTCTACTCCTGCGGCTTGAACTCAGAGCCTGGGCACTGTCCCTAAGTTTGTTTGCTCAAGGCTAGCACTCGATCACTTGAGCCACAGTGCTACTTCTGGCTTTTTCTGTTTATGTGGTACTGAGGAATCGAACCCAGGGCTTCATGAATGCAAGGCAAGCACTCTACCACTGAGTCACATTCCCAGCCCAGGAGATGTTGTTCTTTTTTTTCTTTTTTGTTTTGTTTTTCCCAAAGGAAAATTTAAATAAAATTTGTAGAACCCTTGATGCAAGTGCTTTAAAGTGGAATTAACAACTTTCTAAAACTAATGACTGTGCACACTGCAGAAGCTGATTCTTCATCTATGCCTTTTTAGCTGAAAGTACCTTTGCAATAAAAGACCCCTCTACTCCCAGATTCAATTCCTCCATAAAGAATGAGCAAGAAATGTAAAAGGAGGAAAATAAATTTCTGACATGCTCGGGATAAGCATTATCTGAAAGACACATGTTGGTGGTTGGGGAACTTCATTCCAAGGCAGTCATTCTGCATCCAAAATATGACCTACATTGAAAATACAAGAATTTGTTAAACTGGCATGCACATTCCACATGGATTTACTAAAAAGGGGCCATCTTATTTGCTTGCTAAGAATTTTTTTAAACAATTTTTTTCGGTTGAAAAGCATCCTCATAGCTTTATTATATTTCACATTGACCCTGAAATAAAAGATGACTCACATTATTTTGTCTTGGATTTTGATGCTTCTAAGAGAGTTTAGCAGAGCCTATCATAATTCCTCTGTATGAGACCAAAACCATCCAGATCAGCTGCCATGATCAGGTGAAATGAGGTTAAGTATTGATCAGTCCTCAATCATTCTGAAGGCCTCAAATGAAGTTAGTTCTTCCTTAGCCTCTGGGGCACGGTATCTGCAAGGAAATCAAGAGGGCCAGTCCCCTAACTGCATTCAGGGCACATTGTGGGAGGTGCAGAGCAAAGGTGAGTTTACACACCAGTGACTAAAATTTCCTGTCACTAAGCATAAGAAGTCACTCATGAGCAGCGTCCCCAAACCACAGTTACAGGATGTGGGCACAAGCCCTTGTATAATTGTTGGCCAAGAGCCAGTAAGCATTCACCTTGTGCAAATACTTTTTTTTTTTTTTTTTGGTTGTTGTTATTAACCTTTGGAAACCACAGGCATTAGCTTCTCTCTTTCTTCCCCTTTGGCACAAATCATCTTCTTTTCTCCAACTTGGTCTTATGTGTATAAAGAATTTTGGAGGAGCTTTTAAGGCTAAATTTAATACTTTTGCCCTCCCTCTCCTGCCTCACTAAATGCCAGGCAGAGGTAAAACTGCCTCACAAAGTATCTGCTGGCTCTTCTGGCTTCCGCAGCTTTGTTTGGGCCTTTTGATCAGATAGGAAATCAGAGAGCTCTATGAGTGACCTTAGACTTTAACAAAATAAAAGTAATTTCTGGAAATTCCCCCTAAACAATTGTAACCTATTGTTTTCCCACTACAGAATTCAACTAGCAGCTAGTACATAGTGACTCAAATGGCATGCTTTTCTTTGGGAATAGAGATCTTGGATTGAAAACAGCATTAGGTTCAAGAAAAGAATGAGGAGATATTGTCTAATCTTATTATTGCCAAGAATGTACTGTCTCCTTTTTGAGCAATGTATCTCTAGTTTCTAGATCATTGCTTCATTGTCTGTGAAATGAAAGCATTGGATTAGAAGGTTTTCATGCTTCCCTGGCCCCAGGGCTCTGTGAATTGGCTCTTAGTAAAGCTTCTACAAAAGGACAATGAAAGTGGGCATCAAGGCAAAAGATCCAAAAGCAGCCAAGGCATAAATTAGCTTCTCTTTCCTACCTTAAGAGATGAAGAAAAGTCGAGATTCCAAAGAGGCCTAACTGACAAGTAGAAGGTTGGACATAGTGGATTTTTATATCTCTACCACCCAGAAATAGGAGAGAAGCCATCAACCTTGTCTCTCCCTGGTACCACCACCCCCTCCCCCCTGGCCTCTCTACAACATCCTACATCTTGGCATCAAAACCCAACCTGACCTTACGCTAGTCATGCATTATTTCTTTTCAATAAAAGCTATGCCATTCAGACTTAACTGCATATAAGATAAGGACAGTTTTGTAACCTTCAAAACTGTAAGATATACCAGAAGACTAAGGAAACGCTCAATGAATATATTCAAGCTGTATAGGAAAGAATGCTTAGTAGAAATATTTTAGTGAAAATACCTGCATAAGGAAATTATCAGATAAAGAAGACCACCAACCAAGACATATTGTGGTGATATGTGTGATGTTTAATGTCTCATGCATCTGTTCCAATTTCCCTAATTCATTCCCTTTTGGGAAACATTCAAAGGGTAATTTAATGGAAAAATCCAGATATTCTATTGGTCTCCTGGTTTGTGGCTACTGGGTAAGCTTAAGGACTAATACTTCAAATGAGAGCACCAAGTGTCCAGTGAAAAAGTCAGTAGGTCCCTGGTGATGGAAAAACAATTCCCGGGAAGAAATGGATGTAGGTACCTTAAATATTGATTGCCCCATGTTTTGCTTCAAAAGTCCCTCTAGGTCTACAGGTAAGTATCCAGTCCTTTACTTGAGCCCTCAGAAGATCTTCATGATAGTGGTAGAATCAGTATCATTATCTCCATTTCGGATGTTAGCAAAATCAATGACAGGAAAGCTAAGTCAATTTTTCAAGATCTCACGTAACATATTCAGCCTTTTCAAAAGGAAACAGACATCTAATTAGCTGAACATTTATCCACAAGTATTGGAGACTTCTAAGGTTACTGGCACTAAAATATTATATCAGCTCTTCTTCTGTTATAGAACAATAGTGACTTTCACAATATCTATTTAGTTCTTCTTGAACATTTCAGTTGAATGAGAGCTCTGTATTTCAAAAAGCAACTCCTTCCATCATTGCATATTTATAAGTATAGACATTCTTATCTTGAACTACTGCCTAAGTTCTAGAATCTTTTGGTCATAATCCTGCTTTCTTGAATCTATTTATCAGTTAATGAGCTATTTTACCCAACAATCAACAATTACTATGAAAAGTAAAGACAGTTTTGTTGTTGTTTTTTTAAGTAAAAAATCTTCTTTCAAGCTGAATATGAAAGCCATTGGAACACTGATATGTGAATCTCTAACACAAATGAAAACTGAATTTTGGAATTTATATTAAGAGATATGAAACATTTTTGGTTCTAGTAAGTATTTCATAGTGCTATCAATATAGATGGGATCTCTAGACTAAGTCATGTGCTCCCCTCTACTGGTCCTTTCCAAGTAGTATCCACTGATGAGATTATACAGTGCCCTTTAGAAGATTGTGAACAATCTGGCCTAGTTTACAAGAGGGACAAATATGTACAGAAATCAATTGTCAGGATGATCCTGACTCAAGAGAATGTGCTGGACACTAAGGGGTGTCTGCCAACAAACGCCACTATTTTGAGGTATATGGGGAATTTTTGGCAACAATGTTATAAAAATTTGCCAATTAAGACTGTGTCAGAACCACTGCCAAAACAATTCAATGACTTTTCATTCCACTACTGTTGACAGGAGAGCTAAAGATTTCAACATTTCCTCTCACAGTCTGAATAGAAATTCCTTGCCTTGGGGACTGTAACAATATTTGCCATCAGGGGAGTGTGGGAGTAGACGCTGTAAAGCGAGAAGACGGGGGGGGGGGAGAAATATTAATGCCAGTAAACAAGGGCAAAATAAAATAAAAATTTAAGTTTTGGTTCTGAATGTGTGAATCGACTTAATCTCTATGAATGAATCAGAGACAAAGCTTTGAAATTGGAGGAAGTATTCTAACAAAAAGACTTTAAGCTTCACACAGCTAAAATGTCCTGGAATATTCCATTTTAATGTCCATCGTGATATCTCAATTTGAAAAGGCAAAAGTGATCACTTCAATAATTACAACAGATGTCATTTAATACTTTATTTTAAAATAAATTGAATTAAAGTAAGATTAAAAATTTTAAAAAAAAACTTGAAGGGATGAATATTCCCCTGGTTGTTCAAAACTTGATCTAAGTTAGGGAAGTACAAAGAAGAAACAAGAAGAAAAAGACAATGGGAACAAAGCAAATTAGGGAAATGGTTTTGAAAATTGGGTTCTCAAGACCTTCTGTGTTCAATGGCTATAATATATAGCGATCCTTGAGAGCCTAAAAGGAGGAACAGGTGTACTCCCATCTCTACTTCACCCACAGTGGTCTTTATTTCTGTTTTATATATTGGCCTTCTGAAAAAAAGATTTAATCAAAAGGAAAGGCTTTGCTATTAAAAAAATATTTTAACAAAACTGAGCCACTGAAAACTCTTGATATGATCAAATTGTGCTTTAAGAAGCTTTTAGGCAAGTACATTACATATTGGAAAAGAAAAAGTAAAAAACCTTGGAAGAGAGATTTCAGTTAAAAGGTCATATGAGTAATCATTGGAGCTAAATTGAAAATTTGATCTAATATTGTCACTATGAGAATAGAAAGGAGAAGGAATATATGAATGTGAGAAAGATGAATGAGTAGGTTTTCTTTTTCAAGTGTTGGGGATCAAAACTAGGGTCTTGACTGTGCTAGATCAGCACAATAACACAGAGTTATACTTCTAGTTCTAAGAGAACATATTTTAATTCAAAATAGCTGGGTGTGTGATAAAATGCTAAGCCACATACATATATGGTACTATTATGTGGGGTGTATTTAACAAAGGATTTAGACAAAAATTGATGGATTTCAGAGATAAATGAATTAGATCATAATATCTCTCAGAGAAATCCAGGAATTTGGAAGAAACTGAATATCATGTCATTGAAACACTGATATGTGAATCTGAAACAGAAATGCAAACTGAATATATATATTAGGAAATATCCATTTGGAAGTCATTTTTATAAAAATCCTAGCTAAAATAATACATGTAACCTAATGATAGAGTAAATCAAAATCAGAAGACTGACCACCAATTCCTACATTAAAAAGGAGAAACAAGAATCCAAAGAATCTACTTGGAGTTCATAATCAGGCACTCATTAGATAGCAGCATTATTTGATGGATGTAATGGATTTTACAGTATTTATTTTCCAGTTTCAAGGAACTCTTACATTAGTTTTCATATGTGAGTACTTAAATAGGCATCTATCATTCCAATCAAGCTTTCAGATTTCCTAAATTACAGAGTATTCAAAGTCATCTAGGAAAGTAATTCATTGTTCTGGTTCAAAAATGTCATGAAATATTCATCAATGGCACATCTAAAGACGATACACAAAACTGAAAAATAAGAAAAATTTAAAAACCAATACTCCCACGGGCAAGGGAGTAGCCAAGTTTGTTACGGTTTCCAATGAATGACATGAGGCCCATATAAGTCTCAATCAGAATGGGTTGAGTTAACACCATCAGTTCCTTTCCTCGTTCAGATCCAGTGGAAGTCTTATAGGCATTCTGAATCGCTGGAATAAGCTTAGATGTGAACCCAGACAACTGAGGAACAAAAGAAGAAGCACAGAGTTAGTAAATTCAGAGTAGCACCTGCAACACCCCCCCATCCCCTCTTCCCTCCCCCAAACTAGTCCTCATGAAGTTGATGGCTCCCCTGGGGCCACACTTCTCCTACCTGCTTAAACACAAATGGTTTCTCAGAGGAGTCAGCATAGCTTCTGTTTGTCTCTTAATAAATGAGTCCGTTAATATATTATGTACATAATAGAATTATCTGTCTTGTCTTGTGTATGTTTCATTATGTACCACTTGTATAGCATTAAGAAGACAATTTTAATAAATATTTGCAAATATTCTGTCATGAGTCAGATACTTGCTGGGTACAGTTGGAAAGTTAAAGACAGGTAAGACACACTCTACCATCAAAGAAGACTGGCTATACTCCAGAATCTAAGAAATGAACTTGTAGCCTGACACCATTAGCTCACGCCTATTATCCTAGCTACTCAGGAGGCTGAGATCTGAGGATCACAGTTCAAAGCCAGCCCAGGCAGGAAAGTCTGTGAGACTCTTATCTCCAATAAGCCACCAGAAAACCAGAAGTGGCTCAAATGGTAGAGCGCTCGCCTTGAGTTGAAGAGTGCAGGGACAGCTCCCAAGCCCAGAGTTCAAGCCCCATGACTGACAAAAAAAAAAAAAAAAAGGAAAAAGCAAGAAAGAAAAGAAAACAAAGAGAAGAAAAGAAAGAAATGAATTTGTAATTACAGCACAAAGAAATAGGAAAACATAAACACTTTATTTATTAAAATAGGAAATATACAAGGTAAACAAGTTACCACAGTCAGTCCACAAAAAAAGAGAAATAAAATGTTAAAGGAATCCAAAAGAGATGTCACATATAGTTAAAGATTGGGAATGACTTCAGGAGGATTAGAATATAGGAATGTAATCTTCCAGTTCTATAATCCTTGTAGGATTATAGTCCTTATAGGACTGGGAGACTCTATCCAATAGAAATAAAGTTCAACAGATTAGGAAGGATATAGGAAATAGATGCTGCCCTTTACAGTTTAGCATTCTTTTCACCATGTCAAATTCTTCTTCTGATAGGTATTTCCATTTTTCTTTGAAGGACCACTATCTTTCCCTTGGTTTATATTATGAGCTAAAGTAGAATTAGCATTAACGTTTGCTTAGGACAAACCAATAAGAGTAACCCATGCTTTTGGTTAGTTCTGGTCCAGTTATGAGCAAAGAAGACCAATATGCTAGTCAAACATGGAAGGCATCCATGGTCAATTGACCACACATAGTGAACCTGACTATGCACAAAAGCTATAGAGATGGGGCTAGGAAGGTGGCTTGGTGGTAGAGTGCTTGCCTTGCATGCAAAAGGCCCTGGTTCGATTCCTCAGCACCACATAAGCAGAAAACGCTGGAAGTGGTGCTGTGGCTCAAGTGGTAGAGCGCTAGTCTTGACCTGAATTGCTCAAGGACAGAGCCCAGGCCCGGAGTTCAGGCTCCACAATGGACAGAAAAAAAAAAGAATCTACAGAGTTATGGATAGAGCTAATGTCTTGACAAAGTCATATGAATGAATAGATCACTTTAACACTGAACAAGTCAAATGAGCCAAGATTTTTTTTCTTTCCTCTAGTTACATCAGGTTGCATTGGATTTTTTAGTAATCAAGAGAAAGATAATTCATTCAGAGAGCATTATAAGCAGAGATATAAATTAGCATGTAAGTGAGGAAAGTTTGTATCTTCACATTTCTAAAACTTTTATATGCAGCATTTCATTCTAAAAAAACCTCTGATAAGGTGAAACACATGTATTAGAAATATAGAAACTACGAGAGTTGCCACAGTCAGTCTACTTTTATTCATCATGGGAAGAAAAGAGCAATTAGTGAAATTTAAACCTATTTCCTAGGTCACTGGTTTACTAATCTAAATCAGGACTCTCAGAGTTCATTCCAAGTTCTACCCAAATTATTAAGCATCTTCTATAAAGGGATTATTGTTTTTGTCTTCTCCATATGGAAGTCAGTTTTTTATTTAAGAGAACAACCCAAGAGTATCCCCTTGTGAAATTTCAATTAATACCAGAAAAAGAAAATGAGGCTTTCATAAGAATTCAAATGTTTTATACTGGTTCTATCTTGAATTGTCTTTGGGAAAGCCACTTTCCCCCAGTTCATCCTTAGTTTCCATTTGTGTAATACATAAATAAAATTTAGAATGTGTCTGTCATTACTAGCTGACTTATACCTCAAGGAAAACCAAAAGTCACATGTGTGAAAATTATGATTTGTGCTAGTTTTCTGTTCACTTCTCCTGATAGTCTCAGTTTGCCTACTAAAGTCAGACATTTCAACGTATGGCTATTTGGATAAGAGTTTAAAAATTAGTTAATGTATATTTTTGTATAAAACTTCTGTAATAAAATTTATTTTTTATTTCAAATTTAGCCATTGCAGACTCTCTTCTAGGACTATTTTTAATCATTTTAATATTATTTTTAATATTTTAATAGTCTCTGGATGGATAGAGAGACCATTATTGAATTAGTACAGCATAGAAAATACAGAGAATGGCCAGGTGCCAGTGGCTCATGCCTGTAATCCTAGCTGAGATCTGAGGATCTTGGTTGGAAGCAGGAAAGTCTTTGAGACTCTTATCTCCAATAAACTAATCAGAGAAAGCGGGAAGTGGCGCTGTGGCTCAAATAGTACAGCATTAGTCTTGGGCACAAATTGGTTCAGGGACAGTGCCCAGACCCTGAATTCAAGCCCCAGGACTGGAAAAAAAAAAAAAAGAAAGAAAAAAAGAAAAGAAAAAAAGAGAAAAGGAAGAAAAGAAAATATAGAGATTAGAAATGGTGAGGTACTGGGATCACAATCCCATTTAGATATATTATTTGAGTTTTCTAACAAGTAAGCATCTTACAGGTTTCCTATAGGCAAACTGTATATGTGAGCTCCGTCATGAAGAACCATGGCAAAGTATTCACAGATCCAAAAGTCGAGGACAGTTTTGGCAAACTGAAGTTAAAAACTTCACAAAAATGGGGCTGGGAAGGTGGCTCAGTGGTAGAGCGCTTGCCTTGCATGCTCGAGGCCCTGGGTTCGATTCCTCAGCACCACATAAGCAAAAAGAAAAAAGCCGGAAGTGGCACTGTGGCTCAAGTGGTAGAGCGCTAGCCTTGAGCTGAAGAGCTGAGGGACAGTGCCCAGGCCCAGAGTTCAGGCCCCACGACCGGACCCAAAAAAAAAAAAAAACTTCACAAACTAAGATATAGGATATAGTGTAGAAATCCACAAATTCAGAAATCTCTTGTTGAATAAGGTGCTACATCCTTGGAGCAGTTTAGAGGGGATTAAATAGGTAAACAGAGGGTCCATTGGTTTCAGACATTGGTCCAATGCCTAAAATATAGCAAATAGCTAAACCATCATGTCTCCTGAATTAACCCCTAAATCCTTTTCTTTCTTCCTTTCTTCCTTTCCTTCCTTCCTTCCTTCCTTTCTTTCTTTCCTTCTTTCTTTCTTTCTTTCTGTTTCTTTCTTTCTTTCTTTCTCTTCCTTCCTTCCTTCCTTCCTTCCTTCCTTCCTTCCTTCCTTCCTTTCTTTCTTTCTTTCTTTCTTTCTTTCTTTCTTTCTTTCTTTCTTTCTTTCTTTCTTTCTTTCTTTCTTTCTTTCTTTCTTTCTTCTTTCTTTTTTGTCAATTGTGAGGCTTGAACTCTGGGCCTGGGCCTGGGCCTGGGCCTGGGCACTGTCCCTCAGCTCTTCAGCTCAAGGCTAACACACTACCACTTGAGGCACAGCACTACTTCTGGTTTTCTGAGTGGTTTATTGGAGTCTCATAGCCTTTTCTGCCTGGGTTGGCTTGAACTGTGATCTGCAGATCTCAGCCTCCTGCGTACCTAGGATTACAGGCATGAGCCACCATGCCCAGCCCATAGATCCTTTTCTTCTATGTAAAAATGCTGATGTAAAAAGTATTTTAAAATTTTAATATATAGAGAAGTTGATGTAGAATTATTTAGAAAAAGATAAATAACTTTTTAAAATTTGCAACACAGATGGGAAGGGGAAACAAAGGAGGAGGCAACAATGCTTGATAAGAAATGTATTCATGGGCTGGGAAGGTGGCTTAGTGGTAGAGCGCTTGCCTTGCATGCCTGAGGCCCTGGGTTCGATTCCTCAGTACCACATAAGCAAAAAGAAAAAAGCCGGAAGTGGCGCTGTGGCTCAAGTGGTAGAGCGCTAGCCTTGAGCTGAAGAGCTGAGGGACAGCGTCCAGGCCCAGAGTTCAGACCAGGCCCACAACCGGACCAAAAAAGAAAAAGAAAAAGAAAAAGAAATTTACTCATTACCTTGCCCATGTAACTGTAACCCCTTTGTATGGTATTTTCACAATAAAAAAATTTTAAAAAATTTGAAACACAAAAGGATAGAGAAAATGTTATATCCTTTAATGTTGAAACCATAGTCCTTTGAACAATATATTTGCCTTACACTGTATGACCACTTACCATCCAAAATGGATTCTTTTGAAAAGAAATAAGGTTACTAACAGTAGAACAATAAGTCAATGAGGAATTAGACAGAGGATGTGGAAGACAGGGCAAAAGCCAATCAAGTAACTTGCTTCCATATCTTCTGTCACACCAATTACAGATGCAGTATTTTATCCATTCTACATATTTAGGTTCTAAGTAACATTTCTGTTTTAAAAGTTTCTATTTAGACAGAAATCACTGCCTGGGAACCTCAAGCATGGACAGACTCAATACACAAAAGACCTACACAGCCTATTCTCCTAATTATCAAGCTCAAAGCCTATGTTTCCAGAATACCTTTCCATATACCCAAACTAAAAATTATTTTTTAGTATGAGGCTGGTGGCATGTAATTCTAGCTAATCAGGAGGGTTGAAATCTGAGGATTGATATTCTAAGCTAGCTGAGAAAGGAAAGCCTCTTAACTCCAATTAATTACCAAAATGCTGGAAATGGAGCTGTGGCTCAAGTGGTAGATTGCTAGCCTTAGGGAAAGAAAAATTCAGAGACAGCACTATGGCCACATTAAATCCCCAGGACCAACACTACAATATTAATATTATCAATATTATTAGTAATAATAACAATAATTACATTTTCTATTGTATTTCACTTGTATCCTCACTCAAATATAGCACCCGGTTGTTTTTTTTTTAAGTAGAGTCACATCATGGCTATCAATCTAATTAAAACAAGGTTTCTCTACTATAGAACTATGCTATTTGAGGCCAAATATCTTTTTGTGATCAGGTAGAAGTTCTTCTGCATTTTAAGGTGTACGATAGCATTTATAGCATCTATCCACTAATACCCATAGCATTTCTTCCCTAGATAAAATAACTGAAATTATATTCTGGCTTTGTCATGTGTCTCCTGAGAACAAAAATCACTTATCTTGAGAGGCACTGAACTTCAGGACATATAGTATGATGAAAGACAAGTACTGGGATCAGACAGTACTAAAGTTTCTCTCACTAGCTGAGTAGTTGTTCTCACTTTGAGCAAATTATCCACCCTTCCTGAATTTGGTGCCTTTCCATAAAATAAAAAATATTAATAGTATCAATTTATAGACTTCTATGCAAAGATTAAATAAAATAAGGTTTATATATGACCCACACATGTATGTTTGTGCATATGTTCATGCATTAAAGGAAGGGTTAAGAAAGAAGAATGAGAAAAGGCTAGAGTTTATGTTCATTGCATAGGCCATAAAGGAATATTGGTGGCCTATAACCAATAAATATTAACTATTTTTTATCAACATTGACATCATCATCAAGTCATTGTCTCTCAAAAGCCAAAGTACAATTAATCTCAACATTTCTCTGGATTATTAAGAATAACAGTATTTGTTAAATGGGTTACTAAATATTTTCCTTAATCCTCTTCATGAGCTTCATTTCTTTTTCTGTTTTTTTGAACTCTGGGCCTGGGCACTGTTCCTCAGCTCCCTCAGCTCTTCAGCTCAAGGCTAGTGCTCTACCACTTGAGCCACAGTGCCACTTCTGATTTTCTAAGTGGTCTATTGGAGTCTCATGGAGTTTCCTGCCTGGGCTGGCTTTGAACCACAATCTTCAGATCTCAGCCTCCTGAGTAACTAGGATTACGAGCATAAGTAACCAATGCCCTGCTATACACTTATTTCTAAGAGTCCTTTGTGGCCTCAAAATCTAAGTGCTAGGGAAAAAAAAAAAAACAAAAATGTGACACTATTTCATACTCAATAAACTTAGCATTTCACTGAAGTCAGATGCACTTCACCAGCCATTTCTGTGGGCCTTCTGAAAGGAGGAAGGCATGCTTGCAGAGAAACAAGCAGTGGAAGGAAAGGCAGACAAAAGGCCATGTACCCAAGCTAGCTCTTAAGCATTTCAAGCACCTGAATTCAATCTGTGTGACAGGAACGCTGTGTCATCTGATATGAATGCCACCACCACATAGTTTTCTCTGAAAGCTTTTATACACCCACCTAGACTGGCTCCCTCCTTTATTCCAATCTTAAAAACAAAGGGTCAAGTTTTAACAACTCCAGTTACACAGGGGCTGGGGGTTGGTTAGGGTGAAGTACAGCAGTATTCATGGGGGTGGGGAAGGAGGAGTAATCTTGACTTTATAGCAATTATTTACCAGCTGAGTGCCTGGGCCCCTGGTTGCTTCAGGAGATGTCTGCCAGCAGTTCCCTGCCTAGAGTCTCAGTTTTCTTTATTACAACCATCACTGGCTTCCTGTTTACACTGGGCAAAGAGACCAGGTTTCATGCCTGCAGGCTCACATTCCTTCACTGAGCAGGTTTTCCAAGCCTTCAGGCCACAGGTTTTAACCTCCCAGTGTAGAAAGGAAGGCAGCCTAGGGTAAGAACCAGTCCACCCAATACTGAATGCTTGAAATCACTCATGGAGTTACATTGCTTGTCAAAATGTACATAGAGTATCCATGCATATTTTACCTGGAATTGTCTCTACAGAGGCACAAAGACTACAGTGTATATCGAAATAATATGGGTCAGTAGTTTATTTTCTATACAGTAGGTTTCTACATTCAATTTCTATTCTCCTACCAGTCCAGTTCCTCAACTTTCCTCTGTACATGCATGAACAGGTGTCCACATGCACACACACACACACACACACACACACACACACACACACACACACACTTTAAACTCCTTAAACTGAGTTTTCTTTATCTAAGAACATTTCATATGACTGTAATTTGCAGCTTTTAACCATGTTTCCTTTACTTAAACATCTTTTCTCACCTCCTTTGATGTTTAAATCACTCATGCCTTGATTTTTCACATCAAATGTCATCACAGCTGTAACTTTTGGACTTATTTGTTCCTCTTCTGGGCTCCCATAATACCTTGTGGACCCCTCTATTAACAGTCTCAGCACATTAAATAATAATTTGTTAATTACCTTTCTGCCTCCTCCATTTACACCACAAGTACCTGGAGGGAAAAATCGACTTACATTTCTTGGTTTCCTAGGTTACTAGCACTGCTTCAGGTAGCACTCAATGCTAGGGAGATATCCAGAGAGTATTTGTTAAATTAATGTGAAGAGAAAAAAAGGGCTAAGAATATAAAATCATAGTTAATTACTAAAACATCTATACACTTTCAGGATGGGAAATAACGTTAGGAAAAAGTATATGTTGTTGTTCTATGGATGACTTTGGTTGGCTGGTATCTTTTCTTTTAATCTTTTCTTTGCTGGGTTTTCAGGAATAGGTGTACTACACTGCTGCAAAGAAGATACAGCCCAAATTCGTGAATAACTGAATGGATACCAGGGGCTGGTGGTATACATCTGTCACACTAGCTACTTAGAAGGCTGAAATTATTAGCTGGACATGGTAGTACACGTCTGTCATACTAACTACAATGGCAAATAGACAGATCATGGTACAGGCCACTCTAGGTATATAGATCAGATCCTATTTATCCTATTTCACAAAGACAGAAATGTCTGGGGGGGGGGGATAGAAGCAGAGCATCTGCATAACAAACAGGCTCTGAGTTCAACCTTGAGAGAGAAAGAAAGATACACAGAGACATAGAGAAAGAGACACAGAGAAACAGAAAGAGACAGAGACAGAGAGGGGAAGGGAGAAAGATGGTGGGAGAGGAAAAAGTAAAGCTAAAAGTTTCAAATTCAAAGTGAATGAATGACTGAAGTAACAAAACCAGATATATATTGTAATATATAGTATCATATCATCATATCAAAGAATACAAATACACATAAGTCTCTATCACTTTCTCTTTCATATATGCATATACACACAGGCTTACACAAACACACAAAATAGAAATGAATTTATACCCGATGTAGAATTATTATTATAGTCAGTTTATTTATTCTGTTTCATTAAGTATATTTATAAAATAGAGATATTTACCTAAATTTGATGTTTTTACTAATTGATTTACATAAATAAGGTATATTATGTAAATAATATTTATATAAATAAGGTATAATTACATAATACTATATAAGACTATTTTTATATATTATCAAGTATTATGTACATTATTGATTGATACAAATAATGTTAAAAATACCTAACGTTTTCCACTTTCATGATGGTTTAATATGAGTAAAGCAAGGCAGGTGTAACTCAGGTTGAAAACTTTTGGTTGAGTGAGGTGATAAGTAAGATTGTATGAACAGAGCCTTTTGACCACTATATTTGATCAGGTTGAAGTCATTTGTAGTTATTCATGTTAATGATTGATAAAAGGAGAAGTGATACTGTTAAATCAACATTAAGAAACTTAATTTTAACATAATGTAATTGGGTCTGTTAATATGTCCTCCTGACAAACCTGTTCTATAACTCAGCTTTGACCAAATGTCATATGCTTGGAACCCCATATCACCACCTCAACATTATCTACTGAGTTTAAGACACAGGTTCTCTCTGCCTGAAAATCAACTCAATCTGAAATTGAGTGATGTTTCAAACCTAACATACATGACTTAAACTAAACTAAGTTAAACCTCCAAGCCTATTCTTACTCCATTTATCTTCATTCAAATTAAGGGAGCCCTTACCTACCCAACCAGAAGCTACATATCATCCTCTCCCGTATCCTGTCAATTATGTATTTTCATTAATTTTTATGCTGAATAATTTAACATGTCCTCATCTTCTTTCCGTCTCTGTAAAAATACACATATTTTCATGTACTTCTCTTACTTTTCACTGGATCCAAACTTCTGTTTTAATCAATTAGTGTGCATTTTCAAACCTAAACCTTCTTATCTACCTTCTACACTAAGCATTGTCTTGCACAAAGACAAGAATTTTGTTTCAATGTTCATAACCGTAGCAACAATCAGTATACCTGCATTTTGTACAGGTGTCATAAAACTTTTTGTTAAATAAGAGATTCTAGGTGCTATGAAGAAGACTGGGCAAGAATAAATCTGCATATTTCTAATATTGTTATTTAATTATATTGTAAATCATTTGAAAATGTTGTGTCTAACTCACCTCACATTATTCCCTATGCTGTGCCACAACAAATTTGTTAAATTACAATTATTGCCAGAATTTGACATCGTTTAAATAAATATATATATATATATATATCCCATAGTATGCTCTTTTATTCTATTCCATTCATAATAGAAATGGGAAAAACAACTTACAACACTTTTTAAATTATGTAAAAAATTAATATTAAAGGGTTTCTAGATATCCTAACATCATTTTTCATATTTATTATTTTATATTAATATAACTAAGTCTTAATCAAAGCCAAATCTTGGTGAAGGTCCTGAACACAAATAACATGGTGACAAAAAAAAACAGGATCAAAGTATTCATCACCTCACACTCCTCATGGAGATCGTTTGTTTATCTACTGAGCTAGGACTTGGGGTGGCCTTTGAATAAGAATTAACTTGGCATATAAAAATGTCAGACTGTTGCCAGAATGGGAAAACAAATACCCTTAGATTAAGAAAAAAATCCTTACAGGAAACATACTTAAGAGATCTATATAGTACTATAATTGACTAAAACCAACCCAACAATCTGTTGTATTTATGTATGTAATATTCATGTGCCTCTATGCATACATATACTCACATATACTCACAAACATATACACACATATTTGCCATTCTACTCTTATTTACATTTCAAAAGAACTACACTGGTTTTCTTTTCAACTTTGCTGATGTGAAATCTAGGAATAAGTACAACACTCTAATCTACCAACTACATTTGTGGATACCTGGGAAGTACTATCCTTATACCCTTTTAACCTCTCATTTTCTTTTGAAATGGATTGTATTTGAATGTGGAGAATTCAACAAAGCACCATTGTATATTACAATGAGACAGTGAGATTTCTTCTCTGCAATTCATAGCATCCATTCTATATTATTTTACCCCGAACTTCCAGGAAAGGACATTCAGAAAAAAGTAACTAATGTACTAGATATGAGGACTAAAAGAAGATTTGGCTAAGGAGGTAAGAAATGTAATACCCAAAGCATTTAGTATGCATTTTTAGCTATAAGAAAGTTCAACTGTTCAAAAATATGTTATTTTTTAATTTATTATTTTAATGGCTAGCGCTAGATTTCTTTTAAAGAGACATTATTAAGCCTTTTACTTGGAGTAATGAATATTCAAAAAGAAATTTAAACTGAGTGTTAATGATCATAATATGAATATTCAAAAAGAAATTTAAACTGTGTTAATAATCATAATAAAAAATAAGTTTAGAAGAGGAAAGCAGTAGAAGAGACACTGGATAATACAACAATGTCTCAGAGACTTATTATTAATAAGGAACTTTAAAACAATGGGGAAGTATGACATTGCATTTAAAATTAGGGGCATAGTGTGATGTATGTTTCTCTCTCTGACAATCTGAGCAAGTTTGTTCTTACACAGTTGTCTTTGTGCAAATGTTGTGTTCTTGGTTTTTATCTTGTCTTGTTTAGTTAGCTTTGGGTGGTAGAGTCAGGCTGCAAGCTGATGTTGATGCTTTGGCTGAGGAATTGTGAAACTTGAAGTTTAGCAACATTGTCCATACACTGGACTAAGTTAAGGCCTACAATAGCTTGGAGCCAGAGGTAAACCATGATGCCACAAGCCCCTGGAGACATCTGAATGTCTTAAGAGGACCATTTCTCTGGAGTAGAATGGATTCAGTCCAACTTTGCCTGTATACTAAAATGGAGTTAAATGACACTTTACCTCTAATTATTCACATAGTTCCCTTCTTATTGAAATAGGAGCTTCCTAACTTTAAATTATTTATGCACAGATGTACAAGTTTGCATAAATAGACATATCTTAAATAATAAGAGAAATGTAACATGTTCTATCCAGTCACCAAATGAATTTAGATGCATTTGGTCAAGTTTTGAATGTATAGCAAATGTGATAACATTCTGAAGTGAATAATAGAATTTCAAGGGAAATATACAAAGGATAGAAAAGATAAGAATTTCTAGGCCTGTAAGCACACATTTAGGTTTTTTTTCCTGAAAAGGAAATTATATCTTTCTCTGAATCTTTAGCTCCAGAGGGTTTTACTTTCTGACTCCTTATGATGTCCCAGCACTTATAAGACATGGAGGAGAGGAAAGAATGGTACAAAGAACTTTCCCCACCACTTACGGAGACAAGATTTGAAGACATACAATCAATCACAATTGCTTTATAGTCTATGAAGCATTTATACACGTATATATTTTTTCATTTGACTTCACAATGGACTAATAAGTTTGGGGGCAAAAGTTGCATTCGCTACATCTATTTTAGAGAAATTATCAAAACTCGGAATAAGAAGAAACATAATCAAAACTCAGAATAAGAAGAAACATAAGCAAACATGGCCACAGAACCATTCCTGACTAAGCATATTTGAGACTATTCCATACTTCTCAGAATAACACAATCATGATTCAATTAGATAGAGAAAAATTGTATTCACCTGTTGGCAACAACTGCAGAGAAACATAACTATTACAAGTTGGTTTTTTTTTTTTTTTTTTTTTTTTTTTGGTCATTCGTGGGGCTTGAACTCTGGGCTTGGGTGCTATCCCTCAGCTCTTCAGCTCAAGGTGAGTGCTCTACCGCTTGAGCCACAGTGCCACATTGGAGATGAGTCTCACAGACTTTCCTTGCCCAGGCTGGCTTCGAACCATGATCCTCAGATCTCAGCCTCTTCCGTAGCTAGGATTACAGGTGTGAGCCACCCGTGCCCGGCAACTATTACAATTTTTAACAACACAATATTACATTAAAAGAAATTAGCAAGGTTATGGTTATATGCTAGATAGATAGATAGATAGATAGATAGATAGATAGATAGATAGATAGATAGATAGATAGATAGATAGATAGATAGATAGATAGATAAAAATGCCTCTACTCTTTACTTACAAAGTTCTATAAACCTATTTCATATCTATAAAGGTTTTCTGGTGTGTCTTACCTCAGTTTTTTTTTTTTTTTTTAACCAATGTATCTTCTAGAAGCAAATAATTTCACAAACACAGCTAATCCAAAGGTGATGCTCAAGCTGCTCACCTACCTTGCAAATTTCAAGGAACTTCTCACTGGTGTACTTCATAGGATGCTCAGTGAAGGTGGCGTAAGGGACCTCAGTGGACCATGGGTTCCAACGGGACAACAGGGACTGCTCATCCGGGCTTCCCCAGGAGATCCTAAGGCCTTCTCCTGGTCTTCTAATGGAAAGAGTTATTCATAAGATTAGCCACTTCCATCAGATCAAGATAAAGGAAAAGTGTGAGAAGGGAATGTAATGCTTCCCATAGCCATTATACTGCATCTGACACAGGTGGCTTGCCTCTCATTGGGTTAAATTATTCTGATAAATTTAGGAAGTGAGAAGAAAAGAATGAACCATTTCAAAGATGTAAGTTCAAAGGGTTTCTGAGAATTCCATATGGAAATGTAAGTCTGGGGTTTAGGCCAGCAGCTGGTGCTCGAAAGTTGGATGCTGACCTCACAGTAACATAATGATGTGGGGAATTAAGAAAGAGAAAGAGAAAGAGAAGGAGATAGGAAAAAGGCGGCCACTGAGGGAAACAGTGTCAGGGGTCTGGAGAAGACAATAGAAACCATTTCCACAGTAAAACACACACAAGTGACTGAGAAAAGACCATGGAACATCTAACATGTCAGGACCTATATGATCTTTAGAAGGATGATGACCAATTCAAGATGCCCAGCTTCTCGATTCAATGACGTAAGCTTCTACCTTTGCTGGTGTCCTGTTCATTTTATACATTTCTCCCAGTACAGCTGAGGCAATGGAGATTTTAATATTTGTGGAGACTGTGCCTGCCTCTTCTGCCTAAATCCCAGTCCTAAACCCCAACATGCAGAAGGAAGACAGTTACGGCAGAGGCCTATGTATCTGATCAATTTAAGTGTAGAACAAGAGAAGGTGAGGTGGGAAAATGGCAAGGGAAATCATGGCAGAGGAGTGTGGCCACCAAAATTAATAAAATTAATAACACTGTCATTTCTGTGGCCTGTTTGTTGAGATGCATCAATCATAATTTAGTGTTTTCAGATACCACTAAATGCCAAGAAATGCCTGGGTGCTTTGATTTCAACAAGCTGTAAAGTGGCTTGTAATTCTAAGCAGCCCATGAAGCATCGCAGAGGTCTCATTTCTTCTAGAAATGAAACCCTAGGATTTCTAGCACAAGGGAGGAAAAAAGGGGAGCTTAATTGTGGTGTTTTTACAATGCTGTCACTTCCTGTATTAAGGAAGGATTCCTTTGGGAGTGCAATTGTGGTTTCTGAGTATTTATCCATGCAGAGATGTGTATAAACACAATCTCACACATATGCATTCACCCCTGCTTTCAACTGGCTGATGGCAGACCTGCATCTTACAAAAAGACAAAAAGAAAAGATCCTAACACAATCTGCTTCCCAGTACTCAAATTCTCAATGATTGTGTTTGAAAGTTGACACTCAGTATTTTTTTGTATTTAGTCTGTTCCTCACCACCACTAACAACCACAATAGGAAAGAAAGAACAGAGAAACAGGGAAGAAAAAGCCAGACTAAAAGAAATGTGCATGTCTCTGAAGTTTGCTTTCTAAGCCCTTAGCTTCTTAGCATCTATACTGACATTGGTCACCCCCACCCTCCTATACTTTCCTGCCCAATAGTTTTTCCTGGCATGTCAATAAATCATAAGCTCTATGAACATTATGTGCATGCTGGTTAATGGACCATTTTTGAGTCCCTTAGAACAACTGGTACAAAAGAACTATTTACTACTTCATATATCATGTGCTTCATATGCTTTATATGGTGGGTACAGTTTTGATTTTAGCAAAAGAAGATGAAAATCTGACAAGATAACTTCCCTAATAAGTATGCATTATATCTTCTACTTAAGGGAACTCCAAATGAAGTTCAATCATAAAATTCAAGTAGAATCTTATTTCTAAAAACCTGATCAATTTGACCATGGAAATGGCCTTTTTTTTAAAGAGATGTAGTCTAATCATAAATATGCAGTTTAATGAACTTTTTTCCATATCTGGGGAAATGCACCTAAAATGAAGTAATTTCTCCAAAAGTAAAACTTAAGATACACCTTACCCAGCCCTGTGGAATTATGTTACCATGACAGTCTACCATCATCTTTACTTTGATAAATAAGCAATTTGTAAAGACTGCCAGTGTCTTTATGACCAGAAATGCTTCATGTGATAGTAAGCTGTGCACATTCATGTGAAATAACAGAATACAATACACCAAGGTACAAAAAACAGGATGGCCAAATTGTTGTTCCCTTCTGAATCTCAATCTAAATTTAATCTAAAACATCTCTCTTTCTAAATCTTCTGAATAGAGTTTCCCATTCTGAAAAGCAACATGACTTCTGCATCTGTTCTAGAGAACCTTTCAAGTATTCTGGTATTTGGTGGCCTCAGTAACTGAGTATGTGGTCACAATAGCACCAGCATTCACTAGGCTAGGACATAGATCATGCAGAACCAGTCTCTGGCTAATGGTTTCTTTAGTGTGGAGGAATAAAATAAGTCTAATACAACATACTTTTATTTTTGGTTGGTTGTGGAGCTTGAACTCAGGGCCTGGGTGTTGTTCCTGAGTCTTATCACTCAAGGCTGGTCTTTTATCACTTTGTAAACACAGCTCTACTTTCAATTTTCTGGTGATTCACTAGAGATAAGTCTCACAGACTTTCCTGCCTAGGCCAGCTTCAAACCACGATCCTTGGACCTCAACCTCCTAAGTAGCTAGGATTACAAGAATGAGCCACCAGCACCGAGCAGAACATATCTGAAAATGACAAAGCCAAACCAAATATTGTCTCTTCTCTTTCAGGAAATTTTAAGACTTAGCAAAATGCTTTACAAACATGTAAAGGAACAAATTACCTATTATTTTGTGGAATAAAAGTTTAAACTTTATAAACTATAAGAGATCTTTTTTTAAGGCTTTTGAATGTATAGCTAATGCCTTCTATAAGGATGGGGAAACTGAGATCTCAGAAGTACCAGGGCTTTCCCACAGCATCTTCATAGTACAGGTAGAGGTCAGAGAGATCCCCAGATACCTCAGACCTCACTCGAGATGGCAGGGTAGGGAGCCAGTATTTTCACCATCTGATCTATACCTACAAAGTAGATTAGAGTTAATTTGATATAATTACATATCACAACCATATTTCCAATGTTAAGATGAATTTTTCTATGAATCATATTACCATATATGGTTAAAAACCTTGCTCAGAGTTTTTAATTCAATTGAGCATAAAAAGAAAGACTATCTCAAAACAAACCACTAAATATTCATAATTGTGAAATTACTAATATTATGACATTATAGAAAATAAGGTAGCACTGGGAGTGAAGGGGAGAATTACAAAGAACCCAGATTATCAGTGTAAGAACCTTGAGTCTGTCTCACTGAGCTTTGTGTAGGTTATTGAAAGCAGGGTACAGTCTCAAATCAAGAATGACAAACCCAAATTTTTAAGCAACGATACTTTAGGAGCTCTCTTCCTAAAATTCTACACTGGATAGCAACCATGGATTTCAATAGTTCTGTTATCTTTAGGCATTAACATGACCTTCCTGATACTTAGAAAACAGTAATTTTGTGAGAAACAAGAAGATGGAAACTATTGCTTTGTATATTTAAGGTACAGTCCAACTAACAAATATTAAATGTTTACCATAAAAAATAGCATATACTGTTAGGAATTTTACTTTTTATGTTTGATCCAACCTAGACAGTAATGTTGATGAGCTAATTTGGTATACATAAATATAGCTACAGGAAATAAGATAGAGACTATTACCATAAATAATCAGATCACCAAATCAAGAACTGCTAGTGAAATGGAATAAAATGCAGGAAGAAAAACAACCATGATCACTGGACATAGATAAGATCAGAGAAGAGAAGAAAATCTCTAGCACAGAGGAAGTATCATAATGTTCTGCCCTGTTCTACACTTTAGATCACTATCTTCCACCTGATTCTGAGTCCAAGATTTATTCTCTCTTTCTCTCTCTCTCTGTCTCTCTCTCTCTCTCTGTCTGTCTCTGTCTCTCTCTCTCTCTGTCTTTCTCACTTTCATTCTTTTCTTTCATTCATTAATAATATTTTTGTAGCATTTTAACTTGGTAAGCGCTCCATCATTAGAGCCATGGCCCTAGCTTTTTATATGTTAGTATTTTTTAGCTAAGTTCTCATATTTTTTTGTTTTGTTTTGTTTTTATTTTTCTGGACTGGCCTTTGACCACAATTCTCTTAACTTTGCCTCCCAAGGAGGAACAATTACAGATGGGGCCCCGGGATACTTCTTCTGTGTTTTAGCTTGTACTTTTCCGAAGTTGAAGGATTTTCTGGTTGAAGGGTTTAAGTAGCCTTCAACCAGACCTCCATTCGGGGAGCTTATTCAATCCTTCAATTCAGACTAAAGAAGCATAGTTCCTGAATTCGCTTTTATAATGAGTTCAGACCATCTTTTAAATCTCCTCAAAAATGGTTCCTGAAAACATTCCCATGCTCTCCGTCTTCAGTGCCATGGGTTATGTAAGAGAATTGACTTTTCATAGAATTGTGGGTAAAGCAATGAAGACACTTGGACCCTGAACTCCTGGAGCCTGCAATCTGATGATTTCTGGGACAGTTTGACTATTATTTTCTTCCTAGTTCTTGGAGTGATATAGGGTGAAACCTGTGAGTCTCATCACAGAAGTAAAAGATTGTCCATTATCACTTATTTTATTCTACTTTCTATCCCAGGTTGTATCTAATTCACAAGTAGTTGATGTAAAAAAGATATTCTCCTCTCCTGGTAAACTTTAAAACCATCCAGAAACAGGAAGAGGTAAGGAACAGCTCTAGACTTTATAGAAAAAGAAGGTTTATAATAGAGTTGTTTAGGGTGCTAGACTATCTGAATAGTCCTTTACCTGCATGTACACACACACACACACACACACACACACACACACACACACACACACTGAGCCCCAGAGTTTTCAAAGATCCCCAGTTCTTCCTTGAGTCATGATAATTACATGTTCTCCTCAGTGACTCAGATTCAGAAATTCTAGAGCACAGTTGTTGGCAGAGTTGAAGGCCTCAGCAATTACAACTTTAAATCACCATGGTACACCAATAAAAAGATTGCTTTCTACAACAAAAAAGCAAAGATGTTGAAAGATTAAGGTTTATACAGAAGTTACTACAGATACGCAGGGGCTGGGAACAACCCAAGCATGAAGTATGTTTTAATACCACAAAAAGTAGGTCCAAGTTGAATGGAGGGAAAACTTTTTTTCAATAGCAGGTTTGGTAAGTCAAGAAATTTGTGGCTCAAGTGGTAGAGTGCGAGCCTTGAACCAAAGAAGCTCAGGGACAGTGCCCAGGCCCTGAGTTCAAGCCCCAGGACTGGCAAAAAAAAAAAAAAAAAAAAAAAAAAAAAAGGCAAGAAATTCTATTGTGTCACAAAGAACTCTTTTTTCTTGAAGTCATTTTTAGCTGAATTAGAAGAGATGCCAGACACTCATCAGCCAGGGTTAATTTGCTCATTCAACACATTCTTCTTTTGTGAAAGAGAGATCATGCACCATTTTATATAGGACTACATCAACTGTCTTTTTTCCCCTCGATTCCCTACTCTGCTTTATCCTGGACTTCAGAGATTCTCTGCAAAGGCACTAAGCGACTTGTTAACAGAACTGAATAAGGATGCCTTGCTCTCCAGAACAGAGAAATGGAAGCTTCCATTATTACCTTAGTCAGCCACCCTTCCTTTCTACTCATCTCAAATCTCAAAGCTCCACCACGGAATTAAAAACATAGCTTGGGGCACCAAACTGAGATTTATGAGGAAGCACAGACATTAGCTCTAAACCCAGGGCGTGTGCTTGTAAGCCTGGGTGAGCAAACAGAGGGAGGCCCTGGGCTGAGGAGGGCTGGTACCCAGAGGAGAGAGCAGTTCAGAACAGTACAATGAATGTTGTTGTCATGTCTCCTTTTTCCTACCTTACAGCTTGTGTTGTTGAAAGGCTGGCCTTCCAGGCCCTTGAAATGTTAGTCCTTTGCTTATTTAATTGGGACAAAAGCAGGGACCAAGTTGGCACCCTGGAGGGTTTTCAATGCTCCTTTGCTCATTGAATGACCTCAGAGGAAATATTTTCCATGACAAGAACCCAAAAGACGCTGGCACAGAGTCAGACAATAAGATTTGCAGAATGTGTTTACATTTGCTCAGTGTCCCCAGGCTGTTCCAAACCCATCAGCAGGTGCTGCCTTTATCTGTTCTCTTTGCTCACCTGGCTCCCTCCCAGAAGTTTCCAGGGCCTTGGGCTCCATGAGATTAACCATTTACTGGCATGGGTTACTAAGAAATTCTATGGGTCCTTTTGCAGGAGGGGAAAGTAAGGGAGAAAGTAGAGAAAGAGGCAATATCATAAGCATAGGTTTTAGAAAGGCCTTGTGGTTGCATGGAAAGATCCTTCAGTGGGAGTTAGATGCCTGGGCTCAAAAGCTGGGTTTGCTGCTAACTTGCTGGGCAACTTGAACCCTTTACTTCGCTCCAAGAGTCCATCTGCAAAACTAGGAAGGGGGAGGTACAGTTAGATCATCTCTCTAAGGTCCTTTTCTGCCCCCAGTAAAACAAGATCTGTGCTGAAACAGAAGACTAATTACTATTTTAAAAGCTAAATGTTCATGAATACGAGAAATCCTGAGAGTTGCTGAGATCTGGGCTCTCTTCTTCTAGAAGTAGAAGCAATGACCTTACAGGCGAAAAATATCTAAGGGTTAAATCAAAAGCAAAAATCATTAAAGAGTGATCACCAATAGGATAACTAAGAAAGAAGCTGTGAATCACCTAGGCTGAAAATCTTCAAGGGAGATGAAACCTGCCTGGGAAACTTCAGAGGTCATCATGAGCACTACTGATAACCAAAGGTGATGCCCAAGATTTTACCACTCCCAGTGTTCAGTTATACACATGCATGTGATTGCCTGTTACTCCATTTTCTGAATGTTTATATGTTGCAATCTTAAGATCTCTAGACAGCAGTCAATAACCTGGATCTAATCCTACCACTTATATTAACATAGTATCTTTCTTTGTAGCTTAAAGCTGGATATAATATTTCTGGATCCCCATTCTCAACCTTAGAATGATGGAAATACTGGATTAGGTAGTATCTTGAGGATATTCTAACTCAACATAAATCAAACACTTAAAACCATCAAGGCAGATGACTACCTAATATTAGGTTTCCTTAAAGTGACACAGGAACACTCCCCTGCCCCCACGACTCGAACTTGTATGGGTAAAGTGGTTGGAAGTCAGCCTAAAACTTACATAATTATTTTCATAAACAGATTATTCTAAAAACAACTTCATTTACATTTATTACTTAATAAAAGTCATCCCAAGTTCCAGAGATTAAATCCTAAAAGGGACATCATTTATGTCTTATGGTTTTGACTCTTCAATGTCATCAAAACCTAGGAAGTTACTTCTATTAATAAGTGCAATTTATTATAAAGCCACATAATATCTTCTTGTATACTCCAGTACTTTCTCTATGAAATCTAGCTGTTAAGCCTGCAGAATAAGATGATTTTCACAGAGCTCTGAAAGATGCTTGAAAGTGAGGTTTCTGAGTTGTATTGTCAGCTGTTTCCTCCATTTTTTTCTGCTACCCACATTCTGGACACTAACTGTTCTAATTTGATTTCTCTAAATACTATTGTCAGAAAACCAAAAAAACTCATTACATTACTCAAAATTCTAGGTGAATGACTAAAAAAAAATACCCTCTTTTTTTCAGGTCATTTGGTATGAGGGCCATATATTCATTTTGTAGAGAAAGCTTTGGTTTCTCTGATTCAATTCATACCAATGCAATGAGTGAAATAATTTTTGGATAAAGGGGGAGAGATTCTGTTATTTTAGTCACAAACATCTAAATGGCCCATTTGGAGTATGTTCCTGTTGGAATGCAAAGAGTGTGGTCCCATTAAATACAATGATAATCTCCTTTTCACTAATGAAGTGGCATGTGATTTTGTCATTCTTAGAATCACAGCCTGGCAGACCTTGGCATTGTCATACTGTACAGAAATGTTCTCCTAATCTGAACCTCCTTCAAATGTTTTAGGGCATAACTCCCACAATATTTAACATTTACTCCAAGTAGCAACAGAGAGAGTCATCTAGATAATGCTGTAATGCAAATTTGGAGAAAGGAACAACTTCTTACAATTGAATACATGAAAGAAGGCTTCATTTACTTAATACGTGTTCACTAATCTCAACTTCGTATGGAGTACTATACAGATATTATGAAAACTAGATCATAACAAGTCTCAAAGAAACTCAGAACAGGCATTATAAAACAGGCAGCCTCTTATCTAGGGGTTGATGGGTAGGAGGACTTGGATAAACCAAGTTTGGCAAAGAATAACATGCAATGTATTACAGAGAAAAGAAATCATAAGGGCAAAGATCCATATAAGAGAAATGTATGTTTAGTGTGTTACAATGTGTACTTTTATGGTGGTCATATTCATTTTCAGTTGGGCCACTGTTGAACAGAAATAGTGGAGGAAGACAGGTAAGAAGCAGACTATAGAAGTTAATAGAGGTTGGGATGGACGGTGGTTGGGCACGACTGTGTATGGCTCAGACAGCAGGCTACTCTTACCATAGAAGCTAGTGTGGAACCACTGGCAAATCCATTGAGAGTAGATTAATTAAATGAGGAAATCTGTTTCTGTCTGCCAGACTCAAAACTACAGAACAAAGAGGCATCGTGGACCAAGAGGTGATCAGGATTGAAAACTAAGCTAGATACCCTCCTTGGTCATGAGCTGGGCTGATCTTTATTATATGTTGGCCTCCTGCTGCATGTCACTGGGAAGATTCCAGGTAAATAAAAAAGACAGGTGGTGGTTGTGGTGCTGCTAGCAGATGCAGAAAACAAAAGGTGAAACACTAAATCAACCTTTATCTTCAATAGGTTCATTTGTCATTGCCACTTTAAGTAAATTAGCAGGTTCCATAATCTGTTAAATGGGAATCATGATATTTTCTCATAAACTTAGTATAATGGGTTAAATATAATGAAAGATATAAATAGTCTAGTGGCAGTTGGTAAGTAGTAAACTCTTAATATTTGCAAGTTGTGCTATGCCCTGTAGCACATAAATCACTTTACATGACTTATCCAATTATTCCTCATGAAATTCTTATTACTTGAAAATTAGTAAGTCTGAAATGCCTAAAGATACAGAATGTCAGATTTATACCCAGATATTTCTGATCCAAAAGGTAGAACACTGACCCAGTCCAGTTTCTTAAGCATGATTTGCAAGATATGGAGATTCAGATCTGAGGTCTGGTTCACAAGGGAGACATTTGGTGGCAGTAATGACAAGGGTAGAAATGTTCAGAATACAGACTTAGACTGGGAATAAGTCTTCAGAAATGGAAGAGGCTGTCCAGACACAGGCGACCTAGAGCTTGTCTGGTTCAGTTTCGGATCTTCGTCTTGCAGATAGCAAAGCAAACCTGACATCAAGAAGACAACACTGAGCTTGCTTGTTTGCAATCGATGACCCAGCTCTGAACCTGAATGGGAACCATATAAAAAGGACTGGAAAAGAATTCACTACAACTTTAGGACTCTTGATATGGGAATAGTTTTCTTCCTTTACAATTTTTTTTTTCTGTAAGGGGCATTTAATGTTTTTTCATGGGAATAATTCTTGCATATTTAAGATAAAAACATCAGTCATAGCTGAGACTAGTAAGTGTCGGGAAATGTGCTAAAACTTCTAAATTTTCACATCTAGATCTTACCATAAGCTCACAAGGTAGGTTTATCATCTCTATTTTACTCATGAGAAAAATGATGCCCAAAGCCATCAGGTAGTAAGTAATGGAACTGGCACTGGAATCCAGGACTCCCTGATGCCAGATATTCTGATAATTCTCATAGCATCCTATAAATATATAAGATAATGGAGAAAAGAAAGATTTTTTAGCAGCCAATTGTTCATTCCTCCATGAGTAGATGCAAATCCCTTGGTTTAGACTTCACATTTTTTTCTGCAATCTCTCTTTACCTGCACCAATCCACTCTCTGCCTTTTTACATGGGGCTAATCCACCCAGCTCAGCAACCAGCCCAAGTTGCCTGTGAAAGTCAGAAATATTTTCTCAGATAGGAAATGTACTCCTTACCTTGCTCATGTAACTGTAACCCCTCTGTATAGTAGTTTTACAATAAAAAAATACCAAAAAACCAAACAAGCAAAAAATAAGAAATATTTTCTTAGCCTGAAAACCTTTTAAGTACAGTTGTATCCCTATCCTACACTCCCAATATCCAAAACCACAACTCCACAGGGCTCCAATCACATGATCCAACTTACTTAGCCTGTCTTACAGTACTTGTGATAATTTCATTAAGCAGAAATTATTCTGTATCCTCATCTTATATCATCAAATAAACTGGCAACTATTCAAGAATAGGTTCTGTGTCTATATCATGTCCCTTTCCTCCATGGTATTCATCCTGTAATAAATGGCTTGACAATTTTGAAATGAGTAGACAGACCTGTGGTCTGGGTAAAACACATATTTCAAAATGAAAGTGTTCTTTCTCAGATCCGAGTGGTCTTGCTTCTGCTGCTTTTGTCTTCCATTTGACTGTATTTCTGAGTAACATTGTTTTAAAAAGAGCTATTAGGATGTTTCCTGTTTGTTTCAGGGAGATGGGAGATCTTCTTCATGATTTTGGAATGAAAGTTTTAGAGAAATGCCCGGGACATAAAGGGTTCTGCTTTGGCCCTGTTTTGAGGACACTTTACTACCATTGTTGCCATGTTATGTCTGTGATGGAGCCTGTTTGTTCCAAGAGTCTGCCAGGGCCAAAAGAGAGGACAGACCTTGCAAAGCTACCAAGAAAATTTATATATTTATAATGATTTTGGACACACCAAATATCAACATGTACAGAACAACTTTTTTTTGAATTTTGTACCAGTGTATTTATTTTAAAGGCCTAATTTAAGATTTTAAAAAAACTCAAATTTATTCTATTCCATTACTATTGTTATTGTTATTGTTGATCTCATTGAGGCTTGAACTTATGGTTTCATATTTCTTCAGCCTTTTTTTAAAAAAATTGTGAAAATACCGTACAGAGGGATTACAATTACAAGGGCAAGGTAATGAATACATTTCTTATCAAGCATTGTTGCCTCCTCCTTTGTTTCCCCTTCCCATCCCTTCCCATTTCCTCCCCCCCACCACATTCCCCCACACACACCAAAGTTGTAAAGTTTGTTTTTCGACATAACGTCTTGTACATCTCATTGTTGCAATGGGTCCACCTGTATCCCTATTTAAACAATTTGTTTTTTCCCTTCCCCTCCACAAAGTATACCAACATCAAATACAGTGAAAACAGGGCTACTGTCGGGGAGGGACATACAAAGCACCAAAGAAATCATCTTATAAATACAGAACAACTTTTTTTGAGGGGGAGGGGTCTGGTCATGGAGCCTGAACTCTGGGCCTGGGCGCTGTCTCTCAGCTCTTCAGCTCAAGGCGAGTGCTCTACCACTTGAGCCACAGCACCACTTCTGGCTTTTTTTTTCCTGCTTATGTGGTCAAACCCGGGGCCTCGTGCATGCAAGGCAAGCGCTCTACCACCGAGTCACCTTCCCAGCCCTGAGAACAATTTTTTTAGAAAAGCTTTTTAGAAAAACATTTTTTTTCTGAATCACATTTATTTCCATTTCCTCTCCAAGGAAACTAAGAAAAGTGAGCCTGGAATTTATGCAGGAGAGATTAGAAAGAACAGGTACCACAGCTTTCAAGCCTTACTTCCAATGATCTGGAAAGACAATGACTTTGGGGAGACAATCAACCTGCCCAGAAAAGTGGAAGATACAGAGGGCTCTAACTGACAAATCAAGAACTCAGACTTGCTCACACTTTCTGTGGATTATGCCCCTAAAAAAAGCCAACATTTTTGCCTCTTCTATTTTGGAAGCATTTGAAATGAAAATAGTTTCAAGAGATTATACATGATTATATGTGATATGCTTACTTATTTTTCCCTTGCTCACTTAACAAGTAATTTAGACAAAGTAAACACTCCCATTTTACTTGCACACACAGAGTCTACATGAATATTTTCCTTTATTATCATAGTCAACAAGAGAGCCATTCTAGTTTTTCAGCAAGAAAGGGGTGTTCAGCAGCCCAATCCATCTTTGACCAAAGTGATTACATTCTACCAACCATGGGCAATTTTCTGACAACAAAATTCTCATGTTTCTTATGGGGTACTTTGATAGTACAAAAGAAGTCATAGAGTTCAGAGGATGCTGACTTTGGGTCAAATGTCAATGCTGACATTATTATATAACCTTGGAGAAAAGAATTTGTCTCTCCTGGTACTCATCTATCAGAACTGTTGCAGGTAAGATGGCTGGTGCCTCTCTGCCTAGATTTAAAGTACCCCTTGAGCAAAACTCTGAAAAGTAAATGAGAAGAAGAGGAATTTATGAATTACCTTGCATTCCTGCTAGCTACTTTTGTCCCAAACCTGTCAATTCAGAAATATTTGGGGTAGAGATGAAGAAAAATGGCATAAAATACTAAGCTATGTAAAAAAAAAATCAGGATATACCAGATATTTTGAAGTAGACACAATTCACCTACATTCCACAGAGAAAATATTCTCTGGGAAAAATTATGAGCTAAATGTTGCTGAAGCTTTTGATTTCTTTTATGTTGCATTAATATTGTGTTGCATACATATGGGTTTGGGGACTTATTATATTGCTTTTAGTCAAGATTTCCCTTGAATGTAAGAACTATGGGCCCATGTTTCCAAACGCCATCTACAGCTCCATTCTTCCTAGTCACTCCTCAGGCCCAAGAATATTGCCTCTGAAGGAGAGAAACATTGAAAAATCTACATAATACATGAACAAACCTGCAAGGCCATTTAAGCAGGGAATTTGACAGACTTGGATTTATACAATCCAAATATGGATGAAATAATACTGGACAAATTTGAATATGCATTTGAAACACCTATGATCTTGTTAAGACATAATTCTGATTCATTTAGCCTGAAGTGGCAGCTGAGATTCTGAACTCATCACTTCTAAGTTCTCAGATGGAACTTCTAAGTTCCCACTGGAACCAAGTCCAAGTAAGAACTGGGGTGAGTGTCACAAACTAGGAATTGAAAAATGTCCTTGGCCTGAGAGCTTTTTGTGCAAAGTGGGTAGGTACAACAGAGCAAAGATCAAAGACATGCTACCTAAAGTGTGGACTCAGGTCATAGGACTTGGTTGAGCAGTGGGATGCACCATGGATTTTATCTGATTACAGAAATAAAGCAGGAGGTTGTAGCATTGAGCATTCATTGAAGGCAAAAAAAATCCCAAGATTGCAAGTCAGATAACTTTCTTATAAAGAAATGGAATTACCAAAAATAGATTTCCACAGAATTTACTTTTTCACTTAAAAAACACTTAAGTTTCCTTTAAAGTGATGCCACTTGTATGACAGACTCTCTGGCTCGCGCTCTCTCTCTCTCTCTCTCTCTCTCTCTCTCTCTCTCTCTCTCTCTCTCTCTCTCTCTCTCTCTCTCTCTCTCTCTCTCTCTCTCTCTCTCTCTCTCTGCCATTTACTTAGTTTAAAAACCAACCACTAAAACTAACACGTAGTTCTTCAACACTTTTTTTCTCATTTGACAAACTGAAATTTCTTTTACCAGCAGATTTCCCTCTTCTGAACATGTTCTATTTCCCGCCCCCCCCCACCCCAATGTTTTTGTAAAGGTATGTAGCGAAGTTAGGGAAACAGTACTCCATCCCTGTATATCACTCCATGACAGCCTCTCCTTTCCTCCTTTGGACAGCTTATCTGTCCATTTAGCCAACAACAACAGTAGTTGTATTGGTGACTTGCCACCCTGCCAGCTTGCCTGGAGTTCATCATCAAATATGGTTTCTAACTTTGGTGTTTTATATTCACAAATAGGATTCATTATAGCAAAGGATACAGTAGAGGGGCAGCTGGAAAAATTTAGAAGTCTTTGTCACACCTGCCACTGTTAAACTTCATTGTGAAGAGCTTATTTTTTTCAAATTGACTTTGGGAGAAATTAGGCATGGAAAATATAACTCATAGTTTAATTCCTCCTTTGGCACCTGATCTTTCATAAAGAAGCTTTTGATCAGAAACTATAAGGCAGAACAAACAAATCTCCTGATGACTTATTTAGGCTAAATGCTCAAGGCAAAAGCAAAGGATTGAATGTGTAATATCTTGGTAAGACTGGCATTGAGTTACCAGAGCTCATCATTGAGTGAACCATTATTTCATAAATACTTCCTAAATTAAGGAAGTAGAATCTCAGAGAAGTTGTAAACCATCTCTCTGGACTACAAAGCTTAAGAAATGACTTTGTTAAAAGGACAAGAAAAGATATCATTTAAAAATGAAAACAAAACTTCTTTCCACAACATAATTAGGATGTGGCAGAGGAATCCTTTGTCTGACAAATTAATTTTATTTGCATTGTAAGCAGTATTCAAAGGGTTATCAGAGCCAAGAATTTTGAGCATAGTCTTTAATTAATCCTGCATCATCCTACTGCATCCATGGATACCCCTGGGAACATTTAATCATTTAAATTAAAATTCACACATATACACAATCCCAATGATACTTAAGTGCAAATGAAGGCTTCTTTTTACTATATCCCTACATCATTTTACAGAGCATAGGAAATAAAAACAAGTCTTAAGAATATCAAAGAAAATTCTTTATAATAATTTAAAGGGTCCAACAAAACAGATTCTCATTTTTTTTCAATCTGAGTAGCACTTAAAAGAGGTTTTGTGAATTTACAAAAAGGAATTTGCATTTAAAACAGCATAGAGACAATGTAGAGTAAATGCTATAAAGTATTATAGCTTACCAACAACATTGTACACTGAGCGAATGTGTGCTGAGTGCAAAATAAACTGCCCTAGGCAGCATGCATCAGAGCTGAGCAAGGAAATTCCCCTGCACCTGGAGGCTTGTAGTCTAATAGGAAGAATGTGAATTGGTTAAGAAAGATCAGAGGAGAAGAACCACGAGAGGAGAAACTAGCGTGGCAGAGAGGATGATTCCACATCTGACTTGATGATCAGTAATTCTGAAAGAAGCAGTAAATTAATTAGAACATTAAAGAATAAAATATGGTGAAAGATTAGGGAAAGTTTATTGAAAATAACACATAAACCTGGTGCCAGTGTCTCACACCTGTAATCCTAGTTACTCAGGAGACTGAGATCTGAGGGAGGTTTGAAGAAAGCCTGGTTAGGTAAATCTTTGAGACTCATATTTCCATTAACCACCAAAAAGCCAAAAAGGGAGCTGTGGTCCATGTGGTAGAACACTAGTCTGGAGTATAATAGTTCAAGGATAGTCCAGGCTCTATGTGTCACAAAAGAAAGAGAGACTGAGGGAAAGGGAAAGAAAGAAAGAAAGAGAGAAAGAAAGAAAGAAAGAAAGAAAGAAAGAAAGAAAGAAAGAAAGAAAGAAAGAAAGAAAGAAAGAAAGAAAGAAAGAAAGAAAGAAAGAAAGAGAGAAAGAGAGAAAGAAAGAAAGAAAGAGAGAAAGAAAGAGAGAAAGAAAGAAAGAAAGAAAGAAAGAGAGAAAGAAAGAGAGAAAGAAAGAGAGAAAGAAAGAAAGAGAGAAAGAAAGAAAGAAAGAGAGAAAGAAAGAAAGAAAGAGAGAAAGAGAGAGAGAAAGAGAGAAAGAGAGAAAGAGAGAAAGAAAGAAAGAAAGAGAGAAAGAGAGAAAGAAAGAAAGAAAGAAAGAGAGAGAGAAAGAGAGAGAGAAAGAGAGAGAGAGAAAGAGAGAAAGAGAGAAAGAGGGAGAGAAAGAGAGAAAGAGAGAAAGAAAGAAAGAAAGAAAGAAAGAGAGAGAGAAAGAGAGAGAGAAAGAGAGAGAGAGAAAGAGAGAAAGAGAGAAAGAGAGAAAGAAAGAAAGAAAGAAAGAAAGAAAGAAAGAAAGAAAGAAAGAAAGAAAGAAAGAAGGAAGGAAGGAAAGAAAGAAAGAAAGAAAGGGGGAGGGAGAGAGGGAGGGAGGGAGGAAGGAAGGAAGGAAGGAAAATGGGAGAAAAAATGGAAAGGAAGAAAATAGTGTGTTCCTCTCTAGAATTTTAAATATCAATCCTTTCAAGCAACTGTCATTCCCTGATGGGCAAACACCTGGCAAGAAAAGTAAGTGAATAAAGAGAATACACCTATCCAGTTACACTTTTTCTTAGGACTTCATAGACTACAACCAGAAGAAACTGTAAATGCTTGTGGTTTTAGTTTAAATTTCATAAATATGAGGAAAAAAGTCAACCAAAAAGGTGGAATAAATAAATAGGGTTTGGAAATAGAAAGTATGGAAAGCTAGTCTAAGGAGTTTGTCCTTGTTCTGTACCATATTATTCTATAAACAATCCATGAGTGAGGAAAGCTTTGAATAGGGGAAGAGGTATGAACTTTCTCAGAGTTTTGATTTAGAATAATCAAATGGACAGAATTGAGAGGCAGGAGAGTTGTGGGGGAGGATAAAGTATGTTGGTGCAGTCAGGAGTCTCTGTGTAGAGACATTGCTCACCAGGAAGGAAATAAAAGGATAGATTGGGAGTATATTTGAAAAATCATAGCATGTTCTCTTCTTTGCTCAGATTCTGAAGTTTTCATCATCAATGAATAAGAAGACTCACTTTCATGAATGATTTTGTCCTTTACAAGAGCAAGTCAATGGGAGTATGGGAGAGGAGGTAGGTTTATTTGTAACTCAATTCTGCTTGAAGGACTTTATGGTTCAGCAAATAAATGTATTCCCTTTCTTTCCACTCCTTTCCCTATCTCTTCCTTGCCAAACCTCTCCTGCGGTAAAAAGAGCTGTCTAGGTCTTCATGATCCAGGTCAGAAAGCCCTCAGCTTCATGTTCATGAGAAAAGAAGAAAGTGGCCAAATTCTCTAGGCATCTTGCCACCAGTGTCTGTTCCCCGTGTGTGGAGGTGGGAAGCGAGGGCCTCCCCGCTAAACAGACCAGGCCTTCAACTCTGCTGAGACTGAGAGCCAAGGGAAGGGCACTGCCCGAGGAGCCTCCACATCACCTCATTTAGAACAACAACACAGATATGGGTGGTACACAAGCTCTGGCAGCAAATCACCGGCTTTAAAGAAAAGAAATTCCTCGTGAATGACACAAACCAATTAGAGAGCTGCCTAAACTAAGTTCAGCTCTGAAACAGAGGCTGCAACTCCTATTAGGCAGAATGATCTGAACAAGAGCCAACACAGGCAGACATGGGACCTGGAGATGCCTGAAGCCTGGCCTGCCCTCAAATGCAGCCTTGTACACACTGTCAAAGTCCCTCTCTTCTTGTCCACTCACCTCCAGGGACACTACTCTGTGTGTGTGTGTGTGTGTGTGTGTGTGTGTGTGTGTGTGTGTGTGTGTGTGTGTGTGTGTACACACGCATGTATGTGACAGTCTCGGACTCAAACTGACTTTTGGTGGTTGATTGGAGATAAGAGGCTCAATAGACAATAGACCTTACTATCTGGGTTGGCTTTGAACCATGATTCTCAAATCTCAGCCACCTGAGTAGCTAGGTGTGAGCCACTGGCTCCCAGCAACACCACTTTTTTTTTTCCTTTTTTTTTTTTTTTTTTAAAATAACACTTCCAGTCTTCCTTCCTAATCTAGACAGGCTTCTCTGCTTACTGCCATGTAGCTTTACATTATAAGATCTTGTAAGAGCCAGCCATTAAAGGACATGTGGGAAAGAACTCAGATTGGGAATAACATGTCAACATCAAAAGCATTGCTTGGCCTTTTGTGTAAATTTGTGTGGTTTATGCCCTAAAGAATTTAGAGCCAATATGGACCTTTTTCTAAGCCCAAACTTTGTAAAGGCAGTGATCGACAAGTTGATTGAGCATCTATTATAGGCCAGAGTCCTTACATTATACTGTTTCTTTCAATTTCCCCATAACCTCAGAAGCCCTGACTATTGTTAATATTTCTGGCTCATAATGAAGAGAGCTGAGAATCAGGGAGGAAAAGGTCATTTTCTAAGGCCACCAATGTAGTAAGTAGAAAGACTAGTTCCAAAGTGTAGGACTGTTGCTAATCAAATATAATTGCTGGTTGTACATAAAATTAAATGGGGGAAGGGCACACATAGAAAGTACAGGTAAGCAAAAAAAAAAAAAAAAGGAAAATTACATCTAATCCTACCACCCAGAGATAATCACTGTTAAGATTCTGTGTAAATCCTTCAATTGCAAAATTTTTAGCTACATTTTTTGAGTTCTTACATTGAGACTGGAGAATGCTTTTTAAGATTACATACATCTTCTTTCTGTACCTGAAGTTATCTTGAATTTAGAAGATGTTGTTTATACATTTAAAATATAAACTCATACCCAAGTGCTGATAGCTCATGCCTGTAATTTCAGCTACTTAGAAGGCTGAGATCTGAGGATCATGGTTCAAACTCAATTCTAGTATGGAAGTCTATAATACTCTTATCATCAATTTAGCAGAAAAAAAGCCAAACATGGAGCTATGGCTCAAAAGGTAGAGCATCATCCCTGGATGAAGAAGTTAAACAGAGCTCGGTACTGATGACTCATGCGTGTAATCCTAACTACTCAAGAGGCTAATATCTCAGGATTGACATTCAAAGGCAGACCAGGTAAAAAAGTCAGTGAAATTCTTAAACCAGAAGTGGTGTTGTGGCTCAAGTGGTGGAGAGCTAACCTGGAACACAAAAGCTCAGGGACAGTGCCCAGGCCCTAAGTTCAAGTCCTAGAGCTAGTACCAAGAAAAAAAAAATGCTAAGGAGAGTGCCCAGGCCCTGAGTTGAAGTCCTAGTACACACACACACACACACACACACACACACACACACACACACACACACACACACACACCTTATGATTATTTCCATCAAGCTCCACTCAATGCTAGAATGCTGTTTGACATCTGAGAGTCAGAAGAAGAGGGCATTTGTGATCCTGTAGGACCTGTCATGCAAGAGCTCAGCGGGCAAAGCTGAGGCCCAATGGGAGTCCTGGAGCTCTGTTAACCATCCTACACTTCCTAGGTGAGTGTGGCCAAAATAAATGCCCCCCCCCCAGCTTCAGTCTGTCCTTCTCCCAGTTAGCAATGATACTCTTGTCTGCTCAATAGTCAGGACTGTTTTCTGGAGTTAATGAGATAAATACTCATAGAAATCTTTTGAAGCAAAGCACCATACAAACAAAAGATAATTATTGAAGTCTATAATAATTAAGGGCTTTCAACAAAAAATAAAATACCTAGGAATTAACTTAACCAAAGAAGTAAAGGACCTCTATGAGGAAAACTTTAAAAACCTGAAAAAGGAAATCAAACAGAACTTAGAAAGTGGAAAAACCTGCTCCTGGATTGGAAGGATCAACATCATGAAAATGGCAAAACTTCTCAAGGCTATCTACAAATTCAATGCGACACCTATCAATATTCCAACCTCATTCTTCAAGGAAATAGAAGAGGCAATCCAAAAATTCATATGGAACAATAAAAGACCCCCAAATAGAAAAAAATGATACTTAACAGAAAAAACAGTGCTGGAGGAATATCAATACCAAATTTCAAACTCTACTAAAAAGCCATAGTAATCAAAACAGCTTGGTACTGGCACAAGAACAGACCTGAGGGCCAATGGAATAGAATTGAAAAACCAGAAATGGACCCACAGACCTATAGCCATCTAATCTTCCATAAGGGAGCTAAAAGAATAGAATGGAAGAAAGACAGCCTCTTCAGTAAATGGTGCTGGCAAAATTAGTTAATCACTTGTAGAAAACTAAAGCTATATCCTTATATATAACCCTGCACCAGAATCAACTCCAAATGGATCAAAGACCTCAGAGTCAAAGCAGACACCCTGAAAACATTACAGGACAGAATAGGAGACACCCTAGGTCTCCTTGGCACAGGCCCAAATTTTCTTAATAGAGACCCAGAAACACAACAAATCAAAGAAAGGTTGGACAGATGGGATTGCATGAAGCTGCAGAACTTCTGCATGGCAAAGGACATAGCTAGCAAGATCAATAGAAAGCCCAAGGATTGGGAGAAGATCTTCACTAGACATACAATGGACAAGGGTCTCATATCTAAAATATACCTGGATCTTAAAATTTTAAATCTCCCAACAACAAATCTTCAAGGAAACAACTGCCCAATAAATAAGTGGGCTAACTTCTCTGAAGAGAAAAGAAGGATGGCCAATAGACACATGAATAAATGCTCAACCTCCCTAGCCATAAAAGAAATGCAAATCAAAACAACATTGAGATACCACCTCACTCCAGTTAGAATGTCCATAATCAAGAACTCTAATAACAACAGATGCTGGAGGGGATGTGGACAGAAGGGAACCTTACTGCATTGTTGGTGAGAATGTAAACTTGTTCAACCACTTTGGAAAGTAGTATGGAGGTTCCTCAAAAGACTCCACATAGAGCTCCCCTATGACCCAGCAATCCCACTTTTGAACCTTTACCCTAATGATCACAAACAAGACCATACTAAAGCTACCAACACAACAATGTTTATTGCAGCATTATTTACCATAGCTAAGATATGGAAGCAACCCATATGACCTTGAGTAGATGAATGGATCAAGAAAATGTGGTATATATACACAATGGAATTCTATGCCTCCATCAGAAAGAATGACATTGCCCCATTTGTTAGGAAATGGAAAGACTTGGAAAAAATTATATTAAGTGAAGTAAGCCAGGCCCAAAATATTTCTAAATACCTGGTAAATGTTTTTCACATATTTCTCATTTAATTATTTCTTAGTAGCCCTATGAAGAGATATATCACCTTCATTGCACAGATAATGAAACTTAAAATTTACAAAGCATTGATACAAATAAGTAGAGGCCTTATTTGATTCTAACATTTTCATTGTGGGAGGATATACCTATATGAGGCAGATTTTCCTTCAGTTCACACATTTGATACAATCCAATTTGGGGTAACAATGGGTGTACTTAAATTTGTGTGTGTGGGAGGGGGAGGGGAGAGAGAGAGGAGAGAGAGAAAAAGAGAGAGAAAGGAGAGAGACAGATAGCGAGAGAGGGAGAGAGAGAGAGAGAGACAGAGACAGAAACAGAGATAAAGATTGTCCCAGGTCTTGAACTCAGGACTGGAGCACTGTCCCTGAGCTTTTTGGCTCAAAGCTAACACTCTTCCACCTAATCCAAAGCTCCACTTTCAGCTTTTTTAGTATTTAATTAGAGATAAAAGTCTCATGGACTTTTCTGCCTGGGTTGGCTTTGAAGTGTAGTCATCAAATCTCAGCCTCCTGAGTAGCTAGGATTACAGGTATGAATCACAAACATCTGGCTTTCTATTTAGACATTTTAACCTAAACGCTTTAGATAGATTGACATAGTATCATAGCATTTCTTCCATTTACTTAATTTCCTAAATACTCAATCATCAGCATCTGTATTCACTATTTTGAGGAGGTTATTTTGCTGCTAGCCTGTATAACAGAAAAGACACTTGCAAAGATTCTTCCAAACATCCTCCAAACTTTCCCTATTCCATAATCATACATGCCACACTTCTCTGCCCTGGAGCCATTCAGAGATATTTTTGCTTCCCCAAATTGTATTCTTTCCAAAGAAAACCAATAGCTATTCAGTAAATAGTCCCTCTTAGTTTAGAGGTATCTTTTTTTCTAAAATAGCAAGCATGTCTATTTGTTCTATTTACTGCTGGTGGGGGTAAGGAAAAGCTTTCTTTGTTAAGGTGCCCTGTGAAAGAAAACTTCAAATTAAAACACTCAACTGGTTTATCACCAAGACTTGGCTTCAAGGCATGGAAGGGTGTAGACATAAACTGTGTGTGAAAGTTAGGCAGAAGGAGTTACATGGTTTCAGACAGACAAGTAAAAGGAAGGGAGCATAGGTGTCCATTCACTGGCAGAGGAAGGAAGAGACATACATGAAAAATACCAACATTTTCAAATGGATGAAGTCAGAAATTAAAATTCAAGAATGGACAGACTGCTAAAGTAGATGGTATTGAGAAGGTCTTTTCCATTCAACTGTAAGGTTGTATATCAATTCATGCCCTTTACTCTTTGTCAGGGAAACATTCCCACTGTCCTAGAACCAACACGACTTGTCATAAACCCAAAGGTTTTTAACAGTCTCTAAGTTTCTCATTAAAATCCCATTCTAGGTTCCATTTCATGGACAAAGAGTGACTTAAAACATAAAAATAAAACTCCAAATTGTTATTTATCATTGCGTACTGAACAAAATAAATGATTCAGGAAGATACAGTATGCATAGTTTATGGCTTTTCATCGGCACTGCCCCACCTCTCTCTTTATTACTTGAGATTTTCTGTAATCCCGTTTTGAGGTCTAAGTAGATAATGAGGCAGCACTAGAATTGTTGAGCACAGAGATAGTTGATGCCAGTGGTATTTTAAGAAGATAATATGATGGTGTTAAATTGAATGGAGTTGAGGACTGGTGGGAGTGGAAAGCAGGATTATCTAAAAGTTTCATGGCAATCAAAGATTTATTTAGTTCGTAGATACGTTCAATCAACAAAAAGTATCAATCTTCACAGTGCTATGAAGTACAATCAACATTTTCAGTCTATAAAGAGAGCAAAGGAAAGAGAATCTAAACAACCTTGCAGAAATTATGTCCTTGTTAATGTCTGAACCTGAACCTCAATCAGTGCTGCAGAACCCCAAAGTCCAAGCACATTCACTCCCCATTTCTATAAAGCTAGGGAAAATCACAGATGTTCTTCCTCTTTATTGGGTTTTGCACTGTGAATGTTTTAGCCAAGTTTGTTGTTGTTGTTTTGCTTAGTATCCATCATGCTGCTGGGCTCTAGTCATGGAAGTGGAATCTCACATGAAGCTGCCCGGGACTCACACCAGCCCTCTGCACAGGGTTCCAAACTGGCTGCTTCCAACAGAGGCATCCCATCTACGACCCTGAACCAGCAGGAATAATGGCAAAGCACTAAATCTCTGGCACCTTGACCTTATAGGGAACAGAAAGGGAACCCAACAATTAGAAAGCCAACTTCAATGATTCCAGCACTCACTAACCCAAGGCCACACTCTGTACGGAAGAAAATGACTGAGATGGCCTGAAATGTTGTCACATCTTCTCTTTGTCTGCCATATTCATTTTCTAATAAACACCCCTTTAAAAAAAGCTGCATAGATAAATAACTAGGAAATTATCATAATCATTGGAATGAGTAATAAAGACATAAAGTAAAACCATGACAGTAGGAATGGAAAGATTTAGGTTTGAGAAATGTGGCAATGACAGACTTGACAGAATTTGACAACCTGATTAGATTGAGGGGAGAGAAAAGGAAAAAGTTAAAGATGACTGATTTTTCTAGTCTGGATAATTGGGAAGATAATGAGGCCATCCTCATAAATAAAGGCCTTCAGCAGAGAGGCAAGTTTGTTGGGGCAGCAAAAGATGGGGGAAGATGCTGTGTTGACTTTGAGATGCCTGTGGGGAATCCAGGTGGAGACAGCCACGGGGAAGAAATGCAGGTGTGATGCTATCACTGAACCTCCCCGCCCCCCACACTTGCTAAAGGTCCAATCAGCTTTTAGCCAGTCAGGGTTTTCAGGGTTTAAAGCTTACACTATAAGACATAACAGGTTGGTGAGTGACACCAAATAAATCTGCAATCTTCTGCAAAACGATGTTAATTTGCATATGTTCCAAACGCATAGTATTAGGCTCAGTGATGTAGTAATCATTTAATAATTCCTTTCTTCCTATACCAAGCTGCCTTATCAAATACATTAATTTACTCCTATATGATAACCAAGTCTTGTCTTTTAGGATTTTGGAAACTACACGTGGGATCAAATGTACAAAAACAGGTACCCTTATACTCTGTACTCCGTTCAAAAGTAGGTCTAAGAGGGTCCCTAGTCCAGCTGAGGTAGGAACAGAAAAGGCAGAAAGGGACATTAGAGCAGACAATGGAGATGAAATACAAACCCCTCAAGCTCTCCTACAAACTTGAGCCTGTTTCAGTCACCAAGGATTTATGATCATGAGATTGATTGGGTTTGCCTCTTTTGAAAAGTAAGTGAAACACCCCCAAATTATATGGTGAGTGGTATACAACTTTTCTCAATCATCTTCTGTGTTGACCTATGCATTCCTGTTCTCCTGGGATGAATGTTGACCTTAGGAGTTATGCCTTTCCTCCCACTACAGTCTAGCTACAAATTCCAGAAATAGCTAACCAGAATATATAGACTTTGCTATCTTCGTTTATCACAAATAGCATCTGCTTCTTACATACAATATGTTACTCATTTTCAAAAAGTGAAGCAACTACATTATTGATCCAAATCTAAACATTGTACAAACTCATTTTATTATTTAGCTGAAATTTGGATATATGCATACACACATATACACACCCCCTTACACACATCTTTCTCTCCTCTCTGAATGTTTCTATCTCCCTCTCATTCTTAGTCTCTTTTTTCCTCTCTCTTTCACTGTTTTCCCTCTCTCCTCTTTTACTGTTTCTGATATTTTAGACTATTTTAAATACTATCTAACGATCAAAATGCTAATATCCAGGATTTAAGTGTTGGGTGACAAAGTCCTATTTTGTCACTGTGGAATCAAATCCCTTTGTTTTTCCCCACATTCTCACCTAAAATTTTTTTGTCTTACAAATCACAAGTAAAAAAACTCAGTATCTTCAACCAAAATAACAAATATCTCTGTCATCTTCCTTGCCATCCTTGTATAGAAACGGAAGAAAAGCCAATTCATGGTTATTCTGCTGAGGGCTGGTCATGTGACATGGTCTGGACGGTAAGAAATGAGTGCTACTCTCTCTGAAAAGGAGAGAGCCTTTAAGAAGGGGAGACCCTCCATGGAGGAAAGGTCTTCGTCTCTTGTTCCTTCTTCCTTTCTTTATCTGAAGTGGAAAGGTGAGTATAGGGAAGTACAGTACCACTCTACACCCACAAAGCACCAACATGAACACTATAGTCTTCCAGGCAAAGCAGAATGGAACAACAAAAGACATTTCTGTCCTTGATTGCCCCATCCTTGAGGTGCATGGGCGCAGTGTCCTTCCAATTAAACCACTCAGTGGGACTGAACAATAGGAGTTCATCATAAGAATATACTAGTCTTTCCCAACATCCTCTAGAGAAATACAGTCTGGCCTCATGACAATCAGATAAAGAACAGAAAGTAGAAAAATGCCCAGACACCAGGCTGTCATTCCATCTCTCTCTCTCTCAGACCCATCGTGTCTCATGACTGAATTCTCTCTGAATGTCTGCAACATTATTCTCTGTTTGACAAGATATCAGACACTCCTCTGCTTCCTCAGGCATATGGCTTGGCTATCAATTTGAGATTTTACCTTTTTCCCTCCTACCCCAGCCTTAGCTCTCAGTTCCAAATCCAAAAACTTAGGACCATATGGTTGGTCCTGTCTCTAGGAGAGGGATATTCTTGCTCTGGAAGTACATCACTAAGAAACATGTTTAGTCAGATTCGGTCTGATATTGATTTATTTGAAAGCCCTTATTCTATTGTGTGAGTTCATGGAACAAATTAGGCCCGAAGACCTCAGAAGGCCCTTCCATGTTTCATTCCCAGGAACCCTGAATGTTGTCTCTAGAGTGGAACCCATCAACCATATGGGTCCATCTACCTTGAGTCTAGTTCTTTATAAGCCCCTGTTAGAAGGATTCACAAGTGCTGCAGATCATACCATACATCTCCTTCAATGCAGCAACTAGTTACATAGAAAATAAAGTGGGCATTCATTGTATGATAAAGTAAGAAATGGGAACAGGAAAAAAACAGACAGTAGAGGGGGACAGGAAGGCAATTTTCTTCCTGCAGTTAATGGAGAAATGTTGATCAAAAGTGAGACTATGTAAGGTATAATCCTTATAGTATCTTTGCATCAGCTTTCCTCACTGAGCCATTGATTGGTGTCTGATTTAAATGCAATCTGTTCTAAAGGAGAATGGGGTTTTCAGACATCTTGTCTGTTGCAAAACCTAAAAATGGCTAAGTAAGACCAGAAGTAGTGTTAATTTCTGTATCCAGTTTTTAATGACTTAAAGATTCAGGTTTGATCCTGTTTCTGCTACATAGTACCTTCAGGCAAGTGGCCACCCCATAGTTTACTTTTCTTATTAACCCCTGTTTTCACTGTATTTGATGTTGGCATAATTTGGGGAGGAGAAGGGAAAAAACAAATTGTTTAAACAGGGATACAGGTTGACCCATTGCAACAAGGAGATGTGCAAGATGCTATGTCGAAAAACGAACTTTACAATTTAAGCAGGGGCGGGCGGGGGGGGGGAGTGTAGTTGAGATGGGAGGGAAGGGATGGGAGGGGGAAAACAAAGGAGGAAACAACAATGCTTGATAAGAAATGTACTCATTACCTTGCTCATGTAACTGTAACCCCTCCTCTGTACAATATTCTCACAATAAAAAACTCATTAAAAAAGAAAAGAAAAAGAAAATAATTTCATCTTAAAGGGCTACTGTAAGAATTAAACAAACCCATGAGGTGGTGATCCTTCTCAGACTCAGTTTTAACTTCAAGCATTGAGTTTCTGACATCAGAAACCTTCTCTCTTGGCATGCATGAGTCTATCCAATAGCATTTTTTGGGGGGGGGAGAGTCTGGTCATGGGGCCTGAACTCTGGGCCTGGGTGCTGTCCCTCAGCTCTTCAGCTCAAGGCTAGCGCTCTACCACTTGAGCCACATCATCACTTCTGGCTTTTTGCTTTTTACTTATGTGGTGCTGAGGAATCGAACCCAGGGCCTCATGTATGCAAGGAAAGCGCTCTACCACTAAGCCACCTTCCCAGCCCTACCCAATAGCATTTGTAAAGGAATTGTTGAAAATGTCAGCTTTATAGCACATAAAAACTAACTGCATTCAGCCCTTCTCTAATAAAACTAATTCATTATATGGCACCAAAGCTTCTAAGAAAATGATATTGTAGGAAAATGTTATTCTGTTTCTTATTTTCTCAGTGATATAAAAGCAATAGTTTCTTAGCCTGAGAGTCTGAGAGTCTCATGGGAGGCATTTCCTCTCCTCAACTCTGGCCAAATTGTAACCATTTTAAGGTAAAATTATTACCAATCAATCCGTTCTGAGATGTCTCCTTGCTTTAAAAAAATGGCATAAGCATGAAGTACAAGTAATTGAGGTTTTATATAAAAATCAAAATGAGGTCAATGAACTCCAACCCTTCAGTAATTAATACATAAACTTTCTGGCAAATTAGATTTTGAGGTCGGTCACTCAGACCTGACATATAAATTCACCTCGAGAGTGGGTTGATTTAAAGTTTCCTTTTTAGATATGCATGGTTTACGCAGTAATCGTAATAAAAGAGAACCACAAATTCCACATACACAGCATCAGTCTCTCTAAACCAGCCCAGGCATGTCAGGTTGCAGAGCATTTAAACCCACACACCAGGAGTTTAACTTGAGCTTGGCTGGGGGACTTGGATGAGACTTTCACTATTCAGAGACAGAAAATATTAATTATCATCCAATCTGTCATTATCTCCCCATCCCCCACTCCACATCCTCACCTTGCCTATCTGATCCTTTCTCCCTCCAGCTAACAAAATGAAAAGCAGTGATTTGCTGAGTAGATTGTGGTTTAACTCAAAAAGAAAAGGGGCCAGCTGTATATGCCTATTTGGAGTAATCAAAACAGGGAGGTGGAAGAGAATTCCTGGAAGTGCCGTGAGGCAATTTTGCAGAAAATCCAGAAAATATCATTTTATTAGAGCAGCTGCAAATGAAGAGGAAGCTGGAAACAAAGTCAGAGTCAGAGACACAGAGATGAGACAGAGCTGAGAGACAGACAGACAAAGACAGAAAGACAGAAAGAGAGAGCAGGGGATACAAAACAAGTGAGAGGAGCAGAAAGAATAGACAATAGAAATGATGAATGACGTAGTATAGGGCTGGCAGAGTGGCTCAAGTGGTAGCGTGCCTGTCTACCAAGCATGAGGTCCTGAGTTCAAACCCCATTACCACCAAATCCCCTAAACTAAAAACAGAAAAAAATAAAGAGACAATAATCTTGTGTCTAATGCCCTCTTCCCTACTCTTTCTGCCTTTTGAACTGCATGTCCAGACAGATACAGGTTTTGAAGAGGGTGTAAAAGAAGCACAGAGAGTTGGCCTGGTTTGTTGGAAGAACACAAACGCCTACAAGGTATGATTTCAGGAGTGCCTGGATAACCCGCTGCCCAAAATAACACCACCTCATCTACTGGCTGATACCTAAAATTCCATTGTTCAGGGTTCATAATTTTTTTGGAAAGACCTGTGGTTCCTATTGTACCGCCCTGGGTTAGAGAACCCTTTCAGCCTGGTGCAACACTTTAAATCATCTTTGGGGTATCTTTCAAGGTCTTTCCTGGGTCATAGTTTGAACCCTGGGATGAGGAAAGGAGGAAATATAAATCTAGCTAAAAGTGCCTTCGCTAGAAAAAGTCACTAACCAGAAGAGAAAGTTATTGAGACAAAATTTTCTACAGGACTCGTGCAGGCCTATGATGGATATGTAGTTTGTAGTTAGAAATATAAAAAGAGGGAAAAACACCAATTTCCTTCCAATTTTACATTTATAAAATTAGATGCCCGGAAGTGGCGCTGTAGCTCAAGTGGTAGAGCGCTCGCCTTGAGCTGAAGAGCTAAGGGACAACGCCCAGGCCCAGAGTTCAAGCCCCAGGACCGACAAAAAAAAAAAAAAAAAAAAAATTAGATGCCTCATAATTAGTTTAACAAAATATTCCAGTCTCTGTGTCTCTCTGTCTCTCAGCTCTCTGTCTCATCTCTGGGTCTCACTCTGTCTCTTTCCACATTCACATGAGAATCCAAGATAATGAAACTCAAGGGTTGGTTGACCAAACAGCTAAAAATCATGATATTCAGGTTCTACATAAGTCTCTCCATGGCTCTTCTTTACATACCTTCTTTATTTTATAATTGTGATCACAACTGTAAGACTGCTAAAGCTACACTATGTTTCTTTCATATGTAAAGCCAACACAATGTAGACTATCTTCCAGTTTTATTAAAAGTCAGTGAAAAAACTATCCCTTAATTACCAACTTTCACTCATGTAAGAAGCGATACTGTTTAGTGGTTAGGCCTAGACTTTGGGACTAGGCTCCTAAGTTTAAACCCACTTCTGTTAATAGTTATATTTCCTTGGATCAATTCCTTGGTTTCCTCTTTTGTAAAATCAGTTAAGTTACAACGTGTACCTCACAACATACTAACAAAGTATATAAAGAGCACATAAGAAAGCAAGCTCTTAGTAAGTTCTATAATATCTCAGGTGTTGGGTCATATACTCATGCCCAAAGCCTGAACTAAAAAGAGTGAGCTTGATATCACTAGTTTCATGGAGCTGGTGACCACTTTTCCGAAATACATGGCTTCTCAGGAAAGTGTAGGTACATTAATAAAGCTGGTCCCAGTTAGAAAGTAAGAATTAGGTAAGTGTTTGTTAGTTAGGCAAATCAACATTGTCTGCTACCTTACTTTATCCCTTAAGCTTTATTAACCACTCTGTGATGCAGATACTATCACCCTATTACAGAATCTGAAACCCAGAAAGTTTAATTAATGTGCCCAAGGTAATAAAAACAGCAATGGTAGTGTTACTGTTTACACCAGCCTGCAAGTTCTGTACTCTTGCCATTATTATCATTAGCTTCACTTGAAAGGAAGACCCAAGATTTCCTGTAGGTCTCCATATGCCATGTGTCCAATGGCCAATGGAAGTGTATGCTACAGGCATTATAGTCTCCTCTCTATTTTTTAGCATAGAAGGAAAAACAGAAGTAAGAGGATATACCAGTAAATACTAAGCTCTTCAATTGCTATTCTTTTTTAACAGAATAAGGCATTTCTATAAGGATTGCCCTCCACTATGTAACTGTCCACACTTATTGAAGCATATAATGACACACCAGAGCCTGCAGATTACATCTAGCTCAAAATGCCTATTAGAATAAATAAAGCTCTATTGGAAAACATGTACATCTACTCATTAACATATTTTTTATAGTTGTTTCTGCTCTATAATATCAGGGTCAAGTAATTGCAACAAATAATTTGTCATTTATAAAATCTGACATATGTACACCCTAAGCCTTTAGAGAAAAGCTTGCTGATCTCCACCCTACATCTCTGGCTCCAGATTTGGTTTCAGAATCTTGCTTTATATAATGTGTAGTCATCCCAACAACGCTGAGCAGAAAGCACTCTAGACCGCAAACAGCATTCTAGCTACCACTGCTAGTCCATCACTCTTATTTTAGGTAGAGGATGCTATAAACAAGCAACAGCAAAATACTGTAGATTTGGAAGATGAAAAGACTTGCTTCAGACTCCATAACAGGGCTACCTAGTGTGGATGACTGTACTCAGGTTACAGTCTTGCCAACATGAGAGACACAGCATACGAAAATATTTTTCAGATGGAAGAAAGTGAGGCTGCATTAGATCCTGATACTTGTAAGGATGAGAATTAAGGTTTCCCTCAGTCTGTGATGCCATATCCAATCTTATGTATTGAGCACATGGACTATAATGAGGTGGTATGGCACATAGTATCACTTATGCCTTCACTGAAACAGAACATGATAAATCTATTTGAGAGGGTAATTTGTTCATCAGCAAAGTAATATGCTTCAGAGTCAGCTTCCAGCAGAGCATAGTGAACTTAGAAGATTCAAGGGAGCCAGGCACTGATGGTTCACACCTGTAATCCTAGCTACTCAGGAGGCTGAGATTTGAGGAATCACAGTTCAAAGCCAGCCTGGGTAGGAAAGGCTGTGAAATTCTTATCTCCAGTTAACCACTAGGAAACCAGAAGTGGCACTGTGGCTTAAAGTGGTAGAGTGCTAACTTTGAGCAAAAGAGCTCAAGGACAGTACCCAGGCCCTGAGTTCAAGCCCCATGCCCCCCCCCCAATCAAGAGAGTGATAGTCCAGACTCCTCTTAAAACCTTGGATTGTGATTTTATCTCTCAACCATTACCCAGATGCTCAGCTTGGGGAGACTCCATGTGATGATTCAAAGAATATACTACTCTCCATACCATTCACTGTTTCAGAATTTTAAGGCCACAGCACAATTTTAACACTACAAACCCTGAATACCATGGGAAGAAAATTCACCAAAAATCAAGCAACCAGGGGTTACTGGATTAAAATTCCTTTGTCTGACAGGATGTTCACACTATGGAGAGGACCAATATGCATGGAGACAGAAAGCCTGTGAAAGAATATGATGTAATGTTCACATTCTGAAACCTGCTTATGGATACAAGGTATTAGGCTTCCATGGGGCTATGGAGACAGTTCTAGAGCACTTCTAGAGCAGTTAGAAAATAGAAGTTTGTACATTTTTAAGTTGGGGCTCATAAGAACTGAAACAGGCTGTCTAAGTAGATAGTGAGGTCCCATTACTGACCAGGTTGAAGCAGACCCTAGGATACCCTTTCTCTGCTAAAATAACAGAAATTCCAGCACACAGGATAGAATTAGAGGAGAGAAACTGTAATCCGTGCATTGATACCACTGAATCCATGATATTTATATTGCTCCTCAATATTGTGGTTATCATTATTGTTGCTCTTGATTTGAACTTGGCTACACATTTGTTTCAGTGAGCCTTATTAATTGATTAATGGCTTTTCAGATCATAGAAACCATATTTCATTGAGTCTTCTCTAGCCCACACTAGCCAAGTATATGCCCCTTGCAAAATCCTAATGAGTGACACATATTAATATGAGGAGTCTTGAATATTTGAAAAAAATATTTAAAACAGCAAAACTTGCTTCTAATAGAATCTTTACATTTGTTTGCATTCTTCTGTCTGGAGGTAACCTTCAACAAACTGTTAAACCACCTAAATCAATTTCTCTTCACTTTTTTTGGATTTACTCTGTACTGAACTAGTTGTTTTGGAAATCCCCTCATATCTCAGAGTATCAGGTGCAGTGTATATGTATGTGCTTAGTTAAGGTGTCTTCTTCATAGCTTGATAATTAGGTCTGAAGTATTTGGACTTACCCCATCTTGCACTCGATGGTTTAAAAGCCCTGAGAAAACTCAAAATGGTAAGGGAAGCTGCCTTTGTTGGGCAAAGAGCCACATGCTACATATTTCACACAGACCTCCTGTTCCATGTTACTTCCTCTCTACCCTTCTGTTGCCAAACCACCAAAGTTCAGCTAATTCCACCTCAAGCAGCATCTCGCAATTACAGTGGAGACAGGACTGGAGTTAGAAATGAAGTAATAAGGAGGCAAAGAGAGGATGCTAGCATGATTCATCTCTAAAACATGAAGGGTCATTAAAAATATATATGTGATCCAGTAAGCACTAATTTTACCCACTAACTAAAAGAAAGGAGGAAGAAATGAAAATTAGGTGTTTTGAGAGAACCCTGCCTCTCTTGGTCTCTTCCCAAGGAAGCAGCTTGCTTAAGGGGGCCATGTATATATTCCAAGCTGAGTGCCAAAACTGTCATCATAAATAATCCCACGATATTATTTAGAGCAGCCATAAGCTAAGGCAAGGAAGAGACTAGGAGTTGTTGGCAATGTCTCCTCTTTGCATTTTAGACTTAATATATAAAATCCACTAAGCTTTTCCAAAATGGAAATCATTTAGACATGTATATGTTAAAGTATTCTTGGGGTGATATTTGGGCACTTGTCTTATAGCCTTAGACTTTTCAGGAGAGGAAAAAAAAAGATGAGAAGCTATGACATCATATACCACTAAATTTTGCTCCTGATTTTATTTAACATTTAACTTACTGAAGTTTCTTCTCTGGTAATTGGTGAGAAATTTTGAAGGACAAGTCCCACGTCCTAAAGGAAAGCTAGGGGAAGGAGAGGGTGGCAACTCTTCTGTATTCCTATGCAAAAATTATACCTTGGATCTGGAATGATCATGCATGCATTAAAGGCTGGGTTACCAGCTCATGATACTATTTCAGAAGTGTTAAAATCTTGAAGAGATAGGACACAGTAGGAAGAAGTTAGGTCATTGGTGACATGATCTTGAAAAGAAGAAGGGACCCTAGTTCTCCAGCTACCATGATGTGAGGAGTCTTATTCCACTATGGAATCCCTCCCCTACCCCCCAATCATTGGCTGATTCACGAGAGGCCTCAAATCAACTAGGTTACGTGAACATGGAATGAAACCTCTGAATCTGTCAAAATAAACTTTTCTTATTTCCTTTGATTCCCCTCCAAAATGATGGACAGCTGACAAGCACAGCTTGTCACTAAATTCTTAGAGAATTCTCAGAACTATTTCTTTGATATCCTGTTGCTACTCTTCCCGCTATACATGTGAGTTGTAGGAAAAAAGAAAATCAAGGTGGTTAATGTCCTTTGAGGCTATGCTTTTATTTAAGTTCTGTGTAATGTAAAAAGTCAGAAAACTTGGCTGTGTCTTTGAAAGTTATCCAAACAGTTTGAATAGATGGCAATTCTGGTTTTCGGACAATTGAAGGAAATGGCATTTTATAGACCTGGACTTGGTGACTATATTTTGTATCCCATCATTAAGGGATTTCACTACAGTAATTGTGAGATATCCCACTCATCCATATTTTTATCTCATGTTGTTTACAAGAAAATTGGCAGAGCTCGACCGAAATAAGTGGTGCTTATCCTATTTTCTATCAGGTTTTTCAGATCTCTGAATCAGAACCATTAACTTCCAGAAAAAAATCCTCACAAGGGTAGGTGAAAAAAATAGTAGTGAAAGAGTTTTAAAAAATGAAGCACCTTGAAGCATCAAGGCACTTGTGGTACAAAATAAGTTGTCATCAGGCCATTTTCAACATACATTTTTCCCCTTTGGCTTCCAGACAAATACAACATTATTTCCACATAGGAGTGGGTAGAAACCTCCTTAGTCATCCTTTTGGTACTGGTCAATGGAAAGCTCCTGGGGGCGACTTTCAATGTGCCTGGGCACATTCACACTTTCTGTGGGTTTCTTAAAGAGTGCTTTCTGTTTCATAGTTGTTGAGAATATTTCAGACACGAGCAAAGGGGTGCTTTTTCATTGCAAGGATAGAGCATGGAACAGAGGGTACGTGGAGTCAAATAAACCCAGATGGCAGAAGGACAATGTACTAATAATGAAAGAAGATGTGAAAACTTTAGCACTTTGAGGGCTATCATGTTTAACACCCCACTTAAACAAGATACATCTCTCCTAGTTCCTACATAACCCTGTGTTTACATGAAGCGACATTTGTTACATTGTCCTACAATCAGCCCACTTTTCCACCTCTCTGATCAAATCAGAATCCTCAAAAGATGTCACGATTTACCTCTACAGAGCTTAGTTCTGGACTGCTTCACATATAATAGGAACTGAGTAGCTACTGAATTAATGAATTAATAAGATCAAAGGGTGACATCTTCAAGGGAAGTGAATTTTCCACTCAATTGCAAGAAAGATTATTCTAACCAAAGTTTTCCAGAATCAAGTAGGCAAAGCAAGAAGTAGTGAATTCTACCTTACTAAAAGCTTTCAGAGGCTGGATAGCCACCTGTCAAGATTACCAGAGGAAAAAAAGAAGGTGGCTGCTTTGGTGGTCTCCAATTCACTGATTTCTGTGACTATTCCATTCCAGATCCCAGGCCTCAACAGTAATCTTAGAGAAGAGTCTCTAGCACCACCTTTCTGTAATACAGGGTACTATAAACAGGTCTGTCCTTGCCTCAGCTGGCTAATGGACTTCCTGATCTTGATTAATATTAAGACTCTGCAGCAAATTGTAAATGAATAATAGAGAGCTTGTCTAACATATACAAGATCCTGGGCTTCATTCTTAGTATCACACAGAAGAGGAGGGAAGGAAGGAAGGAAGGAAGGAAGGAAGGAAGGAAGGAAGGAAGGAAGGAAGGAAGGAAGGAAGGAAGGAAGGAAGGAAGGAAGGGAGGAAGGGAGGGAGGGAGGGAGGGAGGGAGGGAGGGAGGGAAGCTAAGGATGAAAAAACAAAGGAAAAGAAAAGAAGAGGAAAAAAGGAAAACAAATTATCTGCAGAGATTGAAAAATGAGCTTAGTATACAATTAAGTTGATTTGGATTGCAAGCATGGCCTCACAATGCTGTAAGAACAATCATAAGAATCACTACGTGTATTAGTTGAAGAAAATACAGACAAATCAAACCTGAAATCCGACCACATCCTTTTAGTTTACCCAAACTATCTTACTGGGGCCTCAAAAGGAGGCTCACCTAGATTCACACAGCAAGGGCCTGGTAGAGTTGGCACAAAATTCCGCTGATTACAAGGCCAGAATTCTTTTCATTTCCTAATGCTGTGAAGCCCACTATAATATAACACTTAATTATACAGGTTCAGAAATACAAGTCAAAGCAGATCCCAAACGTAATAACAGATGCTTAGACTACATATGGGAAAAGCATGCTATAACATGGTTAGCCTATGACGTGAGTAAGTTATAAAGGGATTGATTGCACTGTCTTTTTCCCATCAAGGACTAAGTTGTACTACCGTACTGTGTGGATCATCCGCAATCTAAACTATAAAACATAGGCGCTCACTAGAATCCAAACCAAAAGATTGTGGTACCCAAGTTTACAGAAAACACAAAGTTCACAAGCACCCTTTTAGGCATTTTCAAAGAATAGCACATTGAAATGGACCAACTAACCTGAACAGGAGTTATTATCATCTCTGTTTTCACAAATAAGAAAGGGCTAGGAGCCCTAGTTAACCTCTTCCCATATCACCAGTAAACAAGATCGAGCATGCAAATCCGTATTGGTGTGGTTCAGAAGCTCATGAATTTTCCTGAGGAATCAGAACACCGCAGTTGTTCAAGTCTGTGTAAATATATTTAACTTTACATCAGATATTTTCTCTCCTTGGGTTTCATATAATCTCTAAGGTCCTTCTGGCTCTGGAGAAGTTTTCTGATGTAAGCATTAGTAGTGGAAAAGAAATCCTCATTTACCTTTCTCCAAAAAATAGTGTATAATATAAGCAAGGTACAATGTCTAGGATAGGTAGGTGATTTCCTTTTGTTTCCTGCTAGGCTACGTGTAACGCCACTCCCCCCGCCCCCACCCATGTTGACACTAACTGGAGTACTTCAGTAAAGAAAGAACACATTGACAGTTCCGTCATGTGCCTGTGGAGAAGCTTAAGTCAGACACATTCACAATGTGCAGCACTAAAAACAGGTGCAGCTTAGAAAGAAATCATCCTAAATGTAGCTAGCAGTCAGCTATCATTGCAAGATGTAGGCCATTAAACAGATCAAAAGTCTCTCAACTCTGCACTAGGATCTGAGATGGTCCTTTACCTTTGAACCAACTGATCTTGGAGGATTCCTTGCATAAAGAAGTCAGCCCGTCTTTTCAATGTACTATTGTATGGTGGGAAATGTTCCACATAACGTAAGGATTAAGAGACAGCCTCCATTCATTGCCATTGGTATGGTGGCTTCACACCCAACAGATATTCACTTTCTTTACAAAATAACCACCATCCTGTCTTCAATATAGAGGTGTTTGTGCGCCCAATAAAACAACGTGTGTACAAGGGCCTTCCAGATTCCAGGACCTGAAAATATTGACAGCTGAGATGATTATTATCCCTAGCCCAAATTTTACCTGACACTTCCATTCTCTTTGATTAATTCACCTCAAGGATGAGAATTTTCCTGCAGGCTTTTTTAGTTGCCTCTTAGTATGAAAAGCATGTGTTTTGTGTCATGCAGTCATATGGGTTATCCCAATAAACCAGACTGGCTTTGGGGCCTTGAATATGTACGTTATTCTTGGCTTCGGGGTTCTTCATCTGTAAAATAAAGACAATAACACCTGGAGAGTGATGACATTTGAATGCACCATGGTATATCTAAAGAACCTAAAAAAGCATCTGTGTCCAGTAGCTGTTTGGTAAAATGTAGAAGCTATTGTAGTTATTTACAACTCTATTTAAATGATCTATGACCAATGATAGGTAGGAAGAATCTTCTGTGACTCTGACCACCAACCCCAGCTTTCCCAGCATCTCAGCTGTGCATCCATTTGTGGTGGGGTTTGACAGGAGGGGGGAATTTTTGTGCCACTCCTACACTTTCCTCTGGCTACCACTGGAGCACTTTTGCTGCCACCCAGCAACTGCCCAGGGGAACTGCATGGATTTCAAACCATAAAGAAGGTTATGTGAAAATCCTAAGAAGCTATGAGGGCAAGAAAATGGACTCTACTTGCCCTTTGTACACAAAGGAGAAGGGTTAAATGATGAGAGGAAGTCAAAATTGAAGCTTCTGCCCAGGTCCATTCATATTCATGGGCACCATTTCAGTAAAATTATCTGGACTTCCTGTTCCTTTTTGTCACCATCAAATTACTTATTTTCCTAAGGATACCTAGAAAATAAGTATAAATTGTAGAATTCTAGTTCTGAAGGATATTTGGAAGGTCATAGCTTGACTATGTTCTCATTGTTTTACAGATTTGTTGTTTAACTTTCAGAGAAGAGAGATAACTGAAATCAGGGAATTCATTAAGGGCCAAAACTCAAACTCTACATCTGTTCCCTATCAATTTACCCAACCAATGTTCTATTCTTTAAATGTTTCTGAAGAACAGATTCCTGTTTTTCTGAAGACAGAAGAATGCCAAAGTCTGCTGTAACTGTGGATTGGGGTCATTGAATTATCTCCTTAATTCTTTACCAATTTCAAGTTTTACTCTCAGTTTTGCCATTAAAGCTCTTGACCACGGTGCCACAAGACTTTGAATTAAGAAGTTTGAACCCAGTCCTTTGACAATATACTCTAGTTTCAAAACTTTGCACTAACTGAATTATAAAACTCACAATTTGGAGTTTTAAAAAATGTATCATAATGAGTATGTTTTCCTGCAATAAATCAATAGAAACAAATCCTGCCAAACATCCCGCAGTCCCTGTTTTATTGCTTAGGGTAGATTCTCATGGGAACATATCCTACGCAGTCCCTCAGCTCATCCAGATCTCTTCAATCTACCTCTTCCCACTTACAGTTTTAGCTGGTCTTCCCTTCCTAAGGCAATTTACGTCAGTTAATATTATCACAATCTCTAATGAAAAATGATTCAGAATTGGAACCAAAAGCAAAATAATTTATGACTGGTTAGTTGGAAATATTTCAGAAAATTATAGGAGGAAAGTCACACCATTGTGTCCTTAGATTCCACACGTTGTTATGAAGAATATGCTTAGAATGGATTTTAGTGGGAAGAGAAAAAACAATCATTCAGAAAATTAGAGTAAATAATCTTTTTATTTAGTTTTTTCTTTTAGTAAGATGTTGATCTTTTTATCTGTGTCTTTTTATTCTTGTATTCTAGGAAGGAAGGGAGAAAGGAAGGAAGGAAAGAAGGAAGGAAGGAAGGAAGGAAGGAAGGAAGGAAGGAAGGAAGGAGTGAGTAAGGGAGGGAGGGAGGAAGGGAAGGAAGGAAAGGAAGGACAGAGGGAGTGAGGGAGGAAGGAAGGAAGGTAGGGAGGGATGGAGGGAAGAAAGGAAGGAAGGAAGGAAGGAAAGAGGGAAGGAAGGAAGGAGGGAAGGAAGGGGAAGAGAGGGAGAGAAGGAAGGAGGAAAGGTAGGAAGGAAGGAGGGAAGGAAGGAAGGAAAGAAGGAAGGAAGGAAGGAAGGAAGGAAAGAAGGAAGGAAGGAAGGAAGGAAGGAAAGGAAAGGAAAGGAAAGAAAAGGAAAGGAAAAAGAATGTTAGAATGCTGACTGGTTCCGACAATCCAGAAATAGTTATAAGATTTAATTGCTAACTCTCAAAAGTCCCATTGAGTAAAGAAAATACATAAAACAAGAGGTCTTTTCCCATAAAGAGAATAGAAAAACTAAATTCATAATGCTTGTAAAACCAACCTTTAAAGATTACAAGCAGCAAGAGCAAGCCTGAGAATACTCTGTCGTAAGCATTCAAATTCTCTAGCTCTCTAGATTTTAGTATTTAGATTTCAGAAAAGATCTAGTTTCTTTTTAGAAAACTACCGCTCCTCTTCAAAGCCAAATCCTTGACTTAGATTGCATTTATATTGTAGAATTCTGCCATTATGACACGAAAGCCAGAAGCCCTTTCCTGGAGAAATGCTCTATCTCTGACATACATAGGCTTTCTTGTTATTCAGAGAAAGAGACTCTTAAAGAACCTTGAAGTAGGTTCCCTCACAGTAAGTACAGTATATACTTAGGGGTAGTTCTAGGACATTCCTTTAGGAAGGGTGGCATTCTGCCCTCTGCAGGAATTCCTAGGCAACAACTTCCTAAGGAGATATTTCTCATTTAAATATAACTTCTTGGCAACCAAATATTTATCTGGAAGAAATTGGGAGTGGCCCCGTCCAATCAGGCACCTGGGCTCACTCCATTACTCCAAAATAACAGGATTGTGGCATTTGGGGAACTCCTCCCCACAGAAGTTTGCCAAGAAATAGCTCAGCAATCCCCCATCAACCACCCATCCTTGTCAACACCCCTCCCTAGGCATTATGAGTGAGTGGACTGCACCACACCCAAGATCAAATCCAGGGCATTCTTGGCACAGATCCCCAGGGCAAAGTCAGGGTGTGCATAACAAAATTCTCGCCTGTTACCCTATTCATCACAGCATGTAAAAGAACTTGACCTTTGCTATGGACGGTAGTAGATCCAAAGCTCCAAAGTTGTCACACTCTTCCTCCATGCAAGTAAGTCTCAAGTGACTTTGCTCTATTAGATTGAGAGGCAATAGACTCAAGTCAATTTGCCTTTAAGAGAGTGATATTCAATGTCTCACCTCTCTTTTCCACAGCAAGATTAAGTCTCCTACCAGGACTGGAACACATGATCACACATTTTTCTGTGGTCCAATCTGTCCTACACAACCATCTCTGTTCTAATCATTTACTCAGCATTCATTGACCACACAGCAATGGTGACTGTCACATACTGATGCTATACTATAAGTTGTAGGAACACAAATACATAAAGTCTTCAAAATCTTTATGACTACCATTGGCTAACCAATACAAAGAAAAACCGTTCTACCTTTCAGCAGAACATGTTTTACCCTCCTCATGTTCCAATTTCCAGGAAACAAATGATCGTTTCCTGAATGACTTTTCACACTTTCGTATCTTCATATCTCTTTAGCTTATGCCCCCTCCATGTCCGTAAACCAAAGTGCGTTATCCTGACAAAAATTCCTACCCCCAAAATGAAATTCCCACAATATATTGCTTCTACTTTTCACTTACGTCTTGTCATCCTTTTCTACATCTTTAGTTTCTTAGTACTCAATTAGACTTCAAGTTACTTTAAGACAGGATTATATATATTCCATCCTGCTTTGTCTTACAGAGATTAATAGACCATTTTCTTATTTGCATTTTATAAAACCTTAAGTGACACACATAGAGTAACTGCCATCTTCCAACACAAAGCAAATTATGTTGGATGGAAAGCAAATGAAAGCTAATGTTGAGGGAGCACCAATGGCGCTTGTCAGCTTAGCACTGCTTGTGTGTGATTTAATCCTTTCGGTTCCACAAAGTGGATGCCATTCATTCCATTTTACATGCAAGGACACAGTTTTACACAATTGGTATAGCAAAGTCCATAGTGTCAGATCTGTGACTGGAATCATGTTCATGTTCTCAACTATATGAACAATTTATCACAGAAAACTATAAGCCTTGCCATCCCCTAATTTTCAGGAGCTGGAAAAAAAAAATCCCCTTCTCTTACTTTGAATTTGCTAGATAGGATTAAACTGGGCTGCAACGAATAGAAAGAAAATACCATATAATGATCAGTTGCATTTCTCTTGGTAAAGGAAGAAGAAGATTAAAGCATAGGAATAGAAGTTCAGCTCCACAGAGCCATCAGGAAACCCGGATCCTCTTAGGGAGCCCTTGATGCCATCCCTAGGTCTGAACCTTGATCCCAGTAATAGTCATGTTTTAGAACATCCACATTACTGCAATGGAATATAGAATGAAGCTTCTTCAGATTACAGATATGTTATCTCAAAGCTAAATAATAAAAAGAAACTTGAACATATTTTAACCAACTTCATATTTGCTATTTTTTGTTTTTTTGTTTTGTTCTTTATGTTTGTGTGTTTGTTTGTTGAGATAGAATCTCACTATACAGCCCTGTCGCCTCTACCTATCAAGTTCAGGTTTTATAGATGTGCATCACCACCACAGGCAGCTAACTGCTGTATATTTTTAGTAGACTGAAAATAGAAGTTTTTTTAAAAATAAATATGGACTCTATTAGTGGTTGTAGGCTTTAGGACTAAGGGAAGCATGGGAGGATGTAAAAGAAGAACAAAGAAGACCTGTATGTATTTAGAAGAATAATTGTTCCTAGAAAGTTAGATCAACAGCCTAGATTGCTTCCTTGCATTCTACTCATATTTTCTACTCCTGGGGCTGCAAAATGAATGCACAGATGCTCAATTTCTGCTTCAAGTATTAAAGTCACAAGATATAAACTCGTGGGTCACTCTCCTCCTCACCTATTGACACAAAGTTATTATCTTTCTCATTTATGAAAGCAAAATTAGACAAAATTTATAAAATCTGAATTATTGACTCAAGTAATAGCAGAGCCTTTGTCATTTAATTTACCCACTTTCATGTTACACGGGAGTAAATGAGGACTCTGCCAAAGGAAGAAACAGTACATTAGAAAATTAGGGTAATGGGCTGGGAAGGTGGCTCAGTGGTAGAGCGCTTGCCTTGCACGCTTGAGGCCCTGGGTTCGATTCCTCAGCATCACATAAGCAAAAAGAAAAAAGCCGGAAGTGGCACTGTGGCTCAAGTGGTAGAGCGCTAGCCTTGAGCTGAAGAGCTGAGGGACAGCGCCCAGGCCCAGAGTTCAGGCCCCACGACAGGACAAAAAACAAAACAAAACAAAACAAAAAAAAAACAGAAAATTAGGGTAGACAAGCATTCAGCTATATTTACAAGTCAGAGTTGAACTTTCTTTTTGTATTTCTCAGTAGTAGTCCTCAGTTAACTAGGATTAATGAGGACATTTGCTCTTTATGAGTGAACAGGCGAAAATGGAGTCACTTTCTAAATGCTACCCACCTCTCCAGTCCAATAGATTTTAAACCATAGGCTATTGCTACCTCTACTCCTTGACCTCAGACTCCTTAGGAATTCAAGTAAACTTCACATATCTCTTAGTCTAAAGTAAAATGCCATAGTAACAAGATATATTTTAAACATTTTTAATTCTTCCAATCTCTCCATCATCACAGATAATGCCCTATATTTATATAATACCTTTCCCCCAAGAGAAAGTATAATAAATCACCAGAGGTGATTTATGAACATTATCTCATTACATAATAAGTACTTATGCCAAGAGATTAAGTGGGCAATTTGATCCATTTTATAAACTGAATCAGGAGTCCCATAGTTTCTCAGCAGTCCCATAGTTTGTGGCTAAGGCTTTCCAACTCATTTTAACCTGGAACTTCTTTACTTTGTCTTGAAAAGCAGTGTAAGCAACACAAAGAACTGATCTTACTCCTACACAATGAGGAGAGCTTATCAACACCTGAACACAAACCTCATCTCATCTTCAGTGGCCTTTAGGCCATTCATATTCAGCATACGTAAATCACACTGCCATTTCCGTGTTCCCAAATGTTCAAAGTCCCTCCTTCCTTCCCACATCTTCTTCCCTATCCCTAGAACACACTCTAATACCCTTCACTTCAACTCTTGATCCTCCTTCTAATCCTGACTCCAGGATTCCCTCGTAAAGAAAGCTTTCCTTACCTTCCTCCTCAAATTTAGGTCAACATTCTGAAATAAAAGCTATGGCCTCCTAGCTAAGTTAAAGAAACAGCTTATATACCCTACAGTAGACAAGTGGAGCAAGAACATTTGAGACACACACACACACACACACACACACACACACACACACACACACACACACACAGATATGTTTACTCATCTATGAGAAGAACATTATTTCATTTTCAGGAAAACAAATGCCCTGATAAAAATTAATTTTTTAAGTGAAGTAAGTAAGTAAAAGTAAGCCTGGCTCAAGAGAGACAAACAGGTTAGATTTAAATTATTAACATAAATGGAAACATGTATAGGGTCATATACAAATATATACAAACAAATGATTCAAGTATGGTATACTCTGAGGAGGATTCTCATGGTGTAACTCCTTTAATTAAATTGTTATTATAAAGGTGATGTACAGAAGGGTTATAGTTACATAGGTCAGGTAATGAGTACATTTCTTTCTTTTGTTTTTTCTAGTCCTGGGGCTTGAACTCAGGGTCTGAGCACTGTCCCTGACTTCTATTTGCGCAAGGCTAGTAATCTACCACTTGCAGCTTTTTCTGTGTATGTGGTACTGAGGAATTGAACCTGGGACTTCATGCATGCTAGGCAAGCACTCTACCACTAAGCCACATACCCAGCCTGAATACATTTCTTTTTGAACAGTGTCACCTCTTCCCTTGTTTTCTCCCATTTTTCCCCTCCTGACCCCCACCTCCCACACAAGGTATATAGTTCATTTTCACCATAGTGTCTACTGAGTATCACTGCTGCATTTGTTCACCCTTTGTCTCATCATTTCTGTGCAGCCCTTACGCTTCCTAAGTCAGATAACTCACATACAAAACAAAAGGTACAGAAATTAAAAAGAGACAAAGGGGAAAAAAAAACAAAATAATTTTTTAATTATTCTTAGAGGTCATTTTGATACACATCATTTTATATGGTCATATGCACATAGTTGTGGAGCCTTTGTGATCCTCTCTTAATTCATGGTGTAACTTCTCATCACAATGAACATCCAGTTTAACAAGATGAATATCAGGAAATGGAAATAGGTTTTGTCCTGGGTAGGGGAGGAAGGTGTGGACTCAACCAGGGGCAGATGAAAGGAGCAAGGAATGGTAGGCAAATAGAGTCACTACACTCAATGTACCAGGGAACTGGGAACAGGGGTGAGGATACATAGGAATAGACAGTGAAGAATGATAGAAGGGATAATATGAATCAACATGCATTGTACTAATAAACGGATACATTAATTTGGAAATCCTTTGTACAACTACTTTACAAGTACATTATTTCCCTCACATGGAAGGTTTACCCCTAATGATGGCTACTTCATGATCTCCATGTCCTTGTGTAATGGTATGTCCTTGAGTGAATGCTGACCTCAGTGACCTATCACTAGAACACAGAATGAGATGTCCCTTCTAGTATTCGGTTCTTCTCTTGTCCAACCTCTTTATTCTCATTCTCCTTGGTTCCTTCTGAGGGGCAGCCATTTGCCAGTGGCATTATGGAAAGGCCCACTTGGCAAGTCACTGTTATCTCTGGTAAATGCCATGGAGAACTCAGACATACCAACTACCACACCAGCGAATCTGAAAGAGACCTTTCTTGGTTAAACCGTAAGATGCCACAGAACCATTGGTAATTTAACAGAAACATTGAGAGAGGATCCAGCTAAGCATTCATATCCTAGACCCCCCAAACAGGGGGATTTTATATCGGTTGTTTTATAAGGCTAAGTTTTGAGGTAACTTGTAGCACAGCAATAGGGAAATTCATGTTGCTTCTCTTTCAGAGCCCTGTCCACTGATGTAACTTTATACCAGTTACTTAAGGATTACTTGGTTGTGAGGTCAATGAGGTCAAAGTCCTTGGTTCTTTTATAATAACTGTATGACAGTACCCAACACAGCCACCTGGCATATGACAAGTGCCCAGTAAATGTCAGCTGAATGGAACCAGTTCTCTCAACCATCATCTTTTCTCTCACCCCTGATAATAAACATAAAGTACATCTTCTACTTTTAGGCTCATAGTCTGACCTTTTTTCCATCTGCACCTACACCATGAAAATCCAAGCCAGTCATTTCATGCCAGGGAATTTTTTTCTTCCAAGTTTCCCACCCAAGCCCCACCTTCTCTAATCCATTGTCCCATTTCAGTTTTGTTTTTTTAAATGTATGCGTGTGCTGGTCCTGGGGCTTGAACTCAAGGCTTGGGTATTGTCCCTGAGCTTTTATTTCCCCTCAAGGTTAACACTCTACCACTTGAGCCACAGATACACTCTGACTTATTGGCATTTAATTGTAGATAAGAGTCTCATGGATTTTTTTTTTCCTGGACTGGCATTGAACTGCAATGCTCAGATCTCAGCCACCTTTATTAGCTAGGACTGCAGGCATGAGCCTCCAGTGTCTGGCCAATTTCAAATCTTTTTGAAAAAAAATAATTACCCAATTCTAGAATCATAAAATCCCTTTCCCTGTGTCCCCTTTCTCCAGTTTTCTCTTTTTCCCCAAACCATTCCTTACATCACTAACATCCTTTTCTTCCTGAAGGCGAATGTCAATTGTATCAGGCCCCTCCCCCTGCAACCTTCAGCATCTTACATTCGACCATGACTAACCCTCAGACTCCGTACACTATCATTTGAGGACATTCAGGAACTTCCACCACATTTTCCCAGCAGTGGGGCTTCAGACACATGGAGACTTGGCATGATCACAAGCTGGGTGTGTATCTGCTTATGCTTGTACTCAGTCTGCTCAAGTTCTACTCCTCCCAAAACAACTTGCTGAGTCTCCACCTCCTGCTTGGGACTCTCTCACCCTTCCCTGGGAATTCTCTTTTTCTTCTCCTGCATTCATGACACTTGGGCTTTCCGGTGGAGCCCTAAGGAAAACCAACGTGGGACTAACATGTGCCTCCCTTTGAGGCTGTGACCATCCTGGTGGCCTGCCCGTGTGATCATGTGACCAGGGCTCAGGATGGAGACCCACTGAATATAGCGGAAACATTGGTTGGAGTGGACATTAATTTAGGGAGCTACTTTTCATTTGCAAAATGCTTCTGGGAGGGAAGGTGGTTCATCAGTGGCTTGGGGTGGGGAGGGGAGGAATAACAGCACACATACCTCCAAAACTAAGAAAAAGAGGGAAATACATTGGTGCCTTTTACCCTCAGAGTTTGCAAAAACAAGAACACGCAGCTCCCACCATGCAGCTCCCACCAGACCACTTCTTCTTAATTAAAAGTTTTTTCAGATTCTTTTGGTGCACTGGATTTTCTGGTCAGGTCAACAAAAAAGTAACCAGCATCACTCCAATCTCCCTTCTGTCTTCTTAGCCCCACTTCTGGAGTTATGCAAGCCTTGGGGGTGGCACACACTCCAGCTATTTGCTCTGTGCTCATAATTAGGTTGTCTAGACAGGAGATGTTGCTAGAGCAATAGGAAAATATTTTACAAGGTGTTCCGCAGAACCACACTTATAACAGTGATTAGAATGCACTGACAGACGCGAAGCCAGCAGAATCAGCCTGGACCCACAGGCTGATTTCATCCAGAGCAAAGGCCCTTTGAAGCTCTAATCTGAAGAACAGGTGCCAAGTTGGAATTCTGAGGGCATACAGAAGACCCCTGGACTTTGGGTTCATGGGCGTATGGCTGAAATGGTAGGCTAATGTCTACAGATGTCCTCTGCCCTGCTTCCACATGCTACCAAAAGGGACAAATTGTCTTCTCAACTCCCATCGCCTATCTCTACAAACAGGAGGGATGAAAACCAGACCAGGCAGGTTGCAGGACCTTCATTCTCCTATCTACTGTATCCCTTCTATTTGCAGAATGCAAATATAAATAGCATAGAGAGATAGATGCACAATGCCTTTCCTTGCAGGAAGATATTCCATGTCCTGGTGTCCTTTCTCAGCTTTGGTTGACATATCAGTATGACAGCAACAATATTTTTCAGCAAATATCTTTGGAGATACTTTTCACAGGAGGAGTAGATTAGATAAAATAATTTTGTTCTGTAAGATGAGTGGACGTTTGGAAAATTGCTATACTGATAGAGTACAGCCTAAGTCTATAGTTTTTGTACAAAAAAAGAAAAATTCCAGGTGGTTGCTGGTGGTTCATGCCTATAAATCATACCTACTCAGGAAGCTGAGATCTGAGGTTCCTAATTGGAAGTCAGCCCAGGCAGTGAAGTCCATGAGATTCTTATTTCCAATTAGCCACAGAAAAGCTTAAAACAAAGATATGCCTCAATCTGTAGAGTGCTAGTTCAAAGCAAAAACAAAAGGAAAAAAAAAGCTAAGGGGCAGCAAGCACCAAGACCAGGGTTCAAAGCCCAGTACTGGCTTACATGTGCACACACACACACACGTGCACACATACACATCCTAGAAACTCCCAGAAAAATAAAATGAGATTCAGCAAAGGGAAGAAAGTTATATTAGAAATATGGATCAGGATGTAGGTCCTTGGTTCCAAACCAGTGTCTTTCTACCAAACCAATTTATATATATATATGTCTCACCCGTAGGTGAGACAAAGTTATTTAACCACTCAGAATTTTAACTCCTCTTATTATCATGCCTTGGGAGCACATTTTGTGAAAAGTAAGACTGGTAAAGGAGTAAGAGATTTTTTTTCATCTTTCATTTTGCTACTTTACAATTTATAAAACATCTTCACATCCATGATTTGAATCTACAATCACCCTATGAGTTAGTTGGTGGTATATATATATATATATATATATATATATATATATATATATATATATATATATATATATATATACATGTAGCACACAAAGCTCTATTAAAAACCAGATATTCCACTAAGCCATTGACTTATATTTTCCATTAAATTCTCAGCACAGACCCTAGAGACATACCATCACACAAGCTGCATCCCTAGTTTACAAATGAAGAGACTACAGGATGAAGGGTTAAACAACTTGCTCCAGGTCACTCAGAGGAAGGTCTTGGCCTGGTTCTCTGACAACCTGACTTCAGAGGTTGCTCTCCCCATTCTACCACCCTGTTACCAACTTCAGAGGGGGAACAGAGGTAAGGAAAGGGTCTTACAGTGCAATGGAGGAAAAGTAAGAATTGAGTGCCACCTGGAGTTGGTGGCTCACATCTGTAATCTTAGCTACTCAGGATTCTGAGATCTGTGGATGGCAGGTAGAAACCAGCTGAGGCAGATATATCAGAGACTCTTGTTTCCCATCAACCAGGAAAAATAGGAAGTAGACGTATTGCTCAAGTGACAGAGCACCAGCCATGTGCAGAAAATGCCAAGCAAGTTCTCAGGGCCCTGAGTTCAAGCCCAAGTCTTGGCACAAAATGGGGGTAGAGGAGTGGCTACACAGGCTACACAGGAGAGGCTACCCTTTCAGATCCTTATATTTGTTTTCACCCGTAGGTGAGACAAAGTTATTTAACCACTCAGAATTTTAACTCCTCTTATTATCATGCCTTGGGAGCACATTTTGTGAAAAGTAAGACTGGTAAAGGAGTAAGAGATTTTTTTTTCATCTTTCATTTTGGTACTTTACAATTTATAAAACATCTTCACATCCATGATTTGAATCTACAATCACCCTATGAGTTAGTTGGTGGAGGGGTGGGGGAGGACTCTGTGCTGTCCCTGAGTTGGAAATTGAGACCCATTAAAGGGATTTTGGTAGCGTACACACCTGTAATCTCGGCATTCAGGATGAGATAGGAGAATTATGAGTTCAAAGCTAGCCTGGGATATATATAGTATGACCCTGTCTCAAAAATAAAACCAGAACCAACAAAAAAGAAGAGTTAAAGTTATTTGTCCAAATTCTAGCAACAAGAAAACTGTGTGGTTATGATTAGTCATGATTAATTCAGCTAGAAACCCAGCTTTTGCTTCTTCTACTTCTATGGGAGGTTAGTCACAATTGGACTGTAAAAATTAGTTTTTAAGTAAAATCTGTTGATTTATCAAATTGTGATAGAAATGAGATTTAGAACTCTCTTCAGAAAAGAAATGCTTCTTAAAAATGTGACAGCAACTACTTATCCTGGAGAATAAAGCAGGTCTTTTGCTCCTTCCTGGTTTTGTCTCTAACGAACATTCTCATCTGAAAAGAATCCATCTGCCTTCATGTTACAAAAGAATGATCCTGAGCTCTTACTTTTCTTACCTTGGCCCTTCCCTGTACCTCTAAGCCAAAGACAAACTAGACAAAACCAAACAACAGTTTTAAAGTAGAATAGATGGGATATGTTGGCTCATGTTCTGCTAAGTTTTGCCAGTCTTTCCCATGGATTAGGAGAGGTTGTAACTCCATTCATAGGAGAGGTATCTTCACCCACAGAGGGAGAAGAAATGAGAGGAAAAAGAAGAAAATCACAGAGGCAAAGGAGGGGAAGGCTCTGAATTCAAGTCCCAGTGTGTGAAAATAAAGGATAGGTTCTGAGACTCCAATATTCAATAGCTGATGGTGCCAGAATCTCTTAGCCTTTTTAATTTCCTATAAAATGCAGTGAATCAGTCATGCATCTTCCTGTATTGAAGATCACAAGACACAGGGGGAGAAAAGTACTTGGTATCAGCATTGTCTCCTACACTAGTGCTAGGCTATTTCCCTTCCTTTATCAAGGGAGCTTGCTTAGACTCAGCCGAAGCTTTTCTCTTGAGACAGTTTGTCATTATTTAGCAGCTGATTTTCCGTTGCCCCCTACTTTTATTTTTTTCCTACCTGCTACTGCCTCACCTCTGACCTTCTAATGTTGACTTCATGCTTAAGAAGGGCCAATTTAGTTGGGAGCAAAGATAACAATCAAATTAATCTACTTACTTGCATGTTAACAAAAGCTTTAATCTGGGAAAGAAATCAGAACTTGTTAATACCTGGTGTCTATGAAGCATATTACAAAGTGCTTTCATGCAATGTCAATATAACCTAACACTAAGACTGCTAATGAGGCAGAATGACTACATTAATCTTGCCTTTTAATAGATGGGGAAATGAAGTTAAGAACTTTGCCCTCACTCCTATACTAGAAGATAGTAGCTTAGTAAATGCTTCTGCACAGTATTTAAACAACCAGCCCTCAATCATACTACATTTCTCTCCAACCCCAATATACAGAGAAAAACCTTTATTGTTCACCAGCCTACTAGCTGCTGGCACTGGCTTTCGTAGCCTAACCACAGGATGCAAATATGGAAAAGCCTCACAGATTAATTAGGAGGGTTGCAATTACATCAACTCCCAGTGGTAATAATTGGATGCCTTATGGGAAATTAAATCAAATATTCCATAAAAATGAAGCTTGTCTGGAAAAATAAATGAAAGAAGGCAAAAGATGGGAGAATTTGAGAATAGTAGAAATATCCAGATTTCTCTATTTACAAATGGAAGTTTAGGGGCAGGTGCTTGTGGCTCATTTCTGTAATCCTAGATACTCAGGAGACTGAGCATGGTTCAAAGCCAGCCTGAGCAAAAAGTTTCATGAGACCGTTATCTCCAATTAACCACACACACACACACACACACACACACACACACACACGGAGCTGTAGCTCAAGTGGTAGAATGCCAACCTCGAGTGAAAATTCTAAAGGACAGGGTCCAGGATCTAATTTCAAACACCAGTGCTGGCACCAAACAAAGAAAAGAAGAGAAGGCATTTTTTTCACAGGTGAAATACAACCAACCTCTAAGTAACAGATAAAGCTATTTGTTTACCTGACAATGTCAAGAGAGGAAAAAAGAAAATACTTTTTCAGAAAATTTGCTGTTATTGAGACAAAAATCTTCAAATACAGACCAATAAAAGAAAACTATGTCAATTGAACTACAGAATATTAATACACTGTACTTAATACCCAATAATATATTAATAATGACATACTAATTGCAAGTGGAATTTGGGTATTAAATATGCAAAAGTATATAGCAAGCACATGACAGTTCATGCTTTTTAGATCTAAGAGAAAAATAGATATGATCATCTTCATAGTAAGCCATGAAAAGATATGGAATAAACTCAAAAATAAATCAGTAAAAGAAATCAATCTGAAAATCCTGTGTAGTGTGTGATTCCAACTATATGACATTCTGGAAAAGATAAAACTGTGAACACAGCAAAAAAAAAGGGATTTGGACCTAAGAATTCCATTCTGGAAATCTATATTACATATACATTGCCCATTGAACAAAATTCCATATACAAGAATATTTATAGCAGCTTTGTTGCTCATAGCAAAAGTGAAAATCAATATATATCCACAAGAGACTTAGATTAGACTAAGATGTATTACTCTGAAATACTGAAAACAGAGAATGATCTTTACACGATTATATAATACATCTTTACTGTATGCCATCATTAAATATAAAACATGACACATTTATAACATGTGCTTCTATTAGATAAAATGGTAGATAATAAAGATATATAGATGCATGCTTCTACATATGTATAAACATTTGCATATGCACATAGATAACTTTATTCTTTTATGTTTCTAACATTTCTATAAAATTAGACAAGAATGGTTGGGTGCTGGTGGCTCATGTCTGTAATCCTAGCTATTCAGGAGCCTGAGATCTGAGGATCACCATTTAAAGCCAGCTGTGGCTAAAGCAGTAGATCATTAGCCTTGAGCAAAAAAGCTCAGGGACAGCTACCAGAGGCCTTGTGTTCAAGTTCCAAGACTGGCGTGCACATGCGCGTGTGCGTGCACACACACACACACACACACACACACAAGTAGACAAGAAATTGGCATTCCCTATGGAGAGAATGCTGGACTGAGAGTCTGAAATAGAAAAACAAAAGCAGTATTTTGTGACATTGAAGTGTATTGTTATGATGTGTCTATAGTATTACAAAATTTAATGTTTTAAAAGTAAATATAATTAAATGAATTTGTGAAGTAATAACTTCTTGCATTAATGAAGAGTAATGTAAAAATAATTATTTAGTATGGTAGATTATTAGCTTTGTGTTAGTGTGTGTGTGTGTGTGTGTGTGTGTGTGTGTGTGTGTGTCTATCTGTCTGTCTGTCTGTCTGTCTGTCTGCCAGCCTATATTGGGGCTTGAACTCATAGCCTAGTCAATGTTCCTTAGCTTATTTCCTTAAGGCTGGTGTTCTACCACATAAGCCACAGCTCCAATACCAGCTTTATTTTGGTAGTTAATCATTGATAAGAGTCCTAGGAGACTTTCCTCCCAGCACTAGCTTGGAACCAGGATTCTCACAAGTCAGCCTGGAGTACCTAGAATTAAAGGCCTGAACCATCAGCACCTAGCTAACATAAGCTTTGCAAAAGGAAACCAATTATCTATTCAGGTTGTGCCTTGTTGTGTGCCTTAAAATGAGCTCTCTCTTCTCACTAGGTTCCAGTCCCAATGCCCAGATCTTAATAAACGCACATAAAATGGAATCTGCCTTCAAGAATCTCACAGTTCAATGGGAAACCTTCACAGTCAGTATTAGAGGAAGATGGCTGTGCTGATTTAGACCCAAAATGTTTAGCAAATTCATTTCTTTTCAAGATCATAACAAGAACTTACTCACTTCAACCATCCATCCTCCTCTGCAGACTTCACCCAGTCCCTTGTTAACTGTCAACACTTCTGAGACAGTTGATTTCACCCCCCCTCAGAGCTTTGGGAAGATTCCAGAGACTTACAGAGTTGTTAGTCACCTTGAGTTCTAACCTCTGATCTTTATAGAACAATTCCAGTTCTGAAAGTTGTCAAGTAAGTTCCCATCTCTACTCTTTTTTAAAAAAATTATGCTTTATTTGGAATATTGTTCAACTTAGTGTTTTGTTCCCTGGATAATGCCTATCCAACCATGATTATTAGCTTTAAGTCTTCTCCAGGAAAACTCTGCCTAGCTGTCACATATATTATGTCAAAAACCTTTCCTCAGGTTGCAGCTTCCTGGTGTTCATTTTGTTAGGCTATAAGTTAGTTGTTCAAAGGAGTTATACCACTGGAATTCTCCCCTGCATATACTGTACTTTGATTAATACAGGTATGTATATAGGCGCATATGACTCCATGTATATTTCTTATTGTTATTTGTTTATAATTATAAATCAGGTCTTGAAGTATAAGTCAAATGAGGTCAAGGAGGGGCAGAAAAATCAAGACTGGAGGAGTGAGAGAATGTAGACATCAGATTTGATGTATATATGTGAAAATGGAGCTTGAATTGAGAGGAGAGGTGGGATGAAGAGAGATGGGGGTGGGGAATAATGGAAGGGGCAACATTGAGCAAGAGACATGTTTACCCATACACCAACACGTTGAACGGAAACCACTTTTTAAAAAAATCTAAAAGAGAAAAGCAAGAACTCTGTTCATCAGCTTTTGCCTTGGCCCAACTGAACCTCCTTACGGTAGACAGGGAGAGGGTCACCTAGGGAAGGTAAATGGAATGTGAGGACAGAGACAATGGTGCCAGGGATGAGCCAGTCCAGTCTCAGAGCCACCCTGCCCTGAGTCTGAGGCCAAATAAACATGATTTGGTGTTAAGATAGCTGAGCTGATGACCAATTTAAGTATATAGTTACATCATGACAATTTGGTATTCATTTGGCCCTTGACCAACCTCATAGATATCTCAATATTAAATAAAGAACATTCCCTCCTTGTTCACAATGTTCTACTACCCTTCCCTCCACTAACTCTCCTGGTGAGTTGGTTAGTACCTGAAATAGAGTAGAACTCAGTGATGGATCTAATGGGTTCCCCTGTACAACTTGAATGTTCCCCCGAGTTCTCTAGCATACCGTACTGATGGACTGCATTGGTGACTTCCCAGCATGCCTTCACCCTTCTTCATTGCATTCCTGAGTCTAAAGCATGGTACTCACTTGTCCAGTGATATCCCTGGGAACACAAACTTGCCCAGACAGATGCGACATATAGCATGGAGGGGGATTTTCTGCATCTGCACACAGCTGAGCATGATGAAGTCATATTTGCAGATGAAGAGAGTCTGATCAGTGAGCATCAAAATCTTCTCCTTTTCATTGTTCCAATGGTCAATCCTATGGGAGAAGTAAAGCTGGTGACATTGCCTCTCCAAGGTAATGATGAACAGCATTCATTATCACAGGCAGAAAACAGTGAGGAGAATCACCTCAGAACAAATAAGACTAAGGAATGCCTAACTCCACTCCTTTTCTTGGTCTGACCCTATGGCTAAAAGAGGAAGGAATCTGAAAGCTAATCCCAAAAGGTTTTTTCAACCAAGAGCTCAGAAAGTATTACCCCTGACAGAACTGACCAAAGGAATATCAACTTTGCACCATGTTGGTCTTCAACTGATTTCTACTTCTCCCTGACTTTCCTACTCTCTAGAAAACTTGATAGAGCACACCTTCCTTCAAGTACACAAAAAACATCTCATTCTACTAAATCTATATCGCAAGAGTCATTCACTATAAACATATTAATGCTAATCACCAAAAGTGGTATTACTAGCTGAAGATAAAGCAAAGACTTAATGGCTAGCACTATTTAGAGCCCATCCTGCCATACCCTCTTGGTGAATGAATGGAGTCAAATGAATGCAGTTGGATTTTGAAGAACTAGACACAAAATAGACACTAGGTAAGTTTTTATTGGTTTGCTTTACCTCAGAAGTGAGAGCCTTTCAGGACTCACTTAGAAAAACCTGACAGTGTAAAGAATTCCTCTGAGAGAGAACAAGAAACAAGGAGAACAAGGTTTTCTGATTAAATGAGAGTGATCGTACTCTGTAATTCCTGTGCCACACAGCACCACTGCTGTCTCTTTAAACACTATAGTCTTTAGGATTTAGAATTTTATGATGAATGCTTCAGTGCATATTTTGTACTAAACAATAGAAAAGGTTGATTTGCATTTGAGTTTTCACCACAATCAATCTAACCTGTAATTTTTATGGACACTCTGCTTCCAAACATTCCCTTCACAGATACCACAGTATAGTTAAAAACAAAAAGAAGGAGGAGGAGGAGGAGGAGGAGGAGGAGGAGGAGGAGGAGGAGGAGGAGGAGGAGGAGGAGGAGGAGGAGGAGGAGGAGAAGAAGAAGAAGAAGAAGAAGAAGAAGAAGAAGAAGAAGAAGAAGAAGAAGAAGAAGAAGAAGAAGAAGAAGAAGAAGAAGAAGAGGAGGAGGAGGAGGAGGAGGAGGAGGAGGAGGAGGAGGAGGAGGAGGAAATGGAGGAGGAGGAGGAAATGGAGGAGGAGGAGGAGGAAAAGGAACAAATTAAAAATCTTGAGTGACATCATTTCTATGTTCACTTCATTAAATAGCATCTTCTGCCTAAGGATCAAATTCATGTTTCCTAATAGAAAACCCCAGGTTTCCTATCTTGTCTAACTTCTGCCCAGGATCATCATCTCAATGTTCAAGTCATGACTCAACTATCTCATTCAAAATTGTTTTTATTTTTATTCCCATACTGACGCTTGATTTCAGGACCTCACAATCTCACTTGGCTTGTTCACTCAAGGCTGTAACATTACCACTTTAGCCACATTTCCATTGCTAGATTTTTGATGGCAAATTCAAGATAAGGTTTTCACAGACTTTCCAGTTTTCAGCATCCTGAGTAGCTAGCACTAGCAGCATGAGCCACCGGGGCCTAGATTTGGAATTTATAAATGTGGCTTCTTATAATACGCTCTGATAGTATCATGACCCCTTTTCCTTTGTGGAATGCATTATATGTTTAGCAATGGATGTTGTGTGGTTACTGACGAAAGAGAATGTGCCCTATGAAATGGAATAAAGTATGGTAGCAGTAAATATGAGCTGAATATCAACCTTATGTGTAAGACAGTGTGTGTGTGTGTGTGTGTGTGTGTGTGTGTGGGTGGGTGGGTGGGTGGGTGGGTGGGTGGGTGTTTGATGGTGTCACAACACAGGTATAAACGTCTAGCTCTATCACTTACTAACTCTGAAAGATTGGATTTTTAAACTTTCTATGGCTAAGATTACTTACCTGTGAAATGGAGACAATTCTGGTATTCACTGTCTAAATTTGGGGAAATGATTAAGGGAAGTGATTCCCACTTAGGGTTCTAGAATTAGCTGTATTATTATTAGTAGGGACTTCGGTTACTAAGTAACTTTGATTTACCAAATATATGCCACCTCCAATGTAGTCAAAAGACAGACAAGAAAAAAATTAAGAGTTGAATTAATCAGAGAGGGAACAGGAGAAAATGTGAGCAAGAAGAAAATAAAGATCAAAAATAAAGAGAGAAAGCCAGGTTCCAGTAATTCTATAATCCTAGCTACTCAGGAAACTGAGATCTGAGGATCATGGTTCAAAGCCAGCCCAGGCAGAAAAGTCCATGAAACTTTTTTTTTTTTTTTTTTTTTTGCCGGTCATGGGGCCTGAACTCTGGGTCTGGGCGCTGTTCCTTAGCTCTTCAGCTCAAGACTAGAGCTCTACCACTGGAGCCACAGCACCACTTCCGGCTTTTTCTGTTTATGTGGTGCTAAGGAATCGAACCCAGAGCCTCATGCTTGCAAGGCATGCACTCTACCGCTGAGCTACCTTCCCAGCCTGAAACCTCTATTTCCAATTAACCACCAAAAAACTACAAGTGGAGGGGTGACACAAGCGGTAGACGTTTAGCTTTTAGGAAAAAAAAAAGCCCAGAGACAGTTCCCAGGCACTGAGTTTAAACCCCAGTACTAGCACAAGAGAAGAGAAGAGAGGAGGAAAAGGGAAAGGAGAAGGAAGGAGAGAGAAGGGGAGGGGAGGGGAGGGGAAAAGGAAGGGAAAGGAAAAAGGAAGGGAAGAGGGAAGGGAAGGGAAGGGAAGGAAAGGGTAAGATCAATCACTAGGCCCAGTGCAAGGCAGTCATTGCATAGTGAGGAGTATTAGCTCAACATCCATCCACCCACAATCTTGCTAGAAGGTGACATATGAGAGTTAATGTACTGCCGAAAGAAATAGCATAGAATCTAAGCACTCTGATTTAAATCTCGGCTCTATGGTTTCCACCCACTTTCACACACAGCACTATTCAGCTCCTCCTCCATTTCCTTCTTGCTGTTGGCTTCACACCCTGAGTCTTAGTCAGGAAGAGCTGGGGACTCTGAAATGTCTTATCAGATATCTACATAAACTTCTCTAAATAGACTGCATGTACTTAGCAGTATGGTATAAGCTGCTGCCTAATAAACCAGACTTGTTTTTAGTCTGGGAAAAAAAAACACTGGTTAAATGGTTTTACTGAAAATGTCAGCACTCCATAATGAGATTTATTTTAAAAGGTAAAGGATTCCGGGGAGGGGAAAAAAAGAGAATTCTTTTTAGGAACGCAGAGTGCTCTACTGTGACACAGACTCTGCATAATTTCCACGCTGGGAATGACTGAGTTCAAGTAAACACACAAGTTCATAAATAGTGGGGCCACCATCTTTAGCTCCTGGATGCTATATTTATTTATTTAGACTGTTCTTGAGAACTCATGGATGAAAATTTACAGTCATTTCTGTGATTCTATCTCTTAAAGTCTGTTTTGCTCTCCTGTAATGTATGTTTTACAGAGAACCAGTAAGATCTAACTTTTGTGGCTCCAAGACTGCAGGCATCCACCAAAGATTCCTGGGGTATATCAGTGAAGAATGAACACCCCTTGGTCTGTACTGCCTAGACACCTTCACTCATGCTAGTTGAAGAATCGGACCCTCAGTTTTACATGTTAGAGTATTCCTCCATTAAGATAGTACATTTTAAAAAGTTGCAAACATTTGAGACATATTTATGTCACCATAGTGAGAAAGAGTAGGCCATGCATGCAGTCTACACTGTAATCCCAATTTTATAACCATAGCAAAGTAACGCACAGTTTCTGAGTGGCAAGATTTGAAGTGATTTGTCTTGCTTTTATGTGTTCTTATTTGCTAGAGTTTTATTTTGTAATGAATGTATTCCACCTTTACGTTAAAAAGGAAAACCTCGGCTCATCCTTGAAGTTTCCAGCTTAGATGTTTTCTATTTCATAGAACCTTACTCTTCAAGTACATGTCTTCTTTCTTCCTTTAAACACACACTCACACACACACACACACACACACACACATCTTTTTCAGGGTCTCCATCATGGCCCTACTCACAATTTCTCCTATGTTAACGTGATTTCTGTACCTGCCTTACCCTTCCCACCACATAGATAAAATAAAACCCCTGGCCTAATTCATATCTGCCATGATTCCCTGTGCCTAGCACAGAGCCCACATGAGAGCAGGGTTTCACCAAAGGATAGCAGTATGGAATGAAAAAAAAATGGGAACAACAGCACAGCATCAAAAAAATGTCCCATTAGGCATCAGAGCAATATTCCCTGGTGTCACTTCTTGTCACTGCTCTTCCCCAGCACCTCCTGACTGCCACTCCTGAGAGAATGGAACCCAGTTCCTCCCTGACCCTCTTCCACAATCCCACTACCAACCAGCTGTGGGTTATTCCTGAGATGACAACAGATTCGCCAGCAGAGGGCAACAGTGAACTAGCAATGACAGGCCAGAGGATCCTGCACATTTCCAGGGACCACCCAGTAACCCAGTTAGTCAAATCATCCCCGTTCTTTCCCAGCAGCCTCAGCCTCAGATCCAGCAATACTTTTACTTGCTCTTTTAAGACTGTCAAATCAATTTGTGGTTTGGAAATGATTTACAAGAACAAATTTCTTCTAATATTGTCTCTCTGTCTCTGTCTGTCTGGCTGTCTGACTGTCTCTCTCTCACACACACACACATAGACACACACATTCACATGCACCACTCAGCAAAAGTATCTTCCCTTATGTTGAATGGAGTGCCTATTTGTGATTGGCAAACCAGTGCACCCCTACTCCTCTCTTAGTTTGCCCAACCCTTAGAGAGGATGAGAATATCACGGGTAGCCCAGAGTCAGCAACCCAGGAGGAAAACACTGAATCATTCATTTCACACTCATTCCCTGAGCACCCACTGGGTTCCAAGCCATGAAGAAAATCCAACTGGGGTTGACCATTGAAACACAAACAGATGAAAAACACATGGCATTAGAGCAAAGCAATTTTCCCTCTCCCTGGGTTAAGTGGAGTCTTGTAAAAACCCTTTTCTAAATAATCCACATATTTTTTTCAATTATTTGGTTACTCTTTCGCTAGGCCTCACCAATTTGTTTAAAATAGAGACCCTCAAAGAAAACACAGCATTCTAATAAAAACCCAATGCCACAAACCTTCCCTGTTCCCAGTTCTCCAAACTTGGCTTCCTATAACTCTTTTTTTTTCTCTCCCAACTACCCTATACTGCCAGTCATGTTTCAGGCTCTATCCTAGCCACTGGGAATAACTGAGAAAATATTACTGATTTTAAGGAATATATACCCCTGAAACGCAAGGATAATATGTAGGGAGGAATACCATGGGTCCCTACGGTGTGCTGTGACTTGACAAGTGTTACTTAGTCCACAGGGGCATCCTCAAGGCTCAGGATTCCCTGCCCACTGCCCACAGGACTAAGGAAAAGGAGCTCAGGACGGATATTATATGATGGCTCTGTCATTCATGTTCATGCTTGGTGAATAACTTCATATCAGTAAAACAGAAATTACAAAGTACAGATAATTCTATAGATGTAAGAGAAGGAAAATAACCCAGAAGAAATGATTCATTTCTTCAACACTTCTTTAACATGTCTCTCATAGGGCAGATGGAGTATCTGCATAAAAAACAGATAAGACCTAGAAATATCCATTTATGAATTCTCCAAAAGTCATACTTTTTTTCCTAGTAAGAGAAATCATCCCATGGACCTGATTACATTGTTCTAGTTGGCTATATGGGGGGGGGGGGGGGAGGGGGAGGAGAGGGATGGGGGGAATGTTACTTGGCCATCAAATGATAAAAAAGATTTATGAGTTCTAAAAATACAAGAAGGACAGGAAAGTCTGTGAGAGGCTTCACTCTAAGAAAACAGCAAAAACTGATAGTAGAAGTGTAGCTTAAGTGGTAGAACACCAGCGTTGAGCAAAAATAAATAAATAACTAAGGAAAAAAAAACAATCAAATCTAGAATGTGAAACTCTGGGTTCAAGGACTAGTACTGGGGGGAAAAAAAGTGCCATGGATCTAGCACTGAGTGACTGAGCCAACTCTAGCTTCCAGAGCTGCGGGACCCCATCCCAGCTTTCCATCCAGCAGCTTTCCTTTGGCTCCCAGGCAATTCTGCTCCCCTTATCACACCACCATCCACAAGAGAGTATTTTTAAAGCTACACACAAGAATCTGCATACAGCCCATCCTTCACTTCCTCCTTAGAACTTCTGAGAGCTCTCTGCCCGGAATAGTTCAATTCTTTGTCAGCACACCGGGAGCTCTCCAAAGCACCAGCCTCTGGGAGGGAAGGGGGAACTCTCTCCTCCCCTGAATTCTTTTCAAGAGATTCACTTGATAAGAAGCCAGAGAGGTTGGCAGGGGAAATGAGGCCCCATGTTGAGGAGACAGCAGAGGAAGAAAGGAGGTACAAAAATGAATAAAGGCACACATCTCATCACCTCCATTGTCTTAATTCTTTAAAATGGAAGAGGGTTCTGCTTACTGTACTGTGTGACATAGGACTCTGGATATAGGAGACAAAAACTCCAACCTGACAAACCCTAAGGCAGAGTGGAGTGGGGGTTGGTGGGAATATGCTATGAAAATACTTGGAAGAATACCACAGAAAACTAAGAACAGAAACCATAACAAATTGGTAGTGCTAGAGACTTTTGTTTCATTATTACTATTTTTTTTTTTTTTGCCTGTCCTGGGTTTGAACTCAGGGCCTGGGCCCTGTCCCTGAGCTGCTTTTGCTCAAGGCTAGCTACTCTCTACCACTTGAGCCACAGCACCACTTCTGGCTTCTTCTGTGTATATGATACTGAGGAATTGAACCTGGGGCTTCACGCATGCTAGGCAAGCACTCTATCACTAAGCCACATTCCCAGCCCAGTTTCCTTATTTTTGAATTCATGTGAATTTTCATATTCACTTTCATAGAGCTCGCATAGCTCTGTATCATCCAGTTCAGATTCTCAAGGGAGAGAATTCTGTTCTGTCTGATTTAGTTGGAATGATACATGTCAGCTGTGCCTTTGATTCACAAGCAGGCTAATAGGTTAGTTTCTCTGCCCAATCAGCTGTGGCCAAGAGCCTAAAATTCCACAGCAGAAAGTAAGATTTCCTAGTGAGAAACACTTTGGGATTGTCTTTTTTGTTTGTTTGTAGAATTATTTCTAACTATTCTCCTTCCTTTGTATTCCTTAAAACATTGTTAGGGAAGTGGGGTTATATTGATCAAGATGCATTGGACTTATAACATGACTTATGGAATTTTAATCTCTTTGCACAGCTACTTTAAAATACTTTTTTTTTAATCAAAACTAATTGTTAGAAAAAAAATCTTGTTTATACCCACAGAAGAATCTTGCTGGGATTTTGATAGAAATTATGCTAAACCTGTATATTAAATTTGAAGAGAGTTGACATCTTTACCTTTTCAGTCTTCCAATCCACAAACACAGTGGTGAGTCCATTCATTCAGATCTCCTATGATTTCTTTCATCAATGCTTTATACCTTCAACATGCGAGATTGTATGCGTTTTGTCACATTAATACATACATATAAGTATATCTTCTTTTTGCATGATTATAAATGCTGTGGTAATTTTAATTTTGGTTTTTATTTCTTTATTGCTATTACATAAAAATATTATATACTCATTGTTGCAATGGATTCACCTGTAACCTTATTTAAACGATTTGTTTTTTCCCTTACCCTCCACAAATTATACCAACATCAAATACAGTGAAAGCAGGGGCTATACTGTGGGGGAGGGACATACAAAGCAACAAAGAAATCATCTTATAAATATGTTAGAAACAATTGCATGAAAGAAAAAAAACATTTGAATACTACAAACTTTGCAACTTTGGTGGAGGGGAGGATCGGGTGAGGGGGGCGGGTATGAGAAGAGATGGGAAGGGGAAACAAAGGAGGAGGCAACAATGCTTGATAAGAAATGTACTCATTATCTTGCCTGTGTAATTGTAACCCCTCTTTACAGTATTTTCACAATAAAAAATATTATATACTATTGTAGTACTATTTACTGACATAATACCATATACTGATTTATAGATAGATAGATAGATAGATAGATACAGATCTTTCATCTTATAACTTTGCTAAATTCTTACTAGTTCTCAAGGTTTTCTGTATTTCTTGGAGTTCTCTATATAGACTCATTTCTTATGCAAATAGGATAGTTTTTATGTTTTTCTTTCTATTTCCTTTTCTGCCTAATTGGGCTAGATAAAACTTCCAACAGTGTAGTAAATGTGAGTCCTCTTCCTTGTTCCAACTCTTGGGCAAAACCACAGACTTTCCCATAATACAACAGGACCTATAAGTTTTATGCAGGTGTTCTTTCTCACACAGAACAGTTTAATATCAGAAATGCATGAAAAACTGTTTTCAAATGATTTCTCTGCCTCAAATCACGTGTTTATATGAATTTTGATTCTTAGATTGTTTATATGTTAGATTGTATCAATTGGATTTTCAATAATTCAGCCTTTCATCTCTGAAATAAACAATTTGGTCAAGGAATTTATCTCTTTTATATATTGGTACATCTCATTTGCTATTTTTTTTTTAGTTTCTGAATCAATATCCATGGTAAATTTTGATCTATAGTACTATTTTTGTACTATTTTTGTCTGGTGTTAGGATAAGATTATACTAGCCTCTCAGAATGGATTGGGAACTACTTCCTTCTCTTCTATTTTCTAGAAATATTATGTAAATTGGTGTTCATATATAGTAAATTTGTGTTCACATATAATAGAATTCTCCAATGAAACCATCTGGGCCTGGAAACTTCTTTGAGGAGAGGTTTTAAATAAAAAAATAAACTTCCAAGTTGTTGTAAAGCTATACAAATTCTCTATTTCATGTCGAGTGTGTTGTTTTACTGGATGTATTTTGAAAAATTGGTCCATTTAATATGTTGTTAGATGTATGTGTATAAAGTGGTTAGCTGCAATCCTATATTATTTCTTTGATGTTTGCAAAATCTGGAGTGATAGCTTTATTTCACTCCCAGTATTGGCAATTTCTGCTTCCTCTTTTTTAAAATTATCTTTGCTAGAGGTTTCTCAGGTAGATAGCTCCTTTTTGAGAACTAGCATTTGGTTTTATTAATTTTAGCTGTTGGTGTGTGTGTGTGTGTGTGTGTGTGTGTGTGTGTGTGTGTGTGTGTGTGTGTGTGTGTGTGTGTGTGTGTGTGTGTGTGTGTGTGTGTGTGTGTGTGTATGCTGATCCTAGAGCTTGAACTAAGGGTCTGGGCACTGTCCCTGAGCTTTTCTTGTTCAAAGACTAGTGCTCTACCACTTGCACCACAGCTCCATTTCCAGCTTTTTAATACTTAACTGAAGATAAAAGTCAAGCAGATTTTCTTTTTTAAATTATATACATCTTTATCGTAAAAATATTGTACATAGGGGTTACAGTTACATGAGTAGGGTAATGTAGCAGACTTTCTTGCCATGTCTGGCTTTAACTATGATCTGCAGATCTCAGCCTCCTGTATAGCTAGGATTATAGGAATGAGCCAGTAATGCTCAGGTAATTTAGACATGTTTTAATAAACGTTAACTGTTATGTTTATTATTTCCTATTGCTTGCTGACTTGGTGATTTCTTTTCCTAGCTTTTTTTTAAAAGCAAAGTTTAGATTATTGATTTTAATTTTTCTTTAATTGGAAAGAACACTCTTCCTACATCACACACATTTGGATATACTACATTTTTATTCTCCTTGAGTTCAATGTACTGTTCTTTTTTTCTGAGATTCTTTGATCTCTACATTATTTAGAAGTATATTATTTGCTTTCTAAAAAAAGTTTCCTTTAATCTTTTTGTTATTGATTTCCACTTTGATTCCATTATTGTCAGAGAATATACTCCATTCCATGTTTCATTTCTTCTAAATCTGACAAGGACTGTTTGTGGCTCAGAGTATGACAGATCATAATGTTCTTGAAAAGAATGAGTGTTTTGTATATTATAGGATGCAATATTTGATGAACACTGATTAAGTCCTGTTTATTGATAGTGGTGTTGAGTGTTTCTAAATCTTTACTGATTTTTCTATAGAGATGTTATATAAATTATTGAGAGAATGGTATTGAAGTCTGCATTGATTCTTGTGTACTTGTCTGTTTCTGCTTTTAGTTGTTAGCTTTATTTTAGGAATTTTATAACTCTGTTGTTTGGTGCATAGATTTTTAGATAGGTTGTATCCTCTTAACAGACTGACTTTTTATCATTACCCAATAGTCCTCTCTTTCGTTGGTAATATCATCTACTGAGATTCTGTATTTTTTAAATCAGTTTACATAGTTCAGCATTTGTGGAGGACCAGTAACTTGGTTTCTGCAGTTATATTTACTGAATAGACTATTGGGAACAGAGACTTCCTTCGCTTTACATTGCTTACTCTTCCTACTCCTATCTTTACCAAAACAGAGCAGTTGGGACAAATTTATGAGCCCAATAACATGTTCAACTTCTTGTGAATCAGGTAGTGTTTTCACAAGTAAGAAACATAATACTTGTCTGTATAATAGTTGTGATCCCTTATAAGTATTGATTAATTCCATATTATGATTGAAGTCTTATTTGTTTTCTATTATGAAATAACAGTACATTAATTCACCAGGAAATTATTTCCAGAGTCTAATGCCTTTCTAATAATGTCAACATCTCATCTGATACCCTTCACTTAATCAAGAGAGAAAGATGACTGTAGCAGAAACACAAATGCAACAGTATTCCATAAACATTAAATAAGTTTCAAATAATACTAACATTCTGCTTTTGTTTTCTTGGTATAAGTAATTACCATAAATGGTGTCAGGATACCAAGGTGAGATCATTGAACTGGCTTATGGAAGGGGTGCTGGCCCTCTTGAGTGGTTAAGAGGTAGTTCCCACACACCAGTGCATCCAGGGAATGGAAGGCAAAGGGCCTGAGAGGAATGACAAGACATTAGCAAACTTAGAGCACACTTTGTCTAGTGTGCTTAGTAGGGTAGAAATTGCCCATGAAGCTCTAATGTGTGCTTCTATAAGAAACTGCTTCAAACTCCTAACCTAGAAGTATTCTCCATTTCTGGTTCCTTCCTATCTTTCTATCTTGTTTCTAGCTCTCTTACACTGAGCTATTAGATTTCTAAAACCTATCACACACATTATCCCTTCCTTCTATAGTCTTCCCTCTCTCTATTATATATATCTTTTTTTTTTGCCAGTCCTGGTGCTTGACTCAGGGCTTGGGCACTGTCTCTGAGCTTCTTTTGCTTAAGGCTGGCACTCTACCACTTGAGCTACAGTGACACTTCCAGCTTTTTCTGTTTATGTGGTACTGAGGAATCAAACCCAGGGCTTCATGCATGCTAAGCAAGCACTCTACCACTAAGCCACATTCCCATCCTCCCACATATATTCTTGTAAACTCTTTTTCCTTCTTTTATCTAGTTCATCCCATTATCTTTTTCACAATACCAGTGATGTCTGGGTTCCCATACAATCATTTGTAGGACTGCATATCAGCATGTGTCATAAACTCCTTTTTTTTGTTCCTCTTCATAAGATTTTCTAGACCCTAACATGGACATCTTTTCTTATTTGTCTCTGAATTTTCCTCACTTAGTGAATACCCCAACTTAGAAAAAGAGCTCAGTAAATATAAAAATGAATGAATGAATATAACTATACAATTATAATAAGAAATCCAACTTTTATGTAGTATAAAACATGTAGTAAAAATCACTGCAAACATTATACATTTATTCAAAATATAATCCTTCAACTCACTATCTTGCTAGGCACCAGTGGCTCAGACCTGAAATCCTAGCTACTCAAGAGGCTAAGATCAGAGTTTCAAACCAACATGGGCAGGAAACTTTGTGAAACTCTTACCTCCAGTTAACAACCAAAAAGCCAGAAACAGAGCTGTGGCTTAAGTGATAGAGTGATAGCTTTGAGCAAAAAAACAGCTCAAGGCCCTGAGTTCAAGCCTGGCTCACGCACGCATGAACATGCATGTGCGCACGCAAGTGTATGTGCACACGCACGCACACACACATTACAGTTTTAACATCCACATTTATTAGATGATAAAAATGACACCTAGAAGATATGAGATTTGTACAATCAAGGTCAATTAACTAGCAAGTGATGAAACCAGGCATTTGCATGCACCAGAGTTCTTTCACCTCTTGGTTCTTTCTGAGTCTGCCCTAATCAGTTACAGCCATGGGAAAACAAACACATCCAAGTACATCATGACTGCAGTAACTAAATGCCCTCACTGTCCTATAATGCAGGTCACTCAGGGACCATTAGCAATCTGGATGAGGTTGCTGCCATAGAGAATTTATAGAAAAAAGCAATGTGCTTAATTAAATGATTGCTGAAAACACCCAGCCAGTATAAATGGATTCTGGCAACAGAGCTACTTTTGTTGCTCCCAGAGTCCTGCCACAGGTCATTAACATCTTGATAGATTTGAAGCACTTTTCAGCTCAAAGGCTTTCACCCAAGGACAGAAGTGAGTTTTATTCAGCTTTGAGGTACTTGGAGGCCCAGAGACATGGAGGCAGGAATTAAAGGATGGATCCTACTAGTGCCAATGGAAGTCTCCATTAGAATTAAATTTGACTCAAGTTCGTGGTAGGGTCTAAGTACTAGGTACTGGGAGACGGGGTGAAACAAGATTGAACAAAAGTGAATCACAATCCCTTCACAATTTCCACAAGGAACTATTCTCTGTAGTGTAATGTGAGCACAAGTAAGGGAGTGAATGATTCTGGTTGCGTTAGTGGCTCTATGGCTCTATGGATTTGATATGCCTGAAGGATATGTAGGCCAGTAGCAAAGAGGGAAAAGTCATTCAAAATAAGAGAAAAATGAAGTTGTCCAGCCATTCCCAAATCAGGAATTTGGGGCAAGAGCGGACGATTCAATTCAACTGAACCAGTTTCTAAAGGGGCCCCATGTTTAACAGATCTGGAGTGGGCATGTCATACAGGATTTTAGGTCTTAGGACTGTAACAGAATTGTCAAGAGGTAGTAAGGAGGGAGCCATGTTAGCACATGGACGATGACCATGAGCACAATCTGAACAAGTGCTTCTCAGACTTAGTGTGCACAGGAATCCCACAAAAATGAGAGCTCAGACGCAGTGTAGGTCTGGGGTGAGTTGTGTAGGGTTAGCATGGCTAATACACTCCTAGCTCCCAGGTAATGCTAATAATGCTGATTCTTGGATCACAGACTTGGTAATAGAGACCTAGAATACACAGAAGAAGAAGAAATGAGGTTGAGTAAAAGAATTCCAAATGTTCACATAATTTGCATAGTACTTTCCTCCTTCGATGCCTCATGACTCTAGATGATTAGAAATCTCTTATTTCTAGTGCTTTGCTCTATTTGCCTTTTAATTATTGTTAGTAGTGTTTTTTCATTACAGGATTAATGAAAGCTTTATCTCAATTAGACTAGATAAAAGAGTGATTGGCTTTAGTCCATAAGCATCAATTACCATCCCCTACAGGTATTTGACTTTTTTTTTTTTAGTTGTTTCTGGTCAGAGACTAAATAAAGTCAAATGAACAAACACAAGCCGGAGAAAGCTCTGGAGAGGAAAAGAGGGAAAGGTCTTTGAACTTGCACAATGAACCCCTGACCCTCCTCTGAGCAAACAAAAGACAATCAACAAAGAAACTAGACACAGGCACAAAGATCATTTAACCAATTTAAGCTTCAGGTGATCACTGTGTCAAGAGATGAAAAATCACAAATGTAGCAGGAACAATCAAGGAGAAGACAACTAGGCTGGGAGAGAGGTGTCACCAAGCCAAGCTCTCCTGTGACCCTTAATAAGTGTTTGCCCTTAGGCAGGTCATTTAATATCAGAATTTCTTCATCCATAAAATAAAGCCAACAGTTCCTCCCAGCCTGTCTCCCGGGTCATTTGAGAACAGGTGTAAAAGTGCCATGCTGCTCTGGGGATCAGTGTAGTCCAGAGAGGCAAAATTCAGCCTGAAAGTGAGTTTCTAGATGCCTGATCTTCAGTGTCCCTTTGTCTCCTAGGCCAAGGTTGATTTTTTTTTTCTTTCTTCACCCTTAGGTTTAAATATCCAGAAGAGATTTTTCTTCGGAGAAATCTTCCTAAATTAAGCGGAGATGCACTGCACGCTTCCAATTAGTTCATCAAGTCTAAGAGACATAATTCTGTTTCATCAAACATGTTTCTGATAGAGGAACCACAGTGGACTATGCAGGTCATGAAAAATATAAAAGGGAAGGCCTTAGGTCAGGGAGTGGTTGAAAATATTTGTAAGACCAACACTCAAGAGTCTGAGATAGGAGAATCGTGAACTCAATGCCTGCTAGGTAGGGAGGTAGGAAGAAGGGAAAAAGGAAAGGAAGGAAGGAGAAGAAATGAAGAGAGAGGGGGGATGGAAGGGAAACCCTTATCCATTGAGAGGCTGCAATAAAATACCAAGTACACATTTGATCTTTGCACAGTAGTGAAAAGATTCTAGTAAATGTCAAAAACATAATTGGCAGAACCTCATTTTTGCTACTTTAGGGCTGTAATAATCTTCCTCACCTTGATTTCTCATTGAAAACTGGAAGTAATGCTTCCTAATTGGTACCACTGCTGTGAAGTTTAAATAAGGAGGAGCATTTGTAACCAATGTTTCTTACTAATTTTTATCAGAACAATAAGCGTGGATGCTTCACGTATTTTTCCTGTTTTAAAGTATATCCCAAATATTTTTTGAGGGTTGTTTTTTATCTTTAAGATACTTTACATATTTCATTTTTCCCAACCATACAATCTCATTCTGTGGTAGTGACAGACACTTCTTACTCGGTAAACTCAAATTTAAAAGAATAATAATAAGCCCTTGAAAATACGTGTAACCAATCACTCTGAAAAGCAATATGTAGGTTCTTCAAAAGACTAAACATAGAGGTCCTCTGTGATCCAACAATCCCACTCCTGGGCATTTACCCAAAGGATCACCAACAAGGCCACACTAAAACTATCAGCACAACTGTGTTCATTGCAGTATTGTTTACCATAGCTAAGATATGCAACCACCCACAATGGAATTCTATGTTTGTTTCCATTGCAAAAATGGTATCTCCCATTCTTAAGGAAATTCTTTTTTTTTCTTTATTTTTTATTTTTAATTTAATTTAATTTTATTTGTGAACATACTGTACAGAGGAGTTACAATTACATGGGCAGGATAATGCGTACATTTCTTACCAAGCATTGCAGCCTCCTCCTTTGTTTACCCTTCACATCCCTTCCCAGCCTCCCCCCTCCCCCCCAATCCCAATCCTTCTCCTTCCCCCCCTTCCCCCCCCCACCGACGTTGTAAAGCTCGTTTTGGACATGACAACTTGTACTTCTCATTGTTGCAACAGGTCCACCTGTATCCTTAAACAACTGGTTTTTCCCCATCTCCTCCACAAGTTATACTGACATCAAATATAGTGAAAGCAGGGGTTATACTGTGGGGGAGGGTCTTAAGGAAATTCTTAAAGACTTAGAAAAAATCATATTAAGTAAGCTAGACTCAAAGAAACACAGGCTCCAAGATTTCTCTCATTTATAATAGTATATGTCTAGGATAATCCTGGCAGAGGATCACAATAGCTCAATAGTTATATACATATGACCATATAAAATGATGCTAATCAAAATGAACTCCAAGATTTGGGAACAAAAGGGGTTTTTGTGTGTGTGTGTGTGTGTGTGTGTGTGTGTGTGTGTGTGTGTGTGTGTGTGTGTGTGTGTGTGTGTGTGTGTGTGTGTGTGTGTTTGTTTTAATGTACTATATGAAGTTATTTCTTTTCTTCTTTCTTTCTTTTCCTTTGGTTTATCCCCCGTTGTCACTGTTTTTGATTTTGGTACCCTGTGTCTTGTATATATGTTTTCTGATTTGAGGAATGGAAGAGGAATAACAAAATGGTGAGACAAAGGAAAAAGGGTCAACCAATACAACACTGATACTCACAAGACACTATGTTGGAAATAAACTTTACAGCTTGAAGGGAGGTGAATCAGAAGGAGGGAAAGTGGGAGAAAAACTAGGGAGGGGTTAACAATGACAAGAAATGTATTCATTATCTTACTTATGTAACTGTAACCCCTCTGCACATGACCTTTACAATAAAATTAAATTAAATTAAAAAAAGAAAATGTGTGTAACCACTGGCAGTTTGAAAAGTAATTGTTAAATAATAAGGAAACAAATAACTCTGCAAAACCCCACTATAACTAAGAAAAGCACCAGGAAATAGAGTAGTACCACTTGAAGATCATCAAAATTATATGCCTTACAATCATCTGTCTAGTGGCAATACACAAACAGCACTTATATGATACATGTTTTGTATAAGTCAAATTATTAATATGTAATGCCAGACTTGTGATATATGTTATATACTTAATAAATTGTATTATTATATGTAATGAACCTTAGTAAAAATGCTTGAAAAGGAACTAGAAAGATATATACTAAAACTTCATAGTAGATTTCTTTTTTCTTTCATGAGCAGTGGATTTCTAATGAAATAAAGAAAATTCCTGGATTAAAACTTAAAAAAACAAACCAGGATACCTCCCACAGGTTTGCAGCTAGAGTGATAGGATCTACTGGATCCAGGATTCAAAGCCAGGTCTTCAAGGACTACTTCTATGATACCACACTGTTTCTTCAGTCCTCCTTTTATTCTACAGTCTGCATATTTGACACATCATTAATTCGATTTCATATATTTGTAACAATAAAGTGCTTGAATCAATACTGGATGGCATGGTAGAAATAATAATGAAACATATTCTAAGTGTTTTTCACAAAGATGATGACAAGCAAGAACTATTTGATTCTCACTGACAGAGGCACAGATTCTCACTTAGGAGCAAGAGGCATAAGAACAACAATACCTCCCCCGTACACCACTTCACCCAAATGGGTGTACAGGGAAGATCCCATCTCCTGTTCCTACGCTATTACTGACAAAGACATCTGGAATCCATTGTACTGAAGAGCCACTTTGTGGTCATCACATCTTCCTTTTGGAGGCTCCACAAAGTGTCAAGATGTTCTCCTTGGTACAAGCTTAATGAATCTCTTCTAAAAGCACACACATGATCTCTTTAAAGTATCCTTTTTCAGAAGGACTAAGAAAGGGAGGAAGGAAAGGAGGTAAGGTTGAAATAGACACCATCTTTTCTTTATAGCTGTGCAGGTATATAAATCATTGTGATAGGTCAGGCTAAAGCCCTAGATCCAGACAGATACTTTTTGAGATACCCATAATTTAGCTCAGTGGGCTCTAGCTAGAGTTTATGGCTACACTTTTCCAGTTCCCCTTCTGGCCTCTCTGTCTGTTCTTTGTGTCCTCTTCCTGAATACCTTCAAACTCACTTTCCTAATTTTACCAATTAATAGATCCATATCAATTGACAACATTACATGAACAGAATATTAATTGGCTTCCCTGACTTAATTTTTAAGCCCTTTGCCTCTATGACGGCACTACTAGAATAAACAAGTGTGCCAAACTCATTTGTCCCTTTCAATTCACACTTAAAAGATACTATCTGGTCCCATCTGTCACACTGGATACTCAGCCTCTTCAGGAGGGTTCCCTGTGGACATGTGAGACTGAGTTTTACAAATTTCACTCACTAAGTTCTTGAGAAGTTGGAAGACAAGGTTGTTGAGAGACCTAAGTGAGACTGTGTGCACAAAGTACCTTCTAAAATGATTATCTAGGAAGTGGTGCTGTGGCTCAAGTGGTAGAGCGCTAGCCTTGAGCCAAAGAGCTGAGGGACAGTGCCTAGGTTGTTCAAAAAATAAAATAAAATAAGCTGACTGCCTATGCTGTAGTTTCTCAATGAAGTATTATTATACTTCCTTGTAAACCTGAAATCATGCCGCAGTCAACCTATCAGTTCCCAGACCCCAAACCCAAGTGTTAACGTGATTTTTTCCTAATAATCGAGCATCAACAAAATCCAGCTCTGTCGGATATTAATATATAACTTCTCTACTCCAAATGCAACATTCAAGAAATGTTCTGAGATAAATAATGGAGTTCCTTTTTAGTATTTCTCTTTTAAAGTAAATGCCATGTGACTCTTGCGATTGTGGGCACCAAAGGAATGTTGCATGCACAAGCGGTTTAAGGGCTTTTCTTGTTTGTTTATTTTTGTTATTTCTGGCATGCATTCGGGATCCACAACATAATGAGAAAAGCTGGTGGAGAATGCATTGGACACAGACCCAGAACATGATCTTCTGCTACCTTGCAGCTTTCTGCCTGGTTGTAATAGCCTTTCCAGAATTACCCAGGAAGATTTTATTCATTTATCATTTATCATTGGATAAAGATATGTTTAACCTTTGATGTGGTTTTTTTTAATGATGGAAAGTTGCAACCCACTGGGTGCTGCATGCTCCTTAATCCACCATGCCCAGGAGCAATGCAATTATGAAGACTGGACCATGGAGCTGAGGTTTAGGCCACTAGGGGACCCATAGCCATCCTCCAACAACAGATCCAAAAGTTCCATGAACCAAGGTTTTTATTGGTGGGAAATAAGGTAAAAATTCAACATGTGACAATATTTTGTATACAAGTTGTAGTTGACCTTATTCTGGGAAGGAGAGCTAAACAGTAACCAGCCTACAATTTGCATAGACCCTTAGATTCCCACACAGTTTAGGGTGGAAGCAATAAACACAGACTGATTGACCTTTCTAGGAAAACTCTCAGCATTCAGAGAGTGTATTGGGAGAAGGCATTCCAACTCCCAATCCTTTTTTTCTTTTTTTTTGGGGGGGGGGTGTCTCACAGTTAGGATTTTCCAGCTCTGCCAATGGAATTGTAATTCCTAAACTTTTTTCTTAGAGAGGGATTACAGTTACATGAGCAAGGTAATGAATCCACTTCCTATCGAGCATTGTTACCTCCTCCTTTGTTTTCCCTCTCCCATTTCTTCCCTCCCCATCTCCCCGACTGCTCCCTCCTGTCCCCTCCTCCCCCGCAAAGTTGTAAAGTTCTTTTTCAACATAATGTCTTATACAACTGTTGTTACAATGGGTCATCCTGTATCCTTATTTCAGCATCTTGTTATTTCCGTTCTCCTCCCCAAATTCCCCTCCCCAAACTCTATATATAAGATGCAGGACACTAGAATCAAATACAATGACAACAGAGGTTATACCATGGGGGACAAACATACAAATTCCTAAACCTTTAATGCTATTATAATGGAAAAGCTACAGGCAAGACCCACTTTTTGAATTTTATCTACATTGTTAACATATTTCCAGGAAACTCTAAAGCTAAATAATTAACAAAGCAATAAATCAAGAAAGTAAGCTTTCTTTTGTTGTCTTTACCAATTGCTGTGGTGTGAATATTTCCAAGCTGGCTGAACAAAAGCTGAAAACAGTATTATCGCTGAAGGAGGAATTAGGAATACAAGCTCAGTTCCCCAATATTATATGGTATTTCCATTATAACAATATAATAGACTAAGGAGCCCCCAAAACATGCTCAACATCAAAATAAAATAATCAGAATGTAATGCATTTATTTATTATGCTTTATATATTTGGTGAAACTATTATATTAATTATTCTTAATGTTTAACAGCTTGTTCTTAAGATTCTGAAATTTTACCAAATACCTCTTATGAATTAGAGCAAACCAGGGGATTTACAGCAGTGGATAGGACCCTCACTGCTACTGTATAAGTACCTAACCTGTCTTTTGCTCTGCTACTCATCCATTTGGCCCTATATTTCAAACATACAAGTCAAAAACTGTCAACCACATTTCCATTTGAATACAGCTCTGAAAATGGCAGGTGTGGCACAAACGTATTTTATGGTGAAACCATATCTGAATAAAACTTATGGTTTTATTTATTCCATTTTGAATTGCCCTCCAGAAACTTTTTTTTCTTTTTTCTTTTTTCTTTTTTTTGTCAGTTGTGGGGCTTGAAAGAAACTTTTTTATGGAGTGGGCTTTCCTAGATCTCTTCTTGGTGCATAAAACAAATACCCTATGCATTATCTCACCATTTTAAAGTATGAAAAATATCTCACTTTCAATTCATGTCGCTCTATAAGATTTTAGATAAGAGATTACGACTATGCAGTGATCCTCATAAAATATAAGTATATTTTCACTTTTCCAATCCTTCAGTGGCTTCCTAACACCTAAGGGATAGCATTTAAGTTGCTTAACCCAACACATGAGGCCCACAAACATTTCCCCAGACTCTTCTCCCTCCAATTCCCATCTGGCTCTCCTCTTTCAAACTATTGCTAGAAGTCTGACCAATCATGGCTAAAGATTTAGCTGAGCTCATCTATCACCCAGCAACTGTACCTTACACCCTTTTGGAATAATCAGAACCCAGTCAGCCTCAAGGTGAGTACAGGTGCTGCTCACCTACCTTGCTCTCTCACAGACATTCTCCATCTACCATTCATGGTCCCAGCCTTCATTTCTGATTTGTAAAATAACAATCATGAGCAAGGATGCCAGGAAGTTAAAGAAAATTTGTGAATTTAAACATACTTTTTAATAAGCTATACATAAGAAAAGGTTTTTTACTCTCATCATTATGAAACCAGAATCCCAGAATCATTATTTGAGAATTAAACATGCCTCAAATTTCTGATGAGCAACCAGAGATGTCTCATCTACACAGAAGGAGGTAAAATCAACGAATTTGGGAGCTGGGTCATTCCCTTCATACACAGAGGTATATGGAGCGTCTTGTATACTTGGTGTGGTTAGAGAAGGGTATATATTAAAGCTCTTTATTCTTGAGATCCATGTGTATGGAACTCAGTTCATTATAAAAACAATCAAGAGGGCAAGAGGAGCCCTAGGCTCTTTCCTTTCTAGCTTGAATGTTTGCTTTTTGTTTTGTTGTTGTTAAGGCATTGGGATTTTATTTTCTTATTTTTGTTATTAGTGTTTCATTTGCCTTTCCCCACTGTTGACATACTCTAATCTCTCATCAAACAAAGAAAAAGACTGAGCTGCAAACAATCATGCAAAGACTCCGAAAGTGATCTTTCTTCTGACAATGGGCCTCTTTCTTGTGTTTGAACAATTACAGTGACTCAGAACCCATTTATTAAGTCCAGCCGCCTGAATCATCTTCTTTACAACTTGCAGCTTTTTCTGTTACATAAGAAATCACTAGACCAGCTAATAAATTCAGCAACCAGAGCAGAGTGAGCAAATTCTCATTTTGTGGACATGACTGAAATCAGAAGGAAGAAGAAGGTTCTAATACAGAGGAATACCAAAATAGACCCTAAAGAACCACCATTTAAAGAAGATAGATGGCTTCAAAGTCTAGAAAACGAACTGTTGAAATCAAAGAAGAAAACATGAGTGCATGAAATTCCATGTGTACAGGATACCTTAATATTAATAGGTGTCAAAAAAAAACAGGAAAAAAAAGAAAGCAAGTTTTCAGGTATACCTTACTTCACAACTCATTAAGTTCAGAGCTGAGGTTAAAGCATGCATTCTTATGACACAGCTATTCATATTTATCTGAAAACAAATGGCTTGACTAATCATTCTCTTGATATTAAATCATGCTCAAAGAATTGTGATGCTAGCCCTAACATATCCCCATGTTTGTGTAGCACTCTGTAAAGGTGATATAGAACAAAATGCCATGTTTTAATTTCCTGACATTTGGCTGTAACTACTCACTCTGTCAAGAGCCAGAAACCTTGAATGTTCTCTCCAGATGCCTCAGCGATATGACCCTTCAGGTCTTCCATGGCAGTTTCAATGGTGCCTGGCTGGAAGAAGAAAATATTTAGTTTAGAGAAGATAGCACCCCCTTGTGTTTATGATTACTTAGAATATTCAGTAGCAACTCCTCCAGCTAGATAACTAAGCAGGAAAGATACAAGTTTTCTGCTGGAGCTCTGGTTTTTTCCTAAGTGCTTTCCTTAGGTAGAACACACAAATACATATTGTGTATTCTGAAGTCTTACTCCTATTTTCTCTTAGAAACGAAGGCAGCCATTTTTGGAATTTGAAACAGGAAGTTCAAAGCATTTAGCAGCATTTTGTATTTTTCTTGTAAGGGTGAAGCACAGAGGAGTTACAGTTACATAGGTGAGGTAATGAGTACATTTCTTGTTGAACATTGTTGTCCCTTCCTTCATTTTCTTCCACATTCCTTCTCCCCTGATTCCCCTTCCCCCAAGTTGTAAAGTTCATTTCCAACACGGCGTCTTGTATCACTCTGTTGCATTGGTTCACCCTTTGCCCTTTGTGTCATCATTTTGTTATTCCCCTTCCCTTCCCCAAGCCAGATAAGCATATATATAAGACACAGGGCACCAAATTTAAGACAGTGACAACAGGGGATAAACCAAAAGGGGAGGGGGAATGAAGGGGAATAAAATGAAATAACTTCACACAGAACTTTTAAAACAAAAACAAAAAGCAAGCAAACAAACAAAAAACGCATGATGCTAACAGAAATAAACTCCAAGATATGGAAGCAGGAGGTTTTGCAATCCTGTCCCTCTCCCTCACTCTCTCTTATTGCTTTCTCACTCTCACTTACTGTTACCCTCTCCCTCTCTCTCCCCTTCTCGCTCTCCTTCTCCCTCTCCTACCCCTTTCCATCTCTCAACAATACTGAGGATTGAACTCAGGTCCTCCTCCTACTTGCTTTTTACCAGGTTAACCTGGGTATAAGTGTTCAAACCTATCTGAAAAAAGAAACTACAAGGAAAAGAACCAGGGGCATAACTCAAGTGGTGGAATGCTTGCAAAGCAAGTGGAAGGAGGATCTGAGTTCAATACTCAGTACTGCAGAGAGAAAGATGGAAAGTGGTGTGGGGGAGGGGGGTAGAGAGAGAGAGGAAGAGGAAGAGGGAGAGGAAGAGGGAGAGAGATAAGAAGAGAGCGAAGAGGGGAGGGATAGGGTAACAGTAAGCAAATGAGAGGGAAAGAGAGAAAGAGAAAGGATGAAGGAGAGGGAAAAAGACTGCTATACCTCTTGTTTCCAAATCTTGGAGTTCATTTCAACTAGCATCATGGTTGTATGGAAGGCAAACTGCCCATCAAACAAGCAATGTCTTCCTCTTATCATCTTAAAGCAAGAAGCCAAAGAAAAACCAGAAGACCACTTTTTTTCCTGTTTTGTTACAGTAATAAAGTATTAACAACCTCTCCAGAATTCCTCCTGAGGCAAAAACTAAGCTAATGGTCAACCAGGCCATACCTTTAACTTGGGACTCTTAACTATGCATACTTTTTCTACTCCCTTCCCCCATCTCTCTGTACTTAACCTGAATCTAATGTCTATATCCCTTAAGATAGAAATAGCTGAAGATGTACTGAAGTGCTGCCTTGTCTTGTCTTGTATTATAACTGCCTATAATAACTTCCCTCTGCCCTTCACAATCTCTCTCTCTCTCTCTCTCTCTCTCTCTCTCTCTCTCTCTCTCTCTCTCTCTCTCTCTCTCTCTCTCTTTCTCTCTCTCTCGTTTTCAGAAAATGTTTGGGTTTATTTATTTTTTGGTGTACCAAGCATTTTTTATTTACATATATTAATTTGGAGGGATTTTTTTTCTTTTTATTGTTATTGTATGGCGATACACAGAGGGATTACAGTCACATAAGTCAGATAATGAGTACATTTTTTTAACTTGTGAAAGTACCATACAGAGGGGTTACAATTACATCAGCAAGGTAATGAGTACATTTCGTCTTGAACAGTATTACCCCTTCCCTGTTTTCTCCTAGCTTTTTACTCCCTTCCCAAATTGCACAGTTCATTTTCAACATAGTGTCTAAGTGAGTGTCACTGCTGCAGTTGTTCCCCATTTGTCCCACCATTTCCATTCTTCCCCCTTGGCCTCCATCAAGCAGACTTACAAACAAGACAAAAACACAGAAAACCAGAAACAAAGGGAAAAACAACCCCTTGTTTCTATTTCTTGGAGTTCAGTTCAATAAATATAATTATATATGATAATATGCACATAGCAATTGTGCCTTTGTGATTCTCTCCTAAGAATATCCTTCTTTGGTCCCTCTGTGGGAATATCTAGAGTCCTGTATAATTTATCTTGTGCAATTGTATTTTTTTTGTCCTTTACCATCAAGTGTGTTTACTTGTAGATTTATAGGCGCATTCTAGTTATGACAAGTGAGGGAAGCAATGCAACTTACATTTTTTGGGTCTGGCTTGCTTTGCTTAATATCATTTTTTCTAAGACTTTTCATTTCCTTATGAATGTTACAATATCATTCTTTCTGATGGAAGAGTAGAATTCCATTGTGTGTGTGTGTATGTGTGTGTGTGTGTGTGTGTGTGTGTGTGTGTGTATCACAAGGGAACACTATTACATTGTTGTTAGAAATGTAAACTTGTTTAACCATTCTGAAAAGCAGTATGGGGGTTCCTCAAAAGCCTAAACATAGAGCTTTCCTATGACCCAGCAATTCCGTTCCTAAGCATTTCTCCAATGGAACACAAACAAGGCCATACTAAAGCAACCATGTTCCCTGCAGTGTTGTTGACCATAGCCAAGATATAAAATCAACACAGATGCCCCTCAATGCACAATGTCTCTTCATTTGGCATATGGGCTGATTGGCCAGACCTAACTTAGGACTCTGGACAAGGGTCTAAAACTCAATTTCAGCTTTGGTGAGCCAGCTAGGGAAACACACACACACACACACACACACACACACACACACACACATACACACACACACACACACACACACACACACACACACACACACACACACAAAACATCCTTTAGGTCCTAGCCAGAGTTAGCCTGAGTGGATCTTGGATGGAGAGTAAAGATGGAATCCTTTCCTATTTCCCATAGCTACTAGAATCACTTTTATCCTGGCAAACATTCCCTATCTTTCTACTTTGGCCATTATAACCTGTTTGCCATTGCCAGCTTTCTACCTTTATACAGTGAATCAGAGAAGCAAGTCAACTTGCCCCAGCATGCCCAACTACACATTTTAAAATCACAGTTTTTCTCTCCTCTAAGAATACACGTTAATAAGACACAAAAAGCCTTCTTCCTGGGATCACGAAGTTTAGCTGATTCTTGGTGACAAACACTTCCAATCGTCTAGCATCACTTTATTCTTCCCCAAGTGTTTACAACCCTAGTTCTAGCTTAAACACGGACTGACACTTGTTCAAATAAGTTTGTACACTCACTAGCTTAGAGATTCTTACAGTTCTGTTCACATCAGAATTACCTAGATATATGTTCAACACAGATTTACAGAACCATAATGAGAGTTTCTTATTATTCAATCAGTATGGTTTGAGACCTGCATTTCTTTTTCTTTTCTTTTTTCTTTCTTTGTGCCAGTCCTGGGCTTGAGCTCAGGAGTTTGGGTGCAGTCCCTGAGCTTTTTTTGCTCAAAGTTAGTGCTCTACCACTTGAACCACAGCTCCATTTTCAGCTTTTTTGTGGAAAATTAGAGATAAGAGTCTCACAGATGTTCCTGTCCAGGCTGGCGTTGATGCTCAGCCTCCTGATGAGTAGCTAAGATTGATCTCAGCCTGCTGGTGAATAGCTAGGATTACTGGTGTGAGCCACTAGATATAATTTGCATTTCTAAGAAGTTCCCAGGTGATGTTGTTTGTTGGTTTGAAGTCTATGCTTCACAGCACTGCTCTATGGGACATTATTTTCTTGGCTGTACAGAAGCATCACCAGGGAGCATATAAAAATTTGAACATCAGCATACTAGATAAATTGTTTTGGAAACTCAGTAAGACAGGCCCTTTCATAAGTATATTAAAAATATTTAAAGTATGCTAGGTTATCTTTATGTCCAGCCAAGCTTGACAACCATGAAAGACCAGGATTTACCAAGTCTTGACCATTTTAGAAACACTATAACAATGACGTCATTTCCCAGTATTGGGAGTAATTTACAGTTTGCTTAGTTAACAAGTGACAGAAATAAGAAACCCAGACTTTTCAATTTTAGATACCTAACACACCACTTCTGCCTTTACTCCAACACTAGGTTTCGTGAATGACACAAAAGATGCAGTATATTATGTGAATTCTTTTAATAATAGGACTTTAATTTCTATAAAAGCTACCATTCCTATTCCTTCCTGAGTGATGATTCTCTTACAAAAGGATTAATCTAACTAGTGACTACCCTTTGCTAACAAAAGAGAACTTGGGCATTATAATGTCTGCTAGGGCCTAATTAAATATCTCTTCCTTCTAGAGAAAGAAGGTTATATGAATTTCCTTTTTTTTTTCAACCTATAATAAAAGGCTTGAAGAAGTGGAGCTATGATTCAAATGGTAAAGAGCTAGCCTTGAGCACAAAAGCTCTGGGACAGCACCTAAGACTTGAGTTCAAGCCCTAGGACCAGCATGCGCGCACGCACGCACTCGCGCGCGCGCGCGCACACACACACACACACACACACACACAATGCATTTTGCCAGGCACTGGAGGCTCACACCTTCTAACTACTCAGGGTTCTTAGATCTGAGAATCCGTTCGAAAGCCAGCCAGGTAAGAAAGTCTGTGACACTCTTATCTCCAATTAAATCACAGAAAAAGCCAAAAGGGGCAGTGTGGCTCAAGTGATGGAATGCTAGCCTTGAGCAAAAGGGGCTCAGAGCCAGCACCCAGGCCTAGAGTTCAAGCCTCAGGACCAGCATAAAATAAATACATTAAAGGCTTTGAAACATTATTGAAACAATGTCCATTTATTAATAAGTCTGGCATGGGCATTTAATCATGAAAAAATGAAGTTAGACACCACTGGCTTACACATGTGGAGACTGAGAACTGAGGATTGAGATTCAAAGCCAGCCCGGGACAGGAAGTCTGTGAGATTCTTATCTGCAACTGATCACCAAAAAACTGCAAGTGGAGTTGTGGTTCAAGTGGTAGAGCACCAGCCTTGACCAAAAAACTAAGGGATGGTGCTCAGACTCAGAGTTCAAGCACCAGTATTGGCACATAGGTAAAAGAAAACAAGAGGAGTATAACTGGTTCAAATGAAGTACTGGTAAATGGTACAATACTTCCCTTACTGTACCTGCCCACACCAGCTGTCTATTCACTCCACAGAGCCCAAGCCCTTAGGCATGGATGAGACAATGCCTAAGCAGAAGCGATTGGCCAGGATTTGTATCCAGGTCTGTCATTTGTTAATTCTGTGACGATATCCAGTGATTTGAATTTTGTGGCCCTCTGTTGTCTTAACTGTGAGATTGCAGACTAGATGCAGCCAAATTTGTCAATCAAGCAGATGATCCAAACTTTCTTTAAGAAAATAGAAGCATAGAGCTTACAATCCCCAAATTGTGATTCTGTCATTTTAACATATTTTTTGTTGAGTTGAATAGTTACGAGTAGGCTAAATGATTCTAGCTTCCTAACATGGTCTGATTCTGGCTAAAAAATTGTCAGAAAGCATGTGGGCACCTCCAGGCTAGCTGAAACATTATGTGTCATGAAATCAGCGACTTCTAGACCACCATCAAGTTTATGCCTTGAACTGCTGCTGACATAGAAGGTTATGTCCACATTATTCATTTCCAGTGACCTTGGAGGCAATGTTGGACTGTCCTGGAAGGAAAATCTTATGATCCCTGGGCAATTCTCCCATCCCCCAACCTCAGCTCTCCTTGCAGTCTAATTCTACCAGACCCAATGTTCAAACTCTGCTAAAAAAATAATACTTTTGTTGATGACTCAACATGGATATTTCCCCCTCTTTCTCTTCTCACATAATTTGGGCTTCATAAATATAACTCAGTGGTGAAACTAATACTTTTCAGAAAAAAAATAGAGAGTTGGAGAATAATGAAACAATACTAAAATAAGCATTTTGTTGAATCCTTTTATGCCAGGCACCTTGCCAAAATTATGTAAAGATGAATATAATAATGTAATTTTTTTAAATCCTGCAATCTTCCCTATAGAAAGTAATTTCCAAAATTTATCAGAATGAAAAATGATCTATGTTTTGATCCAGATATCCCATCTCTGTGATGTTATAGCTGAGTAATTCTTCCATATATGCAAAATAACCTACGTATGAAGGATTCTTTATACCCTTTGTTTGTGAGTAAGGAAAGTTGTAGGAAAATTACCTAACTTTTCTTGTAGAGTACAAGTTAGATATATTATAAAGGACATTCATACAATATAGTAAGATGAATGTATAAAAAGGTATCAGGTGTTAGTGGCTCATGCCTATAATCCTAGCTACTCTTGAGGCTGAGAGCTAAAGATAATTCATAGCTAACCTGGGCAGGAAAGTCTGTGAGACTCCACCAAAAAATAAAAGAAAGAAAGCAGGAAGTAGAGTTGTGGCTTAAGTGGTAGAGAGCAGGCCACAAGCAAAGCAGTTGAGTTCAAACCCCAGTACCAGCACACACACACACACACACACACACACACACACACACACACACACACACACACACACAGAGAAAAAAACAAAAAAAGAAAAATGACTATTGAAACATTTAAAAATATATTATCAAGGGAAAAGCAAAAAAATAGCAGGAAGGGGAGTGAAAATAGACCATTTTCTGCATACAAATGAGAATAGAAAATATATTCCTGCCTCAAGTAACTTTAGAAGGATCTGTAGAAACTACTAATAGTGAGTAGATTCCTATGAGCAGGAAAGCAATAGATGTAGAAGGGGAAGGTGATTTGGTGGCTTCTGGAGATCTGTCAATGTTCTTACTATTTTTGCCACCCTCAGTGAAAACATCAGTCAGGCCCTTACAAAACACAGAAGGGAAATCTACTCTGAAAGATAATTTCCCTCTCTTCCATTTTATTACTGGTGATTATTAGAGTAAGGTAACTTCAACCATTTGATGTATAACACTAAACACAGCAAAATTTTAAAAAAAGTATACAAACACTTTGATTTGTGGCTTCAATGTCATACTTTAAATCTCAGACTTCTTTGTGACTTTCGGATCCATGGTAATCATATCAGCAGTCTGTGCATTTGTTTGTTCATCTTTGTTACGTGGATAAGATAAAAATAACTGCAAAAGAGTTTTTTTGGGAGATGTCATGAAACACGGTACAATTGTTAGAGCAGAATATGGGGTCAAATGCTTAGTGTAATTGAACAAATGAATCTAAAACTCCAGCCTAAAACAAATAGGAAAACATTAACTAACAGGCATGCATCATGTTACATAACATAACGAACAGAATTGGCTTATAAACTAGCCTATAACAGTGTTGGTAAAAGCAAACCTAGTCCAGCTTGGCTAGCCCAGACCAGTTATCACTCAAATAATGCCCAGGTCCTTGCTTATGTCTTCCACACAGTAAGCTCTTTAGCTACACAGGAAGAGGGGAAGACATGGAACAAGAAAGAAATAATGTGTCCAGAAAAATGCACACATGCAGGTTTCCCTGGAGGGGTGCCATCATGGCTAAAGATCATTTTGTAATGAACACATTGGTAAGAAAATCAGCTCTAAGTCAGATTGATTTATAAAGACAAAGCAAGTGTGTCTTTCCCAGAAAATGAAGAGAATGCATCTTAATACATTATTATGATAGATTTGCTCCCCTCCCAAATCATTTTTATTATAATATTACAATCTTCAGGGGATTTCAATATGAGGAGCATCGAGAAACCTCTTCCCAGTTAGATGTCTAATTTCTAGACGCGTACAGACAATAACAATAAAATGATTAGGTATATTTGTTCTCAATGTGAGAGCAAGTCACAGGGATCCCTATAACAAGAGAGAGGGAAAGGGAGAGACGATGAAAGCCAAATTAGTGTCATGGAAGCAATGACATCTCACTACACAATGGGAAGTCCTGAACCTGCTTATTAAAGTCTCGTTGCTCACAATAGAACACATGCTATAAAAAGGCCATGGGGAACCATTAATTAAATATTAAAAGATCAAATAGTTTTAGTCCCATTAGTTTGTATGTAATTTATATTCTCAAGTATAAATTTAGAGATAATTCCCTATCCTGAATTGCTTTCAACTTTCTGATAAGGTATCTGCAAATATAGAGTCCTACAGGGAGTTTAAAAATATCTTTCTCCATGTGGATTAAGTATTGTTCCTTTCATAAGAAGTTGCTTTTGAAGATCAGTCTCCACAACTAAGATGATTACCATAATATACCTCAAGTTATTAGCCTTGAGGGATACTTTTGTTCAGAGAAGGCACTAGGCCTTTTTATAGCTATATCTAAGCAGTAAGAGCAGATACATGAAACCAAAAGAAAAGGTTATCCAAGCATACTGATGGGAGTTGGTTTAAACTTCAATTTGTGTGTCTTCTAATTTATTTTCCAAGGTCAGAGATAGAATAGAGGTGAAAAGCGTCCGGAGTCCTGGCTTATCTTCCCAGGCTTATCTTCCGATTCTGGCACTGTCCTAAAGCCAATTGACCTTGTGTGTTTCAGTAACGAACAGAATATTCCTTAAGATCCTCTATCTCTGAGCAGAATTTGCCAAACTGATTTGGAGGAGCACAGTCATAGTTAATAAATAACAGGTTGGAAGATGGAAGAAGTAACCTCCCAGATTGACAAGAAAAGAGCACAAGTCTTGTCAGGGCCCAAACTAGCTTATGTTATGACCTAATAGTACCTGAGATTCTGATGCTAAAAATGCCTTTTTGTCAAAAATGAATTTGCATTTCCATATTGGTAACATGTTTGCAAATCCAGCTCAAAATACATATAATTGGTCTATTTTCTTATTATAACATTCTTAGCACCTGAGAAACTTGAGCGACATCCCACCACCGAAGACAAGGAAGAGCTTTCTTTCCAACTTTAAGTTATGCAAACAGGAAACCGTCTAAATATCTGAGTAAGGTTAAATAAACTGTAGCCTATCCCTCTAGTGGGATATTATGGAGTTGTTAAAATGGTGTTATTAAAGCATATTGTTGATATGGGTAAGAACAGTTTACACATTCCCCCTTGTACAACATGGGGATAGTCAAGGGGTTTTTATTAACTTTGAGCAATGAGATTATGGGATTATTTATTTTGCTTAATCACATTTTTCAATTTTACATCAATAAACCACTTCCTGCCTGATGATCTTAAAATCTTTTAGTGAAATGTTTGGCCAAGAAATTTTTTCACTCACTGTTTCTCAAATTGCAACCTGGATCCTTTACATGTTTAGTGTGGGGTACATTTTTTTCCTAACTATGGCACGAAATCTTGGAACTATGGATTGAGAGCTGGTGAACTTTTTAGTTCTAGTTCTAGGTTTGTCATTGACCGCATTCTTCAGTCAAAGCTCATTAATGTGATATTAAGCCCTTCTCCGAGCTCAAATCCCCTCTGTATATGTATAACATACTCTCTTTCCAAATACCACTACACCAACAGATCTGATTTCATAAAATTGGATCATTCCATTATTTATTTTAAAAAATATATATCATTGCAAATTCCAACTGCTGTATTTTATTAAAGTCGTATTTTCATTACTCTTCCATGTGTTAATGAGCATTCATTATACTCATATGCCAAAAAGAATTCTTCATATTATGTTTCTTGGTCTAGAGAGTTTTTAATAGGCCTATAAAAGAGGTTCTTCACATTGAGTAAAGCTATTTACTGATAATTCTCATAAAAGTCCATAAACTCTCATTTACATGCTAGCAAAAGCACTGGACTCACAGTCAGAAGTTTCCAGAATCTATATGAAGCTGATCTAGTAATAGAATGTGACCTGTAGAGCTGACTTTGCCTTTTTGAAACTTCAATATGTTCACTTTAAGACAAAGATGATACATTGTCCCCTGCCTACCTCACAGTAGTACATTAGAGGACCAAATAAAAAAGGGATGTGAGTTATATAAGCTACAGACCACAAAAATTTAAAGAAATACCATGTAAATATATATTAACATCTGTAGTGGCTCTGGAAAGTGTCAGTTCAGCTGTGTTAGAGCTACAGTTTCTAGAATTGTTTTTCCTGTATATTTGTAAGTTAGAGTTGTCCACAAGAGACATGTGTAAAAGATTCAAAAGGCAGAAGTGAAACACCAGTTCTTTTCCATGCTGAAAATCAATGCAGGCTATTATGCACTGTAGCAGCTCTTATTTGTGGCAGCTACAACCTGAGTTTACTTAATCGCAAGAGGCAGTACTTGAACCTGTGTCTTCTTTCATTAAAGTCTGAGTACACAATGTGCAAAGTATTTTCTAGAGTTTCGTTTTCTCTAATGTAGACACAATTCTGTTACCCCTGGACCAAGAGTAAAGGTACCACTTCTAAAACTGACTCATGTCAGTATTGGTAGAGTTGGTGGGAAATAGACATGGCCCCCAATTTCTCCTTAGGAATTACCCTTTTTCATGAAGAATTTCAATTTTGTCATGCAGGGTTTTTTCTTACTCACAATTCCCTATTCTCGCTACACAGCCTTTTAGGACCAACCTCTGGGTCATCACCACATGTAAGGACAGCAATTTCACAAGACTTTTTAGCCAGCTCTCATGACTTTACTTGCTCTCAAGGGTAAGTCCCTTATTCTCTATCACTGTATTATTCTTTCTCATCACATCCTGGCATCATCCATATCAAAGATAATAAAATTCTGCAGGATGCTTTGATTTCCTTTACACCTCTCTCATACAACTCAACTTTGCATACCCGATGAAGTTTATATAGTTTGGAATGCAAACCATAGCTTGACATATGCAAAAAACACTCATGCAAATACAGTTTTAGCACCTACCAAAGCACCTTGCAAATGGGAGGCTATGTAACACTTACACACACACACACACACACACACACACACACACACACACACACATATACACACACATACACATGCATGCATGTACACATAGAGTTGGTTTAGCTAAAACTTTATCTTAAATATGTTTTTAAGGCTACCAAATCAGGATTCATTGAAGTTGTAAATAGTCACAGATTCTTCACTCTCATTTATATATTTAGTTGATATAATTTTTAACAAAGATATGACCCAGGTACATATTAAAATTGGATGTCACTTGTCACAGCACACACTCCTCAAATTTGTCTCCTTGATTGCAATATTCTTGTTGACAAGAACATTGAATAATTGGGAAAGAAAACCATTAAGTTTGGCTGGGAAGGTGGCTCAGTGGTAGAACACTTGCCTTGCATGCATGAGGCCCTGGGTTCGATTCCTCAGCACCACATAAGCAAAAAGAAAAAAGCTGGAAGTGGCGCTGTGGTTCAAGTGGTAGAGTGCTAGCCTTGAGCTGAAGAGCTGAGGGACAGTGCTCAGGCCCAGAGTTCAAGCCCCATGACCAGAACCAAAAAAAAAAAAAAAAAAGAAAACCATTAAGTCGAAAGAAACTTCAACAGAGAAAGACATAAGAAACTTATGCAGCACTCTTTTTTCTTTTTTCTTTTTTTTTGTCGGTTGTGAGGCTTGAACACTGGGCCTGGGTGCTGTCCCTCAGCTCTTCAGCTCAAGGCTAGCACTCTACCTCTCTACCTCTTGAGTCACAGTGCCACTTCTGGTTTTCTGGTGGTTTATTGGAAATTTCTGGTGGTTCATTGGAGAGTCTCATGGAGTTTATTGGAGAGTCTCATGGACTGTCCTGCCTGGGCTGGCTTTGAACCTTTACCCTCAGATCTCAGCCTCCTGAGTAGCTAGGATTACAGGCGTGAGCCACCAGCACCCCACATGCAGCATTCTTTCATCAACTAAAATACTAGAAAGATATGATAGCATTTAGTTGTGTGTGTGTGTGTGTGTGTGTGTGTGTGTGTGCATGCACTCACACACACCAGTACTGAGGCATGAACTCAGGGCCTGGGTACTGTCTCTAAGTTTTTGTGTCAAGGTTAGCACTTTTCCACTTAAGCCACAACTCAGCTTTCAGCTTCTTGGTAAGTAATTGGGGATAAGAATCTCATGGACTTTTCTACCTTGGCTGGCTGAGAGCCGCAATCCTCAGATCTCAGCCTCCTGAGTAGCTAGGGTTACAAGTATGAGCCACTTGCATCTGGCTTTAAGATAGCATTTTTTACATATTCTGCACAGATGTGAACATTCAGCTACATACTGTAGCTACAGACTCAGCTCTTGAAGTGCATGTTCCCACACTGAAATACAGAATCCCAACATCAATCTTTAAATTCAGCCCATTCTTAGCAACCCTTTCCTACAGTTATTTTTCCAAATAACACTTTCACAGCTTTATATTCTAGCCGCTGCTATGTTACAGATTCTCTATCCATAAAGCAAAAAAAAAAAAAAAGTTATTTTCCAAAGTAAGTTCTCTTTGGGGCAATATGAGAGTTTGAATCTAGAGCCTTCTATTTGCTAGACAGTCTCTTCTTATCAAACCATGACCCTATCAAATGTTTTTATTTTCCAGATAAGAACTCATGCTTTTTATTAGGGGACAGCCTGGACCATGATCCTACTATTTGTGCCTTCTGTGTGGCTGGGATTAGAGTCAGACACCACCACTGATGGCTTAAAACATTTATTCTTTGAGGCTGCATTTAGCATCAACACAGAAAAGAGACCAAAATCCAGGGAGACTGGAATGACTATGTCTCTTATTACTGTCTGAGCCATCACAAGCAGAGTCTTTGCTTCTTCGAAGTTCAAGACGGCCATCAGTCCATTGCACATAAGAATACTTAGATCACAACTATTTTGTCTATTAAATGAAATTAGTAACAAGTCTAACAACTTGCCAAACATGTATTATATTAAAGGATAATAAGGTTTTTTTTTAAGTTTTACAAAGTATTTAGGAGCATCATCAATTTTACCCGTGTAACGAAGTACTTCCGTGAGAGATAGGGCTGGTGGTAAGGATTGGGGTAGAGTGTTGATTTAGTCACACTTGACTGCCTTGAGATCTGCTTGGGCCTGGGATCTTCCTTGCCCACATGCTTCTCCTTCACTGACAGGTGATCAACTTCAGAAGGTTGATCATCATCGTCTTGTTTCAGAGACACAGGCTGAAATCCCTCGAAATTCCCAATTGTTGACATTTTTCAGCCTATAGAAGGATAAGAAACAATCCTTTCATTAGAAAAGGAAAAACAAGGCATCTGTACCTTGGTTATGCCAAAATGGGATATGATGAACAAACCATATTTCCAAGCTGTCACACATTATCCAAAGAGAGTTACTGACACCGACGCCCACCTACTACCCATGACCATTTGCCAGATGAGAAGCAAAGACTCTGCAAACAGAGAAAATGAACCATTGTCTCATTGTTAATTCCTGGAGAACAGCAGAAGAATGAAGGGAAGAACAGCATGAAACAATTACCACGATTTCTCTTCTAGATTTGCTTAAAAACTTACAAGACTAGAAGCTTATAGCAATAATACCATACCTTCAGGTCTGTTTTGTGGGCAACTAAAGGACACAAGACCACTTATAACTCAGCACATTTGTGTGTGTGTGTGTGTGTGTGTGTGTGTGTGTGTGTGCGTGTGTACACACGTGTGTGCACACACACATACAGGATTTGAACTCAGAAATTCATGCTGTTTAGTTTTTCTACTCAATCCTGGCACTCTATCATTTGAACCATGCAATCACTTCTGGTTTTCTGCTGGTTAATTAGAGATGAGAATCTCTCAGACTTCCCTGCTCTCCTGAGAAGCTAGGATTATGGGTGTGAGCCACTAACACTCAAACCTGTTAATTTTTAGCTGTAAAATAAAGCAAAGCAAAAGAAAATGGAAGGCACTTGCCAGTCTTGAGGAAGGCATGTCTAAGCCAAGCCTGCACACTCAAACACATATAGGCCATTCCTACAGAAAATCTGCTCCCAATGCTAAATGGAAGGTTCTAGGCCCGGTGTTGACATGGCATGTGACATTAATTCCACCTGTTCTTAAACAAATAAAGGTGATTTTAATTCAACTTCCCAATTCTTGTGAAACACCAGAAGTGAAGAAAAAGTTTCTTTCTCAAACAAGTTTTCTCTCTTGAAATTGGGCTTGAAGATTCAAGAGGTAACAATAGCATACTCGTACAGTGCATTACGCACGCCTGAGTACTGACATAGAAAGGATGCAATCTGAAGTTATTCCAGGATGATGCCTGTACATAGAACTATCTTGGGCAAATGCAGACACAGGCATTATCACCTTGAAGGGGAGGAAGGTAGGAGAAAGCACAGTTTAGGGGAACTCAGATACAAGTAGAGTCTTGCATAGTAGACATTTTATTTTGTCAGATCTGGTCTTCTCAGCAACCCTGGACAGCTTGTTTATGTATCCCCATGTTTCTGAGAATAGAAATCAGAGGAGCCCCAACCAGGGCACACTAGGAGAGTTGTAGAAACACCTGGAATGTTGACTCTGCTCTAAGTCCAGCTTGGCCACCATAATGCCATACTGCCTCATAATAGGAAGTGCTTCCTTGAATCTGCAGGTAATTTTTACATAGTAGGTATACAAATGGCAGAGGTTGGCCTATAAAAATACAAAGAAAGGAGAAGCAGCAGAATAGTGTGTGTGTGAGACAGAGAGGGAGAGAGAGAAAAAAGGGAGGAGGAAGATAGGGAGGGAGGGAGAGAGAAGGAGAGAAAGAAGGAAAGAAAAGAAAGAAAGAAAGAGGAAGACAGAGAACAGAGAGAGACAACAGGAAGAGAGAGACAGGAGGAAAGGCAGAGTAGAGAGGGAGATCAGAGATAGAAATCAGAGAGAGAAAGGGAGAGAGAGAAAAAAGAAAGAAAGAAAGAAAGAAAGAAAGAAAGAAAGAAAGAAAGAAAGAAAGAAAGAAAGAAAGAAAGAAAGAAAGAAAGAAGAAAGAAATGAGGGAAAGAAAGGGAAAAGAAAGAAAGAAAGAAAGAGAAAGAAAGGAAAGAAAGAAAAAGAAAGGAATGAAAGAAAAGGAAAAGAAAGAAAGAAAGAAAAAGCAAGCAAGCAGGAAAGAAAGAAGGAAAGAAGGAAAGAAAGGAGGAAGACAGAGATCAGAGAGAGGGAGAGAGATCAGAGAGAGATTGGTGAGGCACGTTGGCCTTGCTGGCAGCTTCATGCTTTATTTATACAGCCTTGCCACCCTTTTAACAGCACACTGTAAGGAATCACATTTCTGAAGTTTTCTCTAACCCATGAAGGAAGGTTTGTGTCACTGGGAAGGAAAGCCTGCTTCTGTATTTGCGCACTCAGTGAACACACGCCTAACAACAGACATCTGCGAAAGGCTCCTGTGCCTGGAAAACAGAGGGAGGATTTAATTAGCACCACTTCCTCTCCCTCAGGCTGTCTTCTCTGGAAACACTTGGGGAAGATCTGCACTCTGAGATCAAGCTGTTTGAGATCCAGGAAAGAAGGAAACTCTCAGTTCCATTTACATTTTGACAGCCATAAATAGTGGGAAAGTGGAGCCCAGCCACCCCATGCAGGATGATTCTAGCTCTGTAATTTTCATGGGGACAGACATCTTGGAAGTATGAGGACTACAACTTCAAGGACTTTCCTGATAGGAGAGGAGGCCTGAGCAGCAGAACATCCCTAACCTTCCACTGTCCTTTGCCCCAACAATTGGTTTATTCCTAATCCAATGAAAAATATCCTCTCCCTATGTAATACACACTGAAATACTAAGAGCACATTAACTCCAGTAAAAAATTCAAACTAAGCCAAAGATGCCATCATTTTGAGATGGCTTATTTGTGCCTTGAAGGAGATCCAGAGGGCCACTTAGAATTGGAAAAGACCAATGGTCTACAAGACTTTAGTAAATTTGTCTTAAAATTTACCATACAAGATAGTAAAGTCAAAAGTTTCATAGCAAAGTAAAGAGTCAGGCTTAGAAAAACAAATGATAGCTGGGGGCCGGTGGCTCACACCTATAATTCTAGCTACTCAGAGGCTGAGATCTGAGGATCATGGTTCAAAGCCAGCCTGGGCACGAAAGTCTGTGAGACTCTTATCTCCAATAAACCACTAGAAAACCGGAAGTGGCACTGTGGCTCAAGCAGTAGAGTGGTCGCCTTGAGCTGAAGAGTGCAGAGACAGTGCCCAAACCCAGAGTTCAAGCCCCACCACTGACCAAAAAAAAAAAAAAAACAAACAAAAACAAAAAAAACAAATGATGTTTATACTGTTAGCCCAATCTCATGCCTAGAAACTCATTTACTGAAAAGTATTCTAAAAAGGAAAAAGACTAAAATACTGATTGTTTATTTTTCATGATGAGGGGGAAAAAGGGGGGAACCATTAAACACCTAGCCATAGCAAAAGTAGAAATTGATACTGATCTTTCTGAGTTAAAACAAACAAACAAAAAAAACAGAAAAAACCCACAAAGACAGTGTGAACAAAGCACAAGGAAATATTTAGCTTTATTGCAGCTGTAGGATGGCAAGTGAATTTTTTTCTTTTATATAAATAATGAACTCACATTAACACTACTTTTATAATAAAAATATACATTGTATGAATATAAGCCAAATAGATTCCAAAAGAAGTTTTATCTTTCTTTTAGTCAGAAACTAAGAATGCTGTATTTCTCAGTTGCCAGAAAATTACAGAGCTAAGTTTAATATAGTATAGCTGTAAATAACTTATTTCTAGATCTTGATCTTAGTATAACTCTGTCTTTTCAAATAAGACCTCAATCGTCTCTGTGGCTTTTTTTCCTAATTTTCTTTTTTTGGGGGGTCCAGTCTTGGGGCCTGAACTCTGGACCTGGGCGCTGTCCCTCAGCTCTTCAGCTCAAGGCTAGTGCTCTACCACTTGAGCCACAGCGCCACTTCCAGCTTTTTTCTTTTTGCTTATGTGGTGCTAAGGAATCATACCCAGGGCTTCATGCATGCAAGGCAAGCGCTCTACCACTGAGCCACCTTCCCAGCCCTTTTTCTAATATTTTAACAGCATGCTGGGTACAAATTATAGCTATAAGTCTCTTGTCTGGCCCAACTTCTTTAAAAAGGATCCTTTGAAACAAAGGACTTGCTTTGGGTCACACAAAAGTACACAGAATAAATGAAATCACATTACTATTAGTAGTCACAACTCTACTTCACTGTTCTTTCTTCGTGTTCAAGAACAAAAAAGATTCAATTTTCTGTTCAACAAAAAGGAAAAGCAAAAGAGAGGAAGAGAGGGACAGATAGAGGAGGGGGAAGGAGAAAGGAGGTTAAAGAGGGGAAAGAAAGAAAGAAAAAAAGAAAGAAAGAAAGATAGAAAGAAAGAAAGAAAGGAAGGAAGGAAGGAAGGAAGGAAGGAAGGGAGAGAGAAAGGAAGAAAGGAAGAAAGAGAGAAAGGAAGAAAGGAAGAGAGAAAGAAAGAAAGAAAGAAAGAAAGAAAGAAAGAAAGAAAGAAAGAAGAAAGAAAGAGAACGAAAGAGGGAGAGAGGGGGAGGGAAGGGGAGGGAGGGAATGGAGGGAGAGAGGGCGGGAAGGAGGGAGGGAAAGAAAACAAAGGTAGAAAGGAATGGAAAGGAAAGGAAGGGAAGGGAAAAGATAGAGAAGAACAAAAGTAGGCTTTTATTTTGCAAACTGGGGGCACTTTAATAGCAAGTCTGGGCCAATCAGTTCTGGAATCACAGAGACAGCACCCATAAAGCTTCTCCCATAGCACCACCTACCCACCCCAGTCAACACTGCAGGTGAAGTCCTCCTCCCTGTCTAGAATCAGACTTTCTAGTACAGTGCCTGGAGACCACAAGGCTTTAGGAGTCTGTACAATACTTTATGGTTTTTAAATTACAAGATAAAGGAAAGAAAATGCCCCCCCACATGTCAATTAACACCTATTACATTTTGCTAAAAAAGAGGAAAAGATGCAAACTCTTGAACAATTTAAAAGTCATATCTCCATAATTTTTAAATTGTTATTACTGCACAAAAGGGAAGCTGTGGCATCTACATGTACGATGATGGTGTGGACCTGCCTCTTATCACATTTCATTTCTCTCATTTGGGTTTTCCCATCCCAGAACATCTGAACTAGATTCACCCCCAGTCCAGGAGCAGTCCATATGTGAGCCCTGATGGCGCTTCCTGTCCCCACAACACCTTGGGCTCCATCTTAAATGCTTCATCTTCCCATAGTGCCCTGGGTGCCTGATCATCAATTAAAAAAGAAATTAAAAAGCCAGGGCAACTCATGCACAAGCCACCAAGCCATCAGTGTAGACCCCAGAAGAAGAAATACAGCAGGAGCCCCATACTAAAACAACCACCCTCCTAGGACTCTGTCCGACTCTTCTTCAGGGTTCCTCTCCAGATGGAGAGTCTCACTACTTTCCTTTCACAGCTTTGCTTTTCACTTTCAAAGAAAATTACTCTGTTTACTTTTAAAAAGAAAAAAGCCAGAGACAGCATTGTTGGGCCCCTGTAAATATCTGTTTCTCAAGAAAGTAGCTGAAATAACTACTCTGGAAATTTCTCAGTGAGTAGCCTAGTGAGCTTGAGTCAGAGGCAAAGACTGAGGAGCTAGGGAATCTTGTTATCTCAGGAGAGTTCAATAAAGAAATAGTTCTACCCAAGGAAACAAGACTGCCATTAAACAGAGATGTAAGTGAAACTTGGGGCTATGTCATAGACAATCTCTTCTCAAGGCCCAAGCCATCATTGATCTGTGCTACCATTCCTCTTTTCTCATCTTCTCAGGAAGTCTCCCCGGCCTCCCTCTTCTCTACCTCTGTATGGAGCCAGAATGTACAATTGCTTCCTTGCTTTCTGCATAACTATTGTCAATATCTTGATATCTCAAAAGGTCATGTAAGAATCTTGAAACCATAATGCAGGTATCTATGATATTCACAAATCTCTGCAATATTAGATCAGAAATGATTCTCTTTACTACCTCTCTAGATCCTTGGGAAGACAAGCTGCCTAGTCAGCAAGCACTTATTTATTCGTACTGCCACCATGTTGGTCTATTCAGGTGGCTGTAACAAAGCACGTTACACTGAGTAATTTATGGACAACAGAATTTATTCTCACAATCTGAGAGAATGGGAAGTTCAACATAAAATCATGATGGTTGTCTCCTATAGAGAAGACAAACACTGTCTTAACAGAGCAGAAGGGATGGAAAGCATAAAACAGGCCTAGATAGTTCTCTCTACTTCTTTTATAAGGCAACAATAACATCTATGAGGGCCCCACCTCTTAATACCGGTGCATAGAGGATTTAAGTTTCAACATGAATGCTGGAAGGGATATAAACATGGAAACCAGAGAATCCTACTTTTACTAACATGGAAAATGAAATCCAGAAGGCTATGTGTCTCCCCTGAGCAAACTATTAATTAATTAAAAAGAAGTTAAACAAGAACAGCAAAATGGAAATTATGGGCTGCACAGGACTAAGTATCCAGAGAAATATTTGTGGCTAGACCAGGAACTTAGAAAAAGTCCATGGCAATAGAATTGAAAACCCAGAAATGAACCTACAGACCTATAGCCATCTAATCTTCGATAAGGGAGCTAAAACAATAGAATGGAAGAAAGACAGCCTCTTCAGTAAATGGTGCTGGCAAAATTGGTTAACTACATGTAGAAAACCAAAGCTAGATCCTTATATATCACCCTGCACCAGAATCAACTCCAAATGGATCAAAGACCTTGAACTCAAAGCAGACACTCTGAAAACATTACAGGACGGAATAGGAGAAACCCTAGGTCTCCTTGGCTCAGGCCGAAATTTTCTGAATAGAGACCCGGAAACACAACAAATCAAAGAAAGGTTGGACAAATGGGATTGCATAAAGTTGCAGAGCTTCTGCAGGGCAAATGACATAGCTAGCAAGATCAATAGAAAGCCCACGGATTGCGAGAAGATCTTTACTAGCCATACAACAGACAAGGGTCTCATATCTAAAATATACTTGGAACTCAAAAAATTAAACCCCCCAACAACAAATCCTCAAAGAAACAACTGCCCAATAAATAAGTGGGCGAAAGACTTAAAGAGAAACTTCTCTGAAGAAGAAAGAAGGATGGCCAATAGACACATGAAGAAATGCTCAACCTCCCTAGCCATAAAAGAAATGCAAATCAAAACAACATTGAGATATCACCTCACTCCAGTTAGAACGGCAAAGATCAAGAACTCGAACAACAACAGATGCTGGAGGGGATGTGGACAGAAAGGAACTTTACTTCATTGTTGGTGGGAATGTAAACTTGTTCAACCACTTTGGAAAGCAGTATGGAGGTTCCTCAAAAGACTTCACATAGAACTCCCCTATGACCCAGCAATCCCACTTTTGGGCATTTACCCAAATGTTTACAAACAAGACCACACTAAAGCTACTAGCACAACTGTTTATTGCAGCATTATTTACCATGGATAGCTAAGATATGGAACCAACCCAGATGCCCCTCAGTAGATGAATGGATCAAGAAAATGTGGTATATATACACAATGGAATTCTATGCCTCCATCAGAAAGAATGACATTGCCCCATTTGTGAGGAAATGGAAAAACTTGGAAAAAATTATATTAAGTGAAGTAAGCCAGGCCCAAAGAAACATAGGTCCCATGGTTTCCCTTATTTGTAATATCTAGTATATGTATGAGTCAAGCGGAAAAGGTCAGATAATGTGATGTCAGGAAAATGAACCCTTAGATGTGTATTTTAAGGTTTTTTTCTTTCATGCATGGGTTTCTAAAGCATTTATAAGATTATCTCTTTGTTGCTTTGTATGTCCCTCCCCCACAGTATAACCCCTGCTTTCACTATATTTGACGTCAGTATAACTTGTGGAGGAGATGGGGAAAAAACAGTTGTTTAAGGATACAGGTGGACCTGTTGCAACAATGAGAAGTACAAGTTGTCATGTCCAAAACGAGCTTTACAACGTCGGTGCAGGGGGGGGAGGAAGGGGGGGAAGGGGGGGAAGGAGAAGGATTGGGATTGGGGGGGAGGGGGGAGGCTGGGAAGGGATGTGAAGGGTAAACACAGGAGGAGGCTGCAATGCTTGGTAAGAAATGTACGCATTATCCTGCCCATGTAATTGTAACTCCTCTGTACAGTATGTTCACAAATAAAATAAAATTAAATTAAAAAAAAAAGAAAAAGTCCATGGCTTATTAATAAAGACAATTCTTTTTCTTCTTCTTCTTCTTCTTCTTCTTCTTCTTCTTCTTCTTCTTCTTCTTCTTCTTCTTCTTCTTCTTCTTCTTCTTCTTCTCCTCTTTTCGTGTTCTTTTTATAAGGATGGAGATAAGGAAGAAGCATGAGAGTTACTTTGGGTTAATATTTTCAAGACATATTCCCCAGAATTAAAAAAATCTACTTTTAATTTTGACATTTTGTAAAGGTAATTTATGTGAATTTATGTGTGTAGCCTTTCCTGTGTCTCTGTGAGAACGCCAAGGGATGTGCAGTGGATAAACAACAATACTCTAACACCTTGCAGCTCTCCAACAAACCTGTTTTGGTGCCAGTTGAGATAAGAAAATTGGCAAGCTGTTTTCCACAATTTTGCATTTTGTGATAGCATGCCAACAAGGATGCTTTATGTGCTGAGGGAAAGGGTGAAACTCACTTGGGAGAAGGTCTTTTCTCTCCTTGCTCCGCCTGGGCCAGGCAGGGCTTTCTACCATGCCAACCAGTGCTTTGACTTAGAAACAGCTGCAGAGAGAAGGAAATACAGGGCCAGGCAAGAGAAACATAAGTTCCCATGCCTTCTTCACTCAGGTTGACCCCTAGACAAGTTGCTTTCTCACTTCATCTTCAAAATGAGGGTCTAAACCTGACAGGGTGTAAATTGTGCTTCTGGAAACTACTCCTGAGGACACTTGAAGTATGAGTGAGTGGGGCTTCTGGTCACCCAGTCCATTTCAGTTAAAGCAGATCCATTTATTTATTACTGAACTTCTGATGCCTTCATATGTGGAGGTGGACATAGGACAGCAGTGACCAAAAGAATTCAAGTTTAGAAGTTGTTGGGCTAAACAGACCCTACATTTCCTTGTAGCTGAATGACTCTGCAAGATTTTCCTGGAATATGATAGATCCACGACTTTAGAGATTGCTCGCTGGCGGTCTTCTCCCAAATCATCTTCATCAGTTGACTCTCACAGAGCAAATGAATTCCATTGACACCAAAATGCCATGGGGTCAGAAGAAGAGGATTGTGGTGACAGGCATAAATTGAATGCGCATCATAGAGATTCTGGTTATTTTCCTTAGACTTCCCTCTAACTCAGTTGGAAATCCACATGAACTAGTAACATACTCTACCAGAGTAGAGTAAAAGATAGAACAGAACAATTTTATAGGTCTGCTGAGCAATTCATGCAAGATGTTAATTTTCAGATAGATTCCTCCAAAAATTCTACAGGGAAATAAACTGATTTAGACCAGGATATTGATCCTCAGGACTAATTATCTTACACATATCCATAAATATTTCCATCTCTCACCCAATCCAGGTTATGATAGTGAAGGACTAAGCTAACTCCATTCTAAAAGCAAGCCATCATCTCCTGTAAAACTGACCTCAGGTTAAACTTAAGGGACAAAACAGTTATAGGAAAAACCAGTTTTTGGAAAAGTTCTCGGAAAACCCACAATCGAAACTGCAATTATACCCGTAGCAACCCCAGTTAGATAAGGGTTGAGAAACACGACCCCAGTTACTGGAAAATGGACAGGTTGGTCAAGTTCCTGGAAAAAGCAGCTGTAGGGTCATAAACAGTTAAAAAATATATTGTTGCCCACATTCCTATGGTTAGTCTTATGTATCCCAACCAATGATCTGCTTGCTATGTAGGATTTAACCAATCCTGTAACTACTAAGTTGGAAAGCCCCTACCCGTACTGGAAATGATTATGCCCCTAACCCCAAAATTTGCCCATGAAATGCTGACCAATTGTTGACCAATTATGTAGAAGCCCACAAACCTTAAACCCCCTCCTATTTGCTGAAAACCCTATAAGAACCCTACTGAACATGTGATAGGGGCTCACAACTCTGACCTGCTGTGTCGGTGATGATTGTGAGTCCAGGCTCGAGCTTGCAAATAAATGACTCTTTTGCTGTTTGCATTGGTCGTGGTCTCTGGGGGTCGGTGGGGGTCTCCAGTTCGAGTCTAACTATAGCACTTGTATTCCTTTTTCCCATGACATTAGATTCTGTAATCAGTGTTTTCTTTCACTCATGAAGACAGAAACAACTTGAGCAACTTCAGAACAGGAACTTCATGGTCAGGCACTTAGGGTGTGAAAATACACCTGAGACACTACATCTAAATTTCCTGAATAAACTGAGGTAAGGAGGCCAGGTCTGGCTGGCAGTATATTGGCCATATGGTGGATGGTAGGGTCTTGTCTTCATGCTGGGGAAAAGACTCCTCCCAACACCTGCTTCCCAAGTAATGGGTGTGCCCAGACCCTTGGAGGCAGGGAAGGCACTTGGCTGATAGGTTACTGAATCTGTCAGTCTAGTGCCTGGGACTGGGAATTTCTTGAGTATCTGCTCCCTGCATGTACCTATTTAGGTCCGGGCCAGCCTAGCCCCAGGACTCCATGCCATGTGTGTCTCCGTGATGGTGTCCTGTGTCCTGTCTCCTGGTTCATCTCCAGTCATCATGCCTTCCCAGTTCAGCTCTCCTTTGGAGCTGAATTGGCTTGTTGGTATTGTTTTTGTTATTTCTTTCCTCTTTAGTATGTTTCCTGGCTGTGTTATGTGTATTTGCATGCTGTAGGCCTTTGTAACAACTGGCGGCCTGCAGCCTGTTAACTGTATAATAAAAGGCTCCAATATTCTATATTTTAAAATGTGGCTTCTGGGATGATTTACCTTACAACAGAACCAGTGGCTGTTGTGCGTGTATCTCTGCAGTGTTTGAAATCTGAAGGGCATAGTGAATGGTCAATAAATGTTTGCAGAGTATGTAATGAAGTTCTATGTGAAGGTAGGCACAGATATATTCTTCACATATGTACCATTGTACAGACACACAAAGGACCCATGCCATAGTGACTAATCTATAGACACAGTCTAGTCAATGTCACAAAACATAGCAGATAATTAAGGCCTTTCTAGACATTACATTATGAGGCATATGTGCAAAAAGAAAAATAAGATGAGAGTGAGGAGGGTGGAGGCAATTGAGAGACATGGAGAAAGGCTATTCCATGCAAATTAGAAGATGGATGGAGAACATTCCAAGTAAGGTATAATATATGAGAAGGTGTGACCCAAGAATGACAGCTAGTATGATATGTGCAACCAAAATGATAGCTGTCCACCTCTGGATAGCTAACCCTTTCAGAATTGGTTACACTTGGTAAAACACTGTCTGGTGCTGGGGAGGGGTGAAATCTCTTCATACTTTTTCTCAATTCCTTTTTTGCCATCACTCTCCATGGTAGCTGAAATGGAACACAGATTCACTTGCCTCAAGAATATCTTGGGGTTAACCAGGTCATTAACTATATAGAGAGGTCATAGGTGAGTACATTTGTGCAAAGTACAATATTAATCCATTTCTCGTTTCTTCCTTTCTAGAATAATAACCTCTTACCTGTTTGTGTGTGTCTATTTAACTAGGTCAAATATATATTTTGCTTCCATATTTAGATACCTCAGTTTCTTCCCTTCCCATCACTACAAAAATAAATTCTACTGGTAGCTTTGAACATAAACCTATACAAGTATTTTTTTTAGTTCAGAGATGTGTCAGAAGATATGTCTGATAAAGCAGAAAGCAGATAAGCCAAGTTTAGAGTTGAGTGACTTAATCTCAGGCAGGAGATAAAGGGTTCTACTTTGCAAAGGATCTGATCATTTGCAAAGCAAATTAGGCATTAGGGAAAAGAGTGTCATCAAAGCTATATAACTAGGATCCTTCTCCCATCTACTTAAAAAGAAGTATGTGGATTAGTGATGACCAAAGGTTATGACCTTCTTGGCACTAATCCTGGGGCCAGTCAACACACATTCCACAGCCAGATGTTTCTGGATAGGAATTTCTTTTAAGGAATTTGCCCTAGAATCTGGGCTTCCTGTGAAGCCAGTTCTGACTTCTCATATGCAGATTAACAGAATTTCAGGATAAGCATTTATCCAAATGTTGACTATCAATGCAGCATTCCTCTCCCCATAAAAAAGGGGAATAGTTGTGGAGGTGAGTAAGATCAAAGTACCGTACCTTATACGCATGTATAGAAATGTATTAATGAAATATATCATTTTATAAATTTAAGGTCTTAAAATACAGTCTTCAATATTTTCATGAATGTTTATTAACAAACATTTTTACTGCAGTGTGACAAACTCTCATATAATCACCAGTGTGTGGCTTAGTGACTTTACAAAATAAAGTAACAAGTCAAGAAATACTGAAATAAGGAGGTCAGATCTGGCCAGCGTCATATTGGCCACATGGTGGATTGTAGGGTCTGGCATCTTGTCTTCATGCTGGGAGAAGGAAACACCCCTTACCCATCACCTGCCTCTCAGGTGATGGGTGTACCGGATCCTGGAGACAGTGGCGGGCACTTGGCTTACAGGTTTCTGAATCTGTCAGTTCAGTCCTAGGGACTGGGAATTTCCTGTGGACCTGACCCCTGCTCAGACTCTATTTAGGTCCGGACCAGACCAGCCACCATTAGGCCATGCCACATGAGTCGCCATGATCATGACCTGTGTCCTGGAGTCTCCCATCATCATGGCATCTCAATTCAGCTTTCCATAGGAACTGAATTCGTTTGTTAGTATGGTTTTTGTTCTTTCTCTCTAGCCTGTTTCCTAACCATGTTAAGTGTATTTGGGGGTTGCAGGCCTTTGTCACAACTGGCTGCCTGCAGCCTGCTAACTGTATAGTACAGACTCCAGTATTCCAAATGTGGCTTCTGGGATGATTCACCTTAAAACAATATCATGCAAATAACATGTTAACAGGATTATTATTTAAGCCAATATCTATTTGATTCCACATGACAACTCAAGGATCTTGCCAGATATTTAGGTATCATCAAATCCAAAGCATTCCTTTTACAAATAAGAAACCAGATCCTCAGATGAGAGCAGGGAAATAACTTATATGAGGTCACAAAGCAAATTGAAGGGAGTGACAAGGCTTCTCTTTCATATTCTGACTGCCTCAAGTTCCCAGGAAGTCTTAGTTGAAGAGCAAGGGAAACCTGTTCTCTATGGTGAATCCTGGCTCTAGAGGCCAAAGGTTTGCTCCGTCCTGCCCCAAAGAACCAAGCTCACAGGTATCATCTCAAAGGCTACTCTCCAATGCCCACTCAAGCCATCATGTACTCTGCTAGGAGCACCCACCATGTGACAGACACATGGGTAAATACATAAACGAATGAACACATCTCTCCCAGGCCTCTGGCCTGCCTCTTTTTGAATGAATATTTCATATAGAGAGTGAAATACCACGGACATTTTCACATGAGGGACAAGTACAGGATAGCAGAGAAATTTGAATGAGAAGAGAAAAAAATATATTCAGGACACTGATGACTCTTTCAGTGTCCAAAGGCTTGTTAGGCTGGAAGAGCATATTTATGCCATTTCATCTTTAAAATGTCTAAGAAGCTGGGGCACTGGTGGCTCACTCCTATAATCCTGGCTACTCAGAAGGCTGAAATCTGCAGAACCTGAAATTACCCACCAAAAAAAACCACAAGTGGTTCTGTGGCTCAGGTGGAAGGTAAAGTGTCAGCCTTGAGCGAAAATGGTAAGGTAGAGTGCTTAGGCTCCAACTTGAAGCTCCAATATTGACACCAGAAATAAATAAATAAATAAATATAAGGTTTAATTTGATTCTAGTGGCCAAGCTTCTAAATGTGAATTCACTCTTCCTGTTTCTGTATTGTGTTTCATTCACGTTGAAGTAAGGAGGTCAGGTCTGGCCTGCACCATATTGGCCACATGGTGGATGGTAGGGTCTTGTATTGTATCTTCATGCTGGGGGAAGGAGATGCCCCTGCCCATCACCTGCCTCCCAGTGATGGGTGTGTCCCGATCCCAGGAGATAGGGGTGGGCACTTGGCTGATAGGTTACTGAATCTGTCAGTCCAGTGCCTAGGACTGGAAATTTACTGTGGACCTGCCCCTTGTGCCGACCTTATTTAGGCCTGGATCAGCCTAGCCACCAGGACACATGCCAGGTGTGTCTCTGTGATCATGTCCTGTCTCCTGTCTCCTGGCTCCTGGCTTGTCTCCAGTCATTATGGCATCCCAATTCAGCTCTCCATTGGCGATGAATTGGCTTGTTGGTATTGTTTTTGTTACTTCTTTCCTCTTTCTTTTTTTTTTTCTTCTTTCCTGGAATTCTCCCCCTGCCCTCCCACTGCCAAAGTTGTAAAGTTCATTTGTACATCTCATTGTTTTGTACATCTCATTGTTACAATGGGTCAACCTGTATCCTTATTTTAAGCATTTTTGTTTTTTCCCTTCCCCGCCCCGAATTAGTAAAGATGCAGGGTGAAGAAATGCTCATCCTCTCTAGCCATAAAAGAAAGGCAAATCAAAACAACATTGAGATTCCACCTCACCTCAGTTAGAATGGCTAGAATCAACAATTCTAATAACAACAGATGCTGGAGGGGATGTGGCCATAAGGGAACCCTACTACATTGTTGGTGGGAGTGTAAACTTGTTCAACCACTTTGAACAGCAGTATGGAGGTTCCTCAAAAGACTCCACATAGAACTCCCCTATGGCCCAGCAATCTCACTTTTGAGCATTTACCCAAAAGATCACAAACAAAGCCGTACTAAAGCTACTAGCACAACTATGTTTATCGCAGCATTATATGCAAAGATATGGAACCAAACCAGATGCCCCTCATTAGATGAATGGATCAAGAAAATATGACACACACACACACACACACACACACACACACACACACACACACACACACACAATGGAATTCTATGCCTCCATCAGAAAGAATGATATTGCCCCATTTGTTAGAAAATGGAAGACGGAAAAAATTATATTAAACGAAGTAAGCCAGGCCCAAAGAAACATAGGTCCTATGGCTTCCCTTAGTTGCAATAACTAGTATATGTGTAGGACAAGCAGAAAAGGCCAAAAGATATAAGACCATATAAGATGATGTTAAGTGAAATGAACGCCAAGATAGGAACACACATCTTTTTTCTTGCTTGCTATTGTTTCTAACATATTTATAATGTACCATGTGATTTTTTGTTGCTTTGTATGTTCCTCCTCCATGGTATAACCCTATTTTCACTTCTTTCCTCTTTAGCATGTTTCCTAGCTGTGTTATGTGCATTTGTATGCTGCAGGCCTTTGTAAGAACTGGCTACCTGCAACCTGCTAACTGTATACTCAAGACTCCAATATTCTATATTTTAAAATTTGGATTCTGGGATGATTCACCTTACAACTGTAAGCATTATGCCCACCTTTGGTCCTCGGCTCCAGATCCTAAAATCCCCAGCTCCAGGGATTCCTTGAAGCTCCCAGGCCGGCAGAAAGAAGCCAAAAGAACCCACCCTTCCATGGCGTATTCCTTTCTTGGGTTTCTAACAACAATCTTGCCTTTTATTAATTGTGTCTTGCATTTTAGATAACTAGTGCTGTGGAAAAAGGAGGACCTTTACCAACCACTATCAAGCAGATGCTTCTTGGACGGTACCCGGCCAAACAATGAAACAGGGACCCCTGACTACTTCACCCCTTTACAGCAGAAAGTAGCTCCAGAAGAAATAACCCCTGGCCTGGTACCCCCTAGTTTTATTGAACAGCAGTGCTGGGAATGTAAGCATTATGCTCACCTTTGGTCCTCAGCTCCACCCAGACCTGCTGGTCCCTCTCTCTCTCTCTGCCCAGACCCACCTGAACCCCCATCTACCTCACTTCCCATTCCCCAGACCCTGCTGCTACCTATAGCAGAGGCTGCCATGTGCTCTCTCTCTGGGGAAAACATGGCTCCTCTAATAAACCTTGTAATCATCTTTCTCCTGTGCCTGCCTGCCTCCGCGTGGTCCCCTGGCATGGATGTGATGGATCCTTTCATTGATCCTTTCAATAACAAGGTAACACTCAGCAAGCTGTTTCTTGGTACACGTGTATCTTTCTCAATCAAGTTCTTGTGACTGGAAGCAGTTCATATGTTCCACTGTTTTTCTTCTTTGATCTCTTTGACACTGTTTGATGCATCAATCTTCCAGAAATTTTCCTTTCCTTCTGGTTCTTAGAACTACAGATCCCTAGTTGTTGCTCTTCTGATTTTTTTTCCTTCTCTCTTGCTCATAGCTTAGAGTTCCTTTTCTGAAGAATGGGTTTTCACATGCTTCTATGTATCAGAACATACTGTAGGTGTTTCCAATAAGTTAATCTTCATTTTCATTGTTTCACTATAGTTTTTGCTTACGTGCCTCCTACACCTGCATCTCCAGCCAAGTCTCCTTTCTTTCTATCTTTCAAGCTACAAACCATCTATACATCTGTCAATTAATTATTGCATTTTACTTGAGTTACAGGAACTTCTGACTCAGATCATTTTCTCACGTCCCTCATAAACTTAACTCTTCTGTTGTTTCTGTTTCAGTGAAATAAACCCCCAAAATTTCCCAAGCCAGAAAACTTCCTGATAATCTCTTCTTGCCCAATCCTTACCTATTGTTTATTATATAATCCTGTTACATTTCAGTTACTTAATATCTACTGAACTCTCTGTTCTGCTTCATTTCTATTGTCATAATTTTAGTCATCTCTTCTGTATCACTATAAATGCTTTCTAACTGGTGTCCCTCTTGTTTACTTTCCAATGTGTTTAGTACACAGGAGGAATACAAATCTTCCAAAAATACAAATCAGATTCTGCTATTGCTTTCTTGACTTCCAATGGTCTCTCCAGTGCATTTTAAATAAAATCTGAACTACAAGGCATGCTCAGTTCATGATCTGAACATGTACTTTCCTATAGAAGATTCCCCTGCCCATTTCTGCATTTTAGCTATACCACTCTCTTTCACTCCCACAAATTTACAAAGCTCTTTCTCATTTCCCCAACACTCCCTCTTGTTAGGTCAAGGCCAGCTAGGGGCTTCCTCAGATAATCTTATCCCCTGAGTTAGTTACCATTCCATTGTATCTTCTTTTAATATATGCTGATCTTTATTGAATTCTATTCTGAGTTCTCATCATCCTGCATGGCAGCTGAAAGTTAGCTTTCCTTAATGTTTCTCTTTCCCTCCCTAGTAAATGAGATCCCTGATGATAGGTTCAAGGTTTTGTTTACTATGAATAGCTTTAGCACCATGGAGAGCACATAAGGTACATTTTATTATGCATCAGATAAACAAACAAAACATAACAAATACATTTACTCCATAAAGCACCTATGGCAGAAGATACAAAGGAATGGCTAAGCATAGTGGTTGTGTGCCTGTAGTCACAGAACTTGGGAGGCTGAGTAAGGAAGACCATTTGAGTCCAATGGTTGAAGGCCAATCTAAGCAACAAAGAAATGCCATGATTCAAACAAACAAACAAATCAACATCAACAAAAAAAGAAAATGAAAATGGGATTTGAGTATAGTTCTTTTCCAGGTCCAACAAGAGAAGATTTTAAAGTCCTTTCTTGTAGATCCAACTCCAAAACAGTTTCTAGAAGCTTCGCATGAGTGACAACATAGAAATGTAATTCCCAATGCTCATCAAGTAGCATGATCACGCAGCATGATTAACCAGTTCTTTAGCCATTGCCTGAGATTGGGTTTAAGGGGAAGGAAGAGTCCAGCTTGGTGAGAGAAGTAACCATACACTCTTAGGCCATCTTGACTGCCCGCAGGATGCAAAAACTCTTCGTGTAATTAGTGTACTAGCGGATATCCCAGAAGGCATTTTCAATATTAGAGAGAGAAATTTTTAAGAAATAAGACTATTACTGTGATGCATAATGAAAATATCAGGCTTTCTTAAGAGTAGGTCTAGGAATAGAAGAAGTAGAGGGGAAATTTTCCTGAAACAATGGACAATATTTAGGAGCAGATACTGGAAAGAAGTAGAATAATGCTAGAAAGATGACACCAGGATCTTAAAAATAGACATTGCTAACTTCTTATCTTGTTGGGCACCATCACTGAAGAACAATTAGTGAAATAATGAGATACACATTAAATTTCTACAATCCTAAGTGCTAAATAAAACTGCAGATTAGATGAAATAATCAGCTATGAAAAAAGTGTTTGGATATCAGTCTAAGACTACTGTGACCTACTTCCATTCCACCAAGGGAGAGAAGGTTTAACACCTGGAAATCAGCCTGCTCAACAAGATACCAGAAGATTTAAATGGATCGGAAGAGCTCCACCCAGAGAGGAAAAGAAAGAGATACTTAAAAGATATCTAGGGCAATAGAAAGAGCTCTCATTAGAATAATGAAGTAGAGAATACAATTGCAGAGAAAGTAGTTCTGCTTAAAGAATGAAACTCAGATTTTTTTGGGGGGGATGACTTAAAGAAAATGGAAAGCTCAGGATATTAAGGAATGAAAGCTAAAGAAATTCATATTTGTTTTCTCAAAAGCAGTTACGTGAGAGACAGTAGATGAAGAAGAAGAATATCTGTCAAAAATGACACTTTCCTTTTCATTGGTTCAGTAAGAAAACATAAATGGCTGGTTATAGTGGTTTATGCCTGTAATCCAAGCACTTAAATGGCTAAGACAGGATTGCAAGTCTGAGGTCAACCTGAGCTATATAGCAAAATTTTATCTCACTAAAACAAAACAAAGCAAAGCAAAAACCCTGTGAATATAAAAATATATAAGTATATAGCACATGTATATATGAATATGGTTAATATATATTAATATATGATCTGAAACTTACTACTGTTAAAGCAATAAGCAAGAATATAGAGTACGAGCCGAGCACCCATGGCTCACGCCTGTAATCCTAGCTACTCAGGAGGCTGAGATCTGAGGATCACAGTTCAAAGCCAGCCTGGGCAGGAAAGTCCATGAGATTCTAATCTCCAGTAAACCATCAGAAAAACCAGAAGTGGCACTGTGGCTCAAGAGGTAGAGAGGTAGAGCGCTAGCCTTGAGCTGAAGAGCTGAGGGACAGCGCCCAGGCCCAGAGTTCAAGCCCCACAACCAACCAAAAGAAAAAAAAAAGAATATAGAATACAATATAAAAACAATAGCACAGATACATAGTAAATATATACATAGTACTGAGAAAATTAACAAATTTGCATATTATATTCCATTCATGAAAATGTATCTCTAGGCTAGTTTACTAGAAGCTTCGTCTGGTCAGCCTTTCTATAAATGTTTTCATGTACAAAGAAGGAAGTAGGAGAAAGGGCCAAGAAAATATCAATCAAGACTCATTACATAGTGCTCCGTATTGCCTCCCACCTTTGAGTATTTTGTGTACCTCCATGCTGTTACCATAACTGCTCAACATTTTTATCTATAAAACTATACACACTGATACTTATCCTCAGTATATGGATTTTGTGAAGATCAAAAAACCTTTGGACACTCTGTAAACAATAAGATACTTTCATGATGCATCTTTTGAACAACCATTAGTGTTATCAAAGAAGTAGGAAATAATAAAGTAACAGTGACACAGCTCCTCAGTGATGTTAGCAAAGGGTGATGGCTATCTTGATGATGACAAAACCATTCGTAAGATGGGAGAATGGTAGGAGGAAGGAGGGTCAATGTGTAGAGCCAGTGTTCCAGTTCTTCCCAGAAGGTTGTTTTTCCTGGACCAGAAGAAAAATAGAACTAAAGCATAAAATTTCAGAATTTGGAGTTGCCCGTGTACTTATTCTGCCTCCCTTCAGAATATGGAAACAGCAGAAGGGCCTCTATGCTTATATAATATGTCTTAATAACCTGGCTGCTGCCTTGAGCTCCTCTTTGGATATAGGTGTCGGCAAGAATGGATCAAGGCACAGGATTACTGTTGGGGAGTATCTTTGCATCTGGGAAGTTCACTGGTTACAAGGTTACTGGTTACTGGTTACTAGAGATCACTGAGGTTTATGACATGTCTCTTTCATATACTCTTTTTGAATAGTGAGGGACATTTTATCTTTCTTTTGTAATGAACTGGGGCCAATATATAACAATCAGTTCTATTACTGATTGCTATTATTGAGTTGTCAATGTCTGGCTACAAATATTAGCATTTGGCTATAAATCTCTGTAATTCTTCCACCAAAGCCTAACAGTAGATAAACTTAAATGAGCCAAGGCCTTATATATATATTTTTTTTCAGTTTTGTACATATCATTTCATTAAAGCCTCCTCTATAAGCTTTTGCCAGAAAGCCTCTAGGATAATTAAATAGGTGTATATGACGGATAGTATCACAGTAGAAATACAAACTTTTAGATTATCTCTATTGAAGATTATTTTTCTATGAAATATTTTCAGATTATGAAAAAGTACCAAGATAGTATAAAGTAACTTCCATGGGTCTAACACCCAATTTAAGTGATAAAATATTATCCAATGCAGTTCAGTCACTGGATGAACTATATAGCCAAGATGTTGGTGTTCTGAATTGGATGTTTGTAGTTCTCATTTGTAGCTAAATGTAAAAAGAAAACATGTAACCAGTAATTTGCTAAATGATTTTGAACTGGAACTAAAATTAACACCTGATATATACATCTTATTGGGGATTTTTTTGGCATAATGGAGAATTTATTCTACCTATTTTGCCCTTATATACTCTTCATACACTTTCTCTAGCATAGGCATCACTAAAATAGGTGCCTTGGCTTACTAATCATGGTACCTAACCATGGACTTAGGAATCACAAAGGAAAGAATGTACTAACGAATTCATCTTTACATGCTTTTTTGGTACACTTGAACATAGGAAAGAGAGAGTTAACATTTACAATAAGTGATATCTCTAGGTTTTTTTTTTAAATTTTCATCTTTTACTGGCAAATCCAAGTACATACCTTATGGAAATGTCCTTGTAAAACAGCAATAATTTCATACTCACAAAATAGGATATTGAAACTAAATGAGTTTAGGTAGAATATTATATAGTCACAGTAACTAACATTATAGAAGTGAAAAAGGTATCTGCGGTATCAAAATGTTAAATTTTTCTTTGAGTAGTGAGATAAATGTGTTTTTCCCCTCTTAATTGTGTTTTCTCTACAAAGAAAATTAAATGCAAAGAAACTATTGGTTCTAGAATAAATATTCAAAAATTTAAAAGCTGAGGTGTTTTTGTCACTTGCATAACGATGTTCATTGCTCCACTACTCACCATAGCCAAGGTATGGAAATATCCCATATTCTCCTCATCAGACAACTAGCTCAAGAAAATGTGTTACAGATATACAATGGAATTTTACTTATCCGTTAGGAAGAGTGACATTACATCATTTGCAAAGAAATAAATGGGCCTCGCTAAAATTATATTAAGTGAAGGAAGTCAGGCCCGGACAAAGGACCCAGAGTTTTTCTCATAGGTGTAAGCTAAAACTAATTTATAAAGGTACTTGTAAACACATATAGGATAGTATGCAAATGTACACAAATTAACTGAAGTATGAACACCAGGAAATTGGCACTTGAAAGGTATAGTAGTGGAGATCCAAGGGAGAGGAATAGACAAATATAAAGAGAAAGGTAAAATACAGCCATAATATTCAATGTACATCCTATGAAACTAAGATAATTGAGATAATGGGTAGGGTTGGGAGGGATGGGATAGAAATGATGAAAAGGGTGAATTAATTAAGATGCATTGTATTTATAAACTGATTTGTTGAATGGTAACCCATTCAAAAGTTGCATTTAAGCACATCTACATTGTCATCATAGACTTTTTAAATTCAGTATCCATCATTAAAAGGAAAAAAATTATCTCATCCAAAAAAAAGTTAATATTTGACCTTCAGGAAATCTCTAAAAATGATAGCCAGAAAAATAAAATAAAATTAATAGTCAAAGAAAGACTGTTTCCTACATACAGATAGGTTATCAAGCAATTTACTTTGTCCTTCCACTACAAAATACAATTTAGCTTATAATTCTACTACATTCAGGAAATAAAAGTAAAAGAAGCTTGGAGAGATTAAAAAAGTGTCTCCTAGACAGGGTAGTTCTTCCATTGAATTAAGAAACTGTTAGAAAGGCCAAGAAATTATAGACCTTTTAACGTAAATAATATAAGATAAAGATGGAGAGTATTTGTATTAGATAAGAACAAGACATTTACAAGGATCAGATCCTCTGAGAATAAAGCACTTTAGTTCCAGGTGGACTAGACATAGAGACTTGGCAGGAGTTCTAGTCTTTGTAACAAAAGTCACATCTCATAAGTAGTGATATGGAGGAGAAGGAAGAAGTAGAAGAAATATTGGTTTGATATAAATAGTATTAACATCTTTCTCTCTTTTACTCCAGTATTGTCCCAAAAGGTTAGAAGTATATGTGTGTGTGTATATACACATATACACATAAACATGTATAGATACATGTATGTACAGATACATAAACATACATATATATATACATACATATATACATATCAATCATATATAGAGATAGATACATATATATGACCCCCCAAAGTACTTCATGCCTCTAACTCTTCAATCAGTTTAATGGCTTTAGTCTTTCTCACTGTAGTGTGTCTTCACTCTAGTAGAATTAGTATTATTTACATTGTATTCAGGAGAAGTTTTCTCTTCATCTTTTGTTTTTATTTCTTTGACGTATGCAAATCTTCTATTCTTGATTATTCCCTAAGTGTTTGAATCACCAGCTTAGTAGGGATAGTTTAGCTAGAGAACTTGTCTTCCTTCTTTGAGTCCTGAAAGTTGTCTCCGCTTTTGATTTAAACCCAACTTGGTATGTGATGGGCCAAGGTCACTCATCTACAACTCAAAGTCACAAATGTTAACAGAATTAATTAAGCCCACCTTTTCGCAAGCTAATGAACAAGGAGCTGTAAGGACATAAATCAATTAATTTCAGGCAATCAATTCTTTAATCAGGAATTAAACTAGTAGAGTGAAGAAAATTCTGGAGTCAGACAGACCCAGTCTTGAATTTTAAGGATCCTTAACTAACCAATATGCTGAGGTCTTGTAGCAATTCAAACCTGTTAGCTTTGGTTTTTCTCCATTTTGAAGTAACTCCAATATTTACATTGTATGAGAATATAAAAATTAGATGAGTTCATGCATGTGAAGACCTAGTTGAGTAACTAAAATACAGTAAGATTCCAAAACAGTTTTAAAGGCTTGGGGGGAAAGGGCTAGAAATAGCTGAATATATATGAGAAGAACAAAACAAATGGGAGCAGAGCAAGTGAAACTGAGTGATCGTGTGGAAAGCTAAATTGGTTAAAAAATAAGCCATTTATTTCTCCAAGGATCATTGCTGTTGCTGTTTTTTTTCTCTTTATATAAAAAGTGGATACTGAATTACTTGCCCCCTGAGATCTGTCTAACTCTGCTAGCCTACAATTCCACACAGACATGGCTAGAGCCCCATCCTAAATGAAAAGGAAGAGCTAAAAGGCCATTCACAAAGCAGGTCAAATAAAAATAACAAGACCAAGAGAGCTGGAATACTGAGAGCAGAAAAAGAGCCTGGCAACCAGGGCAGAATCCTCCCCTCCCATAGAAGCTCTGAATCCCTCACCATGGCCTTGAACAGTCCTGCATGCAAGCCCCCTAGATATCACATGACCACGGCCTTGAGCAGTCAGGCTATACATACAGATCTCTGTGCATCACATCATGACCCATTACCTCTGAAACACTTGTACATGAATAATGGGCTAACTGGACCCCAGAAGTGTATGCTAGAACAGGCACCCAGTCCTAGGGGCGAAGTCATACATGAAGAGCTTGTGCAGGCTGTGTGGATCCTCTGATTAGGTCTGGGGACAGATAAGGTTATCAGGCTGTCCAATGATCTTGAGAGTCACATGGCTTTCTCTTAGACACCTTATTAACTCCTGCATGATGTACTCCAGGTGATGCTTTCCCTTGGACCTCTTGTATCTACCAGGAGATTTATGATTTTCTCCAGTAAATCTTTGCTTTTGACTTCTCTCTGTGTCTGTGGGCTTATTCTTCAAGACCATAGAGCCAAAGGATTTGATCCAGATATTGTACTTTTCCAGAACTGATATGCTTATTTGTATCACCTTTATCCCACTATGGATCAAAACTTTCTAGTCCTTAGTATATGGTTAGAGGAAATTATATATTTAAGTGCACTAGTGTTCAGAAATCACTAAGACAAGTTTTGACATGTTTTTGTTTTTGCTTTTTAATTCATCAAACAAGGAACATTGCACAAGTACATTTCATCAGATTTCATTACCTGTTTCCGTAGCACAACAAAAATGCCATGCATGGTGTACACACACACTATACACAGGACAAGAGCAGAGGGAAACAGCAAAGTGAAATTAAGTCATTTAATAGTGGCCACCCACCACAACAATGGCCACATGATGACAATGTCGCAGAGAGATCACAGTGATTTGACAAGGAGGGCAACAGTGAGACAATCTCAAATTAGTGAAGACAGAAGGACCTGCTTCCACATCCTTCTTTGTACAGGTGGTTTCACCTGAAGCTTAACTTGACCCTACTTGGACAAATCTTTTCAAATCCTGCAAGCTTTTATTGACTGAGACAATAAATCCTAGTTCCTTTCCAAGGCTGCAAGCATCTTGAATTTGGAATACTTGATATAAAAGTTCCTTCAGTTTAGGACAAATAACTGGGAAATAGAATTCTATAAAAGGCCCTGGAATGGGAGTTAGGTGAAACTTTTAAAGACTGTTCTAAAACTATAAATCGTTTCCAAAAATCACCTGGGTAGACTAAGACAGTGAAGAGAACCAGAAACTTGACTTTTAGAACTTGGGTTTAAATTCCATCAGCTACTTTGAGACAGCTAAGCCCCTCTGCCTTTGTTTCCCTAGCTGAAAAAAAATCCCCCCAAAACAAATCCTCAAAGAAACAACTGGCCCATTAACAAGTGGGTTAAAGATTTAAAGACAGACTTCTCTGAAGAGGAAATTAGCATGGTCAATAGACATATGAAGAAATGCTCAATATCTCTGGCCATAGGAGAAATGCAAATCAAAACAACATTGAGATTCCACCTCACCTCAGAATGGCTATAATCAAGAAATCTAATAACAACAGATGCTGGAGGGAATGTGGCCAAAAAGGAAAGTTATTACACTATTGGTGGGAGTGTAAACTTGTTTAACCACTGTGGAAAGCAGTATAGAGGTTCCTCAAAAGACGCCACATAGAGCTCCCCTATGACCCAGCAATCCCACTTCTGAGCATTTACCCAAAGGACTACAAACAAGGCCATACTAAAGCTACCAGCACAACTATTTTTTTTAATTGTGAAAATACTATACAGAGAGGTTACAATTACATGGGCAAGATAATGAGTACATTTCTTATCAAGCATTGTTGCCTCCTCCTTTGTTTCCCCTTCCCATCCTTTCCCATCCTTCCCCCGCCCCCTCACCCAATCCCCACCACCACCACCAAAGTTGTAAAGTTCATTTTCAACATAACGGCTTGTACATCTCATTGTTGCAATGGTCCCACCTGTATCCCTATTTAAACGATTTGTTTTTTCCCTTCCCCTCCACAAATTATGCCAACATCAAATAAAGTGAAAGCAGGGGTTATACCGTGGGGGAGGGACATACAAAGCAACAAAGAAATCATCTTATAAATAGGTTAGAAACAATTGCATGAAAGAAAAACATTTGAATACTTAACTATTTTTATAGCAGCATTATTCACCATAACTAAGAAATGGAACCAACTCAGATGCTCCTCAGTAGATGAATGGATCGAGATAATGTGATATATATATATGTATATATGTTTATATATATATATATGAATTCTATATATAGAATTCTATATATATTCTATATATAGAATTCATATATATATAATATGAATTCTATGCCTCCATCAGAAAAATGACATGGCCCTATGTCATGTAAGGAAATGGAAAGACTTGTAAAAAATTATATTAAGTGAAATAAGCCAGACCCAAAGAAACATAGGTCCCATGGTTTCCCTCATTTGTAATAATTAATAATGTCTAAGATAATCTTAGCAGATGAACAGAGTAGTTCAATAGCTACATACATCTGACCATATAAGATGATGCTAAGTGAAATGAACTCTAACATATGGAAACATGAGGTTTTTCCTTGTTGTTTTTAATATACTATGTGATTTCTTCTTTCTTTTGTGGTTTTTTTCCCCCTATGGTTTAACCCTTGTTGTCACTGTATTTGATTTTGGTATACTGGGTATTGTATATACATTTATTTGAATTAGGGTAGGGAAGGGAAGGGGCACAACAAAATGATGAGACAAAGGGCAATGAGTAAACTAATACAAAGTGACATGAGACAATATGTAGGAAATGAACTGTACAATTTGTGGGGAGTGGGTTAAGGGGAGGGAAATTGGGAGAAAAATGAGGAAGGAGGTAACAAGTTTGATAAGAAGTGTACTCACTACCTTATTTATATAACTGTTACCCCTCTGCACATCAACTTGACAATAACATTTTTTTAAAAAGAAAAAACTGTAAGAAAATAACCTTTACCATAACCACTCCTGACATTGTCAGAAAGACTAAATAAGCTAGTTGCCAGTGAATCAGGCCTGTAATCGTAGCTAATCAGGTGGCTGAGATCTGAAGATCAAGGTTTAAAGCTAGTCTGGGAAGGTAAAACTGAGACTTTTATCTCAAATTAACCAATAAAAATTCAGAAGTAAAGGTATGGCTCACATGATAAAGGCCAGCCTTGGCAAAATAGACAAGTAAAAGCACAAGGCCCTGAATTCAAGCCAGGGTACTGGAACATATACATAAAAGGAAGATTAACTATAATGTTTTCTTGCATCACTGAAGTTACAGTCCCTATGAAAGTATATGTCTAGCATTTTTCACTTTTCCCTTCCAGCTGCAGTCTATTTTCCCTACGCAAACAATAAAGGAGACATCTCTATCCACCATCTCCAAAGCCTATATTCCTGTTGTCTCCACTGAAGCGTCTCCTGTGAAATAAGCCAGACCCATAGAAATATATGTTCCATGGTTTCCCTCATTTGCAATAATTAGTATATGTCTGGGATAATTTTACCAGATGAGCAGAAAAGCTCAAAAGTTATGTACCTATGAACATATAAGATGATGCTAAGTAAAATGAACCCCAAGATCTGCACACAAGAGGTTTTTGTTGTTGTTTTTAATGTACTATATGATTATTTTTGTTTCCTTTGTATATTCTTCTCCCTGTTGTCACTGTATACTTGATTTTGGTACCCTGCATCTTGAATATAAATTTGTCTTGTTTAGGGAGGGAAATGGGAAGAACAAAATGCTGACACAAAGACACAGGATGACCTATTGCAATAATGATGCCCACAAGACACTGGATTGGGAATAAACTTTACAGCTTTGGGGCAGGGGGAGTGAGGAGTTAAAGGAGGGAAGGGATACTGGGCAAACAACAAAGGAGGGGGTAACAATGCTTGACAAGAAATGTACTCATTACCAGCCAGGTGCTGGTGGCTCACGTCTGTAACCTTAGCTACTCAGGAGGCTGAGATCTGAGGATCACGGTTCAAAGCCAGCCCAAGCAGGAAAAGTCTGTGAGACTCTCATCTCCAACAAACCACTCAGAAAACCGGAAGTGGTATTGTGGCTCAATTGGCAGAGCACTCGCCTTGAGCTGAAGAGCTGAGGGACAGTGCCCAGGCCCAGAGTTCAAGCCCCACGACCGACAAAAAAAAAATGTACTCATTGCCTTACTCATGTAACTGTAACTCCTCTGTACAGCATCTTTACAGTAAAATTAATTTTTTAAAAGAAAAGTAGTGTCGATTCCACCCCTTAGGCTCCACCTCCATTCATACAGCCTGGAACACTTCTTCACCTCGTTGTCAAGACATAGCACTCACAATCTTGTGGGCAACCCCACTCCAACTTCTCCATTCTCATAGAACCAGAGGAGATTAGTGGGCACGGGGGATGTGAGAGCACTCTGTACCAGTGTGGAGGCTTGGGGGTGAGCTGTCTATAGAACATATAAATACACACGTCCCATGACCACAATGCTAAACCATTTCTGAGGTAGGTACTCCTGGTATGAGACCCATTCCACCAGGCCTTCTGCTATTTGTATATCAGGTATTGTGTTCTCACTTCTGTGATGATCAGATATTGCAGAAACCCATCAGTTATCCAAAAACCTCTTCTCCTAATTCCTTTGGTAATACTACTTGATTTTATTACTGTAAATGTGCTACACAGACTGATGACTCCCCATTTTTATCTTCAGTGCAGGTATTTTCACAGAATCCTAGGTGTAGGCATGATCTTACTATTCAACATTTCAAACTTTATCTCACCCATAGTAAACTCCTTTCAAAAACTTGGCCCTCTCATGGTCTGCTCCATAAGAGATAAAAGCTATTATTTTCTATGATTTGCTCAAAACAATCCTATGATTTTTCTTTACCTTCCTTCCTTCTTTTCTTTCTTCTTCTCTCCCTCATCTCTTCTCCCTGTCCTCTCTCCCTCTCTCTCTTTCAGTTTTTGTACCAGTTCTGGGGTTTGAAGTCAAGGCTAGGTGTTCCCTTGAGCTTTTTTGCTTAAGGCTAGTGTTCTACCCCTTGAACCACAGACATATTTCCAGCTTTTTTTGGTGCTAAATTGGAAAGAAGAGTCTCCCAGACTGTTGAGCCATGGCTGGCTTCAAGCTGTGATACTTACATCTAAGTCTCTTTTTTAAAAAATTTTTATTCTATTGTGAAGATGCTGTACAGAGGGGTTACAGTTACAAGAGTAAGGCAATGAGCATATTTCTTGTCGAGCATTGTTGAGGGAGGGAAGAGAGGGAGGGAAGGGATAGTAGGAGGTAACAGTGGAGGAGGTAACAGTGATCTCAACCTCTTCAGCAGCTAGGATTACAGACATGAGCCACTGGCATTCAGCTGTTTTTCCTCTCTCTGTCTCTCTGTCTCTTTATTTTTTGGCCTTTTTTTGGTAAAAAGATCTCACTAATTAGCACAGGCTGGCTTAAGACTTAAGATCCTTCTACCTTTGTCTCCCAAATGCAGGGAGACATCATACCCAACTTCACCATCATTGTTCTAACTGCATTTCCAAATGCCCAGAATTTTCTACTCAGTTCAGTCCAAAGATGGCTTGATCTTGTCAGCAAGCATGATCCTACCTCAGGGCCTTTATACTTGTTTCAGACCTGGGATACTATCTATTTCATTGGTATATGTCTGATTCCCTCATCAAGCACCTTATTCATTCTAGCTATTTTTTCCAAAATCTCATCTGTCATGACTTTGACTTCTTACCCATGACTCTTCTTCACACCTTGGTATACTTTACCCAGTGAGATTTTTGCTTTTTTTTTTTTGAACTTTTACATGTCTCCCCACTAAAAGGTAGTCTTATTGCTTAATAAGAGTTCTTGTTGAAGGAGGAGGCTACAATGCTTGATAAGAAATGTGCTCACTATCTTGCCCATGTAATTGTAACCCCTCTGTACAGTATTTTCACAATAAAAAAAATTTTAAAATAGTTCTTGTTGTTCACTTTTGTTGCTATCAGAACTATTTACTGGCTTGTAGAAAAGATAAACCCAATTTCCAAAATCTAGAACTGATATTGGTAAAGGATTGGAATAAATGAAAGCTGAACAGATACCTTAAGTGAACAAAAGTTCAATGAATGCCTTTAAATGAATGGGTTTGATTCAAACGCTTCATTTCACTTTGTATCATATCACATCATCTCCTGACAACCTTGAAGCCCAGACCTTGGAAATACAGGAAGAATTCTGAGGTAGTTCTACACACCGCCACGTGCATGAAAATGAGAAGGAAAATTGAAAAGACAATTTTCTAAATGCCTTGGGGTTTGCCATATGTAAACCTGGCTCAGGTGACCAGTGGAGCCCTTTCAAGTTAAGAACCTTCTCTGCAACCTATCAGAGAATGCTGTAGACTGTGGAAAAGCAATCACCTATTAATGGTGTTTTACAATAGTGTTGTAATGGTATTCTTACAATATGAGCACAGGTCCAGGACTTCAAAGGAATTTCTGTAGCTGTTCTTTAGGGAGTGATTTTCCCAAACCAAGGGATAAATTCTGTAATGAAATGTAACTCTCCATATTACAGACCATAAGAATGTAATGCAGCTTCACTTTTGTAACTTTCAGAAAACCTGGAGGAATAGGCTTTCTCTGTGTGTGGGGGGGAGAGAAGCAGGAAGGAGGAGAAGGAAGAGAGAATCTTGACTATAGTTTAAACATAATCTTCACAAGTTGTTTAATGTGTTTTAGCTGTGTCTGCATCCATTTTTCTAACTCCAGTACACAACCATCTTGCCTCTCTTACTTAATATCTGGCATTACCCAATGTATTAAAAAATGTTGAATTCCATTCTGTGTGTGTGTGTGTGTGTGTGTGTGTGTGTGTGTGTGTGTGTGTGTGTGTGTGTGTGTGTGTGTGTGTGTGTGTGTGTGTGTGCGTGCCCTATTAAGTCTTCTGCAAAGCTTAAAGCAGAACCAAAACACATCTACACAGATGCTCTGCCACTGGCAAATTATGGACTTGGACAGTCATGATCCACCAGGGGAATGCTCACTAGAACCACCATGCTGTGCTGGTCTGACACCTCAGCCTGCTACTCAGCTCTCCCAGTTGGGTGCAGACACAGGATTTCAACCACATTCTATTTCAGACCCACTGATCCAACTCATGGCTACAGTGAGCTCTTTCTTCAAGTATATTTCCTTCAAGTATTTCAAGCTATACTGAACTTCAACTTCATTTAAGCTCTTTTCTTGCTGTAAACTATTCTCCTCTATCTGTCCAAAGCTCAAGTCCAATGGCTTCCTCACAAGCGCCTCTGAGGGATTCCTTTCTACTCTCCATAAATCTCTTTATCCAGTGAAAATACAGCATTCATTTTCTTCTTTTTGCCCAGTTTGTCATATTTTTTCCTTTGTTGTAACTAGTTGTATATTCATTTGCAATACTGGATAGAAAAGTCAGTGGTCATTCTGTCTCCTCCTATCTCATACAGGATTTAAGTTATCACTTTCTTGGTGACATTGATCTGTAGACTGGCCCATCATTATATAATACTAGATTTCTTTTGAACACAAATGATTTAAGGGAACCTCAATACTTAAGAGGTTGGAAGAGATCAGTAGGGACAAATGGAAACATGGTCCATTATAGCCAGCCCTTTTAATCTTACTGATCAACGAAATTCCTGGATTTTTATAAATTCCCCACACATTAAATACTTGCAACGATTTTGATTTTGTTTAACACTGAAACAAAAACAGAACACTCTACATGCTGGATTAAACAAACTTTTGAATTTGACCCTGCCATCAAATTCTACAATACTGACTAAAATGAGCTAAATTACAAGTTCTAGAGCTACTGAACAGAGTGGTATCTCTTTTACATGATCTTAGAAGATACAAAATTCCAGGCCAGCTGAAGAAAATGGGGATAATTACCATTTCTTTCCCATCTTCCACACCATAGGTAATGAACAGTTCCAGAATTTTGGCTTGAAAGAATTATTCAACAAGAAACAAATCAAAGGAAAAAAAGCTTCTCTGGAAAGTTCTCATATTCTAGCAGAGTACAATGACCTTCCATTAGATATTAAGCGAAGATCAAAGTACCTAAAACTTGGAATTGGAAGGAATCTGATAAGATCATTGAGTGCATTCCCAATAGTATACAACAAATGCTTGTTTTGTGATAGCCAACATCATCATACAGTGGCAAATGAAAGAATGAAGACTAGCCTCTGACTTACCAGTTCCAATGATTACCAGCTGTGCAAAACTGTGTATATCATGTCATCTTTGTGGGACCCAATGTCTATATTTTGTAGAAGGTAATGGATTAACATCATCAGGACCCTTTAAGTCAGGAAGGCAGTTGAAATACACAGAATGCCAAAGATTATGTCACACTGTGGTGGGCCCACAGAAATGAATTTTATCATAACAAACCCAAATACACATACGCACGTACAGAAATCCATTTCCTTCCATAATTAAGAATGATATAGCCTTTTGAGAATGAAGGAGGAAATGATAGCTAAAATTAGCACCTTAAAAAAGACCAACTGCTATAGATAAATAAACCACAGAAGATGAAGCTTTCTTAAAACTGTAGAACAATGAGATATAATTTTATCTGTCATAAGAGGAAACTGCAGAAATCAGTTAGAAAAGATTTGAGGGTGCCTCCCTCACTAAGACTTGTTTTTCCACATATCACAGCAATACTGGAAAACTAAATGATTTCCCCAGAGCCTTTGTGAACTGAAATATTAAATGATTTCCCTAGGTTCATAACTTTACAGTGTTACTGCTGACATTAGGAGAGTATCAGTGAGCCCCAAATTAACTCTTTTATATAGGGATTCAGAGCATATATTAGGTTTCCTGCAGTCATGTATGCAGTGTGTATCACTTTTTAATTGACCAAGTGCTTTCACCTATATACTCCAATTTATTGCCTAAAAATATTACCATATGGTAGAATCTATGATTTATCATAGAGTCTCCTTCAAATGAATTAAGTAAATAGCCCTTCCAATATTTCTACACAGAAATATTCACCTCTGTTTGGCATTTGAAAGTTCAGGGAGCCCTTTCCCCTCTCCTAGCTTTTCAAATTAAGATACCACCTTCCAGGTGGTGTAGCAGAGGAGAGAGGAGAAGAATCACATTTTATCTTGCAGATCAAATGTAAATGGTCTCACTTGGCCAAACCTCCTTTCAGTGAGCTGCCAATTAATATCTATCTTACCATGCTTACAGGAAGTTAAGATCAAAATCAATATGCAAATAATATATCAATTGCCTTTATAGGCTAACAAGTCTCCCACCTATAAAATTCACTATTCCTGGGCAGATTAGAAGGATTTGATATGGTCAGGCAAACTATGATCTATTCTACATCAAAAGACTGTGCTGGATATGACCCAAAAGCCAGCATAAGGGACAGGAATATTCAGTTCAAGAACACCTGTTCTTGATAGAACCAATGACAAGTCACCTGTTCTTACCTGCCTAGGCTGTGACAGATTCTCAAGGCTCTTCCTTCTTTTCCTGGACAAAAGGAGTTAGACCACAAATAGTGGCCAGTGGAAGTATAGTTGGAAGCCTAAAAAGAGAGTGCCCAGGTGCTGTCACCACATGCAGTCAGACCCTTGGCTCACCAAATGGACTGTGAGCAGATCTAAGCGCTCACTCTCAAACAAAGGGTCAAAGAAAATGACTAACAATGTTTACAGGGTGGAACTTAACCTGTCAGAAGGAAGGAATTGGCTTTGTGGGTGGGGCTTTTCTTGTTCTGCATGACACACCTCTCTCTCTCCTGTACTTCCCCTCAGGAAATTGCTAGTTTTGTCTGCTTCAAATCTGACTGGTGAGTAGGTCAAATTAGATATTTGTGATTTTAAAGATCTCTACTTTTGTATAAGAAATTCAGAAGGCATATAGAGCAGTATAGAGCTATTTTTTAAAATATGAGTATAAAACACACAAGCTCCTCTCAAACATATGTATCCATATATGTGTATGTGTGCATTTGTGTACACATGTATACAATCTTTAAATGGTTGTACAAAGGAGTTGCCATTTAATAATGCACTTAATGAATACAATATATCTTGATCATGTCAATCCTTTTTAACTTTTTCACCCATTGCTTCCCTAGCCACCCCTTCCTCACTCTTCTTAATTTTGTGAGATAAAATATTTTCTAAAAGAAGGAATGCCTTTTCCACTCCCTATAATGTCTAAATTTCCTCTTACTTGGTTTCTTTCCTTTTTGCTTAAGTCAGCAATCCAAATTCCTGCATACAAAATTCAACAGCATTGTTATTTCTTTCCTCTCCTATTACCTGATTTGTTATAGGATCACACCACTTCCAACTTTCCACCCTCTTTTATCCGTACCTTCTGTTCCATTACAGGTATTAAAGGAGAATTTTTAAGTGGCAAAATTAAAAACCATGTAAATATAATACAAATAAAACTGGGCACTTGGAAGTGGCGCTGTAGCTCAAGTGGTAGAGCGCTCGCCTTGAGTTGAAGAGCTGAGGGACAGCGCCCAGGCCCAGAGTTCAAGCCCCACGACCGACAAAAAAAAAAAAACAAACAAAAAAAAAACTGGGCACTGGTGGCTTATGCTTGCAATATTAGCCATCCAGGAGGCTGAGATATAAGGATTGTGGCTCAAGAATCTGAGGATTGTGGCTCAAAGCCAGCCTAGGCAGGAAAGTTCATGAGACTTTTGTCTCCACTTTGCCACCAAAGAGCCAGAAGTAGAGCTGTGACTCAAAGCACCAGCTTTCAACAAAAAAAGCTAAGAGATAGCCCCTAGTCCCTGAATTCAAGCCCCAGTACTGGCACAAAATATTGTATGCACAATGAATATCTCCTCAGTCTTCTTACTAGGCTATTTATTATATAACATTGTTTCTACATAGGCATGTGTCATTCTATTAGATTGTGAGCCCTGTGAGGGTAATAACCACATTTCACTCTCCTTCATACTCTGCACAATATGTGTCAAGTATTTAGTGACAAATCACTACATATATCAAATTAATTATGACTAATTAATATCCAATTGGTGAACCTTGATATATTATTTAATAGTTTCTCAGCTTACACCAAGTCATATTTTTACTTTTCCGGGTTTTTCTTTCTTCTGTAAAATGGAATGGAAGTATAATTCTTCTTAAAGGAAGAGGAGGAGATAGAATTTGAAAGGAAGCATAAGGGAATGAAGCAAAATTAAGAACTGACCTAGCAATGATGCTTTAAAAAATGAAAACTTAATACATTTGAAACCAAAATACATGTGTTTTACATAAAGGTTGGTATAAAATAAAGTATAAATGGCTTGAGCAGGTAAAGAAAGAAGAGAACAGAAAACTAAAAGGTATACTACGATGACTGAATTTCCATTTCCCATCCTATTCAGTAGATCCTATTCAGTAGACTGACCAAATCCTACTGTATTGCCCTGACGTTGGAGAAATTATGAGATACTGAGGAACTAGCCTGATTGAATTCCATTCTTTAAAAGGAACAATAACTGGCACTTGATCACTCAGAGAAAAATCTTGTGCACAGTTCAGACTGCTGAGATCACGTAGAGATCCCACAGGAAATCAGGTAAAATGTCACAATTTATCTAAAGCCTCCCGAGACAGTTACAATAAGTTGATAGTCTTTTCACATGTCTGTACCATATCCAACCAGTATATGTGGTCACTTAGCAAGCATTTGACTGAGATATTACCTTGGCCATTCTCAGCTCCCTCAGTTGACAGAGATAAGAGAATGTACTAGACATAGAAAGTCCAAGAAGATGAAACGCATAAGTGAATTACCATGAGGCCAGAAAGAAAAAGATGAGCACCATACATGGCATGAGAGCAAGGGCTATGATAATCCAGAGGGTAGAATTCTAAGGAGGCTAAGCAGCATTGAATCTGAGCTTCTAAAGAGAGGTAATACATAAACAAGGGGATGGTAGAATTAGACATAAAGGTTTTGGGTGAGACACATTGAGCCATATTGCCTGCTCTAACTGATTTGTGTTCCCTGACCCAAGATAGGCTAAAAAGAAAGTATCTCAGAACCATTTTCTAGGTAAAACACTTAGACACCACAAATCCACAGGGCAATTAGGAGTGATAGCAAGACAAATACTGTCCCCATTCATCTCAAGGTCAGGGCTAAAAAGAAGTTTACAGCAGAGAGCAGGCTGGATTCTAGCCTGTTTTCTTAAGAACAAAAACAACTGATGTACTAATGGCTCTGATACATTATTTTAAGGGGTAAGAGACTGCAAGGGCACCATTTGTGCAGATGGCAGCAATTCAATTACTTTGGGTTTCCAGGGAGGAGCACTGGATGCTTTTCTAGCTTGTGGTGTAATCCTCTCACACACCAGCTAGCTTCAAGTGGGGTAGAAAACACAGTGTGCCCAGGAGGAGCACAGCAAAATGAAACACACTCAGAAAACTGGCCTCTGATCCCAGTTCTGCCACTCACTGGCAGCAGGGGCAAGTAGCTTCATTCTCGCAAACTCAGTTGTTTCTTCCACAGCTGTGACTATGTAATGAAGATTTCAATGGGGGCCTTGAGAGAGAGGAACTGACATTCTAGCCTTGATAAGAACACTGTAAATCTAAGCATTGCCGTTATTTTGAAACACTATTTTTGCAGCACACACATGACAACACATGGGAATTTACCTCTTACCCGCGATTTCCAGTGTTACCAAAGCCTCTGTCCTGATTTTCTTTTTTTTGGGGGGGGGGTGATTGACATACCCAACCATTAAGGAGCAGATCTCTACAAACAAGCAGAGTAATCATTTAAGAGTCAGTTCTTTTTGTGTCTACTCCTCTTCTCTCTTCTGTGATAACCTTTTAAAATTATTCTCTTCCACCCTTCTTCTTCAGTCTTAGTATCAGGGAGAAAGACTGTGGACGGTTACATATTTGGATTAGAAAGCCTTGATTAATCTGACTTTCACTCCTGTCACTTTCCAAATGGGGACAGAGTATCAGGAAGCCAGCCCTCTTTCTAAACTCAGCAAACTTTCCATCATCCTACTGCTTGATCAGTAGATGGCAAGAGAAAACACAGGTGACAGGGAAGCTGACCAGTTAGGAGCCACAGCCACTTTATTCCCAGGGCTTCTCCCTGATGGATAGGGTAGAATCATTCCTATACAGATTTGTATTAAGTGTCTAGGGACTCGCTGTCTACAAGAATCTCAAATCCCCACTCCCAAGCTATATATACCCTTCTTCCCAGGAGTCTTTGGGAAGGTTGAGAGTCAATGGTGATAACTACATCCTAGCAACAATTTTTTTTTTTGGTTTTGGATACAGTTGTGGGGCCTGAACTCTGGGCCTGGGCGCTGTCCCTCAGCTCTTCAGCTCAAGGCTAGCGCTCTACCACTTGAGCCACAGCGCCACTTTCCGGCTTTTTTCTTTTTTGCTTATGTGGTGCTGAGGAATCAAACCCAGGGTCTCAGGCATGCAAGGCAAGCGCTCTACCACTGAGTCAACTTCCCAGCCCCTAACAACAATTTTTAAGCAATTAAAATTTGTCAGCTGACAAATCTGATTAGTGTAAATTTCTCCTTCTCTTGAGTTTCAGTAGTATGCAGCATAGACACTAGTATCACACTGCATGTGTGTGTGTGTGTTTGTGTTTGTGTGTGTGTGTGTGTGTGTGTGTGTGTGTGTATAGATGTTCTGATGCTCTTTAAAGGTAAAGCAATGTCTTAAACATCCTGTTTAGGTCTGAACACAGTACAACGATAATAGTGGAAACTCAGAAGATATTTGGCAGGTAGATGAATAAATACACAAATACCTGAATTACTCTGTCTTCCTTCACAGCCTTGTAGTTTTTGCAACTAGACAGATAATAAGAAAGAAACAATAAGACCCCATCTTGGGTTTGGACAAGGGACTACATTTAGCCCAAAGCATCTTTTTCCCTCTCTATTTCCTCTGGAAAACGTGTCTCTTATCAGACAATCTGGTGAGAAATATTCATATTTTATTTGAAAGGATCTGCTTATTCCAGCCTTTTCTTCTGTGAAGACATTTATCTGCTTTGTTGTGTACTGTGTATCAGATAGGACTGAAACAAAATGATTTGGCTTTCTAAATTGTTTTGTTTTCTCCAGTTATCATTTATCTCATTTCCTTTCCTGCACTTCACTCTTCATCTCAAGTTCCCATTTAACACAATGAAAGAGAATAATTTCATTGTTACTCAGCTCTACTGTGGTCTACAAAGGGCCCTGGCATGGAAGTTAACAGGAGTCAGATTCGGTTTCCATTCTAACACTGACAAGCAATAGTGACCTTCAGTAATTCACCTCTACTATTTTGGCTTGTGTTTTTCCTCTGAAAAATTAAGGTGTACACTCAATTCCCATGAAGTCTAAGCACATTGCCTGAGACAGGCATCAAGCTACAGTAAAAGCTGTGCCATTTTGGTCACTCACTGAAGAGAAGGAGAGTGATCAGTCCTGGCTTTGGTTTAAGGTAGTTGTCTAGTTTCACTCAGCTACATGAAGCTAAGTATCTCCATTCCCTCACCTGACCTATTCATACCCACAGGGCCTTCATGGACAAAAGCTTGGGCAGTGGCACAGAGCCTGCCCAGAGACGGACTTTATGTTGGGTTTTGTTCTGCTTTTGGTCATCTAGAAGTTCTTAATTGTGCATGATTTTCCCACAATCATTTTTCATCTTTTGCATTTCCATTCTGCGCTTGGTCTCACAAACTATGTGTCAAGTTCTGCCTCTACTCTCATGATCTCCAATCCTTCAAAATAACATAGGACTCAGAGGCACGAGGAGGAGGAAAACAATTGTGTAGCTTTGCCAGCCATTAATGACAGAGACATGAAACTTTGGAAAGTGTTTCTTTACAAATATGAATCCAAGGAAAATACACAGTGGTAGAACTTGTGTCACAGGCTCCACTTCTATCAACCCAACCCCGTCTCATATAGATTAGAGATCTGATTCATGTTCCAGGTGTGGCTCCTCATTTCTGCCAAACTCTCGGCCTCCTCCCTACTCTGAGTCTTGGAAGGAAGAGGGGGTTACCAGATTGAATGTTACCATTCAACATCATTTCTCCAGACAGAATCTTAGAAAATAGCTCAAGCAGCCAGTCCAGCTTACCTTTATCAAACAAAAACACCACTCATTCCATACTAAAATAAATGAGCTGATTACATACTCACATAGAACCTGGCAACTCCCATGTTCTTTTACTTGACTTCTTTCCGCATCTTCAGGATCTATTACCAGTATAGTATCCAGAAGATCCTGGTGCTTGAAAATGACCCTGATATTTCAACTCCTCAGACAAATGGAAAGATTACCATCGGATCTTTTCCCACTAGTACATCTGAGTCATTTCACATGTCTCAGCAGAGAAGGAATCAAATGAGGGAGGTAAACCATGACAAATTTAGAACATGTAAGTAAAGAGTGCATAATAACTTCAATGCAGATAAGCTTTTGAAGATTAGAGTCCGAGGGAAGTAGGAGGGACCTCAGCATACAAGGTATTACACACCTGTTTGTAGGTGTGGAAAGTTACCTAGCTCACCAGCTTGCAAGATGAACATTGGGCAAGTTTCCTTCTTGATGTTTGGTTTCCTTCTGAACAAAATCAAGAGAACTAGATATGCTCAAAGTGAGCACTTTTTGAGGGTTGGCACTCTGGGTTTCAAACAATCAAACTATGATCGCTGCCTCTGTGTCTGGCATGGCCAAAGTGGAAGGGAATTTCAAGGAAATATTGTATTCTAGAACATAAGAAGGCAAAATAATGAAAGCAATGAAACTGAAGCAAAAGCATAAAAGTGGGTGGGGCTCAGTGCTGGGATAGCTGGGAGAAGTCTTAGGCCAATGAGAACCTCATCCTCAAATAGCCTAACGTAGACTAACCCTCACCTTCAAGCCCACTCATATGAATTCACCCTTGAAGAGATGAATGTGTGGCTTCTTTGGGATATCTGAAGAATTCAGAGGACCAGTAAAAAAAATCCAAGACCAATGTCACATTACTAAGGGTCTGGAATTCAAGATGAAAAAGCTGTAACCTAATTTTCATCTTCATATACAACCAGGTTTGCAAACAGACTGTCTGACTCATTTGGGCAAATGAAGGAGACATTCCTTTTGTCCCTGCCCAGCCACGCTTGTACCTGTACCCACACCCCAAGTTTTTTTGTGTGTTTGGTTTTGGCTTTGGTTTTTTGGTTGGTCATGGGGCCTGAACTCTAGGCCTGGGCACTGTCCCTCAGCTCTTCAGCTCAAGGCTAGAGCTCTACCACTGGAGCCACAGGGCCACTTCTGGCTTTTTCCGCTTTGTGGTGCTGAAGAATCGAACCCAGGGCCTCAGGCATGCAAGGCAAGCGCTCTACCACTGAGCCACCTTCCCACCCCCACACCACAAGTTTTGAACAGTAATCATGCCCTGTGACCACTTGACCCAAACCCTGGCCCATATCATATGCTTCAGGACTTTAATCTGAATCTAGAGCATCATTTCCAAGCATCCATTAGTGCATAAATAACTCCTGTCCACAAGAATGCATTTGATCCATAAGCAATCCATGAATCACTTTCCTGAGAACCTCATGCTATTCGCATATGCTGGTGACTCATTCTTTACCAAGGCTTCAACTCAAGACCTCACATTTGCCTGGCTTGCTTGCTCACAGCTGGCCCACTACCACTTGCCCCCGCCTCTGACCCAGCTTTATGCTTATTCATTGGAGAAGGAATCTCCCAGACTTTTCTTTCAGGGCTGACTTCAAATCTGTGATCTTACAGACCTCAGTCTTCCAAATAGCTGGGATTAGAAGCATGAGCCATGGGCACCTGAATTTGGGGTTCCATTCTTGATTTACTGGATTAGAGTCTCTGGGACCAAGCCCCAGACTCTCCATGACAAGGCCTGGCAGGGGCTTTATATACATAAAAGTTTTGGAACCAAGGCATTAAACCTTCTCAATCTACTGTACGAAGTCTCCCATCCTGAAAAAGCTATCCAAAAACCAAGAGGCAAAACTCTATGAGGTGGAACAGGCCCACTGCCAGGAGGCAGCAGGGACGCTTGTGTATATGGGTGCAGAGTGTGATAAGGTTAAAAGGCACATACCTTGCACATAGGCAATGCTACACCCTCTCTTCCATCCTGATTCTCCCTGAGTTTCCAAGCAATTTCTGAGTTTCCATAGTCTCCATCCATCCTCATAACTGGATATGTGATTCTCAGAGACATATCACATCAGAGAGGTGCATCCTCAACAGGAGCAACTAGAAAATGCACAGGGCTGGAGACCAGAGCTGACTTTCTTGCACACTCTCACAAAAGAGAAGTCCTGAGGATTCCTCTGAGATGGGGAGAGAGTTCATCAAGGCCCAGCTCCATTTCCTGGGATGCACTCTGGCACTTCAAGGACGCAGAGCCAGTAAGGACAAATTCTCTCTCCCCAGAGTTTGCATAAAGCACAGTTGCGTCCCCAGGTGACAGGGGAGATGAGGAGGGAACCTGCCACACAACATTTCAGATCCATTTTCAGAGGGTGTCAACACCCTCCTTCCCACACCTGCTGTTTCCAAATATCACAACCTGATTTTCTCCTCCAACCTCCTGTCTTGATGATCATGATTAAATATTCATGGAATGCCGTGATGCCAGCATACTTTGTGAAATTTCAGATACCTTTTTTTTTAAGGGAAGGCTTTTTTTCTCCTCTCTCTCTTTTACTTTATCTCAATTTGAAGAGAGGTAAAAAATAACAAATGCCAGGCACTTAACAAATAGAAATTGAATTGAAAAATATTACCCTAAGTTCTCACAATTATATCTATTTTATAGTGTTAGGGATCAAACCCAAGGCCTTACACGTCGTAAGCCAGCCTTTTATCAGTGAATGATACCACCCCACCCCTACAATTCTGTTTGGAAGCTGAAGTATCTCACTTTGAAACAAAGGCGAAAGTACTGAATTTAGAAAAGAGAGATACAAATGCATAATTGTTCAAAGGGAAAAAGTATCTTTCAAGCAGAGACTGGTGGCTCATGCCTATCATACCAGCTACTCAGGAGATTAAGAGCTGAGGGTCACAATTCAAAGCCAGTCCAGGCAGAAAAGTCTGTGATGCTCTTATTTTCTGATTAACTAGAAAAAAGCCAGAAGAGGAGCTGTGACTCAAAGAATAGCAAAGCTACAGGAGAGTTCAAGGCCCTAAGTTCAAGCCACAGTCCCAGTACAAAAAAAATGTCCAGAACCACCAACTCTGTAATAAATTAGAGTTGAAAATTACAGGTAAATTTATGCATGCACATAGTTTATTTATGTGCCTATTTATTGTAAAATTACAGACAGCAAATAGGATCCTCTTACCCAAGTAGGATCTTTCTATCCTCTTATTCAGAGTGAGGGATTCCTTTGGGATGCACTGGGCTAAGACAAACTGAGCCCAATTCAATCAGAGCAACTCCACTGTGACTCAGGTATCAATGGGGGATGACTATGTTTAATTTTTAAAGTTGCGAAGTAGTCCCAGTAGGACACATCGCAGTCAAATGCCTTCATTTTGCATTTGGAGAGACTAAGACATAGAAAAAAATAACTCAAAGTCATAAACAGAGTTTTAACTTCAGTCCATATTTTCTTTTCATTGTATTTGTTGCCCTGTGAGATTCTTACCATTTCCTTAAAGAAGCTTGTCTCCTAGAAATGTTAAGGTTAAAGCCAAAAGCTGGCAAATCCTCAGAGTAACCTGATGAACTAGCTATGAAATCATCAAACTGAAAATAAGACACAAAACTGTTATCTTCCTGAATAAGCCTGGTGTTTCCAGGCTCTCCTGGTGAATGGTGCCAGAGCTGGCCACTGTTCTGCCTTGAATCATAACATTGAGACTTGAGCTAGCATATACCATAATTCTCCTTTTGTTTAATTCTATTTTTTTAAAAAGCCAGGGACCCGTGGCTCACACCTATAATCCTAGCTACTCAGGAGGCAATTTGACTCGAACTCAGACAGGAAAGTCTGTTAGACTTGTATCTCTGATTAACTGCCCAAAGGCTAAATGCAGAGTTGTGCCTCAAATGGTAGAGTGCTAGTGTGGAGCAAAAGCCGCTAAAGGATAGCACTCGGGTCTTGAGTTCAAGATCCAGGACCAGAATATTAAAAAAAATAATAAGTAAACCAAAGTATTATCAAGATGAATTAATGCCTCAATGAAAAGTAAGTCACTCAGAAATAAAATTAATAAGAACCCAATGTTGGATCAACCTATATCTTATTTTATTTCTTTCTAATTATCATACACGTATCTAGCATTTACTAGGTGCCAGGAAACTGTTATAAGTGCCTTCAACATATCTCTTACTTAATCTCTACTGTGACCCAATAAAAATAAAACTATATGTTATTGCTGTGTTATTGGTGAAAAAAATGCACACATAGATTTGGTCACCTCTCCAGATGCCCTTCTTTCTGTCTTACATTCAGAGCATCTTGGATGAATCTATTTTCCCATGAGTCTCAAGGCTTTCAACTTAATCCTTTTCTTTTCATTTTGTTTTATAGAGTCTCCCTAATTTCGCCTGGGCTGGACTTGAACTCTCAGTCTTTCTGAGTCTTGCCTTTCAAGTAATTGAATATGTTCCAGCATACCCCAAAGGAAAAGATACTCTTGTACACGGAAGGTGGAGATGCTAATTAGTGCAACTGTTACGGAAAACAGTACAGTGATCCCTCAAAAATCCCACTGGACACATAACTACAGACAAGGGAGTCAGTATGTAGAGGAGATGTCTCTCTCCCATGTTTATTGCAGCACTTATTCACAATAAATGGAAATAACACCTGATAAGTGGACAGTATAAGTGAAAACACGGTGTGTGTTAACAGTATTCCATATCATGGTCATGGAATACTATTCATGATAAGTATTATATGATTTCACATGTATTTGGAGCCTGAGAAAGAGTTTATCTGGTTTACTCTGTGTGTGTGTGTGTGTGTGTGTGTGTGTGTGTGAGAGAGAGAGAGAGAGAGAGAGAGAGAGAGAGAGAGAGAGTTGGGTTTGTGTGCGTGTACCTGTCCTGGGACTTGAGCTCAGGTCTCAGGTGCTGCCCCTGAGCTATTTTTGCTCTACCACTTGAACCACAGGTCTACTTTCAGATCTTGGTGGTTTATTGGAGATAAACATCTCACAGACTTCCTGCCATGGCTGGCTTCCAACTATGATCCTCAGATCTCAGCCTCCTGAGTAGCTAAGATTACAGGTGTCAACCACGAGGACCCAGCTCAGAATTTATCTCTTAGAAATTAAAAGTAGAAGAGGATTGCCAGATACTGGGGATGGTAGAAGGGAAAATAGGAAGATACAAAAGATTAATCTACAATACTAAGTAATACTTAGATTTCAACAAGAAGCTCTATCTAGTGCAATGCTGCATAGGAGAGTGACTATAGACAATGATAATACACAGTATGCTTCAGAAAGCTAGTGCCAAGAATTTGGAATATTTTCATCATAGATATGTTTATGTTGATATAAGTATTACATAACATAACATAATGTAACATCCCACACATATATAATTTTTAATTAACATTTTATTGTGAAAATACTGTACAGAAGGGTTACAGTTACATGAGCAAGGTAATGAGTATATTTCTTATCCAGCATTGTTACCTCCTTCTTTGTTTTTGCCCTACCATCCCTTCCCTCCCACCTCCTGAGCTATACCACCCCCCCAGCCTAAATTGTAAAGTTCATTTTTTTGATATAGCATCTTGTACATCTCATTGTTGCAATGGGTCCACCTGTATCCCTATTTCAACGATTTGTTTTTTCCCTTCCCCTCCCCAAATTATACCAACATCAAATACAGTAAAAACAGGGGTTATACTGTGGAGGAGGGACTATAATTTTTTCTACCACTCTTGGAGCTCTAACTCAGGGCCTTAGCACTGTCCTTGAGCCTCTCTTGCTTAAGGTTAGTCCTTTACCACTTGAGCCATAGCTCCACTTCTGGATTTTTGGTGGTTAATTGGAGATAAGAGTCTCACAAACTTTCTTGCCCAAGGCTGGCTTTGAACTGTGATCCTCAGATCTTAGCCTCCTGAGTAGCAAAGATTACAGGTGTAAGCCACCAGCATCCAGCAATATTTATACTGTTTATGGTGCATGTATTGGCTAAAATGAATCTAGTTGAAGATAACAATAAAAGTTTGCATGCCTTAAGTGCTTATCATATACCAATCAATTGATAAGTACTTCGTGCATATTATTCAAAATTATCGCACTCACCCCCTGAATTGGCTATTTTTAATTGCATTATAGTGAGACAATATAAAGTTCTTGTGGTGTCAAAGGTCGTAGCATGGTGCAAAAAGCCAACCCAGACCTCAAAGTGGGGCCCCTTCAATTATATTCAACTGCTTCTTCTCTGTAAGTGGTAAACCATGAGTGGTTTACTAGACAGCTTTGTTTTAATCACCCTAGAAATACAACTTTTAGTGTTAAGGACTCAGAATTTGTCACTTGATCTCAATTTCCATTCCCCTGGAGAAAACTCCACTTGGGAACAAGCCTGGCATTGCACTGGGTTGGACACTAACAGCATCCCAACACATCCCTCTGAGCTTTTACCTTTCCCTGGAGATATTTTATTTTGATTCCTGTTGCCACCACCAAGCATAGCCCCTGTCTCCCGAGGTTGACCAGTGAGAGAGGATGAGCCTTAAATACTTTCTTTTTCATCTCAAAGTAAACATAATCTTTCTCCTTATTTTCTTAGCACAACTGAGACAAGCTGACACATTCAAAATTGAATTTACCAAACACTGAGAAAAACCTAAATGGAAACATCTCAGATAACAACAACATAAAATAGGTGACTGATTTGAAGCTTTCTAATTAGAGCAGTGATTTACTGAACAGCAAATTCGATTGCATTTTTCTCATCCAAAGATCATCTTAAATGATTTGTACACTCCTTGTTTAGGATCCCTTTATCTTGATTCCACAAAGGAGTATCTATCTTCTTGCCATGATGAATAAAACACCAAATCTATGTCTAGAGTCGAACAAGATTATTGACTAAGATCCTTCAACGCTATCCTTTTCCAAAAGATGCAATTCACATTTAACATAAGGTGGTAATGACTTTTTTATGTCCCTATGAGGTGTGGAGCTCATCTGAACTCAGTCAAGCAGTTTTAATAACTTCTTCCTCCACCCATCCACCCGCCCATCCTACCCATCCACCACAGATGCATTTAACTTTACATTTTACATTTCACCATAATATTAATCATAGCTTGTCAATAGAGAGAGCTATTGCTGAATTCTTTTGAGATATTCAGGAACACTGATGATTGTAGATCTTAGCAGCTTGTGAACCCTCCACAGAAATATGCTATCCAATCCTCAACTACTTGAAGAGACTTAGCTCCAGTGTTGTGGGTATGAATCTGCAGCACCTAAATAAAATAATACATCCACCTTCTCATTTTCCATCCTACACTGCACTCATCATACAAAGAACAATATTGCAGTAATTAAAGTATATCCACCACAGAATTAAATCACTCCTACTTGAGACTCACGGTTGCCTGCAGAATGTAGGGATAACAATAACAACACAAACATAACAAGATCTGCATGGAAAATATGCTTCTTTATATTAATGTGAGTCACTGTAGATTATGAGAGCTCTCCCATCTACCATCTCTATAGTTATCCTTCCAATGATGTCACCAGGACAGGTGTTATAACTTGGTCTATTTATTTTCCCAGCTCACTCTTCCAAAAATCCTCTCCTACTTTCCCCTCATTTCCTCCCTCTCCATTACTTTACTATATCTTGCTTATTTACACACCTCCTTTGTTTCATCTATTAAGGTTTGGAGTTGGACTGTCTCCCACGGGCCAATGTATTAATATCTTAGATCCTAGATCGTGGTACTACTTTGGGGGGTCTGCAGGCACTTAAAGTTGGGGCCCTGCTGAAGGAAATGGTTTACTTGGGGTATATCCTTGGAATTGTTACCTTGCCCTATGGTTCCCATCCTCTATTTCTCCGTCTGTCTCTCTCCCTCTCCCTCTCTCTCTGTTTCCTATCTGCCATGAAGTGAAGAACTTCCTCTGTCACCATCTCTGCTGCGGTTTTAGCCAAGTTCCTGGGGCCAATCAGCCAACTCTCTGGAACCAGGAGCCACAATCAATAATTCTATACTTTAAGTAGCTTCCGTCAGGCATTTATCACCCAGATACTAAATCTGAATAACGCATCACCCTATTACCTCTACCTAAATGCCGCCTCCACTATTCTTTTCTCCTGGTATAATACACCATTCTCTTTCCTGGTAAAACTTTTGTACTTTCTAAAATTGGGTTTTCCTACACACATTGCTTCATTTTAAACATTGGAAAGAAAATGTGTCTTTTATAGATGCATAGCTAGATGAATTACCATTTTGAACAATTTTTAAATACACTATGATTTAGCACTGAAGCAAAAAACGTTGTAAGAACGGAATGAATGGCACAAAGCCAGGGCATCAGGGTGTAAATGTGGTGTGAGAAGAGCACATTTTTATCATGGTGGGACTCACTGCCAGCAACTCAGGAGAAAATCCTGGAGACAATAAACTTTACTATCTTCTCAGCAGCTTTCACAATAATTCCTCTTAAGAAGAAAATTGCTTTTGTCTGAGGCAAAAAGAAAAAGTACCTTGATAAGCTCTTAGGATAGAAAGTATGCATTGGAGGACAGCTTCAGAAAAGTGGGCAAAACACCTACAGTGAAAATGAGACAATTTTGTTTTATTCCTCAAGCAAGAGAACATAAAAGGATGATACCTGAGCTTTGAAGAGAAAGAGATGAGATCCAACAGGAAGAAACAGACAAACTGAGCTAGGTGGGTGATAGTCATGGGACACTGAACACAGTCTGTGTAGAATAATGCTCATTCTTCCCTCTGGAAACTATGGAAAGGCTTTCCCCTTCCTCCACTGTAAGAAGACAACCACAAGGAAACATTCTTGACAGGAAGATTTAGGGAATAAGGGCAATTTAAAAAAATGGAAAATAATGATGGCTACCATTTTTTGTTTGTAATGGTTTGATGGACTCTCCCAGTCATAATGGTAAACTACTAGGAGATATCTTACAAGATTTGACTGTAGTCTTTGTTTCATCAATGTAACCTCTTGAAAACAAAAAGAGAATGATGTAACATCATTCTCACAGTAGATAGATAATTCCTTTGAATTCCTTTGCTCCTTTAGTCCAGCCTTTAATAATCCCTATCATATACATTGCATAACAGTTAACACAAGTCATTGGGTTAACACAAGTCTTATCAGGTTTATAGCAGCTAGAAAGGAGAGGGAATGGCAGAACTTCTGACAACTCTGGTCACACAGGCCCAGCAGGCTCTATGTCATCATGGTGAGCCACAGAGGAAGTTGAAGAAGGCGTCCCAAAGCCAATTCACCATTCTCCTGGGATGCAACCACACAGTGTTTGCTTCATGTTTTCCTTTCATGGAAACTTCCTCCCCAAAGGTTGAGGGTGCCTGATAATACTCCCTCCAATAGACTAATCGCTTCCTTCTTTCCTTGGCCTGTTCTTTCCTGTCCTCTGCCAAAATACCATAGGCAAACCAGAACAGAAGGTGGCGAGAACCTGGCCCGGGTGCCTGTCTCCCAGAGCTCTAAGTCAGAAGGAGAATGCCCCTCACCGAGTTCTTGGCATTTGGTGGTCAGTCTGGAAAGGAAGCATGGCCATCTGGCTTGGACTCTATAGAACAGAGTCTGTTCTCACTGCTCAGTCTTGTGGACATGTGAATCAGGAGCCAGTTGAAATAGAAGCCAGATCTCTTAACTACAGCTTGGACAATGACAAATCTGTAGAAAAAAACAAAGCCCAATAGAGCAAAAGAGAAGAGAAGACAGAAATTGGTCAGTGCCTATGCCTCAGGACTTAAGACAGAGCAGTGCTGAGTCACTGGATGGCTGAGTACTTGTCCAAACCTCTCTAAGACACAAAACAGATATGAGTGAGAACAAGACCATGAGAGAGCTCTTGGAAAACATCGAGTCCAGCCTTCTCTATAGTCTGGAAAGCTGAAGCTCAGGTCATCCATCCAATGATTGAGATAGGGGTCACAAGACTTAGATAAGTTGCATCAGACTAAGACAACTCTCATGTGTAAGTTAACCTCGAGATTTCCTGTGACTTGTGACTTGGAACAGGCCCACATCCTACTCGAGACCAGCTCATCCTTTTCTCTTTCTTTCTCTCTGCTTTCCTCATTCCCTCAGAGATGTCTCTGAAGAGCAGAGCCTTAATACACCATGTGATCTTGAATCCCTCATTCCAGTTTACTTTTAGGGAATCTGAAATAAGGCAGATCTTGACTGATAGCTAGAGGATTAAAAGTACATAAATATTGACTGGAAGGCACGCTATAGGCTAGTCCACAACTGTGATGGATCTTGAAGGAAAATGAATGATGTCCAATAAGTAACAATGATGATAGTTTTGAAAATGTACCAATGGAAAACTAACTTCCCATCCCTTCTATGCGGTTCCCTGACTGTAAGAAATAAGCTCGTAAGCTGTGTTTCATGTTCTTTTGCTGTATTTTTCTCCTCCACAGTATTCTAAGACTACTCTGATACCTCTTTCACAAGGTAACTGCAAAAACAGTGGAAAAAGACTCCCTTTTCAGTTTTCCACTTCACCAAAGAAATCATTATGGAGCAGTTATTGGCATACCACTACCCCACCCCTTGTGTAATACTGTGGCTACATAGGTCTCATGTGGAAGGAAGTGATCCCTCCAGCTTCGAATTAACTATGTTTATAAGTTAAAAGCCGCTTCTGGCCAAAAATGGTTGGATCAAAATGTTCACACCCTAAAGGTTACCAGAATACAGGCAAACTGGCAACTATGGTGTGACTTAAAGGAAAACTGGCTTACCTGGAACTGAAATGCACCACAACAGTTGGATCACCTTTCTCTGGAGTGTTTCATGTGGAGTATATGGTGGAGCTTGTTGGCATGAAAAATAAAACAGATTATAGGAGAAGTAAGAACTGACAGATGGTTAAGTTACATTGAAGTTTACAGCACAAGAATCAGAGCTTGGCTTTCCCAATCTTTAGAATAGACCAACCCAAGTACATCTGATGGAGGAAGATCACATTCTCCTTCTAGGGCTATGCTGAAGCTTGCTGATCAACGAGAGCTTGGCTCCCAGGAGCCAGGAGGACTTGTTTTCCGTGTGTGTGTGTGTGTGTGTGTGTGTGTGTGTGTGTGTGTGTGTGTGTGTGTGTGTGTCTCCATCACTTTAAATCCTCCACCACTTACACTGAATGGATGTCTTTTTCACTAAGTCTGCCAGTCACTAAGCATAAAGCAATTTCCCATTCCAAAGCCTTCTGCACGATCACAGACTCAAATCTGAGTCTCCAAAATACATCTCCAATAAACTTAGCACAAGATCTTGTATTACGAAGTGAGAAGATTTGGGATATCAGCTCTATCTCCCATTCCGTCTGCTGTTTCCATAATAGTGAGTTCCTACAAGTCCAGCGTCCTGCCTGTAAACCCCATCTATTCTTTGCAATGTTGAGCTCATTGAAACTCCAAGGTCCAGTACTGCTTGCACTTTGGGAGTGTGCTTGCCATGTGAATTATTTGCACAGGTCACTGCACAGATATCTTTAGAACAAAGTGAAGCTTCAGGGCTGGAAATTTACTGGTAGAAAAATTTCTCAGCAACTTTCATCATTCAGGCAAAAGTTGGATTTTTGTGTATGAAGTAGGATCAGAGATAGCTAATACAAAACCCAAACAACCCAAATCCTAAGGGATCAAACATTACTTTTCACAGAAGGGAAAACCAAGGCTCTGAATGAATGACTACCCAGGGCACATCTAACTGAGAGAGCCAAGGTCATGGTAAAGATATCTTATGATCATCCATCTCTCCATGAGCATCTACTCACCCAAGATCTCAGAGAGTTATGGAGTTGTTTGAACAAGGCAGCCAGTACAGAAGTCCTGGATTTTTCTTACTATTTCACTTGCTTTTATTCAGAATCATTCAAAAAAAATATGACCGTCTGGTTTGAAGGTTGAGGGACTTGACTGAGGTCTCGAATGTTTTCATGAACTGGAATTTTGAAAATAAGAATTTTGAAAATCCATTGAAAAAGTAAGTTGTTGATCATGTGATGTGAACCTGAAATAAATCCTGCAAGTTCAGTATAGTGATGGGAGACAGGTATGGAAACAAATGAGTGAACAGGAGACATTCTGACAAAGTTGACAAGAGAGAAAGACAGTCCTGTCTTGCTTTTCTTCATCAAAGACAATAGGCTGGGTTACATTACCATTTTCTCCAATAAACATAAAGCAGCACTGACCCATTCATTCTAAAGGTGATCTTCTCTCAGTTAATGTTTATTGAACTTGGCACTAGGTACAAAAAAAGCATCCTGGTCAGTGTGACCTCCAGAAAATACCAATTAACCTAAGTAATATAGGTGAGAGTCGATGCTCAGGTAGTTATTCAACCAAGTGGAAAACAGAATATACATAATGATGCACGGAGAAAAGTCAGAGTGAAAGCGAACATCTTGTGCAAGGCCTCCAAGGAAAAGGTGGGGGCCGGGTGGGACAACGTGGCAGCTAGCTGACAGATGGCAAGAAGGAGGCAGTTCCGGACACAGCCTCAACACAGAGAAGTTAGTGTGGGAACGTGAGAGCGAACTGACCCCATCGTACAGTCAGAGTGGGCAAGGCGTGAGTAAAGACAAGGAGCATGAGAAAGGAGAAAAGGAAATACCATTGGGTAGGCGGGATCTCTGTTTCACATCTGAAAGGGTACATCTGAAGAAGGCAGAATATAATCATGGTGGTCGGAACAGAACAGCCTTTGCCCCTCAGAGGACCAGTTATTCTTGATCAATACTTGCACTAAAATCTCATGTTAAATAACTGGGTAGAAGTTATACACGTTCACAAAAAACTGCTGCAGAATCTTGAATTCTTACAAAGTGCAGTTGTTGGAAGGAAAGCAGTTTTCTGACTCTCAGGAAGAGCCAAAGCATTTATTCTCACAATTCCACCGAAGATAATCTGTGGGTTGAGGATGACACATATGCTGTAGATATTGAATGTGCATTAATATGCTGGGTGGCAGATAAATGATGCTCAGTAGGCACTAAAGAGATGGCTGCTCTTTATCCTACCACCCACACCTATCCTCCAGCAAGCAAGGCTAAGAAGCCAGGAACAAGGTGATGCAGGTTATGTTTGCACACGCTAATTTACCAATAAGATAGGAATTGTCACAAAATTGGATCTCCAGAGAAGCTCTAGCAAAGGGGGCTAGAAAAAAGATCTAGAACCGAATTTATGAACACCTAGTGTACCCGTGTCACAAGAAGGACAGGACTCAGCAGGCTCTAAAACCAGAGCAGAGATGGCCACAGTAGGTAAGAAATCCTCCATAGCAGTTGTTTCCACATGATATTCCCTTGGCCCTTGACATGGACCAAGGAATCAATGAAGGGTGAGGGAAGTGAGAGAGGAGAAGCCCTTCTATCTATTTTATCTATTTATCATGGGTTTTATCTATTTATCCTGGGTTTCCATATACCATGTCTATGGAATCTGTTAGGATTGAGGATGCTTGAAATACATATGTAGAAAAGGAGGAGGTAACAATGCTCAGTAGGAAATGTAGTCATTACCTTACTCATGTAACTGTAACCCTTCTGTACAGTATTTTTACAATAAAGATATATACCCCGAAAAGAAAAGCATATGTATAGTGATGTTGCATATACTTCTCAGGCCATGGAAATCTGATCTGCATTGTCTTCCTGCTTCATGATCTTGAGTTGAGTCTTTTGTTGCCTTGGTTAGGCATTCAAGCTTCTGTTTGTTCTGTCCTTAACTTTTTCCCAACTAGTTTCTTATAACTTCTTTCCCATGCAACTAATTTACCAACTGAACTGGACTAAACACATACTTCACCTTCTTGGTTATGACATTTTCTGTGCTTAAAGACATCGTGGTTTTTGTCACAGTGTGAACTATCTGGCATGCTTTTTAAGAATCAGCTCAAAGGTATTCCTACATCCCCAGAGAGAGGACCTGTGCTTTGCTAACACTTGGCACTTTTGTTCTCAAATGTTGACATATCAATTTCTTCCATTAGGTTCTGAGTCCCTTAGGGCCAGGAACAGTATATACATATTTTTTCATTGCTGTTTTGCTATAGGCTGGGGGCCTGCCTGCCCCTTCTAAGTTAGAGAACATTCTCATTATAACTGCAATGATTAGCAATACCCACCAGATGGCAGTGTGTGGACATTTTTTTTTCTATAGCAATTATGAAGGACAAGAAGGGTTGTATAACAATTTGACTTTCATGTCTGTCCTTCAGACAAAAAAGATCTCTGCACAGAGACCTTTTGACTTGTCAGTGTAATTCACAGCTCTAAGAGAGCACTGCTAGTAGTCATTGCCTTCCTATGATTTGGTGTTTTCTGGAAATATTCTTCCTATAGACTAGAAAAAGTTTAGTCTTCCAAGTCTTCTGTCTTCCACAGCAGAACTGGAGTTTGAGCTTGACCTTCACAAGCATAAGGTAATCATCTTTTCAGCAATTTGAAGGGGTGGCCACTAACGCCCACTGGTCACTGGTGTCTGAGACTTTCAGCAACAAACAAAAGGCAACCAAGTATCTCAGGCTTTCTTTTCATCTAAGTCTTATTTTATTACCAACATATATAATAATTCCACATAATTATGAGGGATAGCATGACAATCAGATGCATCAATACTTAGTGTAGTCATCAAGAGTCATGATATTTAGTATATCTATCACCACTGATATTTGTGAACTGATTGCATTCAGTCATCTTTTCCAGCTCTTTTGAAATATACACTACAAGATGATTAACTGTATTCATGAAGCTTAATCTTCTTGTCTAATCATAATTTTGTGTGCATTGTCCAATTTCTTGTCACCATCTCTGTCCTTTACCTCCTCCAATGCTAGTTATCACTGTTTTACCTTGTACTTGCAGGAGGTCAGCTTTTTTTTTTTGGACTTTGCAAATGAATGAGATCATTTCTGTGGTATTTGTCTATTTTGGCCTGGCTAATTGCTCTTGCCATAATGTTCTCTGTGGTTAATTCATGTTACTTCAGTTATACGATTCTATGGATATTTTAAATGACTGAATAGAATTCCCTGGTGCATATACACCACCAATGTCTGTATAAATTCCTTCACTGATGGACGCTTAATTTGATTGTATGTATTGGCTATTGTAAATAGTGAAACAATAAATAGGGAGCAACTGATTCCATTTCCTTTGGATAAATACTCAGCATTTGGAAGCGAGTGTCTTCCTTGGGGTCTGACCTCATTCCCTGATGAACAGCCCTGTGGCTGCTCAGGCCAACAATCCCACCCCAGCCCCACCCCCCCCCACCCCTGCCTCCCCTTTCTCCCTCATCCAGGCTTGAACTTCCACACTGAGCACAGAACAGCAGCATTTTCAGCTATGGGCTTTGTTCTGATTTCTGAAGCTCACACAAGATTCCTACATGGAAGACATCCTACTCCAAATGAAGAACAAAAATATGTCCCAATGAGCCTACCAGGCTAAAATAACAAGAAGGCAAAACTGGCTTAAAGTTTCATCTCTTTTCTGCCTTACACTCCTGCTCCTTTGTAATGTATTTTATTCTCTGGGAGTTGAGACTGACTACAGGGCCAGCAGACTGGTATAGCAGAGCAGATGGCTATTGACCTCACCAGTTTTTGACATTCCAGTTCCTGGATCAATGGAACTTTTTCTCCAGTGTCAGAAATTATATTAGTCTATGAGGCCAGAAGATTGCAGAGAGCTCAACTTCTCTTGGTCATACAAAGCTCTTTTAGTCCTAAAGGATTCTAAGGGTCTTCCTTAGAGGTGCCTCATTCCATGGGAATGGAAGGGGTTAAGACACAGATTCTAGAGTGCAACATACCTGCATCCAAATTATGGCTCAGTCACGTCTTAACCCTACCAATGACTGAGTTATTTAGCCTCTGCAGATCTAACTCTCTCATCCATAAAAGGGGAAATACCTTATACAGATTAAATGTTGAGACATGACAGTGTTCAATAGGGCCTGGGTATGGTGTACTACATAAAGGTTAGCAATCATTATTACCATTGTAGAGTACACTGGGAGAGATGACACAGCCTGAGAGAAACTTCTAAACACCCTACACCTCTTCATAAGTCACCTCATGACCCATTCTGTGTTGCTGTCATTTCTCAATTCTTCTATTCAGCTCAGAGGAGTTTATGAAGATTGAAGGATGTTTAAAACAGGTTCATTGCTTTCAAGGAGCTCACAGAGACCTTCCAGAAACAATTACAACACAGTACAACACAAGGGAATCAAGATCTAACATAGGTGTGCACAGATTTAAAAAAGAGATACTCATGGAAGTTGCTGAACGAACTCACATTCCTCACAGAACACTGCAGCTCCTTCATCAGAGCATCTCTACCCTCCCGACCACATCTCCTTCAAGCAGTATTTGTCATTTTGAGAACCCATCATGATGTTTCACATCTTTAATCTTGACACTGACTATTCTCTGAATGAAATATCTTTCTTCCTGTCTAGAAAATGGCTACCAATCCCCTAAAACTCCCTCATTTCCTGGAAGAGATTCAGGGGTTCCTTATCTCCCTTTTCCCCCCAGGCTGTGATCACAGAGAAAGTTTGAGCTGCATCTTTGTGTGCCAGTCTCTAACACTGAAATCAGGGCCCCAAACAACCAATCTTTAGTAAGAATGCTACCTCGGCAAAGCTTCGACACATCCTCCACAGACCTAGGGCTGGCTGCACTTCAGTTAGGACAAGCCAGCTGACCTGACAAGTTCTCCAGCTCCCTAAGTCAGCCCAAGCCAGGATAGTAACATCTAAAGGTTCTTTCTATACTGCAGAATAAATATATCTATACTCTGTTCAGTGTGAAATCTCTGCAGACATCAGACAGATATAATAACAATAGAAGATGCTAATTGTCTATACCTTTTCAAACATTCATGGCATGGCAAGCCATCACAAATATGTATTTTATGTCAGTTATGAGCTAAGGTCAAATCTAGTCCTGATATCTCCAACACCATCCCATGCTGATAACTTCTACTTATTTTTGTCAGTGATTATGTTTCAATTTCTGCTTTTTGGTATGTCTTAGAAACTCCAGATCATTTTAATTATGAACCTTTTGTTATTATTATTATTGTTATTGTTATTATTATTATTATTATTATTATTATTATTGATTTGCTGGAAACAGGTGCCAAACTTGAAACTAGGCTTTGACACACATCTTAAAAAAATTCTCGGTGATTCTGGAAAGTCTAACATCTCTATTGCTACTTCACAGGAAATAAGATAAGACTCAATCTGAGAGACGAAGCCCCAGCTCCGGTGCCAGAGGCCAAAGACAAAGTCAGCTTCATCTTCAAGAGAGCCAGGGCTCTTTACACTACACCATTCCATCTCCATGCAGGTCTGTGGAATTCTCTTTCTACATGTAGAAATAACTGTTTTATTACATACTTCATACTTAGCATGTTTAGTGTGTTTGTTCTTTCTTGTGGACAGAAGGAGACTCAGGTCTCCTTCAATTCCCCTACCTTCAATTCCCAAATAGCTGAGATTACAAGCCTATACACATCATGGCCCACTTGTTTTTCAGATAGGACCTTGCTAGCCACTTGCCCAGGCTGGACTTGAACAGTGATTATTCTATCTCTGACTCTTGAGTAGCTAGGATTACAGGCATATACTACCATGATTTGCCCTAATGGTATGTTTGATTTATATATACTTTAGATGGTGACCAACTCAGCCTCACTAAGAGATCAATGGACTGTCAGAAGGTGGATTGAGGGATGGCTTCCTAATTCTAGGTTCACAGGCAAGCTCAGATGGATCCTGACTGAGGGGAAAAGCCAACCTCAATTCAGTGCAAGAGACAAGGACTGTGGCAGCGTTGAAGGCATGGAGGGATGGAGCCGGCAAGTATTTATATCGATGTTGTATCTTCAGTCAGCTGCAGTTCATCACATCCTAACCCGAGTCAATCTTCTTTACCGCAGAGTCAGCTTCTCCTCCAATATCCCTACTCATAACCAGAGGTTCAGGATCTCAGCCCTCCTACGTCTGAAAACTGTGTTCTGATTGCCAACACATACAGCACAGAATTGTCACAAAATTGTCATCTTGAGAAACTCTTTCACTGCTGAGTGATTGATTGACCGATTGATGGATGGTACTTAGGTTTGAAATCAGAGCCTTGCCTGAGCTAGGCAAGCGTTCAGGTAAGGTCTCATCCTTGGGGTCTGAAGCCACTTCAGAGCATGATACTCCGACCTATGCCTCCCAGATCTCAGAGTTGGCAGGTGTGTCTCACTATGTCTGGCTTCTTTGTTAAAATGAAGTCTCAGGAATGCTGTCCATTTCTGCCTGCTGAGAATCTGGGATTACAGGCATGGGTCATTTTACTCTAACGTTTTATATTTTTTTATCTAAAGAATGAATATATATTGTTTCTCCTTAATTTATGTCATCACCTCATGAAAATCAACGGATGGATATAAAAGCTTTTTAGAAACTATAAAATATTATAGAGAAAAGACATAAATCTGTCTTTTAGGGTCCTTATAACATAAACTGTAATGTTATAATGGCAACCATGGGATACTTTGCCTACTGTGTACACAGAAAATCTGAATCCCAAACTTCCTATTTAGTCATACCAAAAGATCCTAGTTCACAGAATCATCATTACCACTTATATAATTGTGCTATTTGCTCTCTAGCTAAATAGCTTGCGACTATGGAGTTCTGGTGGTGAGAGAATTAAGAAAATCATTCCCACATTGAAGGTGTAAAAAATTTTAAAATATATATTAATGAGGTGGTAAGACGTAGGCTGACATGAAAGTAGGTTTGGAAGTGTTTGGTTTTTCTCTAATTAAATAGAGCTAATGAGTTTCTCCTCGAAGCCTGAGCGCTATGCTCCACAGCCGAAAAGACCTCTGATTTCTGTGATCTCAATAAGGGATGGCCAACTGGCAGCTGAAAATAATCTGCTCCGTGGGGTGACTCATCACTCACACCTCCAGGTGAGACCTTCCCTGTCAGAGCAGGGCTCCATGCACCATGCAGAGGCAGAAGTTAAAACCTTCTGAAGCCTCTGATCCTCCTCATCAGGGGACCACAGCCACATGTCAGTACACTGAGGTACAAAGAAGAGCAACGTGAATGCTGCCACATACCCCACATCAGAGCTAGGACGGAAGTGACAAAGAAGACATGACATTTAATTCATTCCATTTAATTATTTACCAATAACAAAAGGTGAGCGGGGCAGACAGGATACAGAGATCCAGGAGTCATGTCTCTTAAAGCTTACCAACCAGTTGAGGAGAAAGGTATGTGTAAGGAAAAAAAAATACACTTGGACATGATCAATTAAACAGGACACATTCAATCAGTGAGATCAAAGGAGGATATTCTTAGGAATACAAAGGATCACAAAGGCTCAATAACGATGTGCACCTGATCACTTAAAATGAACTACAAGCTGGGCCCACATGGCTCACTCCTGTAATCCTAGCTACTCAGGAGGCTGAGATCTGAGGATCCAGGTTCAAAGCCAGCCCTGGCAGGAAAGTCCATGAGATTCTTATCTCCAATAAACTACTAGAAAACTGGAAGTGGCACTGTGGCTCAAGTGGTAGAGCGCTGGCCTTGAGCTGAAGAGCTGAGAGACTGTGCCCAGGCCCAGAGTTCAAGCCCCACAACCGACAAAAAAAAAAAAAAAAAAAAAGAACTCCAAGAAATAGAAACAAGAGGTTTGTTATTTTTTAGTTTTTGTTTTGTTCTGTTTTCCCCTTTCATTGATGTTTTTGATTTCTGAACTTTTTGTCTTGTATGGAAGTTTTTCTGGTTTAGAGAGGGTAAGGGGACCACAGAAATGCTAGACAAAGGGTGAACTAATATATATCAAAAGGGCCCAACTCAAAAGTTAGAACCAGGAAGTAAATTGAACTGGCAGATAAATTCCTGTCCCAGCACACCTCCTTTTTAATGTTTAATGTTAATATCTCCTATCTCCTACTGAAATAAAGAGACCAGGTCTAACTGGTGCCTTGTTGGCCACGTGGTGGATAGGGAATTGGGTTTAACTGGCACCATCTTGTCTTCTTAGTGGAGGAAGGTGAAGTCCCACCTCTCAGGTGATGAGTATACCTGAATTCCTAGAGGCAGGGACTTGAAAGGTTAATGGACCTTTCAGTCCTGTGTTTTGAGCTCCTCTCTTCTTGAAACTCTCTCTGAGTTTCCTGGGACCCTGCCCCCTGCCCCTGACACTATGTAGGCCTAAATCGGCTCAGGCACCATGATGGCATGCCTCGTGTTCCCTTACTTCCTGTCTCCTGACTCTCTTCCGGTCACCATGGTGTCTCATTTCAGCTCTCCATTGAGGTTGATCTGGTTTCTTAGTATGGTTTTCCTGCTTCTTCTTTCCCCTCCTTCTCTCATGGCTCAGTTTTCTGACAGTGTTATGTGTATTTGAAGGGCTGCAGGGCCTAACTGACAAGAGCCCACTGGTTTTCCAAGTCAACCTCTCGAAAAAGTGGCTTCTCTATTTCTCTATTACTAATCTACAAGATTAGAAAAACAGAAGGCTCTACTTAAATCTGCCTTCTCCTTTGTGATTTAGGAGGCTACCTAAATCTGCTTTCTTTGAAATGGTAAAAATCTGGGAACTCTCTGAATGAGTGAAGACAGAAAGGATGAAAGACATAGCTGGCAAAAGGAAGTATTGAAGGTTGCCTGAGTTTTGGTGGCCCACTCATACCCTCTGTCCAAGAGTTAAGAGCCCCTAGCCTGACACGACCATGTGTATTCACCAAGCTCAGAAAGCATAAAAGCAACAGATAAGCATCGCCATCTTGAATGTTTCACTTTCATTTCCTGTATGGAGAACAGAAATGTTCTCTTTTTCTAAGTCTTCTTCCTTTAACCTTGTTATGCGCAAAAAGAAAGAAGAAAAGCAATTAGAAACAATTTCACATACCATCATTGTTTGAGGCTTTCCACACAGAATCAATTACTTGTCAGAATGGACAAAAATATTTATGATCTGCACAGGAGCCCTCTCCAGTTCTGGACATTCCTTAAATTTCTTAGTGCCTGACAAGAGATACAAGAATTTCATCCTGGAGGAATCCTTGCAGACTTCCACCCCCTGTGCATACTTCCCTTAGCCTGAATGTCCCATGTTCCATCTGCACATGGTAAATCGACCAATGCTTCCTCCCTCTTGTTGTCTTTGAACATATACGCTCCATCATTTCTCTTATACTTATTGCTACTCATATCTCAGGCATCTACATAACAGTCGCCATGGAAGTTTTCTTTGATATTCGACCCACATCTGAGTCAAGCTCTCATCTAATTTTCTTCTAAAATCTTGCTTTATGCCTTCATAAGACTCATTAGCGATTTTAAATCCCATGGTGTGTCTTGTATGTGTCTTGTATGTGTGTGGGGGCATAATATAGTTTAGTATTATTTATGTACATAATTAAAGTTCACAAAAACAAATATGTGAGACTAGAGATCTGACAAATTTCAAAGTGTGTTGAGCATAGTGAAGCATGTCTTGAATCCCAGAATTTGGGGAGCTAAGGCAGGGGGACCTGGAGTTTGGGCTAACTTCTAACTCCAGATCCTCTGGTCCAGTCCAATGTGGACTACATAGTAAGATAGCATCTTGGGAGAAGAAAAAATTTCAAAGAATGCCTATCTTCATTTTTGTTCTTCATTGTAGAGATTCAGCATATGCAACACTGAGCACTCAGTATTTGTTTAGTAAGTTAACTACTCTAAATGCTCATAACACTACCATCTTCTTTAAGTATCAACACTTAGCCTATTGGGAGGCAGAGATTTTTGTTGTTACTTTGCTTGTGTATTTTCTTGTTATTTGCTTGTACATATCACTACCTCTGGAGTTTGAGTCGCTCAGGATGGAATGAGATCTCCCACAGTGTATTGTGCTATCGGCTGTTGTGTAGATCATGTCATCCTGAATCTGTACTGACTTTACCTTGTCTGCCTGCTTTGTGGCAGCAGAAACACCTTTTTAGCACATCCCTGGTACTTAATACTGTGTCTAGCTCAGAAATCATTTGCAAGCAAATGAATGAATGGCAACTGTAAACAATGAATGGCTAAATGCTTTCCCCCTTTGTCCTAACTTCCCAAAGTACTCTCCAAATGTTGGAGGAATATTGCCTCCCAGCACTTTGATTTCTTGTGTCACCTTCTGTGAATGTGTTTCCTGCTTGGAGCACATCCAACAAAACCTACCAGTCTTCAGATTTGCAGAGTTAGATGCACAGTAAGGCAGTGACTCCCTTGGTGTGCGTAGGGGGATACAGGGACTAGTAACATGAACATCCTTCCTCCCACTTAAAGTAGGAAATGATTGACTGAAAACTGCTATTTGTGAATTTTTCAAGGATAGGGCTTTTGTAGAATGTGTGATGTACATTGTATGCAAGAAGGTTCACATTCAGTCTGTGTGAAAGAAATCAGGCAAATATTCACACATCCCCGGGTAAGACCAGGCTGTGTGAAGGAAGCTTTGACACTGGGCGAAGCCAGCACAGCACAGACTTAACCAAGGGCATCCAAGCCTGGTGAGTGGACGCTATGCTGTATCATGTGGAGGAGTGCCACTCAGCAAGACAGTGCTCAGCCGAGGGCACAGACAGTGCCAAATCAGACCTTCTGTGTGTGTCCTAGAAGAAAAGTTCAGGGTGGAAGGGAAGTTTGTGGATACTATACAGGAACTTGTTTAACAGTGTCTTCACACACACACAAAAAAAATGGGGGTGGGGGAAAGCCAGATGTTGATGGCTCATACCTGTCCTCCTAGATACTCAGGATGCTGAGATCTGAAGAACATTGTTCAAAGCTTCCTTGGGCTGAAAAGGCCTGAGTCTCTTATCTCCAATTAACTAGTAAAAAGCCAGAAGTAGAGGTGTGGTTCAAGTGGTAGAGCTCCAGCATTAATTTAAAAAAAGCAAGTGATAGAGGGAGGCCTTGAGTTCAAGCCCTAGTACTGACACCCAAAAGAGAGAGAGAGAGAGAGAGAGAGAGAGAGAGAGAGAGAGAGAGAGAGAGAGAGAGAGAGAGAGAGAGAGAGAGAGAGAGAAGAGAGAGAGAGAGAGAGGAGAGAGACTACCCTAGCAGCGCCAAACACTCTGGTCCAGTAAGGAATATAACAAGAAATAAAGAAGGGACATGGCGAGGAGGAAGTAATTGATAATACAACTAGCATTTATCAAGGCAGGTGTAGTGCTTAGGCATTTAATCTTCCAAAATCTTCCAAATCCTGTGAGGACATATATTTCCCTCCATTTCACAGCTAAAGAAACTGAAATGCACAGTGTACCCCAGGTCCCCAAACCAAGAAGGGATGGGGGTCGGGATTCAAGGAGAAGTTCTGCAGCCTGTGTTTTTAGTGGCAAAGACTCAGACAACTCAAATATTCTGGGATTCCTTCTATTTTTTTTAACTTTTATTTTGGTGGGCCCCTCTCAATATGATTCAGGTTGTCCTTAACTCAGTATGTAACACAGACTGACCCAGAACTCATGACTCTACCTGCCTCAGCCCCTGCCCCCCCCCCCAGCCCAAGTGCTGGGATTACAGACGTGTGCCACCATATCCTGTTCCTGGGATTCCTTTACTATCAAGAAAGCAAGAAACAATAAATAAACAAGTAAGTCTCCAAACATAACTAGTGGAGCTGACTCCTTCACCTTGGCCTTTGTCCTCCACTATAATTCCATTACATTTGCAACGACAGAGCATCAAACCAGTTTTCCAGCTCACTGTGTCTCTCTGTGTGTGTACGTGTGCATGGAACTGACAGGGCTAGTTCATTTCAAGTAACCGAGTATGTCTTTGGACAGCACTTGTCAAGATCCAATAGAAGCGCCAATTCCAAAAATATGTTCCTTTAGTGGTTTTTTAGGGTTCTCTGCTCTGCACGGATTGACAATGTGGTAACAAGAGACATTCTGGAGACTGGATTTAATGCAACCATATGCTAGACAGAATGAGAACCCATATTGCAGCAGACCAGCCGGTACATTTCCATGTTAACAGAAGCTTGATTGCAAATTACATTTAGTCTCAACAGCTCAGTTCACTGCACACAGATGCCATTGGGACTGTAAAGTTAGTGAGATGTGGGAGAGTACGACTAACATTTTTTTTTTTTGTAAAAAAAATCCTTCATCTGATAGAATGCCAAGGAGCATCAGCGCTGATGCTGAGAAGAAAATGCTGCTATATTTGTTTTGCCAGGAAAGGAAAAATAATCCTTGTCGCGAGTTGTTAGTCAAATTATGAATACGAGCTCTCGGCTGGTAATTGTCTGATAATATAAACAGCGATATTGGGGTTGTCAGATGCTGCCGGCGCGATGTGACAGCTACCATGTATGTGCACTCTGAATGAGGAACGGGTCCACTGATTGCAAAAGTCAGGCCGACAGGAGAGTAAGTGATTATGGAAAACTTCCCCAAGATCCTGGCTGCATAAGGGATGGACCGTGGTCAGTGTCTCTAAGTGTCATCAGCATCTTCTCCAAGGTGAGGAGGACATCTAGAATTGTGAAGAAGACAACAGAATGGGCTTTGAGTTGCAGATTCATTTCATTTGCTGTGTAGCTCTGAGTGAGCCATTGAACCTCTCTAGACATAGCTTTTCCACTTGTAAAAGGAGAACAATGATACGCAACTGGTTTCCCTTCCTAGGATTATGGTGAGGAGCATTTGGTGTGTCAACAAGTAGTAAACCTCACTGTGCTGACTGTGCTGTGTAAAGGCTGAAACAGGGCCTGGGTGCTGTCCCTGAGCTATTTTGCTCAAAGCTAGTGTGCTATCATGGAAGCCACAGCTCCACTTCCTGCTTTAGAGATGCCTAATTGGAGAGAAGAGTCCAACAGATTTTCCTGCCCAGGCTGGCTTGGAACCAAAATCCTCAGATCTCAGCCTTCTGAACAGCTAGGATTATAATCATGAGCCACCACCAGTGCCCGGGTTGGCTGGGGCTTTTTTTTTTTAACTTCATTTAAAAGGTTGACCTAGAATGAGTTTTGTCCATTTGCCTATGGCTGGAGCAGCTATTTTTCATCTAGCTATAAGCACCTTTCCATTAGAATGGTACATTTTCTTCTGACCATGTAAGTACAATGTACCTCTCACCTAGAGCCCTCTCGGATGCCTTGATCACCTACTGCCCCCTAGGGAACGCGTCTCACTAGCTTTTAGTAAATGCTGTGGGTCAGGCATGTAGTGCAGGAAGCCTTCATTCTCCCTCTGTTCTCCAGCTCTGTGGTGGAGATGCTGCTGTTGATCACTATGTGTTCTCCTAGCTTCTCCTTCCTGGCACCCCTTGAAGTTAAGTGCAGCCGTGTGGCTGGTTTCTCTTCAAAGGAATATGAACAGAAGTAAAGGAAGCACTCCCCCAGGTATCACCTTGAATCCTTTTCTGTGTTGTTGGTTCTCATTGTTTTTCTACATTCAGTGGTGTGGCAAAGACTTAAGAACTAACCAGGGAGGGCAGAGCAACGAGATGGGCTGCAGTGGAGCATGCATCTTGCCAACCTGCATGAGCCTGTGAAGTAGGTAAGGCATAGAAGTGCACTCTCAAGCTCTCATCAACACTATCTCACCATACCACGGTGTATCAGAAGCACAACCTGTATTCATCAAACACCAAAATACCCCAATACTTCCAGACTTGCAAGTCATTGCTTCCATTACATAAGGTTCACTTGCTTCCCCTTTCCCCAATCCCTTTACAGAGGAAACACTAGCCTGTACCCCCCAGCGCTAAAGCACCCACCCAGATGTTCCTTATTATAATAGAGTACTAATTTATATATGTCTTCATCCTCTTCAGGCAGGTACCATGTTTTATTCAGTGAATGTCCAAGACATCACTCTCCTTCTCTCCCCTCAGTTTTTGTCCATATCTATGGAATTTGAAGTCCCAGGACACAGAGGCAAATAAATGTAAATATCCACTGATTTTACATTTGAGGATCTTCGTGCAACCTGAGAAAAGACATACCCTATCTTCCTTTTTACCCATCCACCAACCAAAGTCTGCAGGAGATTCCTACAAAAATGTGAAAGAGGAGAGGTATGGTGAGGGAGGTCTGTAGACAGCAACAGCACCAAATGTAGGAGACAGGGAGGACCCCATAAACTCAGGCCTCCTGGCCCTCCCCGTACTCCATTCTTGTTTGAGGTTCCTTGGCATCCCATTCCTCAGTCTTTTCCAGTTAGGAGGTCGAGCTGCAGATTTTTCACACTACAGTCCGGCACAGCCAGCTGATAAATGAGGTACAAGACATCTATGTCAGGTCTTGCTCTCAGCAACTATTTCGTAAAGATACTCTGATGCTTTCTAGGTTTGAAGGGGAAAAATATATACTTCGTGTTTTGCTTTTGCTTTTGCTTTTAAGTCTCTGTTGTTAATTGTTTAAACTAAGAGGCTCCTCTCACCCCAACAAATATATTTCATTGCTTACTGAATTTTAATGTGTTTGGCTTCTTGATTTCCCACTTTGGCCTTCTCTTGAGCAGTAGCTAGTTTTATTAGTGAGCTTCTAGGGGGTGCTCAGAGATTTCCCAAGGGTGTTGAGGCTGACAGTGGCAAAATGGAGTCATGGGATGGGAGTTTGAGTTTAGGGTCTATTACCTAATGGGATAAATTATTTAATCTTAGTCTCTTTGACTCTAAAACAGAAATAAATAAGAATAGGAGATCTGTCCCCCAGAATGTCAATTCTGTTGAGGTTAACATCATGTTCATTTCTTCAAAATTATATCACTTTACTTATTCTAGCACCTGATGTGTGCTATGTCTTCAATCCAGCACTGTTTTCACAATTTCTAATTATCACACTTTTATTAAAAGGGGCAACATTTGGGGAAAAATCATATTAAGTGAAATAAGCCAGACACAAAGAAACATAGATCCCATGGGTTCTCTCATTTGTAATAATTAGTATATGTCTAGGATAGTCCTAGCAGATGAGCAGATTAGCTCAATAGCTATGTATATCTGACCATATAAGATGATGCTAAGTGAAATGAACTCCAAGATACAGAAACCAGAGGTTTTTCTATAATGTTTTTTTAATGTATGATATGATTTCTGTTTTCTTTTGTGTTATTTTGCCTATGGCTTATCCCCTGTTGTCACAGTATTTTATTTTGGCGCCCTGGGTATTGTATATATGTTTATCTGAATTAGGGAAGGGAAGGAGAAAAAGGAACCAATGCAACAGAAACTCACAAGACAATATGTTGTAAATGAACTGTACAACTTGGGGTGGGGGGAGAGAAAGTGAGAGAAAAATGAGGGAGGGGGTAACAAGTTCAACAAGAAATGTACTCACTACCTTATGTATGTAACTGTAACCCCTCTGTATATCACCTTGACAACAAAATTATTTTTTTAAAGGGGGACAACACTGTTTTAAGGAGAGGCGAGGTTAATGAGGAAGATGGATAAGATTGAGATAAATTGTATAGGTGGAAATGTCAAAATAAATTCTCCCCCTTTGTACAACAGAAATCATTGAGTGACTCTGACTATTGTGGAAATGAATTAAGGTAATAGATGTAGGAACCCTCTGTGAAGTATTGAACACAAGAAAGTATTATTTTTAGACAGATGGTGAATGCATAGGCTGTCCCCAGTCTAATGAGTTGCTGAGCTATGTAAGATACTTTGACATTATGTTTCAAATATGCATATTATTGTTGGTATGGCCCAGGGCTACAATGCCACTGGAAGGCAGAAGGAAAGAGAAATTGTGGTGCATGCTAGATGCCTAGAGCATTGCAGTAGAACAGGGTCACACCCAAGAAGAAATGTACGCTTACATAGTTTATTGTTTTCTCAAAGCCACTATTCCCTAAGATGTTCTACATTCATTTATAATCCTGCTGGATCTGGAAAAAAAAAATGACTTGTGTTAGAACTTGTGACCGTGCCCTTGATATTTGAACTGATCAAGTTTCTCATCTCATATGCTGGAGAATGGGGGCAGGGAACGCCGTGTCCAGGGTAACTCAGCTAGGGAGATTTGGTGCTACATATATTCCTGACACAGTGTTCCAGATCACTGGAAACACTAAGAGTACTGGGCTATAGTGAGAAAGATGAAAACAGACACCTAGAAAGAATGAGTGCAAAAGTCTGGCCACATTATAGGGTAGCGATGGTCTCACTTCCTCTGATTCCTGCTCACTTCAAATCGTAGCTGACTCCTTGCCCTTGGATTTTTGTCACCTTCACAGTATTGAAATAAAATGTTTTATTATCTAGCCGGAAATAAAATGGTGGTGTTAACAGGAACGAGAGGTCTTTAGCAAGCCTGCCTACTCAGTAGAGGTTATTCTAGCACCACAAATTGCCCAGCAACTAAGATGATGCCATACACAGAACAGTTGCTTGGTAATGTAAGATATTGACAATAATGAAGCTTAAAGAATCTTCCTTAATAACTCCTCTCTACATGGATTCCTCTCCACAAGGATCTCGCACTATAGTTTTCAACATTCGTGTCCCTTTTCCCTTTCATGCCAGTGTGCCTATGCCCCAGAAAACTCTCCTATTTGATATATTGATTCAGATAGTAATGACAGCTATGAAGAGGCTAGCTATACTGTACTAGCCTTCTAAGCTCATTAACAATATGAAAGTCATCAAGGTCAGGCTTAAGTGATCAGTGGTGAAGAAAGCAAAATGCAGAGTCAATAGTCTAGATTCTGGGATCAGAAAGGAGGACTATGAAGTGGAAGCTCTTAGTTTAGAATTTTTGTCACACGCACAGAACTAGAATTTTCATTATTATTTAATATAATTGTATTATTATTAAGGTGTTGTGTGGAGGGGTTGTCATTTTATAAGTCAGGTAATGAGTACATTACTTTTTTTTGGACCATATCATCCCTTCCTTCATTTTCATTCAGTCTTCCCCTGTCATCTCTGCAAATTACATAGTTCATTTTCTACATAGTACATGTTGAAAAGCATGACTGTCTTTGTTCACCCTTTCTTTCTCCCTTTCTGGAGTATATAACTTAAATATTAGAATGGACCCAGTCTTCTAAGCAGTCAGGCATTATTGCTAGATCATAAAATTAAGGAAGACTTCAGAAACTTTTTGTTTTTTTTTTTAAATTATGATTAAAATTTATATGATCAGAGCAGATATTGATTCCTTTTTTGAATCTTGATTCACATACAATTGTTCTTTCTACAAGATGTAAACACATTAATTAATAAGTCACAATTCTGCTTTCAATCACAATTCTGCAATCCGTTTTTGTTTTTATACAATCAAGTTTTTATTGATCAGCTTCTATACGCTTAGCATTGACAGACCTAGGTTCTATAGGGATAAGAGATAGACTGATAAATTATAGTTTCTATCTCCAAGGAGCTTATATACTATGGGCTGTGTTTTAAACTAATACAAAAGCTCTTAACATGTACTTTCTACAAAAAAAAGTTTTGTGTGTATGCCAGTACTAGAGCTTGAACTCAGATCATGCACTCACTTGGCTTTCTCACTAAAGGCTGATACTCTACCACTTTATACACATCTCTACTTACTGTGTTTTGTTAGTTACTAGGAGATAAAAGTCTCACAGACTTTCCTAATGGAGCTGTAAACCATGATCTTCAGATCTCAGCCTCCTGAGTGGCTAGGACTACAGGTGCAGAGGTGAACCACTAGCAATGGACACAAATTATTGTTATATAACACGCATTTCAGTTATGGAAAAGGCTTAGATCATGAAAGAAACAAAAAATCCACTTTTATCTATAGGATGAGCCTAAAGACTTTTTAAATTACCAAAATATTCAATAAATTCGAGGTTGGTGAAAAATACAAGCACAAATATTTTAGGAGAGCAATTCAACATTTAAATCACCATAGTAACGTAAGTATCACAGATACATCCTTAAGATACCTGCATAGTGACAAATATCTTAGCAGAACAACTGAGGATGTTGAAAAAAATAGATCACTTACATAGTTTACTTTTAACTTCTATTTCATTATTTGCCTATTTTTATCTTTTTTCTTAGTGAATATTAACTGTAGAAAGTAAGATGTTTCATTATGACATTTCTATATGCATATCTAAAAAGTACATATAAAGAACTTTTCATAAAGGTATATATAATGCACTGTGATATTCATATTTCTGACCTCTGTTACTTTTTGTACCCGATTGTCCACTTCTTCCCTTCCATCTCTCTATTATTCACCATTTTCCTTTTATGTCTTCCTTTTATCTCCCCTAGATCCCAAATGTGGGAGGAAAAACACCGTGTGATTCTGGATTATTTTACTTAATACAACAATCTCCCATTTCATCTATTTTCCTGCAAACAGCACTATCCTTCTGTATGGCTGAGTAAACTGCATTCTGTATGTACACCACACTCTATTTTTATCTATTCCCCTATGGTGAGCACCTGGGCTGATTCTATCACTTGGCTCTTGTGAATAGTCCTGTGATACACATGGTATGTAAGGCAATGCTATAGTAAGGTGACTGGCTTTTGTATGTGCCCAGAATATATGTGGCTTAATCATATGGCAGTTCTATTGTTATTTTTTAATGAATTTCCATATTAATTTACATTCCTACTAACAGTGAAAAGATATATCATGTTTGCCCACATTCTTAATATCATATGTTTTATACTGAGGCAAGAAGGAATGTGCATTTACTTTATAACTATTGGTGTTGAACATTTTTCATGTATTTTTGGGCCATTTCTGTTTTTAATTTTTTTTCTGTTTTTAAAAATTTGTTCTTTATGTGTGTTCTGTATATTAATCCTCTGTTATATTACTGTATGGCAAAATACTGTTTTTCATTCAGTAGACTGTCTCATTACTCTGTGTGTGTGTGTGTGTGTGTGCACACGCGCGTGCGCACGCGCCATAAAGAAACTTTTTAATTTGATTCAATCTCATTTGTCAGTTCTTCCTCTAATTTCCTGAGCCTTAGCTTTTGGAGTACTATTCAGAAAATCATTGCCTATAGATCTTCAAGGATTTCCCATATGTTTTCCTTTAGTATTTTGAAAGTTTCCTTTAGTATTTTGAAAGATCTTTGATCTTTTTTGTGTGATTTTTGTACAGGGGAGGAGAGAAGGGCTCTAGATCCATTCCTTTTCATAAGCATATCCAGGTTTGCCAGCACCAGACTGCCTTTTTTCCAGTATATTTTTTGGCACCTTTGTTGATATTTTAAATGGGCAATGAAAGATGTAGAGGATTTTCCCAGAAGTCAAGAGACAGGGATAAGGGCTTTCCAAGCAGAGGAAATAAAAAGATTAATAACAGAGGGGTAAACAAATGTGAGAATGATATGGGACCACAATTCATCTGGAAAGGCTGGAAGTCTGGACCAATATCCGCAGAAGGTGCTCATGAGGTGTGTGGGAGTAATGTTGCATGTTATTTTTTTAACTTTAGAAAATGCATCCTATTTAGACATCCATAATGCCATCTTGTCTATCAAGGCTCTGCAAAATTGGCTGAGAAACTATATAGTGGTAGGAAGCATGATGAAAGACTTATACAGAGAAATAATAAGTGAGTACAAAAGAAGATACACGTAGAGATGTCAGAGAGAAAATAATGAGAACTCATTAACGATAGAATAGAATGAGTGTAATAGGACCAACTTTTAGCTTGTTGGACTGAGGATGGCAATTCAGTCTGAGAAGAAAACAGTCTGAAGAAGTTAACACTGCTTTATTCACACTGAACGTGAGCCAGCTGCAATATAAGCATATGAAGAGACTAGCAGTAATAGAAAATACAAGGTCTCAGACCAACAAGTGATGTCATATTTCAAGACAATGCTGGACAACTATTAAAACCACCATAGAAAAGATCAGTCTATTCACAAACTGTCTAATTCCATAAGGAAGCATGGTCCTTTTTGATGTAGAGCCTTTATCTTTATAGAGTCAGAGAGACCTATGCTGGAAAGGGTAAATGGTTTGGTTTCTCCCTGATAGAGCACTCCATTGGTGTGACTTCCAACAACTGACTCCACAGGGGAGATCAACAGCTACACACACCCTAAGTAAAATAAAGCGGCTTAGAAGAAACACTGTTAGTAACAGCACTGCAATGACAGCAATATAAAAGTGATCCCTTTTGCATTGGCCTGGCCTCACTCCGGAGAAGCAATAAAAACATCGATTCAAGAACAACCAGGGGAAATGGAGTCCATGCAATGTATTTCATTTTCCCTTTTTAGACATCAATCAACCTAGTAGAGTAGAGAGGGTACCAGCTTGGGATCAGACAACACTATCTTCTATGTGGCTTTCAAAGCACGTATGTAAAGTGTGTTTATAATAATACCTAAGCTAAGTACTTTTTCCTAAGGCATAAGATGGTTTTTCCTTATGGAAGATATCATGAATAAAGATGTGTGTTTGTGTGTGTGTGTGTGTGTGCGCGCTGTGGGAAATGGGGAGGCCCTGACAATGAATACTCACTTGCAGTTAAAAAGCCCAACAAGGGCAAGTGATTTACCCAAGATCAAACACTTCCTCCTTATCTAGTGGTTCTTAGTCATTTTTTCCTCGTTCTATCAGTGCCTGCAAATCAGCCAGGAAAACAATTTACATGAGGAACAATAGATGCAAGCATTTGTACTGAAGACCATCCCAATAGCAAAAGAGAGAAATGAGAGACAGAGAGACAGAGAAGGGGAGGAAAAAGGAAAGGTTGAAGAAAGGAAGGAGAAAGAGAATGAAGAAAGGGAAAAAGGAAAGAAGGAAGGAAGGAAGGAAGGGAGGAAGGGAGGGAGGGAGGGAGGGAGGAAGGAAGGAAGGAAGGGAGGAAAGCAGGGAGGGAGGGAGACTGGGAGGGAGGGAGAGGGGTAAAGGTAAGAGAAGAAAGGAAAGGACAAAGGAAGAAAATGAAGAGAGAGAGAGAGAGAGAGAGAGAGAGAGAGAGAGAGAGAGAGAGAGAGAGAGAGAGAGAGAGAGAGAGAGAGAAGAAAATATAAAAAACCAGTGCTGACTAAAGATGAAAGCATTTCCATCAAGCTCCAAATCAGACTTGGGTAGCTGGTTCTCCAGACAAATATTTGGAAAAATTGTTTTACCTGTTTCTCTCTTTTGTCTATTTAGTTGCCTGAGTTGCTTTGAAGTTTGTAAAATGGCAATGTCTCCAATCAGAGTGGCGCTTCCTCTTCAGGCAGGAAGGCTACAGCTAAGTGGAGAAGGCGCGCTTGTTTATGCAGTCTGACTGGAACGATGACTCATCCAGTCAAGCCAGGGGTTGTCTGTTTTGATCCTTCACTGTTCAGAGTCTATTTTCAGTTGTCATTTTCTTTTTTTATTTTGTCTCTAACTCTCTCTCTTCCCACCTCTGGCAAATTATCAAAAGGGTCACAAACATTAGACAAATGGAGCCTATGTAAGGATAGGGAGTGTGTATGCAATTGAATGCACATTCAGCTAAAGCCCACGAATGGATGCTTGTGTTTACAGCTCCAATGATAGGGTTCCGGTAATGACTTGGCCTTATTTTCTCTTGATTGAATATTCCCCTGGGCCTGCCAGTCTGGACTCCTGTTATTTAACGAGGACATTGGAGCACAACCTCAAGATGTCTGCAAAAATGACCTTTTCTTTGGTCTCACTCCAAAAGCAAAGAAAAGTAGAGCCCAAGTTAGACAGGGTGGTTCTGGAACACAGCTTTGGAATGTAGACTTTCTCCCACAAGACGAGAAACATGGAATCCCACACCTCCAGCACCAAAGAGAACTGTGGCAATGAACTTGTTAAAAGTCTTTATTTTGCATGTGTAGGTAAAGGGGACACTAGAGGTGCAAAGCACATTTCTATAAATTGCATGGCACAATCACACACATACACAAATCCTACCCAGTGTTCTTTTGAGTGGATTGCAAGAGAAACTAACAACTGGTAAAAAGTTGGTTTTACATAAGGAGAGACTTACCTTAGCTTCTCTTGAGTTACACTATGGCACCATTATCTCCCGTTCCTCACTAATCAGGAATTTCACCAGCCAGAAGTCAGATGGCATAAAGTAGTAAATAGAAGATGAGAGTGAAGCAGCTTGAGCAATACAACTGACCACTGGCTATAAGCTCAGTGTCTCACTATTAGCCTTGAAAACCAAGATAGAATATGTATAAATGAGTGAAAAGGGTCAAAAAGAAAGCAACCTGAGAAGGCCTGGGTTTGCCTTGTGCTCTCTGTGTCTGATTTTTGGCTTCACTTAATATATGGAGATTTGTTTAGCATTTATATGACTGCTGAATGAGAAAAACAAATATATTTGGAAAGTTTTCTTCCTTGCTTTAGCTGCGAGAAACATTTTCACTATGCTGCAGTCATCCTTTCTCTTCAAGATAAAGAAGACTGAGATTTCAAGTTCTCCTTGAAAGAAACTCCTTAACTGGAAATAAGAGATAGCAAAAACTATATAGCAAAGACTTTTTCCTTGAAAGAAATCCCAGAACTTGAAATAAGAGATAGCAAAGACTTTCTACTCTTCCCTAAAAATTTTGTATATATGCATAAGGGCCTATTTAGGAACCCGTAAGTATATAAAAATAATATATCTCAGTGTGTGTGTGTGTGTGTGTGTGTGTGTGTGTGTGTGTGTGTGTGTGTGTGTGTGTGTGTGTGTGTGTGTATAAGAGAGAAAAAATAATCTGAAAACTTATTATCCAGGTGTAACACATACATTCACTTACAATCAAATTATAAAAGTTTGTGTAGTTGTAAGTCATTGGAAACAAAATACACAAACAAAGCTCACTATTAAAACTATATTTTGATTATTTGTTTCCTTTTTAATGTACAGTTCATTATCAATGTCTTTATTCCTTCTTCTTTTAGGTGTTGTTGGAGTTTGAATTCAGGCTTTGTGCTTGCTAGGCAGGTGCTTTTCCACTTATACTACGCCTCCAGCCGTGTTTTCTGCTGGTTATATTTGAGACAGGGCCAGGACTCTTGAATATGTCTGCTCAGGCTGAACCCAGGTCACAATCCCTCTATTTTCAGTCTTCTGAGTAGCTAGGATTACAGATGTGAGCCACCAAGTGATGAAGATTTTTTTTTTGGTGGTGCTAGGATCTGAGTTCAGAGCCACAAACTTACTGGGCAGGTCTTCTACCACTGGTGACATACCTTTAGCCCTAATTTTTTACATCACCCAAAAAATTGAAACGCAGTTTGGAGTTTCTCTGATCCCTTTCCATCAACAAGAGTTACCATACAATCCCTGACTTCATGGAGGTAAGTTGTGAGAGTGAAAAATCATTATGATACAACAAAGCTTTGCTCTGGGAAACGTCAGCTATGTGGTGACTCTATTCATAGTTGTAAAGAATTTCAGGACTCTCAGTGACTAGAGACTAGAGATAACACACCATATATATTCTGAGCCAGAATATGTGTGTGTGTGTGTGTCTGTGTGTGTGTCTGTGTGAGAATTAGAGTTAGATCCAAGCTAAAGTCTAGCACACTGAACTATAGATTCCTCATCTCTCAAACCTCAGACTCAAGCCATTACTACATTTGTCTAAGACTATAAATGAATGCTGGAATGTATAGCTCACCTCTTTGTTATTCTTTCTGTTGCCTTCAATATAAACAAGAGGAAAATATGACACAAGCCAAGATTGAAAGACACTGTACAAAATGACTCACCTTTGGTCTTCAAAATTATCCTAAAAGACAAGAAAACCTGATGGCTGAATGCTGTGGGAGATTACAAATTAAATACTAAAGATATGAATTGGCATTAATAGGAAAAGTAGTGGAACATGAATAATGTATGAACTTTATTCATGAACCAAGGTCAATGTCTTAGTTTCATCATGTTTCTATGTATATATAAGATGCTGGCATAAGGAGAAGTTGGAGAAACATATAATGGACTCTGTAACTTCTGTGTAATTCTTTTTTTTTAAATTTAATTTTATTTTATTTGTGAACATACTGTACAGAGGAGTTACAATTACATGGGCAGGATAATGCGTACACTTCTTACCAAGCATTGCAGCCTCCTTTTTTGTTTACCCTTCACATCCCTTCCCAGCCTCCCCCCTCCCCCCCAATCCCAACCCTTCTCCTTCCCCCCCCCCCCCACCGACGTTGTAAAGCTCGTTTTGGACCTGACAACTTGTATTTCTCATTGTTGCACCAGGTCCACCTGTATCCTTAAACAACTGGTTTTTCCCCATCTCCTCCACAAGTTATACTGACATCAAATATAGTGAAAGCAGGGGTTATACTGTGGGGGAGGGACATAAAAGCAACAAAGAGATAATCTTATAAATGCATTAGAAACACATGCATGAAAGAAAAAAAACATTAAAATACATATCTAAACGTTCATTTTCCTGACATCACATTATCTGACCTTTTCCGCTTGACTTATACATATACTAGATATTACAAATAAGGGAAACCATGGTCTTCTGTGTAATTCTAAAGCAACATTGCGAAACAAGATTTGTAACCATTTGCCTATCACCCAACAAGTTTACTTATAGATTTAAAGGGCCATTCTATCTACCACAAATTTTTAAGAATATTTTTATTCCTTCTGTTAAAGATACAAAGATACAGGAAAGATAAGAAGAATGAATAACTCATAAGCTAGCCCTAGTAGACCAAAGTATCTGCCCACCTTTCAGGCCCTGCTGAGGATTGTAGAGAGTAAATGAGAGAAGTGAGGGACCGAAGAGTGACACTTTCATATTCATCAGCTAACTACAAAGGAAATTGTGTCTTTTCTTTATTACCTAAGGAGACACTGAGGCTGAGGAATGAATAACGTAAGTGCTTCCTTGCACATAAGAAACATGAGGCCATTTGTTCTGTCTTCTTTCTTTCTCTTTTATATCATTGGAATTTTCAAGGTTCTACTCAAAGGAAACCTCTTCTATCTTTTCTCTGCTGATACTTCAAACCAGGTATACTTTTTCTCTGACTCTCCATATTATGTTTAAATAATTTTTAGTCTCTTACTTGGAGGTGATAAACATACATTATGTGTGTCCTTTTAGGCCTAAAGGGCAAGGATTCTGTTGTGTTCATGTTATCTTTTCTTACAATGCCTACACAGCAAAGCTGATACTTGCTAAATGGAAAATTGAGAGATTCAAATTCTAATTCAGACTGACCAATAACTTGGCACATTTATCATAATATGTACCTTTGCAGGTGCAGTTTTAACCTTTACTGATAGTTTCCATTTGTTTATATACATGTCTCCTTTCAGCTTTTATAATCTGCCTCCAGGCCTCTGGTTTCTGATGGATCAAGAATCTAAGTAACGGTTTTATTGTGCCAGTACTTTTCTGGATTAGTGACAATAACTTCCTCTACAGATCTAGTTCTCTATCTTGGTGAAGGTCCCCACATTTCTCCCCAGCTTGGAGTTATAGCAGAAAAAGTATAGAAAGGGCTGGGAATGTGGCTTAGTGGTAGAGTGCTTGCCTAGTATGCATGAAGACCCGGGCTCAATTCCTCAATACCACATAAATAGAAAAAGCAGAAGTGATGCTATGGCTCAAGTGGTAGAGTACTAGCCTTGAGCAAAAGAAGCTCAGGGACAGTGCCCTGAGTTTAAACAGCGTTTAAATCCCAGGTCTGGCAAAAAAAAGAAAGAAAGAAATACAACAGAGATTTATAGATCTCCCAGGCTCTCGGGTCTTTGCAGAGTTAACAGTGGTAAACCTTCCAAGAATCAGCAGCATGAAATTAGGAAGAAAAGTTTTCCCCACATCATGTTAAGGGAGGGGAAAAACCCTCTGAAAGAAAGTTACTGTTGTAAACACAAGTTAGAAGCCCTAACTTTGTAACTGTTGTAAACACAAGTTAGAAGCCCTAACTTTATATAGTATTATACAGGATATTCTTGCTGGATTTTAATCCAAAATCTGGATTCAGACTCCAGATCTGCCCTTTACAGTATAATAGCACACTTCAGCTATCTGCATGCCCAGTTACTACTCCATTTTGTTATCTTTAAGTAGTTTTACAAAGGAGTTGTTATGTAACAAGGGAGCTAATGAGTGCAATGTGTCTTGATTGATGTCATCCTTTACAACATTTTCACCTATCCCTCCCTTACCCATTCCTTCCCTCACTCTTCTTCATTTTGTAGGATATACATTGAATCCTTGACTGTATTCTCCCCTTCTCTTCATTCATCTACCCCCTTGAACCCACCTCATCCCTCTTGACTACCTGCTTCTTGGTGTTTATTTTGTTGAACTTTGATTTATGCCTTTCTGAGGAATTACACTATTTGAATTCTTCCTTGAATCTACACATTTAATTTACGGTAGAAACTATGTGGTCAGCTAGACCGGGATCAGAGGAAATATAATTTACAACAATTTACAGAGCGCATACCACACACCAGATTCCAAGATGTATTAATTCAAATGTAAGTTTTAATCTTGCTGATGTCCTTGTAACTTTGGTATCCCAATTACCATTTGAAAGGCGAGGATAGCTAAGCTAATCAAGTTGATGAAAATTATATCAAATCACAAATTTTTCTAGGAAATAATGGAAATCAGAATCAGATAGACATTGGTGCCCCCAAAACCTATGTTCTTAACCCAACACTCTCCATTTCTCCTATGAAAATGTCTTAAAATTAAAAAGCATCATGTTTAACATCATCTTACCTGGTCATATGTACATAGCTTTTGACCTTTTCTAACATATAATAGTTATTGCAAATAAGGGAAACCATGGAACCTATGTTTCTTTGGGCCTGGCTTACTTCACTTAACATAATTTTTTCCAAGTCTTTCCATTTCCTAACAAATGGGGCGATGTCATTCTTTCTGATGGCGGCATAGAATTCCATTATATTCCATATATATTCCATATATATATATTCCATATATATATATATATATATGCCACATTTTCTTGAGCCACTCATCTACTGAGGGGCTTAAAAAGGGATACAGGATGACCCATTGTAAAAATGAGATGCACAAGATACTATGTTGAAAAACGAACTTTAGGCGGGGGTGGGGAGAATGGGGGAAGTGTAGCTGTGGAGGTGGGAGGGAAGGGTTGGTAGGGGAAAAACCAAGGAGGAGGTAACAATGCTGGATAGGAAATGTACTCATTATCTTGCTCATGTAACTGTAAGCCCTCTGTACAGTATTTTTACAATTAAAAACATTATTTAAAAAAGCATCATGCACATAAAGGAATTCATTCTTTACACAACTGAGGGATGATAGATTTTATCCCCACTTTATATTACTCTTGTCCAGCCAGAAACTAACAAAGCTAGTAGTTAAACTTGTTCCCTGATCCTCTGACTGAATTCCTTCAACTAAAGAAAAATGCTAATCTTCCAGTTGGGTCTGAAAGCAGGTTTTTGTTGTTATTGTTGTTATTTTTGTTGTTTAGTACTAGAAAGTCATGCTACTTACAAGAGTATATCCCTACCTTCTATGTGTCTTCTGAGTCAAACTGACTTACTTTATCTGGAAGAAAAGTTTTCCTTGTGTCAGCACCTCATAGCCTCAAATCGGCTTTTTTTTTCTCATATATCAAGCAAAAATTGCCAGCATGGTCTTGCTTCCAGAAACTGTATTATGTATAGCGGTGGAGGGAACCATGGAGAAAAGCCCAGCTCTGTTCTAGTGTTTATTGGATGGGTGAATGGAAATCTAACCTGCCCTTTATCAGGAAATCTAATCTGATGCAAAACAATAAACACTCAATGACATCACAGTGATGTTCTTATAAAGCATTTTTTATTATTGTACACATTTTCCAAAATAAAAACAAATCCACCAAAAATAACAATAATTTTTTTAAACTTTGTAGCTCTGTTTTCTGAACAGGCAATAAAATCTCTCAATGAAAAAGAAAAAAACCACAATAAGTCTGATATGAAAAAAAATTCTGCAAAGGAGAAAAATAGTCTTTCCTGAGCCTTAAGATCTCTAAGGACCTAGTCTGAATCCTAACATCAGGCTAGAATGTGCTGCTTCATTTGGTCCTTAGTTACCTGACAGAAGATGTGAATAGAGAGAAGTTGTTTACATGAAAGCTATTGCTTTTTATTTCTTTGCCAATCCCTCATCTCTGTGGAACTCAAAGGTATAAAGAAAAGAAAGAGAAATTAATCAGCTATAAACAAACATCCCTGGAAGAAGATTATATGGTCTGACAGGCCCAAGGCTTGGAGCATAATAACCACCTTCATTTATATAGCACTTTTATACTTTCAATGTACTATTCAAATTAGATCATTTCTTTTGATGCTCTAAAACAGTAAAGGAGATCGGTTGGACTTGTATCCCCATTGTACACCCAAGAAAACTGAAACCAAGAGAAAGAAAGAAGCTTGTTCAAAGTTACACAATTCATTTTGGTGGGGTTTATTGTTGTTTTGTTTTGTTTTTAGCAGAGCAAGGATTTAAGCCACATCCTGGAGTTACAGAATACAGAATTTCCCCCTCATGTCACATCATTACACTAAAGAGAATGTTGAAAACCATAATAAAAACTGGCTGAAGATCACATACTTCTATGTAACTGCCTAGAAATTAATTAAATAAGTAAAATCTACCATTGCTCGCCAAGATTGGAAAACAAATAGTCGCAGCAAACATTTAAAGAGATTTAAAAGATCATTTATTGTCTGGGAACAGGTGGCTCATGCTGTAATCCTAGCATCACAATTTGAAGTCAGCCTGGGCAGGAAAAGATCCTGAGTCTCTTATCTCAATTAACCACCAAAAAAGCCATAAGTAAAGCAGTAGCTCCAAGTGGTAGAACACTAGCCTTGAGCAAAAATACTCAGGACTGGCAACCAGGCCCTGAGTTTAAGCCCCAGGAACTCTTTAAAACAATAATTATCTACTGAGTTGAAGGTAGACAAGTAGCCCCTTAGGGTCTTAGAATCTTAGAAGTAAACACTTAAGGCCTTATTGCTTTGGTAGAGAGTTTGTGAAACCATCAGGCTAATAAATTCCTTGTTAGCATTTCTTTATCCTAGGCTACTCTATACAAAGGTAGATCTGGTGTTTTCCATCATTCATGAAATTTTTCTCTTCCTCCATGCCAGTTACCAACCTTCACAAATAGAATGTGAAAATGTTTCTGCTGTTTTAGCACTGAGCATGCAACAGCAAATGTTTATGCAAATAGTTTCCTCATATGTAAAATGCCACCAAGATAACTAGAGCATGAAACAAGTTAATGAAGATATATAGAGATAGACATGCATTACATCTTCTTTTCTTCTCAAAATAAAAAGCTTTGAGAAATATATACAAGACAAATGAAAGAGAAAGTCCTAGACTAGGCATAGTGGAGCATAGCTGTCATTATAATTACCTAGGCAAGCCTAGGCAAAAACACAAGACTTCATACGGAAAACACCAAAAACCAAAATGAGGTAGGAGAGTGACTCAGGTGTAAGGTGTTAAAGGGTAAGAGCTCAAGCCCTAGTACCTGAAGATAGATAGCTAAATAGACAGAAAGATGGGTAGACAGACAGAAAGACAGATAGATATGAAAAGAGAGAGGAAAAATGCATTTTTCCCTTGAGGAGATCCCTCCTGGTCATCCCAGTCTCTAACCTTCCCTACCACTATGACCCTGACAATACAACCTGGAATCCACATTCATGGTTCACCATAGAGGAGAGAGTTCTGTACAACTCCCATTGTATGTATGTTTCTTCTAAGCTATATGTTCTGTTATAAACCATTTCCCTGCTTGCCCTAGCCTCCATTAGACTGAGTCTCCTTGAAAACAATCACTATGCCTTAATCTGAGTTCCCTGAAACATATTCATTCATGTGTTCTATGCAAGTCTGGAAGTTATACGCAAATGAACTGTGTCACCAACAGGTCAATATTCTTGAAAAAAGCTCCTAATCCAAACAAATATAGCAAAGTAAAGACAATACTGTGCTGCATTCCTCTAAGAAATTTAAATAACTAAGCAGTGTGTGGCCATAGAATAACATCTCTCTTCAGCAAACAGAAGAGATGCTAGCACATGAGGCAATACCAGCAAGTCAGTCTGCGAGAGACTCAGAGTATATGTCCCAGGCACATCCTCAGCTGAAGGTGGAAGGCTGTCAAGTGAATCAGCCAAGCCGTCCTGATTACCAGAGGTCAAGAGCATATGCAGCAAGCCATTCTCTCCTCGCTTGGGCCCAGGAGAGGCTTGATGGAGTGCCAGCAAGTACAATGAATATTGTACCTTGCAAATGCTGAGGAGACAACATGTTCCTTTTAGCATTAATTGCTTCATTCAGAAGAAGCCATTTAAAATCTGAGTCTTGTCTTTTTCCTTGATGAGCAATTTCAGGCTGCCTACCCAAGCTTTTGTTTACTCGAAGGAGAGAGGAAGAGAAAGCATTTTGTTAAGACATTTTAATTTTCATATTTAATGAAACAGATTGGAGAGCAGGTCTCTTCGGTTTTATTTTTCTGTTCCCTGAATACCTTCTTGCATATTACATATTCTGCCTCAGCTTCCTGTAAGAACTTTTTCTACATTTCACAAGTTCAGGCTGTCAAATGTTATCCACTGAATCAAACATATTTCTTGCACCAGTATTCAGTTATTATTATTGTAACAGACCAATCATAAATCTGAAAGCTGGAGAGAATGGGAACATGTACTGATGTTGCTCCATATTCTCTTGAGCACATAAAATTATATAACTCTCTGAAGCCTGATTTTATTGCTACATCTAAAAGGCACTGCATTCGTCTAAGGATAAATTCTTTAAAGAGGTTGTTTCTTCTCAGTAATGGGAAATTAATCAATCCAACCCAAATTGTATCTGTTTTAATTAATTAACAAAGATGTAGAGGCAAAACAGCATTAGATTGGAATCAGAAAGCAAGCTTGTTCATTTCAGTAATTATTTCCTACCATGTTCTCTCTTCTATTTTTCTTGATGAAAGGAGGACAGTAGCTTTGTCTAATTTCAGAACAAAACTAGAACAGTGTCTTGCATAGGCTAGAGCTCAATCAAAATTGTGGAATAAATAGATATGATAATCTAGCTATTTGACTTGTTTGTTTTCTGGGCCTTAATTTATTCATTTGTTAAAAAATAAATAGACTGGTAAAATCCATGTTTCTGCTTTATTTGGACATTGTATCAATAGGTATGAGATAAATTATGGCTTTGTGATCTGCTGAGGTATAAACAGAATCAAAGGAGCAGCATCATTAGTGATAATAGCCCTTGACCTGTGTGACCTTGGCCAAGATATCTGAGTTCTAGGGGCTTTGTCCTTAATTATAAAAGGACTCAATTGAACTGGACAGTCTCTGCTTCCTTTCAGCTCAAACCAAGGTCCTCAAGCCAGTTAACAATACTCATTTAATATCTACTTTTCCAAAAACTTTTCTAGGAAGAAACACTAAAGTGTAGTTTAAGAGATTTCAAAAACAAATTAAAATCACTTTTGTAAAGGACTTTGTCCTGATTATATTTTGAAATATAAAAGCAAGCCATTAGGGAAAAGCATAGAAAGATGTAAGAAACAGATTTCATAAGAAATGTCTTTTGGGGAAATAAAAAAAAAAATTGAGTTAGCTTCTGGTATGTGACTTGTGGAGATCATTCTGACCTTCTAAGCTGCTTGTGTAACAAACTTGGATTTGACATTTAGTGTTGGCTTTGACAGGCTACCTAATGAGAAATATTTTTAAGACGAGAAAGAACATGTTGCATAAAAATATTCTGAAAAATGTACATATTGGAAGAAGCATAAATATACTATTGTGATTTAAACAAGCCACTTTGTGTGAATGTGTGGACAAATCAAAGCAATTCCAGCCACAAAAATAAATAAACATCTTCATAGCTCTTAGAGGAATTCAGACTCAGGAAACCTGAAAATTTCAGAAATCAGCTGAAGGAACCAATCCATCAGCAAGTACAAACTGAGGCTAGAAAGAATTGAACATGTCAACAATGTTTGCTCTCAATGTTATTTAGAGGAACATATAAAATCACCCTGATCAAAAGAGAATTTTTCCTGCAATATAACATGAACAAATTTAATCTCATGCCTCTAAATCTAGCACCTGTTCTTCTATATTAACCTAATATCTAAAACTTTCCATCTCAACCTGCTACTTCTAAACAAACTAAAAGAAATCAAAAAAGTTCGTCCTGATTCCTACTCCATGACTGTTTCTCTTCAAGGGGTTATCAAGTCTTACTGTGTAACACATCACTAAGTTAAAAGGAAATCATAGGCAGTATCCCAGAAGGAAGAGGGTACATGGTGGGCGAAATGAAGAACAAATAACTACAGGAAAACCACAGCTTAGTGTTATTCATCTTGTTCATTTTACAGTCTAGTTATATATCTATCTATCTATATATATATATAGATAGATAGATAGATAGATATATAGGCACTACTCAGGTGTTTTTCTAAGTTATGTTTTCAAGAATTTGAGTTGCTTCTGTCTTTTGGGTTCAAAGGGTCTAATTTATCTTCCAAATTTGTCATAAAATGAAAAGAAGATAAAAAATATGTGAGACATGTTTGAAGGCCAAACTTGGAAGGGGCTGACATGCCTTCTGCTCATATTCTACCTGCCAAAATTCAGTCACATAAACCTTGGTCCCAACCTCACCTCAAGAAAGCTGAGAAATAATCTTCTGGAACATCCAGGTAAAAGAATCGGCCTGGTAAATGTAACACTGTCTCTGCCACAAGGGCTAATGGCTAAATTAGATTGTCTACAATGTTTTTAAAGCACTGCAGTCAATAAATTGTCATCTTTATTTGTCTGACAAAATACTGAACTCATAAAACTCTTCTACAATTCTTTTGGGTTCATCCTCTGAGAAAATAAATTCATACTTCTGTATCTTTACCACCTACTTCCTCTGGTACAGAAGAGTTGTTTTGCTCAATAGAGTACTGTGCAATCTAATAATCTAATACTAACTTTTCTACAAGTGCCCTTCCTTTCTCTTCCTCTTTCTTCACTTCCATGTTTCTATTCCAAGCACATTTGTTCAGAACTGAAGAGATCATAAACAGACTTGGGTTCAAATGAGTGTGTGGCCAAAAGAGGAAATGTAGAAGATCTTCATTGTGCTGAAGTCACTTAATACTTGTCATTGAAGATGCCTTCCAGCTATAATTTAGACAAAATGGCCTACCTGTATCTTCTGAACAGTCTTACTTCTACAAGATCCATTTAGCCAGCCAACTCTCATTCATCCCACAAAGCTACTCCTAGAGACCATATTGGATATCTTGGAAAGCTTTCCTGGCTTTCAAAATCTGGCTGGGTCACTTTTTGTATCTGAATTCAAAGTGCACTTAATGCTTTGTCTTTCTCACAGCATAGGCCATATAGAAGCACATTTTTAAAGCTTTTACCCTTCAGACTCCTTCACACAAGTCATCATTTGGTGGCTGTGGCTTGATCTTCATTTCCTAAAACCATTTAGATCCTGAAATTTGAATGAATAAATGAATACATAATAAATAAATATGTTGAGTGATGAATGAAAGAATATGATAGACAAACAATGTTGGAACTATTTATACAAGGAAATGAAATATTGACAATTGATACCCACATGTAGGTGGAATAGGACAGGAAGGGTTCAGAAGATTTATTTTGCTAAGAGAGACTTTCAAGGCAAACTAGATTATCACTTCTTTCATGAAACTTGTTCAAGAGATTCAATTTACAAGGGCTGGGAAGGTGGCTCAGTGGTAGAGCGCTTGCCTTGCATGCTTGAGGCCCTGGGTTCAATTCCTCAGCACCACGTAAGCAGAAAAAGCCGGAAGTGGCACTGTGGCTTAAGTGGTAGAGCACTAGCCTTGAGCTGAAGAGCTGAGGGACAGTGCCTAGGCCCAAAGTTCAGGCCCCATGACTGACCAAAAAAAATTAATAAATAAAGTATTCGTGCCACGTGCCAGTAGCTGACACCTGTAATCATAGATAATCAGGAGGCTGAGATCTGAGGATTACAGGTGTGAAGCCAGCCAGGCAGGAAACTGTGAGACTCTTATCTCCAATAAAAAAAAATCTGGAAGTGGAGTTATGACGTAAGTGGTAAAGTGCTAGTCTTGAGCAAAAAGAAGCTCAGGGATAGCACCAGACCCTGAGTTCAAGCCCAAGAACTAGCATACAAAAGTACTTTTACTTAATGTACCTGCAGTGCTTTGAATGATTCCAACAGCACTGATCTTGAGTCACGGTTGTACTTATTTTATGCCTCTATGTACATGTGAACTCCTGCAGACCAAAACTGGTTTCTATTTCAATAAATATTTCAATCTTTTATTTTACTGTAATGAATTTACAAGGACTCTTGATTATACATGGTACCTATTATAGCCTATGAATATGTATTTGATTAAAGATACAGATATAACACAGAATTTTATATGTAAACATAAATCAGGAACTTACATCTTGAAAAGATACTCTATGTGTCAATGTTGATTCAAATTCTGTTTTAAGATCTCTGGTTTTAGTCTCTCCATTTCATAGTTATTCAGAAATACCAATGTCAAGTAGTTTACAGAGGAAAAAGTATACATACATATCTTTGGGGGAAAAAAATCCTAGCTCCTTGTGACCTATTGTTACATTTTGAAAACTGAGGCTAGCAAACTAGATCTTGCTTAAATCTAAAGGTAGTATAAAAGTAAAATTTATTATTGGTTATATTGACATTTGTACAACAGCAAAGAATTTTCTTTTTTTTTCTTTATTTTATTTTATTTTATTTGTGAACATACTGTACAGAGGTGTTACAATTACATGGGCAGGATAATGCATACATTTCTTACCAAGCATTGCAGCCTCCTCCTTTGTTTACCCTTCACCTCCCTTCCCAGCCTCCCCCCTCCCCCCCCACCCAATCCTCCGCCCCCCCCCCCCACATTGTAAAGCTCCTTTTTGACATGACAATTTCTACTTCTCATTGTTGCAACAGGTCCACCTGAATCCTTAAAAGACTTGTTTTTCCCCATCTCCCCCACAAGTTATACTGACATCAAATATAGTGAAAGCGGGGGTTATACTGTGGGGGAGGGACATACAAAGCAACAAAGAAATAATCTTATAAATGCATTAGAAACACATGCATGAAAGAATAAAAACATTAAAATACATATCTAAGGGTTCATTTTCCTAACATCACATTATCTGACCTTTTCCGCTTGACTCATACATATACTAGATATTGCAAATAAGGGAAACCATGGGACCTGTGTTTCTTTGGGCCTGGCTTACTTCACTTAATATAATTTTTTCCAAGTTTTTCCATTTCCTAATAAATGGGGCAATGTCATTCTTTCTGATGGAGGCATAGAATTCCATTGTGTATATATACCACATTTTCTTGATCCATTCATCTACTGAAGGGCATCTGGGTTGGTTCCATATCTTAGCTATGGTAAATAATGCTGCAATAAACATAGTTGTGCTGGTAGCTTTAGTGTGGTCTTGTTTGTAAACATTTGGGTAAATGCCCAAAAGTGGGATTGCTGGGTCATAGGGGAGCTCTATGTGAAGTCTTTTGAGGAACCTCCATAGTGCTTTCCAAAGTGGTTGAACAAGTTTACATTCCCACCAACAATGAAGTAATGTTCCCTTCTGTCCAGATCGCCTCCAGCATCTGTTGTTGTTGGAGTTCTTGATTTTTGCCATTCTAACTGGAGTGAGGTGGTATCTCAATGTTGTTTTGATTTGCATTTCTTTTATGGCTAGGGTGGTTGAGCATTTCTTCATGTGTCTATTGGCCATCCTTCTTTCTTCTTCAGAGAAGTTCCTCTTTAAGTCTTTCGCCCACTTATTTATTGGGCAGTTGTTTCTTTGAGGATTTGTTGTTGGGGGATTTAACTTTTTGAGTTCCAGGTATATTTTAGATATGAGACCCTTGTCCGTTGTATGGCTAGTAAAGATCTTCTCCCAATCCGTGGGCTTTCTATTGATCTTGCTAGCTATGTCGTTTGCCATGTAGAAGCTCTGCAACTTTATGCAATCCCATTTGTCTAACTTTTCTTTGATTTGTTGTGTTTCCGGGTCTCTATTCAGAAAATTTCGGCCTGAGCCAAGGAGACCTAGGGTTTCTCTGATTGCATCCTGTAATGTTTTCAGAGTGTCTGCTTTGACTTGGAGGTCTTTGATCCATTTGCAGTTGATTCTGGTGCAGGGTGGTAGAGCGGTAGCCTTGAGCTGAAGAGCTGAGGGACAGCGCCCAGACCCAGAGTTCAGGGCCCACGACCAGACCCCTCCAAAAAAAGAAAAGAAAATCTATTCTATTTTATCAAATTGAAGAAATTCTATTTTCAAGGAATATTAATAGGAGAATCATACAAGGCACAAACAAGGCACAAGAAGAAAGTAATTCTTAGTGATACATCAAATTATGTACTAGTCAGAATATTTAAAGAGCTCTAAAACTTCAACAATTAAATAAAAAAATTAAAGTAGGCCAGACATGGAAACAGAAATTTTATTATAAATATAAAAATAATTTTAGGAAGAAAATAAAGTTAAGTAAATTAAAACCACAATATAATGTCGTTGCCTGCTTAGAATAATACAAATGTTTGAACATTTTTTTAAATGAGGTCTCTCTGTGTTGCCAAGGCTGATCTTGAACTCCTAAGCTCCAGAGATCACTCTGCCTCCACCTCCCTAGCAGTTTTTATTGCGGGCCAAACAATCACAATGCTCGGCAAATAACATTTTTTTTTACATGACAACAAGAAGTGGAGCAACTGGAACTCCTTGTGCATTGCTGCTGAGAATGAAAACTGTTAGAGCCAACTTGGAAATCTACTTGGCAGTATTCTACAAAGTTAAACACATACCACAAAATGCCGCCATCCCATTCCAAGGTGTTTATCCAAGTGAAAGGCAAGCCTGAAAACAAAATCCTGCATGCTAACATTTACAGCAACTTTATTTGCCTCCTCCCAGAGTAGAAAACCACTGTGGCACATACATACAATCAAATACCGCTCAAGAATAAAAAGGAACACACTGCTCTTACATGCAAAAGCATGAGTAAACCTCAAATACATTCTCCTTACGTGAAGGGAGCTAGACTCAGAAAGCTGAAAAATATGTTTCCATTTATATGACATTCTTGCAAAGCCCAAATTATCTGGTAAAACCCAGATCAGCGGGCTGCCAAGGGACAAGGATTAACTGCACAGGGATCTGGAGAGCTAGGGAATTGTTCTAGATTTTGACTGTGGTCATGGTGGTTACAAGAACAAATGCTAGCCAAAAGTCACACATTTATATACTAAAAGGGAATTTTATAGTATGTAAACTATTAAGTATATTAAAAGAAAAAGAAGGTGCTGTTGATTAGAAGCAACTCTGCCTCTCAGTTCACACACACATGTATTTTACACATTTATCTTTTTTAGCTCCAGATTATAGTTTTCCCCAAGTTGCTATTTTACCAAAGTGATAAACAGTTACCTTCAAGTTTTTCTGAAAATTCTCTCCATCTCTCCTTTTGCCAAGTTTATGTCATTAAGCACAGGCTGCAAGGGCCTCTCAATCATAGGCCCACTTAAGTGGTACATCCATTGTCGGAGGCTACATATACCATTATACCCAGTAAAACAATTGTGTCTATGCCAGTCTTGGGAAAAGGAAATTTGTCTCACAAGGCTGCAGATTATGCATGTTTTCACGTTGACTTCATTTATTCCATTTCTTCTTTAATATTTTGTGACTTCCTCATCAGCTCTATGCTCTCAGAGGGTGGTATCCTCTTTGGACCACAAGTTCCCTGATTTATCTAATTCATGTCTGAGTCCTCCTCCTTCTCCTTGGAGGAATGTTCTACTCTTTTCTGCTTCTACTTCGTATTGATTCTTAATTGACAACCTTGGACCTGGTCCACAAACCTCTCTAAGCTCCCCTTTGGGTTAAGCTTCTTCATGACCCATGTCAGAAATACACGCAGGTTGTTTCTGATTTCCACCCTTCAACTACCTCCTCTGAGGCAGTCAAATATATAGAGTTAACTACAGGCAATTTGCAGTAGAGTAAAAGAAGGTGGAAAACTAGTAAACAAAAAAGCACTCATAACTTAAAATATGACTTCAACTCACCTAAATACAAACATTTTAAATGAGTTGCCTTCATTGCTATTTCCTGTATAGAAAGATGAAAATATCTGAGCAAACTATTCCATTTCATAAGATACTGTGAATGTTGGCTTTTTGCTTGACATTGTTAAAGTTATGTTATCATGTTATGAAACTACGTTATTCTCCAGAAAGTAGAAACAGAAAGAATTCTAGGGTAAGGAATAATGTGTGAACTAAGTGAAAAAGAATGTGCATAAAATCATACTACAAGAACACTTGTGTGTCTCTCAGCATTTTGTACAGTTGTTCTGAAGAGAAAAAAAAAGAAAGCAAAACGGATTCTAAAATAAATAAAATTTTTGGAAACTATTCTACCAAATGTTAAGTAAAAAAATAATCAGTGAAAAAGAGTAATTAATGCACTCATTACATATTCCCTTTTTTAAATGCCCCCCATGACAATCATGTACTTTTGAGTGGGACATCTGGAAACTCAGTTGGTTTTAAACATTCTCTTTCTAGCAAGCAACTAGCCAGGAATCTCCATTTTCTACAAGCTGCTGCTGTCAACTTGCTCCTTCCTCCAGCTCTAAATGAAGTCAGCCTGCCTTGCTACCAGATAGTCTAAACAATGGCAGATTGACTCCCATTGGAGAGCATTCTCTCCAGATGTCCATGATTCATGAAGGCTTGAGCCTGTTCTTCAGACACAAACGATGTCCTGTATTTCACAAGTCAGCAGTCTGATGGTATGTTAGAAGGACCACAGTTCATTTGATGGAGGACCAGCCTGGTTTATCCCAGTATACACAGAACAGCAATGGGGTAGACACTCCCCTGGTACTAAAAGTATTTATGTTGCAAACTGATGAGCTTGGAAGTACATTGCAAGGAAAACTCCTACACTGCCTGTGAAACTTCTTGCTACCATGAGACCTTATACATCCTATAAAGTTCTCTTTATCCAGGAAGTGAAAAATGCATACTACATTATTTTTAATTGGTCCATAACAAATCAAAACCTGGCTGACTCCACAAAGATATGAGAGCCATGCATGGCATTTTCCAGAATTACATTCCCCAAGAGATAAAGCAGAGTGAGGCAACAAATTAAGGAACATTATAAAAACTGCGTATTTCTTCAGTTAAATATTTATAGTGATAAATACAATCTTTTTAAATTTTTTCATTTACTGTTTGTTGTGCCATAAAACTGTACTGGAGTTCTATTAGTTTGTGATTGTAAGTGAATGAGCCTTAGACATTACTAGCTTGATACCAAAAGAAGATGGGTATGGTTCAGTGGAGGAAAGACTAATGTGGCATTCTATAAGAGAATGATGCTTCATTGCTTTCAGTTCTAGATGCCATGGTGATGACAAGGAAAATGAAGTAAATCAATAGGAAATAGAGGAATAGTGTGTAATAAACCCATTATAAACCAAAAGGTGTGTTTTAGAGATGTTTTAGCTTTTTAAGCCACTTTTTGTCAAAGAACTAATATTTTCATTGCAATCAATTTCTCTCATTAGAAAGTACATTGCAGCTGGAAGTGGGGCTGTGGCTCAACTGGTGGAGCTCTAGCCTTGAGCAATAAAACTCACGAACAGTGCCCAGGCCCTGATTTCAAGGCCCAGAACTGGTACTCAGACACACGAAACAGTACACTGCATGTTTTCAGATGAAGAAAATACCAACTCTTTCACAGCTCCACACCATTAGCTACATGAGTTTGTGTTAGACTATTCCCTTCTCTAGGTCTTATTGCATCAGAAGGAAGTGACAATGATAATAATTACTCTTTTGCTATAGTTTAATCCAGAATGTCTTGCCAAAGAACCATGTGCTACATGCTTGGCACTGAAAGATGATGGAACTTCAAGAGGTGGAGTCTACTGGGGAAGTAACTGGGGAAGTGACCACAAAAGGTACAATGGAATCTCCTTCTCTTCCACTCTCTTTTTGGATTATGGACACAAGGTGACAATTTCTTCTGCCACATATTCAATCTATACTAAGCTAATTTTCCATAGGTTAGAAAACAGTGACCTAATTAACCATGGACTAAGACCTCCAAAATTGAGTTAGAATAAACTCTGTCCCTTACGTTGATTATCTCTGAATTTTTTTTTTAACAGTAAGTTGACTAAAATACCTTCTCTACTTGAAAAATGACAGGGACTTAAAAATTCTGTAAGAATCATGAGGTCCTATACAAATGTTAGCAAAGCAAGAGGAAAGTATCATTTTTCATTAATTCCTCCATTGAAGTTATAAAATGTAAATACCAACACAACCAGACTCTTGGCCACTCACTGAACTCACAGTAAGCAACACAGACAGAATTGCAACCTGTTGTATAGTCTAGTAGAGAAGATACACACTAAACAAGAATGTAACTTAATCATTCATGTAATAATATTAAACACAGAAAAATTAAAGACAGTTTGAGTAATTGTGTGGGTGACCTATTTTATCTTAGGATCAGGGATGGTGCAATACAGGACTCAAGAAAAAGTTTCTTTGAGACCATAAGTCAGAAGTGTTGGCAGACAAAAATTGAAGAAAAAGGGTTATAGATAATATTCTTGGAAAACAACAACCTTGCAAAAGACCTTTGGGAAAACATGGGAAGATCTTGAAGTAAAAATAATTTGGTGTCTTCCAGGCAATGGGAAAAACCAGGATGACTGTTTATGGCTGTGAAGGATGACACCATAACACCTACATATTGCTTTTTTAAGTATAAACCAAACAATAGTGAATATTAGCATATTAGTATTTTTACCTGTGTGTTGCATATTGCCTAGCCTCATTTATTATTATTGTCAGTACTATTTGTTTGAACTCAGGGCTTTGAGGTTGCTAGGCATGTGCTCTACCACTGTGCCATCTCTTTAGCCTTTTTGTTCTGCTTACTTTTGACATAAGATGTCTCTTTTTGCCTAGGCAAGGCTGTACTTTGATCCTTTGTACACTCAGCTATAGCTGAGCTCACAGGTGTGCATCACTGCACTCAGCTGAGTGCTTCACTCTACCCAGCTACTGGTTGCAATGGTTTCATAAACTTTTTACCCAGAGTCAGACAAAACTTGAGAAAAATAGAACATTGATCATCTGAATTTTAGTCTCCCACACAATGTGAGTCACTGGATCCTGAGCCACGTATATTGTATTTTAAAGTTTCAATAACAAGTTGATTTTTTGTTTACCTCCACCACTGAGGTTACTGGGCCTTTCCTTCAAAACTTTCAATAAAGTCCACTTTGTCTCTAACCAACAGTTAGGAGATTGACCTTTCAACATGCTAATTTTTATTGGGGCTAAAGTTTCTAGCCTTACTATCTTTCCAATTTAGCAAGTCTCTTTACCTAAAGGAGATTTCTGATCCCTAGATACTCGGTAGCTGACACTTTAGATATCCTTTGTTCTAGAGGCCTCAAAAAGAAGGTCAATTTATTAAAATGAACACATTGATAAAGAAAACTAATGGACCAAGTTGAGCATGGTGGCCAGCTCTTCCTGCCTGTAATCCCAGCTTTCAAGAGTCGAAGGCAGGAGGATTACAAGTAATCCAAGCAAGACCAGTTATATAGTGAATTACATACCAGAAAAGGCCACACAGTGAGACTCTATCTCAAAATTTAAAAGAAAAGGAAGAAAGAAAGAAAGAAGAAAAGAAAGGAAGGAAGGAAGGAAGGAAGGAAGGAAGGAAGGAAGGAAGGAAGGAAGGAAGGAAAAATGAAGGAAATTGATACACCAGAGTCTATCCTGAACCACAATACCAACAGGTGTTAAGGTAATTAGAACTAGAAAAGAAAATGGAAACACTGCCTTGATTCCACATACCTCCTCAATGTGTCATATAGAGGAGGATTATATTGCTCTAATGAATATCAAAGGGGTTCAATATGTAAGAAAGGACTGAGAATTATCTATTTCTCTCAAAGTCAAAAATCAGCCATAACTCAAGTGGTAGAGCTCTAGCCTTGAGCTGAAGAGCTGAGGGACAGCGCCCAGGCTCAGAGTTCAGGCCCCATGACCGGACCCCCCCCCAAAAAAATCAGCCATAAATTTAACTATATATTAGGCCACCCAATAGGGACATTTAGAAATGATTCAGGTGATTTTTCAGGAACACAGAAATCAATAACCTTTGAGGTCTCTTCCAGCATTGAGACATGACATTGAAAAAAATGCTACCTTAACAAAAGGAGGATGTTAGGAAAGAAATTACTCTCATTAAAAGGAACGTTTAATTTCCTCAAAGAATTAATGATCAAAGAGACTGGAATTATGATCAAGACTAGGATGTTGGGGCTGGGAAGGTGGCTCAGTGGTAGAGTGCTTGCCTTGCATGCATGAGGCCCTGGGTTCCATTCCTCAGCACCACATAAGCAAAAAGAAAAAAGCCGGAAGTGGCGCTGTGGCTCAAGTGGTAGAGGGCTAGCCTTGAGCTGAAGAGCTGAGGGACAGTGCCCAGGCCCAGAGTTCAGGCCCCACGACCGGACTCAAAAAAAAAAAAAAAAGACTAGGATGTCTTTAGTAATATCCATATCAAGGAATTATAGAGCGTTGAATAAACTATAGATAATTCTTAGAACCTGTAGGGAGAAATTCCCACCCATCACAAATATTCTTTACATTATCCAGTAAGTATTTATTTAGTAATTTCATAGGAGAATTATAGAAAGAACCAACTAACTGTCTCTCAGGTATCTGATCTAAGCTGAAATATATTGCACCATGTATAAGAAAAGCTTACCTCCTAGTTTCTGAAGACAAATGCAAAGGGTCAGAAAATTTATGGAGCCAGAGAAGATTCTGAAGAGTGAGCAGATACACATGTGAAAGTAATAGGGCAGAGTAAGACATTTTAATATAAAACAACCAGCAAATATCCAGATTGAGATGGCACACTCAAGAATATACAAGAATCAATAGTTTGAGTGTATGTTATTATGAATTATTTTAGTGAACAGTAAGCTGGAGTTTAACTGAAAATAGTGGACATTAATCCAGTAAGCCAGGACTTCTTTCTTTTTTTTTTATTTACTAGAATTATTACTTCTATTTTCCCCAATTACTTTCAAAACTTTGCCAACTAACAGGCCAGACTTGTGGAATAACAACTGTTTCCCAGGCTTTTTAGGAGACAGAATTTATCAAATAACCAGGAGGTTTCTTCCCCAGAATTCTAAACCAGTCACAGAATCTTATCTTCTCAGCTCTTAGTTGGAATTGAATAATTTACACATGAAACAATCAAAAGAGCATGTCATTTTTCCTTCCTTTGCTGAATGTAGTCTCTACTTTTTCCACAGTTTGTTACTAAGAGATGTTTGAGATTATCCTTTCACCTACAACTTAGTAACTTACCTTTCAGTTCTGATCTTTGGTTTGAAGAAAAATTCCTTATTAAAGGAACAATTTAATAAATATTGAGCTGTTTTAGCCATCAACAAATTAAACCTGTTTTACTTTTACTTTACTATTTGCAAAAGACAAACCCTTCTGCTTTTATGATATGGAAGGACTGGGAAGAGAGATGGCTCTTTTTTGTTGCATGGTTCTGAAGAAAGCCAGAGGTTCTTAACCTCAAGTTCTGTTAGTATTCAGAACATATGAAAAGTCTTTTTATAGGTGCAAATGACAGCTTTGTTCTCTGATGCTCTAAAATTTCCCTCAGGGAATGTGTCAACTTGGCCTGAACCAAGTGAGAGTCAAAACTATTATTTTTGGTGGCTCCAGTATGCTTAGAGGTCAAGATGAATGTTTGGGATTAGAATTTAGTGGTAGAGCCTTTAGAAGGCCCTGAATTTGATCTCCATTACTGAAAGAAGAGAAGACAATCAAAAAGGGTCAAAAAGGGCCATAGAATTTGGCTGAAATTTTATTAGATAGTCATGCTGATAATGCTCCTACAAGTAGTCCTGAGAGAACTGGATATCCATATGTAGAAGACTGAAACTAGATCCTTAAATCTTTTATATAAAAATCCACTGCAAAAGAATAAAAAACCTTAATGTAAGTCCGAAAACATTGAAATATGGTGGAAACACTTAGACTTAAAGCATATTTAATATCTGAGTAGGATTTCAATAGCACAGGAAATAATAGCAAGAATTGTCAATTGGGATTGCATCCAATTTTAAAACTTCTGCACAGAAAAGGAAAAACAGAGTGAGGACACAGGCTACAGAATGGGAGAATAACTGTCAGATGTTCATCCAACAGAGGACCAATATCCAGAGTATTTAAAGAACTTGAAACATTGAACCAAAGGAACCAGTAATCCAATCAATAAATGGTCAATTAAACTGAACAGACACTTCTCAAACAAAGTACCAATAGCCAGTAATAACATGGAAAAAAAAGTTCAACATCTTTAGACATCACAGGAATGCAAAATCATAACTATCTTGAGACTCCATCACATCCCTTGACCTTGATAGTCAGAATGGTTATCAAGAATTGAGAAAGTAATAAATGCTCATGAGGATGTAGAAGAAAAGGACACTGCTGGTGGGAATATAAATTAACACAGTTACTATGGACATCAGTATGGAGCTACCTCAAAAAAAAAAAAAAAAAAGAGAACAGAGTTGCCACATGATCACCACTCCTCCAAACATCATTAGAGTAATCAAAGTCATCATAGCATGGAAATATCTGCATGACTATGCCTATCATGACACTGTTCATAATAGTCAAGTTACAGAAGTAGCATAGGTGCCCACCATAATGGGATATTATTCAATCATAAAAGGGGAGAAAATCATGACATTTCCAGGAAAATAAGTGAAACGGGGAATCATCAATCAAATGTCATCATGCCAAATGAAACAAGTCAGATTTAGAAAGACAATTGTTGCTGCCTTCTCTTCTATGTGTAATATAGAAGAAATGATTAAGGCAGGTTACATAAATACAGAAAGAAACTATTAGAGAAGAAGAGAGTCAAGAAGAGGGAAAATGGTAAAGCAGGGTAATGAAAGGTGGATCTGACCAAAGTATACATGAACGTATCACAATGAAAAGCATTATTCTGTATAATTAATACAGACTGAATTAAAATGATAAGTTAAATGAATTTTAAAAAATAATATGCTATGTTTAATACTCACTTGGTTTCCCTCTATATTTCTAGCCAAGGTGAGGGGCAAAAATTTGGATAGTATTTGCTGAGCAAATATGTGTTGTTTGCTAAATATTGTAGTAAGTACTTTATCCTCAACACAAGCCTGTGAAACAGCTGCCATTTCCATCTCACAGACTTAGAATAATGTCTTCACTTATTTCATTAATCACTTTACTTACTGAGCCAATATACCCTCATTAAACACCATCCATTTGCTTTCAGAAAGAGCATCTACCAGGGGCTCCTGGAAAATATCTATTGCTTTATGTGTCTACCCTTGGTTTTTCTGGAAACACTACTTTTCTTCTTAGATCTACTTGTAACTCCAGTCTATCTATAGGTATTTAAAAAAATCTTCCATTTTTAATGTAATACCTATGGTTTGACCACAGCAATATTAAGTTGACCTACATATGGGAGTGGAGAATTCAAGTTCAAGACAAGGTTTCATCAATAGGTGAAAACTGGCAGAAAACTTAGAATCTACAATGGGTCTTTGCTATTTTCAGCTAGAAAAAAATCCATAGTGAATAGGAAAATAGAAGCCAACACAGTGAGCAACCAAAGAGACATACAAAAAATTGAAGTCCTCACGGCATTTATATTTCTGTTCCACTGTTGTGCTTTTTTCAAGGTTGGATGTTCACCTCTTCCTGAGGATCCATGAGATATTTTATCACTCTTCCAAAGTCAAGTATACTTAATTATGCATTTGTTTTTAGTGTTCTTGTTGTTTTACTTATAATAATGTTCCTGTGTTTTAATGACAAAAATAAAAGGCAGATGGAATGTAATTCATGATATATAGAAGGTGTTTCATAAGGACACATGTATGGACATGGACTATATATGATTGAAGAGTGATTGCCACCGGCATGAGGTAGGAATATTATTACAAGATATGTACCTAGATCATTCAATTGTGTTTTTTACCTTACCACTTCCTCTACAAGATTCTTATAGATTCCTCCCTAATGGCTTTGACATCTTGGGCTAAGGATCCAGCTATCGTACTATATGGTAATCATTTCAAGGTCAAGGATCTGAAAAGACTTGCTTAAAAGGAATAGATAGTAACTATTTTGGCTTGGGGGAATATGTACACTCTCACATCCATCAAACTGCTAATTCAGCTGCAAAGTAGCCACAGAGAATACATAAGTGAACAACCATGTTTATGTTCTAACACAATTTCATTTACAAAAACAAGTCGGGCTGATTAATCCATGGATTCAAATCCACCAATTTTGACTGTAGATGTTTGGGGGCAAAATGAAGTCAATAACCATCAAGTAGAGAGCTAATTGACTGGCAAAAATATGTACCAAGTGCTGTGGAAACTCCAAGAAGGCACCAAAATAAACTAAGGACAGCAATAAAAAATAGTTCTGCCAAAGATGACACTAAGTCTTCTGAGCTAAGTCTTTACGCACAGAGGAGAGTTAGACAGAGTTTTTAAAAAATGACCATCACATGACCAGCAATCAATGTTGGGAGATACTGGCATCCGAGGAGCAATCAATAGTGTCCCTATACTGGAGCATAAGAGAACCATGGCATAGAGCATTTGAGCCTTTAGTAAATTCTAAAGTATCCATTGTAGAAACTAAAAGGATACAATTCTGGATAAGCTGGGCACCAGTGGCTCATGCCTATAATCCTAGCTAGTCAGGAGGCTGAGATCTGTGGATCATGGTTCAAAGCCAGCCCTGGCAGGAAAGACTCTTATCTCCAGTTAACTACCAGAAAACCAAAAGTGGTGCTGTGACTCAAGTGGTAGAGCGCTTGCCTTGAGCTGAAGAGCGCAGGGACAGCACCCAGGCTCAGAGTTCAAGGCCCACGACTGACAAAACAAACAAACAAAAAACTTTATGGGTAACACTGAAGGCCAGATGGAGGTTGGAGAAACAATCTCCAATGCATGTAATGTAATGATATGGTTTCCTTCAGCAGCCTCAGTGGTCAAAATGAAAAAGCAGAGGAAATAGTCAGTGGAGTTTGATTTGAAAAAGCAATAACCAAGGAACAGATTTATGATGCAAGAGAAAAGAGAATGACCATCTAGGATAGACAGAGATGAACAGGAAGTAGAGGACTGAAGAGGATGATTATAGACAGCCAGAGGAGTATAAAAGACAGACACCAGAGGATAGATGACAGAGGTGACAGAATAAATAAAGGTTTGGGGGGAGATTAAAAGATTCAGATGTTTATGGCAGACAAGGAACTGGGCGGATATCCTTGTTGATCAGCCAAAACAATGGATGAGCTCAGAAGAGAGAGAACTACAAGACCTATGCAGAAATCCTTGATGCTTGTGGATAGATATGAACAGGTTCATGATGGGTGGTAGGAGACACAGTGGAATGTGGAGAACTTGGATAGTTCAGCCAAATGCATTTCTTTCAGAGAAATGGGGTACTTGAGGGAAGAAAAACATTTCAGAAACAGCGAGGTATTGGGAAAAGTCACATTGCTTCAATTTTAAGGTAAGATTTAAGAAACATGTATTAGAAGCCCATGTAAGAAAACTTGCAAACAAGCAGTAGCTCCTTGGAAAGCCAGGTTTTTTTGTCAGGATAGTGACAAGGGAAGAACTCTATAAAGATCCTAAACTGTGTAGACATATAGAGGGGGGCCCAAGGACAGAATACTGGAAGATGAAGGGAGGAACGTGAGGAGGCGTCAAAGCACAATAAGGAAGCGTGGCAGTGACCAAAGGTCTTAGTTACCCATGAGAACTGAGAAATGAATCCTGGCAGAGGGCACAGCCTTCAAGTTTCCAAAAGAAACACTGGAATAAAGTTGTTTTGGTGCTAGAAAACCATGGCATTCGCCCAGAGTTCCAAACAGTGTGTTTTAAAACCATGATGCCGCCAAAATCACCTTCTGCTACATGTGCATGTTCAGATTTTCTTTACAAAAACAGAAAACAAAAACAAAAACACACCTAAGTTAGGATGGAAGCCACAGTGACTCCACTGCTGGATGGATGAGCTATCACAGATCCCTTATCACCTACTGCTTGAATTGGTGTGCAATAGTAAAGATTATATTCAAATATTGACCTGATGAAACCAAAGTCTGTACTTCTGGTACCATTCTGCATCAAAGAAAGAAAACTGTCAATAACAATTCTATCTACTTCTTAGGTCCATGATAGAAAAAAATAAAAGGAGTCAATATTTTCAAGGATAATAAAAATTTGCAAGCAGAGCCTCACTACAAGTATTATTAGTCAGTACTCTTACCAAATAATTCCTTATGGGACAGTATGAGATATGTACCAAAATATGAAATGCTATGCAGCAGGGTAGAGAGAGATAACCAAGAACCACAGGGAATGATTTGGTAAGAACTTTTGGAGAAAGTAAGATTAGAACAAGAGCTCAAATGATGTGCTTCATTTTCCTAAAAGATACTGTTCCTGAAAATTCTCAGACATCCCTTTGGTATCTCCATTTCAACTATGCTAAAGTAATTTGGCCTTCAGGAGAATGGGCCTTGCTATGTCAACCAAAGCCAAGTTTTAAATGGCAGAATAAAGCCTATGTGCCTTATAACTTCGTTCCCTGCTCTAAAACATCCATCTGTAATCCCAGAGTCACTCTTGGGAGCTGACCTCTTTTCCAGTTCTACAGTCAGTCTGCTTATCTGGCCTGACCTCCTCCAGCTGGGTCTTGTTTTATTCTTGGCTCCTTCTTCTCAGTTGTTTCTATTTCAGCCCTCTGTTCTTCATTGCTGGCAGTGAATACAGCCAAGCCCCTTCTCTCTATATTATATGTAGGAAAGGCACTGGGATTATGTTTAGACATTATGGACCTAGGAAAGACAAAAGGTAAAGGTCATTGCTAAACTTCTGCTCACTGAACTGAACTTCCTTTGGAGACAGCTGAGCCTCCTCTATCTGTTTACAATTCAGTGTGCATGAGGAAGGTGTAAAGAGATCTCAGCATGGAAAAGGGAGATCATTGTTTTCTCAAATAGCCACCTAAGGACAGTCCAGGCCTTTTCCCTGAGTGTCCAGGGTCAGCCTTCTCTCCATTTTCTAGTGGTTGGGCTACTGAGGGGCTCTAAGTTAAATCATGCTATCATACACCTTTGAATTCATCTCTCAGACCCAGCATGTGTGGAGCTAGAAATCCACCCATCCTGCCATACAAATAACCAAAGCCCAGAAACCTCTCCCCAGATCCCTGTATTACTAATTTAAGGGTGTGCCACCGCCTCTAGCAGTAAGCAACTTTCCAAAAGGCTTTGGGGGATGACAACAGCAAGACTTCCATTGCCCATTCTCACGCCACTGCCTCGCCTGACCCCACCTCCCATCAGCCACAAGCCCTCCAACTCCCCAAGGGAGCCACGCTGGAGCCAAAATCTACTTTGTCAGCACAAGAGCAGCCCTGCCTTCTCTTGCTCCACACGCCATGTGACCCGGGAAGAACCTCCAGGACATATTTCATCTGGCATCCACATCTAGAGGTCACCATGACCCAAAGCTTCTTACATTCTCAGGTCCATCAGTGCCTGCCAAAGCTAGCTATGGTAAGGCCCAGAGAACGCTACTTGGCGGGTGCTGACCCAGTGTGGCCAGTGGCCATCCGGCCTGCCAGCAGACAGTAGCACTGGTTTTCCACTGCCGGTCATTCATCGAATTTGGCCAGCTTTGTTCCTTCCCTGGGACCAAGTCAACAAATGGTGACCAGAGGAGCTGTGGCTCAAGCTTGTAAGGTAAAGAAAGCCATTTCTGTTTCTACGCTCACCACCAGAGGTAACTAGGCTTGGAGGTCCTCAGAAGCCTGATTTCCCACCTGTCCCACATACTGAATAATGCAACATGACAAAGATTCGGGACTGGCAGGGATTGCTGATCCACTTTTTCGTTTGAATGGGGAGGGGGATTAAATAAAAACTTGCTAGGGAGGCTAGTGAGTTCATTTTGAATTTTGTTCGGGTTCAAAGACAATGCCTGTGAAATTCTGAAGCTGGGGAACTATTTTAGTATCAGTTTACAGGGTTCACTTCCATTTGAGAATCATAAAGTTTTAGGGCTAGCAAAGATCATAAACCATCTGAGCCAGTGGTTTTTTCATCCACTCCAATAAAGAGACCTTTCAGTAGTTGATGAAAACAACCCACACCCTACCCTAGGATAAAAGCCATGACCACACAAGATTTTGCTCACAATTTTGAGAGTACAGCAACTATAGAAGTCCATTTGTAGACATTCCAATTCTGTTTTTCTACCACTCAGCAGTCTCATTCTGCAGAAAATAAAATAGGAGGCCTAGGAAGAATATGGAATCTTGTAAGGGATAAAGGCTAGGTGGTTCCAGCTAAGCCCGACCTGATTCATAGCCTTCTTAACAAATTATGTCATACTTAACTGCCATTGAGCTTCTCTTTGATGTCTTATTTTATTTTTATTGTCCTTTTTCTTAATTACCTGAACTCCCGTTATCCTCTTCCTTAGTTCCTTTGTTATATTCTCTATCCTTCCCGCTATTTGCCCTTGCCCTGTGTCTCAAGCACCCAAACAAATGATGAATCTTATTTCTGTGACCCTGTGAATAGATCACTGGTCCTGCTGAGTTAAAAACATATAATTAAATCAAAAAGAAAATCCTGTCTCTTCTCCAAAACTCTCTTTATAGATCTAGTGCAAAGGGGCTCTTTTGTTCAGAATGGGTAAAGAAAAGATGACTACAGAAAGATTTCAAAATAGCAAGTAACTACAAATCAGCAGTCCTCAAAGCATGATCCAAATACTCTTGGGACTTTCTAGGACCCTTTTAGAGGATTCATGGGGCCAGATTTATTTTCTTTTTATAATTATTAGTGTTAAGTAGATTTAAAAGAGGTTTCAATTCAATATGCCAGCTCATGAGTACATGCCAGCTCATGAGTACAATACATCTTTTTTTAATTTTTTTTATTGTAAAGATACTATATAGAGGGTTACAGTTACATGAGTGAGGTAATGAGTACACTTCCTATTGAACATTGTTACCCCCTCCATTGTTTTCCCCCTACTATCCCTTCCCTCCCTACCTTCCCCGAGGTTCTTTTTTTTTTTTTGATTGTGATCAAGTGATTACATAATTTCCCGAATTTCACAGTATTGTGGAATAATGATGCTTAGTTAAAGTCACAAGTTCATTCTAACTTTCCTGGAGCAAATTGTCTATCACAGTCTATAACATATAACAGTGTTCACATGTTATACACCATACATGTGATCAGCAGCATGGGGATATTTAGTAGTGGTTCGACCAGATGAGTGGAAGTTCTTTGTTTCTTAAATCCTGTTAGTTTTGTCATATCACCTGACATTTTGGATTTAGCATCAACTTATCAGGGAGACCATGTACCATTTGTCTCTTTGCTTTTGGCTTACCTCGCTCAACATGATTCCTTCTAGCTCCATCCATTTCCCTGCAAATGCCATTATTCTGTCCTTTCTCCTGGCTGCATAATATTCCATTGTGTATCGATACCACAATTTTTGGATCCATTCATCTGTGGTGGGGCATCTGGGTTGTTTCCATATCCTAGCTATTGTGAACAGTGCTGCAATAAACATGGAGGTGCACGTGTCCTTGTATATTGGTTCCTGTTGTTCAGGGTAGATGCCTAGGAGTGGTATGACTGGGTCGTAAGGGAGGTCAATCTTTAGCTTTAGACTGCTTTCCAGAGTGGTTGTATAAGTATACATTCCCACCAGCAGTGTAATAGGGTTCCTCTTTCTCCACATTCCCTCCAGCATTTGTCGTTGGCTGATTTGTGGATGTGGGACATTCTGACTGGGGTAAGGTGGTATCTCAGGGTTGTCTTTATTTGCATTTCCTTCACCACCAGGGATGATCAACATTTCCTCATGTGTTTCTTTGCCATTTTTATTTCTTCATTTGAGAAGTCCCTCTTTAGTTCCCTTGCCCATTTAGTAATTGGTTTGTTAGGTTTGGGAGGGATTAGTTTCTTGAGTTCCCTGTATATACAGGATGTTAACCCCTTGTCTGATATATTGCTGGTAAATATTTTTTCCCAATTAGTTGGTTGTCTTTCTAGCTTGGTTGCGATAGATTTAGCTGTGCAGAAGCTTTTTATTTTAAGGTAGTCCCATTTGTCGAGTCTCTCTCCAACTTGTTGTGATCCTGGGACTCTGTTCAGGAAGTTCCTTCCTGTGCCTATTAGTTCAAGTGTCTCTCCTACTCTGTCCTACAGTAGTTTCAGAGATTCAGGTTTAATGTTAAGGTCTTTAATCCATTTTGAGTTGATGTTGGTGCATGGTGATAGGCTGGGGTCCACTTTTAGTTTTCTGCATGTGGCTGCCCAGTTTTCCCAGCACCAGCGGTTGAAGAGGCTGTGTTTCTTCCATTGTATTTCTTTGGCTCCTTTATCGAATATCAGCTGGCTGTAGGCCTGTGGATTTATTTCTGGGTCTTCTATTCTGTTCCATTGGTCTTCGGGTCTGTTTTTGTGCCAGTTCCATGCTGTCTTTGTTATTATAGCTCTGTAGTAGAGTTTGAAGTTCGGCATGGATAGCCCTCCCATATTGTCTTTATCCCCTAGAATTGTTTTGGCTATTCTAGGTCTTTTGTTGTTCCATATGAATTTTTGGACTGTTTTCTGTATTTCAGTGATAGTACAATACATCTTGATCAATGTCACTCCATCTCTCTCAACCCCTCCCATCCTTTCAAGTTACCTGGTTCCCTTTTCACATTTGTACATTGAGTTTTATGACTATAGTCACCCATTCTGCTATTCTCTGTCTTCCCTCTTCCCTTGACCTCCTCCAAAATTATTTTCAAAATAACACTAAGATATCACCTACCTCTTCACTGATATGCAAAAACAAATAAACAAACACCCTCCAAAAAACAGCAGATAAAACTCCTGGGGCTCTTGGCATATACAAAGACAGTAAACTATATTCATCACTGGACTGGATTCTTCACCATTATGAATAAAAGTAAAAGTTAAATCATATGAATCTTAGAGAATGCCCTTAATAATGCAGTTAAATTTATTTCATTTATAACTGTAAGACTTTTGAGTATATACCTTTTTATATGAGAAATGGGATAATATCTTCAAGAAAATTACTGTATGATTAGGATGTACACTATGTTAATCTTTTTTCCCATGGAACTTTGTTTTAGGAAGTTAGCTAATCAATAGAATTACTTGTGTGTGTGTGTGTGTGTGTGTGTGTGTGTGTGTGTGTGTGTGTGTGTGTGTTGAATTCAATATCTCACACTTTCATATGGGTTTTTGCTCAAGACTGGTGCTCTACTAATTGAGCCACACTTCAACCTCTTGGTTTTTGCCAGTTAGAGATAAGAGTCTCATAGCCTTTTATGCTCAGGCTGGCTTTGAACCATTATTCTAAAATCTCAGCCTTTTAAGTAGGTAGGATTACAGTTGTGAGCCACCAGCACCAAGCAAAATATGGATACTTAAACCTTGGTGTTTTGTAGACATTTTCTCAGTATGGAACAAAGTGTAACTGTCACTTCAAGGGCAAAACCAATAAAACCATTTGTAAATCATAAATTCAACCTTAAGTTCAAAAGTTAGAATGTCAAAAAAGGTGTAACTAGATCATGAAGTTTTAAATACTTAAATATACCAATCTTTGAAAGATTAGCTGAAGTCAGTGAGGCTATATTTTCCAAATGACCTATACACAGTGTTAAAATGTCATGCACAGGAGAAAAAGCCATTTAGAAAGCATGACAAATTAGTGGATTTTCATATAACTCAGTAAAATGTTCATCAATATGGTTTCATATACCATAATGAAAATAATTTTTCATTATGTATGACAGGTGGCTCACACCTGTAATCCTAGCTACTTAGGAGGCTGAGATCTGAGAATCGCAGTTCAAAGCCAGCCCAAGCAAGAAAGTTCGTGACACTTTTATCTTCAATAAACTACTCAAAAAAAGCCAGAAGTGGCACTGTGGTTCAAGTGGTAGAGCACTAGCCTTGAACACAAGAGACTCAGGGACAGTGCCCAGGCCCTGTCAAGCAAGCCCTAAGTCCTATTAAAAAAAAAAAAAAAGGATACTACCATTGTCCACTTCCAATGCAATAGTAAAGAAGCATGCCTACTATTACCTCAAAATTATGAAAATTTTACATCTTTTTTCATCCTCATCATAGAACTTGTTTTATCTACTCCAACTAAACAAAATATTGTTTCAGGCTGAGTATGAAAGGCAAGAAAATCTGAGTCTTCAATGAAACTAGACTTTCAGAGTATTTTCAAATATGCAAAATAATACCACTTTTCTTTTGAAAACTTTATGAACTAATGGATTGTTCACAGTTTTAATTTCTAATATAATGAGCATGAAGGTATATAACTCCTGCAAAGAAAAAACAAACTCTTTGGAATCCTTGATACTTTTAAACTAGGGGGAAAAAAAACTTAGGCCAAAATGTTTGAGCTCTCCTACTCTAGACTGTGGTAAAAAGAAGACAAGATAAATCAGTGCAATATTCACTTACAGAGTTTCTGGTGAGGGAAAGGCTCAGTTTGATACTGTGAGGGATCCAAACGAATGAGAAGACATGATGTGCAGATCAATAACCTGTCTACACACACAGGAGTGTCACAGAAGAGAAGAGACCAAGGACTACTAGAGATCCCTTTCAATAGCAAAAAGGGCTAGAAACATCTTCACAGAGGAGATAAGAGCCAAGAAGACCGAGAAAGAAATGAGCCTTCAGGGAACAAAGCCAAAGAAGAGATAGTGTGGATTGGATGGGATGGTGCCAGACAACCATTAGACACAACTGATAAAACAGTGTTCAAAGCCACAGGAGAAAAGCCTCTTATACAGTTGATGCTAAATAAATGTTGCCAGATAAATCTGCATATGAAAATAATAATTAACCAAGACAAAGATGGGTTTAGCTCTGTCTTATCCACATTTCTTGTGGGTAAATATTCATTTGTTTATTTATTTATTTTTATCCTTAAGTAGTTGACTTGATCAATGTCACTACTTTCATCCTTCCTCCCCATCTCCCCATATCTCTTAACCCCGCCCTTTGCCTCAATTTACCTGGTTCTATTTTCACATAGAGGAAGTGAATATTATGGCTGCATTTGTCCAGCCTTCCTCTCTCCAGTCAACCAAGAGAAACAGGATGATTAATGCCAAGTGCAAATCAGAGGCCAACTTGTGTCCTGACCAGACTCCCTTGGCCTGGCTCCAAAGATTCCTTCACCAGACAGATCTTTCTATGGACAGTGTCTGGCTAATAATCCACTGTCCCAATTTGAGAAGGACACTGAATAGATAAGGGTGGATAAGGGGAGGTCAGACACTTAGCCTTGAGATTCATCATCTGACTATAAAGTATACTCAGGAGCAACAAGGACTCGGGTATGAAAAGATGCTATTGTTATCCTTACAATCTCGTGATCAAGACATTCACTAGGGAGGAATCCATCTCAGTATGACTTAGAGAGCACAAGTCTACCCTAATACAGAGCACAGACAGAAGAAGCTCCAGAAAGTGATGTTAGGGTGTGTGTGTGTGTGTGTGTGTGTGTGTGTGTGTGTGTGTGTGTGTGTGTGTGTGTGTGTATCTGTGTGTCTGTGTGTCTGTGTGTCTGTGTGTCTGTGTGTCTGTGTGTCTGTGTGTGTCTGTGTGTGTGTCTGTGTGTCTGTGTGTTCAGGTACTAGGGCTTACACTGTCCCTTAGTTTTTTAGGTGTTTTTTTTTTCACTTAAGGCTGAGGCTTAACACTTAAGCCATACCTCTACTTCCAGCTGGTTTTTGCTGGTTAATTAGTGATAAGAATGTTATGGACTTTTCTGCAAAGGCTGGCTTCAAACCAAGCTAGATTTAAACACATAGACCATAGGCATCTGGTTAAGAGATTTTTAAGAATAAATAATGACCAAATACAAAACATCAGTGCAAGAATTCAAAGACTTTCTCTTATTTACCTGTGGATCTCAAACACACAGTGCAATGTCTAACACTACAAAGGCTTTCTGTAAATGTATCCTGAGCTACTCTTATGCAAGAACAATTTTCTGACACTCCTCACTCTTCTTTGCTCACCAATAGAAATTTTGCCAGTCCTTGGTACCCAAATATACCCCTAAGCAGCAACCTTTCCTGGACCTGGAATCAAAGGGTAAAAGGTGTACAATTCTCATGTAGACTGAACCTCGTAGGTATGCAGAACAAATGAGACAGCATCCACTGAAAATCAGGTCTTTTTAACCTTCCCATGGCCTATCTCTCCTCTATCTGAGCAGACAAGAGCCCAAAAGAATTGTATTGGTATCCTTACCAGGAGCCAAGCTCTCTGGCAGGAAGGTTATAATCAATATATCTGACACAAGACAGATATGATGTCTGGGAAGTGAGGGTTGCGTCTACACAACTGATGCCAATCATTTCCTACGGTTGCTCTGACTGTGCTTGCAGGATGAATGGACCTGCTCTCTGCCTCCACCAGAGCAAAGAGAAGATTTGGGTGATTGATTGCTGTCGAGGAATATCATCCCTGAGGAAGGGGTGTTATGTAGTTCTCTCATCTCCCCGTCAACATTGATGTGCACAGATATCCTGCAGTACGTACATCTCTGAAACCACCCAAATCTAAGACATTTCCTCTCTGGGTCACTGCTTGCCAATACAAGTGACAGTGAGAGAAAATTAATTATGCCTAGATGATCTTTCACACCCTCAGTCACAGAGCTGTGTTAGTCAGAAGAAATGATGCAAACTTAAGATGCAAGCAAGGAGGTAGATGAAAATCAGTAGGAGAAATACTGCAAGCCCAAGGACTTGGAGCAGTCTGGTTCACTGGGACTTCCTAAAGCATCACTTCCTGAGGGATCACAGAGCATGTAGATACACTCTTTTGGTTCCTAAACAGAACTTTCGGGATGATAATGCAAACATTTAGTTGTATGAAAGAGAGGGCAGTTAAAGAGTATTCGAAATATGAGAAAGGACAAGCCTTCCTGGAAGGCATCTCTTCAACCTGTGAGATCCAGTAGGAATGGCACCTCCTCCATAGAGACCACCCTGTGCTCCCCTGACTCAAACTAAGGACTGCCTATGCAACCCTACTACATAGTATATATAATAGGTTATATTACTCTAGTTACAAAAATACGCCCCTAAAGGACAAGGACTCAGATGATCCCTAACCCCCAAAAAATACATTATGGAACGAATTGACATTTTGTTCGCAGATTCAAGTTGAAGGCAAGACCCACAGTAGGAACTCAGTGCAATTAGGGACTCTGTGTTCAGGAAGATTAAAGTGGCCTACTGAAAGACCAACAATGGATTAAAAATAGAGGGAAATTCAAACAAGGCAGACATCCCGGACTCCTCGTCCTTTCTCTTAGGCTACTGTTTGGCCCAGAATAACACTGCTGGATCTTACTTAAAGACAATAAAAGATCCATGGAGATATGATAAACACTAAAGGAACAGATTTTGTTAAGCACACAAAATCAGGGTTGAGTTTCCTTTGCAAAGCAAATGCCTTTAGAGACAGAAGGATCTGCGCTCCAGTGGTTCATGAAAAGTCCAAGGCAAATGAACTTTACAATTTAGAGGTGTGGGGCGGAGTGTAGTTGTGGAGATGGGAGGGAAGGGATGGTAGGAGAAAAACAAAGGAGGATGCAACAATGCTTGATAAGAAATGTACTCATTACCTTGCTCATGTAACTGTAACCGCTCTGTACAGTATTTTCACAATAAAAAAGCTTATTTAAAAAAAAAAACAGTCAAAGTGGTTGAACAAGTTTACACTCCCACCAACAATGAAGTAAGGTTCCCTTCTGTCCACATCCCCTCCAGCATCTGTTGTTATTAGAGTTCTTGATTTTTGTCATTCTAACTGGGGTGAGGTGGGTATCTTAATGTTGTTTTGATTTGCATTTCTTTTATGGCTAGGGAGGTTGAGCATTTCTTCATGTGTCTATTGGCCATCATTCTTTCTTCTTCAGAGAAGTTTCTCTTTAAGTCTTTAGCCCACTTGTTCCTTTGAGGATTTGTTGTTGGGGGATTTAATTTTTTAAGTTCCAGGTATATTTTAGATATGAGACCCTTATCTGTTATATGGCTAGTGAAGATCTTCTCCCAATCCATAGGCTTTCTATTGATCTTGCTAGTTATGTCCTTTGCCATGCAGAAGCTCTGCAACTTCATGCAATCCCATTTGTCCAAACTTTCTTTGATTTGTTGTGTTTCCGGGTCTCTATTAAGAAAAATCAGTGAATCAGTGAAAAAGTGATCTACTGTTCATTGTACCTTTTGAATGTGTAATAGACATGTATAAACACATTTAAAATAAATACAAATTCAGATTTTAGTCAGAACTCCAAACTCATAAAGCAGTTGTGAAAGGCTGTCTAAAATGTTTCTTGAAAAAATATTAAATATTGTTAAATCATAAAAAAAAACAGTCAAATGCTGGGCTGGAAGCATTGATCAAATAATAGAGTATCAACTGAGGAAGCCAAGTTATTCAAAGCCCTGACTTCAAAGCCCAGCAACCAACAAACAAATAACAACAATAACAAAAATATAAGCTGTATGAAAAATTTCCAGAAGCCAAGTATTGGAAAGAGTGGCCTGAGACTCTGAGTTGTAGAGCTATAACAGATGGTGCTACCTGTCCTCCCATTGTTCAACCACAAGACTAAAATGTAAGGGAAAATCCTAAGATGAAAGACCCATTTCACTACAGATTCAAATCAGACGCCATTATTTAGGCGACTTCTTTCTGGACACCTAAATAACTACTGCTAATCCAGTTAAACCCACAAAATAAGAGATTATTTTGTTCATCTCCCAGAAACAATCCATAGGACACAGAACAAGATTTCTCTTGGTAAATTTATGAAAAGCTGCTTCCTCAGAAGCCCAAATTAGTATTCCTCCCATTCTCTTAGATCAGATCTGTTCGCTCCCCCCAGCCGGGACTCCTTCTTAATGTTTTAAATAGGGATACAGGTGGACCCATTGCAACATGAGATGTGCAAGACGTTATGTCGAAAAACAAATTTTACAACTTTGGTGCTGGGGGTGGGGGTAACAGGGGAGGGAAATGGGAAGGGATGGTAAAGGGAAACAAAGGAGGAGGCAACAATGCTTGATAAGAAATGTACTCATTACCTTGCTCATGTAATTGTAACCCCTCTGTACGGTATTTGCACAACAAAAAAAAATCCAGAAAAAGTCTCCTCGATTAATCTTCTTTTTTGCAAAGATTTAAAAGCATTTAAAGAAAAAATTTAAAAATAATTTTAAAAATAATTTTAAAAATAATTAAACGAGGCTGGGAAGGTGGCTCAGTGGTAGAGCGCTTGCCTTGCATGCATGAGGCCCTGGGTTCGATTCCTCAGCACCACTTAAGCAAAAAGAAAAAAACTGGAAGTGGCACTGTGGCTCAAGTGGTAGAGCGCTAGCCTTGAGCTGAAGAGCTGAGGGACAGCGCCCAAACCCAGAGTTCAGGCTCCATGACTGGACCCCCCCCCAAAAAAATAATTAAACCAAGAAAAATACAGCTAAATTCCATGCCGCTGTTCAAGTTTTAAATCACCTGGAATTATTTTAAAGAAAAGATCTGTTAGTACTCTATTTCCTTAGTATATTATACATTTTGTCTCTATTTCCAAATTTATTGGTATAACAAATAGCATTCTCTTAACATTTTGAAAAAAAATCTCCTCTATGTTGATCATAAAAATCCTTTGAGTTGTTTTTTATATGATTTTATTTTCTCTTTACAAAATTTTTCCATCTATTATCTATAAATAAACATTTTCTAAGGTTAATGGTTAATACTAAAATTGATAATTTCATACATATATTGTTTTTTGTCACAATCTTATTTTTTCCTAATTCTGCAAATTTGGTTCATAGTTAATTCATTTTTCGTATTTCTAATTTAATAGTAAATTATTTAACAACACACAGAATCCTCTCATCATTCAATTTGGTTTGTTGTGGATTCTGTATCTAGGCTTTCTGATTTGTGTGAAGTTAGGCAAAATCATTGTGTATGTGTCCTCATTTTTAATAGCACAATGGTATTATCCTAATAGAATTTCTGTAAGCTTAAATGGAAGATACTTCCTGAAGTATATATACATACTGTCAATTATTTAACATATTTTGCTAAATAGCCACTATTGGTGAGGTAACAGAAATGATACAATTATGGCATCTTCCTTCAGATACGTAAGATTGCTCCTGAAACATTTGGGAAGATGAAGAGTTTTAACTATTTGTAGTAACAGAGTCTCTCTGGGTTCTCTGTTCCACTTGGCATCCGACAATGTGATTTATATAAATAAGACTGAGAAAGCATAGCTTCATAGCACCAGCATTTTTTAAGGCTCATTGCAAGGTTCTAACTGAGGAGAAAGTGATAAGACATTCTGAGAAAGAAAGGAAGTTTAGTTGAGGAGTTGCTTTCCCTAGAGACTGATTAGGAATCATGGAAGTTATATTTCGACTAATTGAAACAAAGTTTCTTTAGATTGAAATTTTTGAGTTCCAAAAGTAGAAACAACACTGGGACTTCCTTCAGCTTCTTGTCAGAAGAAGGAAAACAAGAGGAATGGTGAACAGGAATTGTGAAGCAAGAAGAAGTAAAGGGCTATTCCATAGTGCATTTGGAAACATGATCACATATTTCTTGGGAAGAAAACTGGTTGATATTGTAAGTCCTCCTCTTGACACATTCATAAGTGTTGGTGTTTCCATTTATATATTTTACAAGGTCAAAAGCTTATGCTTAAGTTGATAGCATCTATCATAGAATACTGAGTTAAAACACAGTAAGAATCAACACCTTTTACTGATCACCTACTGTGATCCTCACACACTGTGCTTTCTCCTAAATAACCCAGAAAGGTGCTACTATCCTCACACACAGGAATAAAAGCTGAGGATCACTGTATTCAACAACATAATTAGTGAATGACAAAAATAATGTCAGAAGCTGAACCTGCCAAGCAGTGCATAAATAAGAAATGTACTTATCTTTTTTTTACAATTTGTCAATACAAACTTAATAGAGACACTAGGGAAATATTGAATTAACTGAAAATAATGTAATAAACTTAGAAGTTTAATAATATCAAACCTTGGAGGAACTTTGAAATCAAATGCAAAATCCTTATTTCCCAGATCAGAAAACTTAGATTCAGAAAGGAAGGTGACTTGTCCAAGACCAAATGTAGGTCAATGACAAAGATAATATTAAATTTTAAATCCCCTAAATCCTATTCCATTGTTTTGGGGAGCCTTCAGAAAAACTAGTCAGTCAGCTGCAGAGACCATGGTGCACCTACACTGGCCTTCCGTTCCTTTTCAGAGTTCTTCTAGGTCTCCTTTATTGCAAGCCCCCTAAGAAGAACCCTTCTTTATTACCTGAAGCCCAACACTTAGGCCAGAGTCCTTAGGATTTCAGGCCTTTAGCACCAAGGCTCTACTAGCTACCATGGAAGTGTTAGGAAGAAGTACTTCTTCCTTCCATGCCAGTGTTACACTTGTCTCCTGGTCCTCAATGGCTTTCCTTGACCAAAGACCTCATGAGATAATTTTAAGAGTCTGATAGATTCAGTACCTACTCCCTCACTCCCACTCAACATAGGCTTTTGTTTCTAGTCAATTAAAAATATGAGATATGCACATACCTTTGTCAATTTTTCATGATTAATTTTTTTTCATACTTTGGGCCCCTCCCAAACTTCATCTTTTCCCTCAGTCACAATTTTTTTTCTCCATTGACAGATTCCATTTATTTTTTTTTATTGTAAAGATACTATACAGAGGGTTACAGTTACATGAGTAAGGTAATGAGTACACTTCCTATTGAGCATTGTTACCCCCTCCATTGTTTTCCCCCTACTATCCCTTCCCTCCCTACCTTCCCCGAGGTTCTTTTTTTTCTTTTTAATGGTGATTAAGTGATTACATAATTTCCCAAATTTCACAGTATTGTGGAATAATGATGCTCATTTAAAGTCACAAGATCATTCTAACTTTCCTGGAGCAAATTGTCTATCACGGTCTATAACATATAACGGTGTACACATATGCACCATACATGTGATCAGTAGCATGGGGATATTTAGTAGTGGTTTGACCAGATGAGTGAAAGTTCTTTGTTTCTTAAGTCCTGTTAATTTTGTGGTATCACCTAACATTTTGGATTTAACATCCACTTATCAGGGAGACCATGTACCATTTGTCTCTTTGCTCTTGGCTTACCTTCCTCAACATGATTTCTTCTAGCTCCATCCATTTCCCTGCAAATTCCATTATTTTGTCATTTCTAATGGCTGCAAAATATTCCATTGTGTATAGATACCACAATTTTTGGATCCATTCATTTGTGGTGGGGCATCTGGGTTGTTTCCATATCCTAGTTATTGTGAACAGCCTCAGTCACAATTTTTTTAAAAAAATTCTATGCATGTGACTAGACAACAATACAGGTCAGTATCTGTTGTGTGTGTGTGTGTGTGTGTGTGTGTGTGTGTGTGTGTGTGTGTGTGTATGTGTGTGTGTGCATGCTCACATGTGTGTGCCTGTGTAAATGCAGCAGGGATATAGTGAGCAGTCAAATATTCTGCTATGTTTAAAATCAATTTTCTGACCTTTCAAAGTGTCAGTTACAGTGTATAACTGCGCACCACGGCATATAGAAAGCTTATAACCACTGGAATTTATCTCTCTGAGTTTCAAAAATTCAAGATAAGTTGCAAAGTATGAAATATAATCAATCTGACCAAATTGAACTGAGAGGCGGGACCCCGGAGGAGCTGTCACTGCTGGTCAAGTCTAAGATGTCACAAGTCTTAACTTAACTTGCAATCACGTGTAAGGGGCTACATTGACAGGAATATGTGCAGACAATGCCCAGAAGAGCATCTACCACCTTAATAAGTTAAGCAACAGGATCTGCTAACAGTTGTCAAGTCTTTGGACACAACACTTAGCATTCTACATTTTTATCTCTTGGATAAGTTTACTTTAAATAAGTTTTTAAAAGGCAAGAAGTTCTGTGCCAAGTGCATGTTCCACACTTTCATCTTCATATATTCTTTTTGGGGGGAGGGGTCCGGTCATGGGGCCTAAACTCTGGGCCTGGGCGCTGTCCCTCAGCTCTTCAGCTCAAGGCTAGCGCTCTACCACTGGAGCCACAGCGCCACTTCTGGTTTTTTTCATTTTGCTTATGTGGTGCTGAGGAATCAAACCCAGAGCCTCAGGCATGCAAGGCACGCGCTCTACCACTAAGCCATCTTCCCAGCCCCTCATCTTCATATATTCTTAAAAAAATAAAAAAACAGGTAGATTAATTAATGCTCTGTTCAAAATCATGTGACAAATGGACAGCAAAGCAGGCATGAATAAGGTCTTTTCATTCCAAATAGCATGCCTTTCCAGGGCACATTCTTGCCTGTAGGCAATCTTTCCACATATGGGAACATACCATCCCTCACATATTTACCTGAATATTTCCATGCTGTCAGTCACATTGACAGATTCCTCCTTAGAGAAATAATGTGGTCCAGTCATTCTACTCCACAGAGGCTAGGTAGGATGATTTTGGATCACATGACATTTTTATTGGTGAGTTTAACCTACTTTGAAATCTCTTTTGGTTTTAAAAGAACAATTAGTTGAACATGATGAATTGCAAACAAATTCTAATGTAATACTACAAAATAGAGTTTTACAAGTAAGAGAAATCGTGGAGCCTATGTTTCTATGGGTCTAGCTTACTTCACTTAATATGATTTTTTCAAAGTCTTTCCATTTCTTTACAAATGGGATGATGTCATTCTTTCTGATGGAAGCATAGAATTCCATTATGTATATATACCACATTTTCTTGATCCATTCATCTACTGAGGGGCATTTGGGTTGGTTCCATATCTTAGCTATCATAAAAATGCTGCAATGAACATAGTTGTGCTGGTAGCTTTAGTGTGGCCTTGTTTGTGGGTAAATGCCCAGGAGTGAGATTGCTGAATCATAGAGGTGCTCTATGTTTAGTCTTTTGAGGATCCTCTATACTGCTCTCCAGCATGGCTGAACCAGTTTACATTCCCACCAACAGTGTAGTAGTGTTCCCTTTTGGCCACATCCCAGCCACCATTTATTATTATTTGTTTTCTTGATAAAGGCCATTCTAACCTGGGTGAGGTGGAATGTCTATGTAGTTTTTATTGGCATTTTTATGGCCAGAGATATTGGACGTTTCTTCATGTGTCTATTGGCTATTCTTATTTCCTCTTTTCCTCAGAAAAGTCTCTTACTTCTTTAGCCCACTTATTAATAGGGTGGTTGTTTCTTTGAGGATTTGTTTTTGGGCTTAATTTTTTGAGCTTTAGGTATATTTTTGATATGAGGCTCTTGTCTGTTGTATGACTAGTGAAGATTTTCTCGCAATCTATAGGCTTTCTATTTATCTTGCTAGCTATGTCCTTTGCCGTGCAGAAGCTCTGAAGTTTAATGTGATCCCACTTATCCAGCCTTTCTTTGATTTGTTGTTTCTGGATTGTTATTTAGGAAGTTTTGGCCTGTGCCAAGGAGCCCTAGTGTATCCCCTATCCATTCCTTTAAGATTTTCAGGGTATCTGCTCTTACCTCAAGGTCTTTGATCCACTTGAAATTGATTCTGATGCAGGGTGATATAAGAATCTAACTTTAGTTTTCTACACATGTATAGCCAATTCTGCCAGCACTGTTTGTTGAAGAGGCTGTCTTTCTTCCATCTGATAATTTTGGCTCCCTTATCAAAGATTAGGTAGCTATTGGTCCATGGGATCATTTCTGGGTCTTCAATTCTATTCCAATGCTCCAGAGGATCACAATAGCTCAATAGCTATGTACATATGACTATATAAAATGATGCTAATAGAAACAAATCCAAGATATGGAAACAAGAGGGATTATTTTCATTTCTATGCTTTTTTATTGTGAAAAAAACTGTACAGAGGGGTTATAATTACATGGGCAAGATAATTAGTACATTTCTTATCAAGCATTGTAGCCTCCTCCTTTGTTTCCCTTCCCATCCCTTTTTCTTTGTTTTTTAATGTGTGAAGTTATTTCTTTTTTATTTCATCCCCACCCCACCCCCGGTTTATCCCGTTACCACTGTTTTTTATTTTGAGACCTTGTGTCTTGTATATATATTTATCTGATTTGGGAAACAGAAGGGGAATAACAAAATCGTGATGCAAAGGACAAAGGGTGAACCAAGGCAACAGTGATACTCATAAGACACTATGTTGGAAGTGATCTTTACAACTTGGGGAGGAGGGGCGTTGGGGGAAGGGAAAGTGAGAGAAAACAAGGGAGGGATAACAATGTAAGACAAGAAATGTACTCATTATCTTACTGTGTAACTGTAAGCCCTCTAATATTACCCTTACAACAAAATTAAATATTTTTTTAAAAATAGACTTTTAACACAAAGAATTAAAATCAAAGAAACAAACAAGCAAAAATCCAATACCATTAATGCACTAGAACATGATACAAAGTTTACATGTGGTTTTCACAGGGGAAGAAACAACAGAAAAGATAAATTATGAGTGTGTTTGTTGGATTTTGTTTTTGTTTGTTTTGCTTTTGTTTTTTGATGATACTTGGGTTTGAACTAAGAGATTTGTGCTTGTTTGGCTGGTGCTCTACAGCCATACCTCCTTGAGCCATGTCTACAGACTTGGCTTATTTTTTTAGTGTAAGAAACCCATCATTATGTTTTAAGGAAAGTTGAGAGTAAAGGGATAGTTGTAGTAACTAAATGACGGTGAATGAACCTCATAACCTCTTTCTAGGTCTGTATTTTTTGTCATCTTTTCAGTATTGTTAAACATGTATCTTCCTATTTGATTTTTATTCTTATTCTTTCCTTCAAATATGGATTTTGATTGCCCATTATATGAACATTGCCAATTGGGCCCTATTTTCTGTCCCTACACTATACTAAATCCACATCCTGCTGCCATGTGTCTTTTTCCCTTTTCTCTCCTGGGTTGTTTTCATTTTCATACCTGTCAGCTGCTGCTCTCTCCTCATCACTGGTTTACCACCCTTACTGCCCCCATGTTTTCTTTTTCCCCACTCATTCTCAAAGCCTGCTGAGCAAAAACACTTTCATTCTTTCACCCAAGTTCCCGTAGCATATCTACATCCTCTTCTTTGCTTTGACTATTCACAACTCATTGTCATCTTCAGTGACTACTCACTTTTGACCACAGTGTGATTCTTCCAGTCATCCAGACTGAAAAATTGCCATGTCTTCAAACCTGTTCTTTATCTTTATTCTTTATCTGAAAAATTTTGAAACACATTGTTGGTCCATTTCTTTCTTTGTTATTGCTGATCTATTTCTTTCTATATCTGTTGCCAGTACCTGACAATATACTTGACAATGCTCTTGCTATCCCACATGTGAATGATGGCACAAACTTCCTTTGGGGTTTCTCTGACTCTCTCACTCCTCTCTACTTCAAATATCCCTGCCCAAAATTCTTCCATTAACACTGATTTTAATGCTACTCTCCCACTCAAAAACCTTTAATGACTCTTTTTTTACTTTATATACTGAATCTCTTTGCATAGACTAGCATGATCTAACCTATTAACCTAGTTAATTCTAGTACTTCTCAGGATTTAATTTCTGACACAGCAAGGCCACTCCATACTACTATGAATATGCCATAGGTCTCTGGTGTCATCCATGTGGGTTGTGTTCCCAAATAGTTGCTGCTTCAAACCTCAAAATTCAACTTTCCCTCCCAGACTTATCTCATACTCATCTTCTTTTACAACAAACACAAGTCAACTGCTAGTTAGTTTGCTCTCTTCCTTCATATTCTCTGTTTTACCTTGAGCAAACAAAACTCTGTTAACCTCCAGCTTTGGGGTAACTTTTTACCCCAGAGAAACATAGGGAATGTTCCCAGGGGAAGAGTAAGCCAGGAAGTATTCATCTTATTCCATTTCTGTGGGGACTTTTGTTGTCACTGTTGTTACTTAAGTCTCCTGTGGACTTTTAATGTATCTTGAGAAAATAGCTGGTAGAAACTCCAATCATGGGTCAAATTTACAGTGGACTGCAGAGTACTGCATAGTTGTGCATTATTTCCCACTCCCACCATGAATGGATGGAAAGTTGTCATTGTTTCACATCACCACTGGCATTTTTGTGTAATCAGTCTTCTTAACTAAACTGTACTAGATTAGGTTAGGCTGTAACTAAATTGAACTACAACTTACCTCATGATTTTTATTGTCAACATGAAATTTCTCATGTGCTTACTATCATTGTTATTATCATCTATATTCTTTTGTCCATTTTGTGCATATAATAATCTATTTTCCAACCAGTTCATTCATAAGTAGCAATATTTAACTATTTGAGATTTTGGTTGTTTATCTATGTCAGTCCCAATATATGTCCCAGTTGTGTCTTCCTGAAAGTAAGTGAGCATGCTTTTCTTACTTATAATGATTTTATCACTCCCTGTAATGATCTATACATTTAATAGGGGGAGAATAGATCATTAGAGCCATGGCTTCCCATTCATCAGCTCTATGGCTTTAGATAAATCATTTTATCTTAATCATTTTCATCTTTTCACCTAAAACTTAATGTTAAAGAAAATAGTCTATCTTATATTTGGAAATGAAATGCAAGTGTAAGTTGAGAGAGCAATTGGAAAAGAATCTTCCAAAAGCAAGAATCCAGAAGTGACAATAATGACTTAAAAGTGTTCCATGCAAGATAGCTAAGGAAAAACAATTAAGTTCACTCCTTGAAGCTAGGGGGTTTCCACATATGGGTATAACCTTATATGTAGAAAAACAACAACACAGAAAGTAAAGTTTCCCAACTGTATCCCTAAGATTGTGAGTAATTGGAGTAGTATAATTCCTTGAAAGTAGGTCTGTAAAACACAGAACCAGGAAACCTCAGTCTCTAAAATCATCATAGAGTCAGTGCTGCAAAATGCTATTGTAAAATCAAGCCCAAGATTGGGAATATAAGGAGAATAATGGCTACAAATATATACAAATACTGATCAGAGATGAGAAAGACAAAAGTAATCCCTATTTCTCAATCTACCCATGAAGAAGCTCATAAAGAAATCTAGAATGAAGAAAGATAACCAGTGAAATCAGCAAAGTTCTGTTAAGAGACAGCCTGACAAAAACTCTAAAACAAAAATGTTGAAGTGCTCAATGAAACAAAGAAATAGCATAATTAAAATGATTTAATAGTACGAAAAGAGCATAAGTAATAAAAGATCAGCTGGATATGACAGTAAGATCAAAAACTAAATAGTTGAATAGACAATGACAAAGAGTTAAAGGTAAATTTTATGAATGAACAGTGAAGAACTGTAGGGAGAGCCAGATATGCTATGTGTGCCTGGAATGCCAGCACTCACCCATTTGAAAGGAAAAAAAATCACAAGTTTCAAGTCAATCTGTACTACATAGTGAGATCCTATCACAAACAAAGTGATGGAGGATTAACTAAGATGCTGTAACATATATTTAATTAGAATTGTAGAAGAGAGTGGACAAAAATCAAAACAACAACAAAAAAGTTAAAGAAATTTCTGGACTAAAATCATGTCATTTGAATTTTTAAAAATTTGGTTCAAATACCAATACAAATTAATAAAGGCAAAACATTAAAGACAAAGAGAAAGATAAAAGTTCTCCACAAACAGCAAAAAATATATTGTCTCACTAATACCAATAGGTCCAAAAAACTAGCTGGGCAGTATATTTAAGGTGCTGAAAGAAACTTGATTCATAATAGAATCTCCATATAACTGCCATTCTAAAGTAAGTTAAAGTAAGAGTCAGCGAACCCCCTAGCAAGACCCTAGGTCCAATCACAAGCACCAAAGTAGGGAAAAGAAATGAGGATAATACATATGAAATACTGTGTGTGGGGGAGAACAAGTTCCAAAATATATGGATATGTATAAAAATGAGCTACAAAAGATTATATAGGTACCATAGATATTATTTTTCATGTAGTAAGCAGTTTACATTTCATTTTGTACATATTTTACATGAAAGAATAAGGGATGACAGAAGAGATTTGTGCTTATTTTTCCCTAACAGGTACACTTGAAAGATAAATTTAAAAATAATAACATTGTTTATCTGAACAGGGTAGAAAAGTATAGGGGGAACATGTTGACAGTTATATGCGTATACTCTTTCTTAATGTTTTGACAAATGGAATCATATTAGTGATCTACATATTCAAAACATAAAATTAAATCAACAGGATGAGAAAGAACACACCAAAAAAAAACAAGTACAAAAAGAAACAACTGAAAAATCACATATTTTATATGACATGAACACCCTTAAAATGGAAAAAGGGGGCGAGAGAACAGAACTATCCAGTGTGTTTCCAGTTTGCTCTTGATCCACACACTTGTGATTTGGTTTGTTTTTATAGTGTTGAGTGTAATAACGGGATATTTATGGTGGATGGGTGGGTGGGCAGATGAATGAATGGGCTTCAGGACTGACTGAACTAAAGAATGAACATTCAGATATTGTTGGAAGCTAGGATTCTTTTAGGAAAGGGATACAGAAAAAAAATACAGAATGGGGAAAGATGAGGAAAAACTATAAGATTCAAATGCAATTGGAGGAACTAATATAAACTCAACATCCATAAGTGTATTTATTTCCTAGGTCTGTACACTGAAAGATGGTAGAACAATAAGACTCCCAAAACTAAAACAAAACCGACATAATGGTTACTAAGACGTAAGTCATAAATATCATTCCCAATAAAGAAACTAATAGTATTTAGTGGAAATGATTAATTTCAGAACTGATTGAGGGAGGTATAAGTTTTGAGTAGTATGATTCGAACTTATCAAGGTAAGTGATTGTGTGGAAGAAAGTAAGAAAAAATTCTTTTTTCAAACTTTGGTCTTGGAGCAGTGGCTCATATATGTACCAATTTGGGAGGTGAAGAAAAAGACCAAAGTTTGAGGTCCGAAAGTAACACTATCATAATTTCAAAGAACAGGCAGTGGTGGTATATAACTGTAATCCCAACTACTTGGGAATTTAGGTAGGAATATCATAGTCTGAGGTCTACCCAGGCAAGGAAAGAATGAGATCCTATCTGAAAAGTAAGTAAAGCAAAATGGTCCAATGTTATGGCTCAAGTCATACAGCATATGCCTAACAAGTACAAGCTGCAGAACTGCCACAAGCAAGTAAGTAAATAAAGTAGAAATTTAGAAGCATAAGCAAATATACATAAACATGCTTGAAGAGGTACCCACAAACTAAGAATCAAATTTTTGGAGGACAGCTATGTATTGTAACCAGCTAAACATAATTCATGAGTCTCTACTAATAAAATATAGGTAGATAGATGTTAGAAATAGGTAGGTAGATAAGATAGATGATGGAAAAAAAAACAGCAATAGATATTAGGTAAAAGAAGGCAATTATATAAGGAACAAGAATTATTACTGCAAATTATTTATAAATTTAGAAAGAAATTGAAGAACTCGGCACAAAACCAAATGATCAAAACAAGTATCATCTTTACATGTGGACCCGTTGCAACAATGAGAAGTACAAGTTGTCATGTCTAAAACGAGCTTTACAATGTCGGTGTGGGGGGGGAGGAAGATTGAGGGGGGGAGGGGGGAGGCTGGGAAGGGATGTGAAGGGTAAACAAAGGAGGAGGCTGCAATGTTTGGTAAGAAATGTATGCATTATCCTGGCCATGTAATTGTGACCCCTCTGTACAGTATGTTCACAAATAAAATAAAATTAAATTAAATTTAAAAAAAAAAGAAATAAATGATTTTGAAGCCAAAAAAAAAAAACAAGTATCATCTTGAAACCCTTTAGGGTGCAATATCCTAAAGAAGATACATTTTACTTATGTAGTCTACAAGTCATCAAGGAACTTACCACATTGAGAAATAAAACAATTTCTAACATGTCAGGTCTTTATTTTTCAAAACTGTGAAAAACAAGGAGGAAATGTATATTAAAAACTAATAAAGAGATATGACAAATAAATGCATTTGATAACCCCAGACTGAACCCTAAACTAGATCAAAGGGGAAAAGTGATGTGAGCTATTAAAGGGCACTTGACAGTTCTGGAAGATGATCTATACTATGTCTGTTTTGAATTTCCTCAAGACACTGAAGAGAAGGGAACACATAAAGTAATGGCCCATTTCTTGTGCCTTTTCCTCTATATATTTTATAATCAAGTTCAGAGAGACTATTAAGTACTACTTTTATTCTCCATGACTATTTGGCCTCCTGTCAGTGACATTGTGGCCAACATTTCAGTGTTGCTGATCACCACTTCTCTGTTCATTAAGGCTGTCCTTCACAGTACAGGCAAATACTAATGCTGAGAGAGATAATACTCAGCTCAAAGGACACATCCAGCCCCTAACCCTGCCCTAGGGAGATTCCTTCAGAGATAATTAGGCCCTCATCATATTTATCAGAACAAAAACTGCACTGAATTAAAAATAAACACTAACAGACTTTCAACCATACAGTCCTACCTCATGTATTCTGGTGATCAGTAACATGAAACTCTAGAGGCAGAGATCTGGAGAATCACAATTCAAGGCCAAAGTGGAGAAAGAAGTTCATGAGACTTCATCTTAACCAATAAATGCTGGAATGTATTACATGATGGTATGTATGTGTCATCCCAGCCACATGGGAAGAGGAAAGAAGATATCTGAAGTTCAGGCTGACCTGGGCCCAAATGCAAGAACTTGATTGGAAAACAATGAAAGCAGAAAGGCCCAGAGGTATGGCTGACATGGTAGAGCACCTGACTGGTAAATAAAAGGGTTGACTTCAAACCCCATTATATAGTAACACCAAACAAAAGTATCTGTTCATTAGTTTGTTGCAAAAGTGCATAGTCTCTGTCTTTGAATAGCTTCAGGCTATTATATGTCCAAAGAAGTCAGTCAGAGAATGACTCAAAATAGTATATTAAAAAAAAAATAAAGATTACTCTGGACACACATGTAGGACATTGTGAATGACTTTTTCTGTACCCACTGTTTATTATTTCAGGCATGTGTGTGTGTGTGTGTGTGTGTGTGTGTGTGTGTGTGTGTGTGTGAGTGTGTGTGTGTGTGTGTGTGAGTGTGTTTGTGTGTGTGTGTGTTCAGATACATACGAAAGCTCACAGGTATAAGTTGGCACTTCTCTGCAAGCGTTTATATAACCCTGTATCTTTATAGATAAATACTTTTGCTTTGCTATACAACTCTTTGTACATAAATATAACTCACATATTGCTCAGCATAAAATGGATAAACAAAATTTACTAAGGGTTTCTTTAATTGAGTAAGTTGTTCAAAAGAGGAAAGAAAATTTGGGACTGATTCAACAAATGTTCAGTATTGACCTTAAATTCCCATTCAGGAAAGGAGAAAATGGGAAACTACATATAGTGCTACTCACTCATCAGCACAAATCACTTCACCCGAGCAGAATTAACTAGCATTTCCTGACTTGGTGATGAAACTTCCACTTTGAGCACCTGATTTGGAAACGTCCATTGAAATCCTTCCAAGGCCTTCCAGTTCCTTGACTTTTAGTCTCCTTGATTGCAGACAACTTCTAAGGCAAATAATAAAGCCAAAGTGTTACCAGGTCACCATATTTGAACCCAGAAATTGACCTGACAACTGCCCTTTCTCCATTCCCTTAATCCTCAGCTTGTGACTTTGCCTTGGCCAAAGGATAATTTGAAACAGTGGCCACTCAGAGATAACAACTACTCCCAAACCCCTAATTCAATATCCTTTTGTTGTTGTTGTTGTTTTTGGGGGGGTCCGGTCTTGGGGCCTGAACTCTGGGCCTGGGTGCTGTCCCTCAGCTCTTCAGCTCAAGGCTAGCCCTCTACCACTTGAGCCACAGCGCCACTTCCAGCTTTTTTCTTTTTGTTTATGTGGTGCTGAGAAATCGAACCCAGGGCCTCAGGCATGCAAGGCAAGCACTCTACCACTGAGCCACCTTCCCAGCCCTCAATATCCTGTTGTATATCTTGGGCCAGTGCCTTTGTTCACACTAACTTTAAATTGGAGCAGGGGAAGAGTTATCTTTAAACATTGTAAACCCCTGGAATACTTAGATCCTCAATTATCTGATATTACAACTTTCAAGCTTCAAGCTACAAGACCATTTGGCAAACCATCTTTGCAAAACTTTTAACAATTCTCTTTCTCTTTCTCTCTGTCTTCCTCTCTCTCTCCTCTCTGTCTCTCTCTCACACACGCATAACTGTACTTCAGTTTAAATTATATTTTATTAACATATACTCTAAAAAATAACACAATGAGTACACTGCATTGCCTTACTCATGTAACCCCTCTGTACAGTATCTTTACAATAAAATGAAATTTCGAAAAAAGAAATAACACAAATATAGAGCTGAGATATTTTCCCACTTTCCACAAAGATGGTAATTTGAAAAATTGTAGTATAATATCATAACTGAAACACTTATATTGATGAATTATACTGAAAGAAGTCTACTTTAGTGATAAATCACATTTCCTTAATCAGATTATTTTTCTTATACTCATTTTGTGTGTAGTCTTTTTATGATGCATATGGATGAGCGTGTATTTGGTTCTGCTTAATTGATCATGTGTAAATTCATGTTCCCACCACCATAGATAAGGTACACAACTGTTACATCACCAAAACTCACCTTGTGAGCCTAAAATCTATGGCTTCTATAATGACACAACCTTCTCTCTTTTATCCATTTCTTACCCCTACAACTACTAATTTGTCCTCTATTTCTAAAATTTTGTCACCTTATAAATGTCACATAAATTAAATCCGTATCTTATTTAATCTTTAAAAATTCCTTCTCTCAATAATTTTGTAGAGCTTATTCTGAGTTGTATGTTTCCTTTTTATGAAGACAGCTGCTTTGAAAACATGTACAGATTTTAAGGAATGCCATCTTTTCTTTCCTCTAGAATGAAACCACTATTGCTTGGTCACTTTGCAGTTGAATGCACGTTTAAGTCTCCCATGTTTCCTTTTATGTCAAAGCTGCTGTTGCATTTGCACTTAGAAAGTGACTATAGTCCCAGAACTTAGAAGGTGGTAGGAGATTTGATTTTAAGCCTCTTATACATCATGAGATCTTGTCTCAAAACAAGAAAAGATCAGGTCACATCTCAAAATTTGTATGATGTAACAAAACCAGTATGCAAAGACAAGTTTATGGCATTAAAGGTAAATATTAGTAGGGAGCTTGTTATTATCTTTAAGTAGTTGCCCAAAGGAGATGCCATTTAACAAAGCAGCATACGAATATGATGTTTCTTGATCAATGTCACACCTTTTAACATTCTCATCCATTGCTCCCTACCTATCCTTTGAAATAAAAAAAAACTAAATCCAAGGTAGACAGAAGAAAATAAAATAAAAATTAGAATGGAAGCAAATGTAACTGGAAGCAAGAAACAGAAAGTCATTACAACTGAAAGGTTAATCTTAGGACAATCAACACAACCGAGGTCCACTAAGAGTCAAAGAAAAGTGGTACAAATGCTATGTGCCAGAAAGCAAAGGGGCAGATGACATCATATACATCAAAACATTAAAATTATAATAAAGAAATACTATTCATAACTTCTATGCCCACAGACTTCATCTATAAAATAAGCCAATGAAACATAGGATGTTGTCATGGTGGTTGATTATCATTATATATTTGGGAAACCCACAGACTACGCACCTCCAAGATTGAGCTGTATCAAACTATGCACACTTAGGGTGATAATCATATAACAATTGTCTATATTGATTAAAGCCATTGCAACTCTATGATATGGAAACTTGACCAGGAGGAAGACTTCATGGATGAGTGGAGAAGAAGGTATATGGGAAATACTGCACTTTCTGCTTAGTTTTTGCTCTCTTGTCAAAAAAGCAGATCATTTTAGTTATGTGGGTTCATTTCTGAGTTTTCTACTCTATTCCATTGGTCTTCAGGTAACAGAACTGCTATCACTGAGAATATGAACAAGTAATGTTGGCAAGGATTTGAGGACAAGGGGACCATGACACACTGGTGGCATATTGTAAAATAAGTGCAACCTTACAGAAATGCATGACATGAAGATTTTTCAAAAAATGAAACTAAACATAGAACTACTCCATGGCTCAGTGATAGCACTCCTGGATAGTTCTCTAGAAGATTTATTGACAAAGGCACCTACATTCCCATATTCATTGCAGTACTATTCATAATAACCAAGCTATGAAACACCCCAGATGGCCAACAGTGACTGAAAGAACAAAAAATCTGATATACATATGCAGTCGAAATTTTTATAGCCATCAGGAAGAGTGAAATTATGCCATCTCAGAAAAATGGATGGATCTAAGAAAACCATATGGAGCAAAACCAGGCCCAGACAGACAAAGGGCACATGTTTTTTCTTATATATGGATCTTAGACACAAAATACAACATCCCATGTAAACATACACACGGGCATACGCATATAGACAGGATCAAGTTGACTGACACATAGCATACACAGGAGTCAAACCCCACGGTTTCACTTAATACAATGAAGATCAGAAAGTTGAAACATAGTTGAAATGCATAATATTCCCTTGTATATATACATATATAGACACATATTCCATATATTGGGAGTGGGAAACATACATGACTCCAAGAGAAAGAGGTAAGAATAACAGAGGAGAAGTACTAGAGGAATGACTCTGATCAAGAAACACTGGACACATAAATGTACATGTTAATTTTGTAAACACCCTTATATAATCATTTGAGAATAAAGTCTATTTTTTAAAAGTTGAACATGTGTGTGTGTTCATACCAAGATTCTCTATTCTACTCCACTAATTCTCACATCTACCTCGCCACCAATACCATTGTCATGATTGCTGGACCTATGTAATATCCTTTAATATTCGGTAGAGTGATTACTCACTTTCTTTTTCCTTTGTAAATTATTAGGGCTATTCTAGAATCTATAATTTTCCATGCTACTTTCAGTATAAGTTTGTCTATTATATAAACCTCTTTGTTGGGCTGTCCATATAAATTACACTAACATAAAGATCAGTTCAGGAGGAGAGTTGATATCCTTAGTATGCTATAAAAGGGAAGAGGAGGTGGGAGGAGAAGAAAAGGGGAGGAAGAAGAAGAAGGGGAGAGGAAGGAGGAGGGGAGAAAAGGAGGCAGCGGTGGCAGCAATCCCAAGACTAGGAGAAAATATTTGCAAAAGTCACTTTTGAAAAAAGACTGTTGAACCTCTGAGATTTTCTTTTTTTACGGGGGGAGGGTCCGGTCGTGGGGCCTGAACTCTGGGCCTGGGCGCTGTCCCTCAGCTCTTCAGCTCAAGGCTAGCACTCTACCACTTGAGCCACAGCGCCACTTCCAAAATTTTTGCTTATGTGGTGCTGAGGAATCAAACCCAGGGCCTCATGCATGCAAGGCCTCATGCATGCAAGGCAAGCACTCTACCACTGAGCCACCTTCCCAGCCCCCAAATCTCTGAGATTTTCTATGTATATACGATATCTTCAAAGAGTCACGGGCAATTTCATCCTGGATGTCTGGATGTTTTTATCATTATAAATGCTCGATATACTAAATATTTTATATCAATTAGTATAATCTTTTGGTCTTTAACTTTTTATGTGAATGTTAATTGATTTTGCATTCTTTTTAATATCATAAATTATAGAAAGATTTGTTGTGATATTTCCACACATCCCATAACGCACTTTGAGCATATTCATCCCCTCTGTTATTTTGTTCCTTAATTGATTTTCAAGGGTTAAATGAGCCTTCTGTGTCAAGAATAATGGCCACAATATGTAATTATTTTGAATTATAGGATTGAGTTTGCTAATATCTTAGTGAACATTTATAAACCTAAAATAATAAAATAAATTGATCTGTAGTTTTCTTTTTTCTATCTTCTTTCCTTCCTTTCTTTCTCTCTGCATGTATTTGTGTATATGTGTGTGTATACGTTTACATTGCTAGTGATTGAACCCAGGCCCTGTCCATGCTAGACAGATGCTATATGACTGAACTATACTTCCAGCTTTCATTTTCTAGTTTAAATTTTGTCAATTCTGATATTTCAATTTCCTTCCTTCTCTATGATCATTTTTATTTATTTATGTTTGGTCCTGGGGCTTGAACTCAAGCTTTGATTGTTGTCCCTGAACTTTTTTTGCTCAAGGCTACCAATTGAGTCATAACTCCACTCTGGCTTTTTGGTGGTTAATTGGAGAAAAGTGTCTCAGGACTTTCCTGCCTAGGGTTGGCTTCAGATCTGTATGTATTTTGCTTTCTTTTTTCTAATCTTTCTTTTGTGTGTCGGTTGTGGGGCCTGAACTCTGGGCTTGGGCACAGTCCCTGTGCTCTTCAGCTCAAGGTGAGCACTCTACAGCCTGAACCACAGTAGCACTTCTGGTTTTCTAGTGGTTTATTGGAATCTTTCCTGCCTGAGCTGGCTTTGAACTGTGATACTCAGATCTCAGCCTCCTGAGTAGCTAGGATTCCAGGCATGAGCCACCGGCTTTTATGACTATTAATTTGAAGTGTTTCCATATATGCAGGCTGGGGCTGCTTCAACTTTGTACATTCTCACTAAAGGCCTGTGTTGTGATGGAGTCCTCAGCAGCTCTTAGAAATGGAGATCTCAGAATGTACTAAGTGCTTAGAATGCTTTGAACACTTGGGACCTTGACTCTGCCAGTTGATCTAGGTGCTTCATGCAAACAATGTATCTAACTGCTGTATTTCCCCTGGGGCTTGAAGTTTAGGTAATTTCTGGGTCACACAGACTCACAGCGCTGTGCTCAACTCACCATAAAAACCTTGGACTCTGGGGCATGGGCAAGGCTCCTTCACAGACAATGCTTTACATATACTGTCACCATTCGCTCTTGCATAGCATTACTAGCAGAAGACTCTGAAACTTTTGCTTGCTTCCCTCCAGATTTCCCCCATACACCTTTACTGGTATAAACCACAGCCACATATGTAGTAACTTCCAAGTTCTGTGAGTCTTTGTAATGATCCACTAAACACAGGCAGGAGGGATTGGGGGAGGGAGAAGGCTGTGGGGAGGGGTCCCCAACACACCCTAGTTCTATGGCTTCCTGTCTCAAGACTGAAACACACACACACACACACACACACACACACACACACACACACACACACCACACACACACACACATTCCTTTTGAGATTTCCTTTTTGACCACTGGTTTACAGACTTGTTAATTAATTATCACAGGTTTAAGCATTTTTTCGTTGACTTCTTTATATTTAGTTTTCATTTGATTCCACTGTAGTCAGAGAACACTCATGAGATTATTTGGATTCTTATGAATTTGTTGGAGTCTATTTTAAGTAACAAGATATAGGATGTCTCAGTGAATATTCTGTGGATACTAGAGGGGAGATTTTTAACTTGAGGGAGTAGAGGTTTTTATCATTTAGATACTATTGATTATTACGTGCATCTTATCTCTCACAAGCTCTCTGATTCTCTATTAGCTCGACTAGCTGCTAGGGGAATGATGAAGCACTGAATTATATTGTTGCACTCTTCTATTTATCTTCCTCCACTATCAGTTTCTGCTTCATGTAATGTTTTTACGTTTATCTAACATTGATTTTTTTACATTTAAATAGCTGCACAAAAGAGTTTTAATTCCACAAGTCATATTATGAGTATAGCACATCTTGGTCAATGTCACCCCTTCCACCTAACTCTCGTTAGGTAGTTCAAGATTTATGTAATGCACATTGAATCAATGACTGTATTTGCTTACCCTTTCTCCTTGCAGTCCTTTGCCCTGCCCCCCCTTGCCCTCTGCTCCATGTATTTTGAGGAATTGTTACTTGGACGAACACATTTAGAATCATTACATCTTCCTGGTGAATTGATCCATTAACCACTAAAAAATGAAATTTTTTCTCTAGTAATTTTCTTTGTTCTGGACTTAATGTTATTAAATATTAATACGCCCACTTTTGCTTAATGTTTATACTATATTTCTCCATGGTTTTACTTTCAATATACTTATGTCATTGAACTTGAAGTAGATTTCCTATAAACAATATGTACTCTGTTGCTTTTTATCCACTCTCACAATCTCTGCATTCCATTAGCATATTCAGAACAGCTACATTTAAGGTAATTATTCACAGGGCAATATTTGAACCTATTGTATTGTTATTTATTTTTTGCTTGTTTCCTCTGGTTCTTGTCTCTTTATTTCTCTCTTCTTGCTTTCCTATGGGTCACATGAACATCTCTTATATTTAATTATTGATTTATTTATAATGGCTTGATTTTACTTGTTTGTGTGTTTAAGACATGGTGATCCTTTAGCCTCCAAAGTGCTGCATGTATAGCAATGTACCCTCACTCCTGGGATTTTTATAGTTCTACCAAAATTTATTAGCATCAATTTCTTATATAAGAGATTCTTATTTTGATATGTCCATATATGCAAACAATGAAACTTTATCAGGTTTACTCCCTCCATCACTCTCCCTCATTCCCTCTCTCTTCCCTTTACAAACCAAACTCAACAAGATTCATTGTTCTATTTTCACACATATACATAAGCATGCTGAGCATATTCATACTCCTTCATCCTCTCTGCTCATCTTCTCTCCTTCCATAGCTCAGAGGACATGTTTCACCTTCCTAATATTCATTTTTTTAAATGATGTTAATTGTCCAAAAGGGTTTGACCATGAAACTTCACACATGTTTATACTGCACAATTAATTGGATTTATCAGGTAGATAGATAGATGAGATAATAGATAAATTTATTGAAAGATAGTGTTAAAGATGGATGAGCCTGTATGTGTCTATACACATATTAAACCTTTTTAATTCCAGCATCTATAGGAGAGAAAGCATGTGCCTTAGTCTCTCTCAGTCTGGTTTATTTCCTTTAATATGATGATCTCCATTATATATGTGTGCATCTAATATATGTGTATACGTATATATGGACTTTATAGGTTTCAAGAATATTATTTCATATGGTTTTTGTAGTGATCTCCTTGATATTACAAAGTTGTATACGTGTCTTATCGCAGGCAATTTGCATCACAGTTGAAGTATGGAACCCTCTCTTCCTTTTAGGCCCTTCTAATTTTTCACATTTAAATATCAGTGTCCTATATATCACATAGCACAAAAATTGTTTATTTGGTTACAATTCTGATTTGTAAAATTCATGGGAAGGATAATGTCATGTATGCCATTTTTTTTCAATCCTTCTCCTTCCTTCCTGATGCTTCAAGACTATTTTAATCATTTTCTTTCTGATTCAAGAAAATTCTTTAGCCAATACTTAAAGATAGGTCTGTCGGTAACAAATTATCCTACTTTTCTTTCAAGGTCATCATGTGTCTTGGTGTAGTTTGTGAGTGTCTGTGCAGGGTAGCTTTCATCACTTTTATGAAATACCTGACACAAACTAAGTAAGCAGCAAGGAGGTTTTTTTAGTTCATAATTGGGGGAAGTAAAATCCCCAATGACATAGTTACAGTTCTGGTAAAGACTATACAATTATGTGTGAGGAAGTGATCGCATCTCAAACCAGGAAGCAGACAGAGTGGGACCAAGCTTACTTTTACAAGAACTCAAGGGATACAGGAGATATTTGTTCATTGATTTTTGAGGGCAGAAACTCCAATGGCCAAAGACTTCCCATGAAACTTTTTTTTTTTCTTTCTTTCTTTTTTTTTTTTTTTGCTGGTCCTGGAGCTCGAACTCAGGGCCTAGGCTTTGTTCTTGATCTTCTTTGTGCTCAAGGCTAGCACTCTACCATGGGAGCCACAGAGCCACAGTCTCACAGACTTTCTTGGAAACTTCCATCCTCAGATCTCAGCTTCCTGAGTAGCTAGTATTACAGGCATGAGCCACTAGTGCCCGGCCAGACTCCATTCTTAAAAGGTTCCACAGCCTCTCTACCACACAACTGTAAGGACCAAAACTCTGACACACAGACATGGGAATGACCACATCATGTCCAAATTAGAGCAGGGATTTTGTTCTTTGAGAGATTTTGTAAGTTTCAGGAGCCTTTAGGATCATGCTGCTTACCAAATTTGGGGAAACGTCAGCTATTATTTCTTTAGCTATTCTTTCAAATCCACACTTTTTCTCCTTCTTTTAGGAATTCCAGCACCACTATATTGGCTCCACTGGTATTAGTCTGCTGATATTTGATCATATGATCCTATTTTTCCAATATGTTTTTTCCGCTTGATCACATAGGATGAATTATATTGCTCTGTCCTCAAAATCACTGTTTCTACCCTCTGCAACTACCTAATAAGCTCACTCCAAAATGTTTATGTCTGATACTTTGGTTGTTTTTTTTTTCAGTTCTATTATTCTAATATTGATTCTTTGCTGAAAATTCTATTTCTTTGCTCTGGCCTACTAATTTTTTATTTGTTTCAAAGAATTTATGGCTGAGTGTTGAGTAATTTTTATGTTGCTTTTTTTTTTTTTTTTTTTAAAGAATCCCCAACAGGTAATTCCAAATCCGATTCATCTCATTGTAAATTGATTGTCTCTCCTTATTCAAGTTGTGATTTTCTTATTTCAAGTTGTGAATTTCTTATTTCAAGTTATGACTGTTATATCTTGGACACTTGCCTGTTATATTAAGAGAACCCATGTTTCATTATAGACATATAGCATTCTAAAATTTAGCATGCATGTAGGTCGTGGCCTGTTATTTTGGGCTGTGATTCCAATGATAATTTAGTGTTCAGAATCTTTAGTGTTACTTTTGTCACTTCAGTTTATATGAGGATACTCTCACTTGTCTCTCCTGATGCTGCCTAAGATGTTTTCTGCTGAATGTCTCCCAGAATCTTAGCCCTGGGGACACACAGAATTACCTCTCATCAAAAACTTCTTGTGGAATCCATCATTTCCATAGAATTGTAAGAAGTGTTTTGCAAGCTGGGTACCTGTCATATAGTAAAATAATCTTAACTATACTCTCCAGTTCCTCCAGTCTTTCTGAGCAGAAGAAGACAGTCTCAGTTCAAAGAAGCTTCCTGGACTGTGTCTCTTTTATTAGCTCTGACTTTCCTATTGGTCTCATGCATCCATCGGTTTCTTTAGGCAAGGAAGTGAATAGCCGCATCCAGAAAATAAAAGAAACACTGGCTAATTCATGCTGAAGAGGTTCCAGATTGGTCCCACTGCTGCTGGTCCTCAGCAGTGCAGATGTTTTCAGAGAGCTTTTTCCTTCATTTGGGAAAGCAGTGAGCCTATCTCTCTGCTTTCTCTTACTAGTTTGGATGTCAAGAAATTCTGAGTCTGGGCCTCCTTTTGCCATATGGAGGGTAAGTAGAAACCTAGTGGCCTCTATGGTGTTTTTCCAGTGATGAGATCCTAAAGTAGTTTGCCAACTTCTTCACACTTGTAAGAGCTATTCTTGATGTAAAAGAGAGGAAGATTGCAGATTGCAAACATCTAGCACTTTTCTGTATCTCCATATACACCTAAAGCAAAAAACCAGGTGAGTGGCTGCAGGGAAAGGCACAAGAGAGCAATACCAAGCAGTACACAGTGATCTAGTAAAATCTAGAAATATTAAATTTTAGATTTGTAAAAGGAACAATGAACCCTAACATTGGGTGCTAAGCAAAACAGTAGGGAAGGGGGGACACCCCCCCCGACACACACACACACACACACACACACACACACACACACACACACACACACACACACACATATACACACCTTCCAGTGGGTCTTTAAGCTAACTAAAGAGAGAAGGAAAGGGAAGTTGAGCTGTGGCTCAAGTGGTAGAGCACTCGCCTTGAGCTGAAGAGCTGAGGGACAGAGCCCAAGCCCAGAGTTCAAGCCCCAAGACCAAAAAAAGAAAAAAGAAAAATGATTTTCCAAAAGAGAGAAGGAAAGCCACTATTAGCTACACACAACCTGGGACTCTGCAAAAATTTAAAAAAAAATAAAAAGTAGTATATGACATGAAGCCTTTTTACAGAAGTCTTAGAGTCAAACGAATAAAGAAATTTTAGAGTTAAGTGGGAAATCAAATTGAATTAATGGACATCTGTAGAATAGTCTATCCAAAAGCTATAGAATATGTCTTTTTTTCTCACCAACTTATGGAACTTTTTCCAAAATAGATCATCTTTTGAGATATTAAGCAAGTCTCAACAAATACAAAAATACTGAAATATTTTCTTATATATTTCTTGTAATTGGTTAATAAAGTAGAATATGAATGATTATGGAATTAAACTAGAAATCAATAGCAAAAGAAACTGTACAAACAATATATATTGAACAATAGAGAATGTTCAGTGGATTACTGAAGCAATAAAGGGGGAAAAATAAAAAAATTCTCCAAGTCAAATGAAATTATAACTTAAGAGAACTTTTGAAATACAGTGAAGACAATTCTAAGATCAAAGGTTATAGTCATACATACCTATATTTTTAAAAATCATAGATATGTCAATAATCTAATGGTGCCTGTCATTAGCTTAGAAAGGAAAAAAAAAAACATGAAAATCCAACACAAAATTAATGGCCAGAAAGAAATAATGAATATCAGAGTGGAATTTAAGGAAGCAAAGAACAAAATAACAAAACAAAGAATTAATGAAATAAAGATGTGATTCTTTGAAAAGATAAATAAGCTTGGCAAATATTTTGCCAAACTAATGAAAATACGAAGAATCAAATTAATAAAATTAAAAACAAAAGTGGGCATATTACAACAGACACCACTGGAGTCCAGAGAATCATTAAGAAATATTTTGAAAACTTGTTTTCTAATGAATTGGAAAATGTAGAAATATTGATCCATTTCTAGACACAAAAGACTTATTAAACTTAACCAAAGAAGATATAAGCCCCCCTTAGCATATTATTAATACATAATGCAATTGAAACTAGTAAAAAAATGTATCAACAGAGAGCAGTCAAAAAACAAACAAATGCACTGTTGAATTCTACCAGACCCTTAAAGAACACTAATATTTCTCAAACAATTCCAAAAAACATAAATAGAAGCAATGCTTCTGAACTTACTCTATGAAGTCTTATTGCATTGATTATAAAACTAGATAAGTATATAACCAAAGAAAGTTATAAATCAATTCCTTTTGTGAACAGAGATGCAACATTCCCCAGTAGATTTTTGCAAACAGAATCTGACAACATACTACAAAGGGCATAAACAATGTTCAAGTTTGTTTTATTCTTGCAAAGAAGGATAGGTTAGCATATACAACTCATTAAGTGTAATACAACATGTAAATAGGATCAAGGTCAAAACTTGCATAGCCATCTCAATAAATGTAGAGAAGGCCTTTGACAAAATTCAATTCCTTTCATGATAAAAGTCCTGATATATTAGGAATGGAAAGAGCATTTCTTAACATAATAAAAATTATATGGCAAGACTATAGCCAAAATTATACTTAATAGGGAAATTTTTAAATCATTTCCTTTAAAGCTAAATGAAGTAAATGAAACTTAATGAAATAAAGATATGGTTCTTTGAAAAGACATTGAACACAATTGGCAAATCCTTTGCCAAACAAACTAAAAGAAGAAGTATTAGATTTATAAAGTTAAAAAACAAAGGGAGTATATTACAACAGATATCACTAAAGGCTCACACCTTTCATCCTATTATTATTCAGGAGCTGAGATCTGAGGGTAGCAGTTTAAAGCCAACCCAGACAGAAATGTCTGTAAAACTCTATCATGAATTAACCAACAAAACAGCTGATTGGAGATGTGGTTCAAGTGGTGGAGCACTCATTGTGAATGTAAAAGACAAGGAAGAAGACAAGACTCTGAGCATAAGCTAGAACAAGCACCGAGAGAGAGAGACAGACAGACAGACAGACAGACAGAGAGACAGAGACAAAGAGAGAAGAAACAATGCAAGGATGCCCTCTTCAATCTAGTTAGAGGTGACATAAAAGTAAAATCAGACTGTTCAGGATATGGAAGGGGTAAAAGAAGAATAAAGGGATGCAGGAGTATAAGAAAGAGTAATAGAAGGGGCTGGGAAGGTGGCTCAGTGGTAGAGTGCTTGCCTTGCATGCCTGAGGCCCTGGGTTCGATTCCTCAGCACCACATAAGCAAAAGGAAAGAAGCCAGAAGTGGCGCTGTGGCTCAAATGGCAGGGTGCTAGCCTTGAGCTGAAGAGCTGAGGGACAGTGCCCAGGCCCAGAGTTCAGGCCCCACGACTGGACCAAAACAAAACAAAACAAGAAAGATAATAGAGAGGATAAGTGTTATCAAAGTACATGTATATGTGTGTGTGTGTGTGTGTGTGTGTGTATATATATATATACATATATATATATATATATATATATATATATACATGTGTGTGCATGTATACATGTATATGTATGGTGAAATGGCAGAATGAAACCTGTTACTTTCTGCAAATAATATAAGCCAACACAATAAATCTTTAGAAAGTTCTCCTTTGTTGACCCATTGTAACAATGAGTTGTACAAGACACTATGTTGAAAGCAAACTTTAAAACTTTGGCAGTGGGGGGGGGGGGAGAAGAAGGCAGGGGAGAGGGAAGGGATGGTAGGGGAAAAACAAAGAACAAAGGAGGAGGCAACAATGCTTGATAGGAAATGTACTCATTACCTTGCTCATGTAACTGTAACCCTTCTGTATAGTATTTTTACAACAAAAAAAAATACAAAAAAGAGAAAGTTCTCCTTTAGGTGGTCTGTATGCTGCTTGTGCAGTCTATAGCTATGCTTAGTGGGGATGAGCAAAATCTGCATCATCTTGCCCAGGTATCATCCTTCTCTAGTCCTCACTGTTTCTTACTTACAGAGCCTTACTGAAAGTCACAAGAAATAGCCAATACACTGTAACATTACAAAAGTACTGCAGACATCTCAAAACAGTGAAGGGCCTCTCTGTTCCCTTCATCCAACTAAAACAGTTCTACATTTTGTGATTGGTCCTCCCATTTCCTGGATCATTTCGACATCCCTTATGACAGGAATCAAAATTTTAATTACCTAAAACTTTTAAAAGAGATTTTATCATAATGAATGGGTCACTCACTGACTCATGGGGTGGGCTGGACAGCCAGCCCCAGAAATCTTAGGGATATCTAAAAGTCTCAAGATCCTCCTGTGGAAGGAATATATAGGAAATGGGTTTGTTTGTTTGTTAGATTTTTTAAATAGTTTATTATAAAGGTGATATACAGAGGAGTTACAGTTACATGAGTCAGGTAATAAATACATTTTTTGAACAATGACACCCTCTCCCTCATTCTCTCCCACTTTCCCCCCCCCCAACTTCCCTCCTCTGAAATTAAATAGTTCATTTCCAATACAGTATCTATCTAATGGGTTTCACTGCTGAATTGGTTCACCCTTTGCCCCACTGTTTCCTTTTCCCTTCCCAAATCAGATAAATGTATATATAAGACAAAGGGTAAAAAGTCAAAAATAGAGAGAAAAGAGAATAAACCAAAGGAAAGGAAAGGAGGAGGAGGAAGAAGAAGAAAGAAGAAGAAGGAGAAGGAGGAGGAGGAGGAGGAGGAAGAAGAAGAAGAAAAAGAAAAATAGGAAGAAGAACAAGAAGAAGAAAGTATGACAAAAAAAAACTTGCTTTCATTTCTTGGAGTTCATTTTGATAAACCTCATTTTATACAATCATTTGCACATAGGTATTGAGACCTTGTGATCCTCTCCTAAGAATATCCTCCTCTGTTTTCACTGTGCCAATGTTTAGACTGCTGTTTAATTAATCATGTCCAGGTGTGATTATTCATCTTTTACTATCCATTGGGTTTACTTGTAGATTTATAGGCACATTCTAATGATTACAAATAAGGTAAACCATGCAGCCTGTTTCTTTGGTCCTGAGCATACTTTGTTAAGACTCAGCTTACCAAAGAAAAAGGCTCCTTTGCCTTTACATATTTGTCAAGGACAAAAGAAGCTTTTTGGTTAGTATCCTTTAGTAGAGTATGCATGATGAAGAGCTTATTCCCCAAATTAGTATCCAAGCACTGCATCATACACATATACCCACTAACCAGTTCCCTATTTGGTTATCTTGTCTTTCCTACCACTACTCCAAACCATGTCTTCATATTTTAAATTCCTCATGTCCAAAATAATATAGTCTCCCCCAATTGATGTTCAATGATCAAGATTCTTTATATTTCACAGGATGAAAATCCAATTCTAATCAGCACAGGCAAAGAAAAGTACTAGCTCATATAACAAAGAAGTTCTACAAAAACTTGAGTCACAACTGGAGCTAGGACTCCAAATGATGTGATTGAAATGTAGCTTTTCCTCCTCATCTCCCGCATCTTCCTGATTCATCTTCACTCTGTGAGAGAAGAGTTGACTCCTTACTATGACACCTTATACAAAGTCTCCTAGACCTGAAATTCTCTTGCTTCATCTTCTGCTTTCTTCTTACCCTAACTTGAGATACTTCTTCGATTCCCCAAAAGATGCCAAACCTAGAACATGGTGTTCACCCAATCCTCTACAACTATTAACTGACTTAGACTTACATCTCTGACTCTATCCACTTCCTAAAAGTTGGAGAGTTTCCCTTACCTCAATAACCATTTGCTAAATTATTGTTTACCCTGCATGCAGCTAATTTGCTCTTAGAAATAGTTCGAAGAATACCATAACAGCCATGGCTAGAGTAGAAGGGCCATATTGTCAAGATGTGACTTCCAGTTACATAAATAGAGTCTATGGAACTTTAGGCAAATTATTTAATCTCTCTGTCCCTCAATTTCTCATGCACAAAAGTAAAACAAAAATACTATCTGTCATACAGATTTTTTTCTAAGTTTTGAAGTGAATTAATCTACTCAGAACATACAAGTACTCAATAAATATTAGCTATTCTAACTACTGTTGTTAAGACCTCCTTATGAGTTAGACATTTGTGATGTTTTCATGTAACTCTCACAACAATCCTGTGAATTAGATAACATTATTTTCTGTATTTTAGATGGTAGGAAATTGAGATTTGTAGAGATTAAATAACTTGCTTAAGATCACCCAATAACTGATAGAATCTAAATCCATACATGCCTTTTGTAGATTGAAGATTTCATGCTATCATGTAGAGGAATGAAACTAGAAATGCTTACAAAAAGAATACTGTCTACAGAGAACTTCTTTCATCTCATGTTTGCTGCATCTTGCTTGTAAACTTGTGCTGTGTATCTGGAACTTTCTCAAAACTTCTGAGAACACATTCTAGTTAGCATATTTTGAGGTCCATTGTGTCAACTCAGCCTGAAACACAAAAGCATAAATCTATCTCCTTTAGCCTCAAGGATAATGACTGAACGTGTATTTTACATACAATTGTTGTAAGTAAACCAGAGTTGGGTAAGTCAGCTCTACAACAATTTACTCCTTTCCAAGAGAAGCATCAACTTTAAGAAACCAAAACTAAGGATTGTTTTTCTTAAACAGTTTCACATTCATCTCTTTTCACCAGTGACTTTATTGTGGAGACTATATTAATCCTAGGTAATTGAGCCTTGGGCCTTCTAAATCCATCAATCCAATGGTATGTTTTATAGGCCCACAAGAAGGTAGATATTAAGAAACAAAGATAGTAAATTGTTCGGTGGCCTGTTATGAAAACCAACTAAATTTTTTCCGTTTCAAACTGTATGGTATAGTGTCAGTTTAGTCCAAACTACAGTGCAGAGGCAATCTGTATTCCCAGTTTACTCTGGTTATGCTCTGGTTATTGAATGCATCAATAAAGTTGTCAAAGGAGAGAAAAGTGCAGGACGATGGTGAGATCTCAGGGTGCTAGTTTCAGACACAGGCTTTAGTAAATGTCTGTTTTAGGGCCTGGATCTTCCTGAATGGGCTGTGTGAATAAGGATCCACTAGATGGCTTCTAAGGCCTCCTTCCTCACTTACAATCTGTGGATACAGAACTCACTATATGAGTAATGGCTAGCCCAGCCCAAATGACTTCAATGAACAGAGTGAAGAGGAAGACTAGGGATTCAGAACAACTTCCTGACATATATACCTTGATAACATACATAGAAAAATATGAACTGAGCTCAGAAATGAAAATACACCCTGTTGTCTTCCATGAATAGCTCATTTTCTTCTGGTGTTTAATTTTACTTATTTCAGTGAGAATTTTTTACATAGCTGTCAATCCTTTCTACCCTGGGCCAGTAATGAAATAGAAGAGTGGTAGAAGAATCTTCACAAGGGGATGGGGTCGGAGCAGGGAGGTGACAGATGTGTTTTAAAAAAAATCAGCAATCTTTACTCTGTGAGATGTGTATCTTCTTAGACGTGCCTTCTTATGATGATTTTCCTTCTTTTTATTGCCTTGTGTCTAGACAAAATAAAATTGCTGGATGTTTACAAAATGATTTCCAATCCCCAAATCTTCTTTTTCATGTTACAGCCCTGAGGGGATATTTTCCACTTTAATGATTTAGACCTGAAGAGATAGGGTACCAAAGTGAATGCAGGCAAGCATTTCATAGCTGAAACATACATCATGTGCTGGCAACACAAACAGGAAGACGCCCAGGGCCTCAGTTGCCACTATGTATAAAATATTTTTGGATTCACTCTCTGGTTCCCAAGGAAGATTTTCTTACTCAGCCTGCATTGTGTTCTCAGAAACTCCCCAATGCTAATGGACCTTAGAGAGTTTAGAGAGAGCATGATCGATGTGATGTCAAGGCGTTAATTTAGCGATGCTTCAAGGGGGGAACAAGTGTGATTAATTCTTATACTTCAGGAGTTATTCCCCCTCCACACACCAGGGGTGGGGAGAACCTCACGATACAGTTAGAAGAGTAGAGAGAGAAAAAATTCAGACACTTGCGATTGTATATCATATTCAGTACTTATATGCACTGATGCTTTCCAAAGGTTTGGCCATCATTTTGATTAGTAGCTTCAGACACAGTAGCCCCAAAGGAGTAATGTGAACAAGAACTAAAACTAAAAACACTGCCTGCACCAGGACTCTTAAATATTCAAGCAGCACCTCTCAGCACTGAGATTATCACAAGCACTCTAATGATCCCTTAACACTGTCAAAACTCACACAGGTCCCGTCAGGAGAAATCCAACATGATTCTTGACCTCCTTGGAGCTTATAAAGAAGCAAGAGAATTAGCACATGCATATCAATAATTTTATGATTCCAAGGAAAATGATGTCATTGTAGTAACAGAGGTGACTTCATATGGGAGATGTGAAGTTCTGCTCATTCATTTACTTACTATTGATTGAAGTATATTTATTGAGCCCAACATTCTGCCTAGAAGGAATCACATACAGATGAGGAGGGAAAAGCAGTTGGACAGAATCTCTTATAGTATAATAATAGAAATAGAAATAATGTGGACTGGTAGACAAAGGAATAACAGTAGGGTTTTCCTCATACAAGAGGTGACACGAGAACAAGGTGAGCAGAAGCAAGTGGAGAGGAAGGGAATGCTGCCGTATGCTAAAGAAACAGCTCAGGCCCAGACAGGAAGCTTGAAGATCTGGGAAAGCAAAGCAGTAGGAGAGAAGGAGCCAGATCACAAAGGGTAAGGTATTTCACCCTGGACAATAGCTGGACTTCACACATATTCTCTTGGTCATTACCAAGTTCATGAATAGCAGCTTCATGAACAGCTTCATGACAGGGTGTTGCACCTGCCATCTTTGTTCTGAATATGACCTCAAATGATCAGAACTTGTCTGCTTGTAAGACAATCAGTTTTCCATTATCCCATTCCCACACTCACTCCTGATTGGGAAGTGGAAAGTCCCTTGAAAACACAACTAATAGCTCCTGTATCTTAGGGACAATGTTGTGGGACTGGATACACTCTCCCCAGTGGTTCTTTGGTGAGATGAACTTGAGTTGTCCTCCAAGGTCTGTCTGTCTGTCTGTCTGTCTGTCTGTCTGTCTGTCTGTCTGTCTGTCTGTCTGTCTGTCTGTCTGTCTGTCTGTCTCTCTCTCTCTCTCTCTCTCTCTCTCTCTCTCTCTCTCTCTCTCTCTCTCTCTCTCTCTCTCTCTCTCTCTCTCTCTCTCTCTCTTCTCTCTCCTCCCCCCACCTCATCTATCAATAGCGCCCTCTATTACCTCTATTACCTCCTCAGGAACAAGTCCTTAAGATTCCATGTTGGGTATTTTTTGTTTTGTGGTGTATTGTGTCTCAGGATCTGGAGTGTTCAAACTAAGTGGGTAACATTAAGTTTCAGAAAGAAAACTGAATTTAAGATAATACTAGAAGGCAACAATAGACTCAGAATTGGAAGATATCACCTCTAAGTGGCAATCTTCCAAAAGTATTTCTTGCTTTTGACTTACATATAGACACACAATTTTTAATTCAGCCCAAAGGAACTAAGAAACTAAATACTAGGTAAGATTTCTTTATAAGATAATTTATACTTTGCAAATTTATACTTTAAAATAAGATGAGAAATGGAGAGAGAGAGATAAGAGAGATGGTAGAAATCTGATAATTCATATAATAAATCTCTTACTTTATATCATCCTCCATCTTCTTAGCCTCTACAAAAAAAGTTATCCCTGTATTTTTAGAGAAATCTCTTGTTAAAAAGAGACCTTTCTGATTTCAATATTTTACCTCTTTGCCTCTATTTTTAATATATATCCATGGGTTTTTGTATCAGCTTTCAATGTAGTGGTCTAGGCAGGGGGCACAGTTAACAGAGTTGACTAACAGTTATAAAATAAAAACTATCTTCTCTGGGCTATTTTTACTTCAGGGAAAGCATAATGGAATGCATCTGTAATCTTGAAACTTAAAAAAAATGAACCAGTGAATCTTTTAGAGATACTTAAAAAACCCTATTGTGATGATTCTCTTAGATAATCTTGTAATTTTCTTCCCATTTGTCAGAAAATCCTTTTCCTTTCATTGCACTTTGTTAGGTTCTTGATGTTAGGAACTCTTTGAATACTTAACCATTTCTTATAACTTAAGTCAGAACATACTTTTCTTCATATCTCCAGAGAGATAGCCGGGAGCTCTGCCTTGCCTAGTCAACCACAGGATCCTGGCAAGTTCCAAGAAGCAGAACTGATTGTCAGGATCACTGATTGACTGAACTGGTTTTGTAAATTTTGAGTCCACATAGGCTGTGCATACCTCAGCATCCAAGAGAGGTAAAGGGAACCATCTCTGTCTACCAACCAGTGGACCCTGAAATTAAACCCTGTTTTCACTGACTCAGAAATTCAATGTACCCAGGAAGAACCAACTAAGACTTAACGGGGCTTAGTCAATTTCTGTTATTATACCTGAGAAAATCAACTTTATAAAGAGGCAAGGCTTGTTTGGGCTCATCAATGTAGCAGCTTCAATTAATCACTAACTGGCCCCATTGCTTGTGGTGAGACAGCATATCACGATAGAGCATACTTCATTACCAGAAAGAAAAAGAGAAAGAGAATCACTGGTCAAAGGCCTGTGTCCCCCATGACCTAACAGCTTTCCACTAGCATCTACTTCAAGGTTCCACCAACCTTCATCCTAGGAGCAAACCTGAACCACAGATGACCTTGGGAGATGGTTAAGATCCAAACCCTGGCAAAGCTTTCACTTAGTTTCCCCCAACTTCTTGGTTCCCATGCCTCTTATCTAAGATCTCGAAAGTCTGCTGAGTGCTAGTTCCTCTCATTCCTAAGCTTGTGCTTCAAGCTATTCCTCTCCACTGAGACCCTGTGTTCAGGATTCTGCATCTCCCCTGACTTGTGAGAGCACTGCCCTGACTCTGGATTTTCCCTTCCCCTTCCTCACCTTCTTGCTCAGTTTTCCCACAGCTCACCATGGCCTCTGCCTAAGCGTGGGATACATATTAGATCCTTCAGTGTAGAGCACAGACTGCTCAAAGGCCAAGGTTCTACGAACACACTTCAACATCTACCCCAGTCTGTTCCAGGCCTATCCCTTCCACTCCACCGAATGCAGCAGCTGCTGTGATCTGGGAAAACACACGAATCCAACATTGTTTTAGTTCTAATAAAACAATACTTTTTACCAAGTGGATATATAATCTAGAAAGAGTCTGTGATATTAATAACAATGGTGATGAGTAAATTAGCTACGAGATAACAGTCTGTGCTAGCCTCTAGTCCGTGGACTGTTCAGATGTTTTCTTCACTTCACAAATGCAAAAGTCTAAGGTTTAGACAGATCACGTGACCCGTTCCAGTTGTATTGCTAAAAATTAAGAGTTAGCCAGGTAGCTCACACCTGTAATCCCAGATACTCAGAAGGCTGAGATTTGCATATCACAGTTTGAAGCCACACTAGGCAAGAAAGTCCGAGACACTTATCTCCAATTAACACAAAAAGCCAAAAGTGGACTGTGATTCAAGTGGTAGAGTGCTAGCCTTGAGCAAGAAAGCTCAGAGACAGGGACCAGGCTCTGAGTACAAGCCCTAGGACAAACATACATGTGAGTGCAACATGCACAAGTACATGCACACACATGTGTGCACACATACACACAAACCCTAATAGAGTCTAAGTGAAATCTAAATATCCATTTCCAATATCGACCGTATTCTCTACTTGTATGAGATAACAAAATATAAAAATCTTAATCTCATTATTTTTTACACAAGAGTTTTTTCTTTATTGTTATTGTTTTTAATGTACTGTGTGATTTTCTTTTGTTTCTTCTTTTATTGTGAAAATACTGTACAGAGGGGTTACAATTACATGGGCAAGATAATGAGTACATTTCTTATCAAGCATTGTTGCCTCCTCTTTTATTTCCCCTTCCCATCCCTCCTCATCTCCCCCCTCCCCCAGGACCCCTACCCCTACCTCCCCACTCCCTCCCACCCCTGCCTAAATTGTAAAGTTCGTTTTTCGACATAACGTCTTGTACATCCCATTGTTGCAATGGGTCAACCTGTATCCCTATTTAAACATTTTGTTATTTTCCCTTCCCCTCTCCAAATTATACCAACATTAAATACATTGAAAACAAGGATTATACCATGGGGGAAGGACATACAAAGCAACAAAGAAATCATCTTATAAATATGTTAGAAACAATTGCAAGAAAGAAAAACCATTTGAGTCCTTATCTTGGGGTTCATTTCTCCTAACATCAACTCATCTGACCGTTTCTGCTTGTCTCAGACATATACTAGTTATTGCAAATAAGGGAAACCATGGGACCTATGTTTCTTATTATTTAAAAGAATAGAAAGACACATAATCTTTTTCTACTGTGTTGAATAGCAATTACATCCCATGTAGATGAGATGCAAAATTTGATCTCAAAGAGATTAATATACTGCAATTCTTGTAATAGAGTACTCTGAAGTTGACAATTATATTGCATTAACGCTAAAAAGTAAAACTATATATTTGGGTGCAGTCCCTTGGTATTCTTACAACTGAAATATCATGTTTAGCACCTAGAATGTTTGTCTTACTGTAAATGTCTTAAAACTATGTGTGCATAATTTAAAATAGACCTTAACCAAAGAACAGCATGGATAAATAAAACCTCTATGGTTGTATTTCTGCTTATGCTGGGTAAATTAGTTCTTCCAAGGTAGCAAAGCTTTATCTGGTCATCTTCCAAGAATAACAATATATATATTTTGATTGCTTCAAAAAATGTCTATTTTCTCCAACCAGAATGAGCATTGCACTCCTAAAGATTTAATCAAAGTTTACATAATTTATGAGATTAGCTCTCTTTCATATTAGGGCTTAAATGATTTCCCTCTAATCCTTACTTTTTTTTTTTTTTTTTTGATCAGTCATGGGGCTTGAACTCAGGGCCTGGGCACTATCCCTGAGCTCTTTTGCTCAAGGCTAACACTCTACCATTTTGAGCCACAGCACCATTTCCAGTTTTTTTTGAGGGGTTAATTGGAGATAAGAGTTTTGTGGGGAGTTTTCTTCCCAAGCTGTCTTTGAACCACGATCCTCAGATCTCAGACTCCTGAGTAGCTAGGATTACAGGTATGAGCCACCAGTACTCAACTAATCCTTAGTCTTACCATGCTTTTTATCAAAAAACATCCAACAACTCTCCATTTTCTAAAGAAGTCCAAAGATTTTGCCATTTAAGTTTGTTCCCAAGAACATCTAAACTGACTTTTCTAAACTTCACTTCATGCATCCTAGGTAGGTGTTCTGCAAGGATGGTATCTCCTTTCTACCTTTCCTTATGTCTAGGTGAAGAAAAAACAAAGCCCAGTGCTGGTGGCTGATGCCTGTAATCCTAGCTACTCAGGGAGCTGAGATCTGAGGATCACACCAGTCTGGGCAGAAAATTCATGAAACTCTTATCTCCAATAAACTGCTCAGAAAAAGCCACAAGTGGTGCTATGCGTCAAGTGGTAGAGCACTAGGCTTGAGCACAAAGAGGCTCAGGGACAGAGCACAGACCCTGAGTTCAAGCCCCAGGACAAGCAAAACAAAAACAAAAATAAACCCCACAAGTTGTCCTTCAAGGCTCAGCTTCAATTCCTCTAATCTTACATCCCTATAATAGTTGACTTCTCTTTTACAGCACAGACGTAAGTTGTCATTATACTTATTCATTTAAACACATCATCTCTCTTTACTCCCCCTCTCTTCCTACCTATTTTGTTTTATTCTCTACCCCTCACTCCCTCTCTCTCCTATGCTTACATCTGTATAAGAGACACCAATACTGGTAAAATATTCATATTGGGTCCTTCCATAGAAAAACAGGGGGAAAAAGTCAAGTTCCTTGTCTCAGTTCCACTACTGGGTCCAGTTCAATTGCTCTAAATAGCCTCATCATTTCAACAGTACCAGTTTTCTCCTTTGGTATTAAAAGTCCCTTCTCTTAATGACATCCTTGTGGAAACTTTCAGATCCATGCAATAACCATCTTTGGATCACAACATAGCAACTAGTTTCAAAGAATGATTCAACCACTAGCCCTAAGCAGAAATGTCAATGTCACCATGCCCTTCTTCAATTCAAAGGAGTAGGCGTCATAGAATTCCAGGGCCTTTGCAGTGCCTAAATTGAAGTGGTGAAAAGCATGCTTTCGACATCCACAGCCCAGTCCCGGGAGGCAGCTGTCACCCAAACCATTCAGCACAGTTAAGCAGAGGATTGGCTTTGGAAATAGCCAGCTTCTTAGTCAATCAGTGAACTGTTCTTCCATCTGGGGTAAAGTAAAAAATATGAAAAGTAAAGAGAAGGCTTAGGGATAGGAAGTTCCATCTTGTCATTTTTGTGGGTGGAAAACTTGATCCTCAGAAGTATGTTTGCACAGGGTCACAGAGAAAGTGTAAGTTAGTGTAAGGACCCATGGTAAGTACATGCCACACCATTGTTTTACAACGTTTTTAGAGAATAAACAGTAGTGTGGTCAGTGGTTAGATGTGGTGATAGGAAACAGGCCTCTTCTGGCGTCTCCTTCAGATCAGGTTTTCATGCCAGCTCAATCGGTGAACCACCACAAAGCTTCAAGCATGTAGTTCTCTGGGCCTCAGTTTCCTTACCTGTTAGATAAGATTCCTTCCAAACTAAAAAAAGGTTACATGCTGTGATATGGTTCTTTATCAAAATCCCAGAAGTTTCTATTTTCTCCAAGCCTGATTGACTCCATTTCTACTAGGGACCACCAAGTATGTTCAACCAGCGGAGATGCAGTGTAGAGACAGAGTTAAGAGACCAGGGGCCGATTCTTGACAGCTGCGAGCTGCCAGCCAAGGATTACATAATTGCTCAGTGATTCTAATTTCCTCATCTCCTTCATCTTCCTCCCTGCCTCTGACTCAAAAGAGGAAATAAGAATGGCAAAAAAAAAAAAAAAAAAGAATGGCCAGTAGACATATGAAGAAATGCTCAGCTTCTCTGGCCATAAAAGAAATGCAAATCAAAACAACATTGAGATTCCACCTCACCCTGGCTATAATCAAGAACTCTAATAACAACAGATGCTGGAGGGGATGTGGACAGAAGGGAACCCTACTGCATTGTTGGTGGGAGTGTAAACTTGTTCAACCACCTTGGAAAGCAGTATGGAGGTTCCTCAAAAGACTACCATAGAGCTCCCTTATGACCCAGCAATCCCACTTCTGGGCATTTACCCAAATGATCACATACAAGGCCATACTAAAGCTACCAGCAAAACTACGTTTATTGCAGTATTATTCTCCATAGCTAAGATATGGAACCCACCCAAATGCCCCTCAGCAGATGAATGGATCAAGAAAATGTGATGTGTGTGTGTGTTTGTGTGTGTGTGTGTTTGTGTGTGTGTGTGTGTGTGTGTGTGTGTGTGTGTGTGTGTTGGAATTCTGTGCTTCCATCAGAAAGAATGGCACCACCCCATTTGTTAGGAAATGGAAAGACTTGGAAAAAATCATATTAGGTGAAGGAAGCCAGACCCATAGAAATATAGGTCCCATGGTTTCCCTTATTTGCAATAATTAGTATATGTCTAGGATAATCCTATCAGATAAGCAGAAAAAGCCAAAAGCTATGTACATATGACCATATAAGATGATGCTAAGCAAAATAAACCCCAAGATATGGACACAAGAGGTTTTTCTTTGTTGTTGTTGTTTTTAATGCACTATGTGATTTTTTTTTGTTTCTTTTGCATGTTTTTCCTCCTATGGTATATCCCTGTTGTCACTGAATTTGATTTTGGTACCTTGCATCTTGTATATACATTTATCTAATTTGGAGAGGGGAAGAGGAATAACAAAATGCTGAAACAAGGATACAGGATGACCTATTGCAACAATGAGACTCACAAAACACTAGGTTAGAATTAAACCTTACAACTTCAGGGGAGAGGGGGAGCACTGGCAATAGGGAAGGTGGGGGAGGGAGAAAAACAAAGGAGGGTGTAACAATGCTTGACAAGAAATGTACTCATTACCTTACTCATGTAACTGAAACCCCTCTGTACAGCATCTTTACAATTTAAAAAAAGGCATGTATTGACCACCTGCAGGTTTACTGTGAGCTTTTCAAGATGGCACATCCAACCAATGGATAAATCGCGAAACATCTTACAGATAGAAAAAGGCAACAGTTCTTCCATTCCCCTCCAACTTAAAACTTATTGTACATCTAGCCAATCTAGATGACTCAACCCAACACAAAAGCCACAGATGTGGGCAAGAGGAGACGGAAGCAATCTAAGGGAAGAATTTGGAAATGAATTTACTCCTGGTGGATTAAAAAAGTACCCTAAGTTGTTATCATGGAAAAAATTCCATCTTTCTTTGATTTTTCTGATAGTAATTTTATGATCTAGGATTGTTTCAATGCCTAAAGCTGTTGTCATTAACATTTTTCCATGTGTATGGCCTCTTAAGGACTTAACTAACATTGTCATGCATCACATAATTCGGTTCCTTCAACATTGGTTCATGGAGCTCCCCACTGGCTCACAAACAGCATGTCAGGTAGAGTTTAACAACCCAGAAGAATGCTGAGGTTGGAGGAAGGAATGTTGGATTTTTTTTTTCTTTTACATCAGAATCCAAATTATTAGGTGAGACTTGATGTTTGTCTCGGGATTTATATTTTGCACTGGGAATTCTGAGAACGTAAACATCTGTAGCATCCGGGCACCGCATGTGAATCGGATCCCTTTGTTCAGGACCATTCCTAAACAGCTGGGGTTTTCTCCAACACCTCCTCCCCATTTGAAAACCAAAGCGCAGGTTGCCTAGATAAAACACGCTTTAGCCACCAGAGGGCGCCGTACCCAGGTAAAAGGGCAGAAAGTTGCTGTCAACTGAGGAAGACTAATAGGGAACTTGCTCCCACCTCTCCACTTGCAGATGACAATGGAAGCCATGAGCTACTTGCCCACGCCTTGAGTATGTTTCTGGGTTTTTCCCTAGTTAGTAACAATGGTTTCTCCCACAGGCGAGTGCTATGTGACAAATATTAGTAGGCCTTAAAATAGTCCTGTGAAGTAGGCACTATCACCATTGTCATTTTACAAATAACACATCTGGGGCGGAAAGTGGTTAGGAAATTCACCAAATCATTCGACTGCATGAGAGACAGAGTTAAGAGACACGAGTCAAGATTTGACCCAAGTTCAAATGCATAGCTTGATGCTGTATGTTCCCACCTCTGTGTAGATCTCGAGTTTTGGGGCATGTAATTCTGGGCCTGGTGGTGAGTTAAGGGCTCCTGCTTAATTAAAAAGGAGCAATGAAGTGGGAAAGAAAGAACAGAGGAAGCCGAAGAACTCATGGTACTTGGAAGTGCCTATGGCTAGCTATCACTTCAAGCATTCCAAGTTCTTCCATCAAATCTAGGGCTATGAGGTTACCCAGGTAAAGTATAAGTAAACTTCAGTTCCAGCCTCAGCGTCTCTCAGCCTCTAGGCAAAACAAGTCTGAAGAATTCCAGAAGACCTGAAAACGGAGCGTCCAGACTGAACATGGTTTAGAAGCTTTCTAAGAAATCTAATCTGGGCTCTGCCAAAGCCCCTCAGAAATGCCTGACAATGACATTTGAGCTGGAGAGGAGGAATAATGCCAAGGACTAGCAAAGTCTCTCTTGGCTCATTACCAGCTCAGTCCTTAGGGACTTAGGCCCAAATCATAGGAAACGATAGCATTCTAAATGGGAAATTCTTACCCATTGTCTTAAAGCAATTTGGAATAAGGGATCATAGGATCAGGGGTAGAGAGAATGGAACAAAGGTGTAAGAAAAGGACTGTCCCCATTTCAGAAGACACCAGTGGGGTTAGTACCATAACCAGAGGTTACCAGCTATAGCAGGTATGGGACAGCAGTGTTCTTAATGATAGAAAAAACAGCATGTGGTTCCACAAATAGAGTCAAGTCTTTCTCACAACAGAAAGCCAAGCAATGGCCGGAAGAAATGCTCTGAGAGGGAGAAAAGACAAGGACCTTGGTGAAAATCTTTTGAAAGCAACCCCAGGAAATATCAGCTGCAGTGACAATGATTAAACTACCAAAAAAAAAAGTAGATTTGGCCACCAAAGCCAAAGATACCTATATGCTTATCCATAAAATGCATCCATTGGTGATATGTTTTGAAAGCTTGTTAGAGGGGGGTAAAGGTACAATATTTCACTGTATTCTTGAATGTCTACGGATAGACATCCATGGTTCTTTGAAAAATCAAAGACTCTAGAGTGAGAAGGAGCGATAGATGAAGATTATCTTCAATAGAAGGAGCTATCTGGATCAAGACAGGCTGTATCTGTTTTCCTGACTTTCAGGGGGAAAAAAAATTCCCTTTAAAACTCAACAGTCAAAAATTATAGTTCTGACAAAATTCAAAACCTTTGTGGCTTTCACTACAAGGTTTTGCGCCATGTTACATACACTAGAAAGGCACTTTCTTTTCACTAAGGAAAGAGTTGAAGAGGTCTCCAAACCAAGATTGAGCCTTCAAAGCTGTGCCTTCAGATGCCCGAGAGCCTAATTCTATATGTTACCATTTGCATTAAGCACTGTACTTCTGTAGAAATCTTTCTGTAGAAATACTCTAGTTAGAAATCCATTCAATATCTAGGTAAATATCTACTTACCTTCCCAGATAGGTTCACTACAGGGCACTAAAAGTTTTGGGCAGTGCCATGGAAAGGATTATACCGAGGTTCTGACAATGGTGAAGTAGCACAATCACAGATCTGTGTTCTTTGAATACACAGAGAGGCAGCCTGTCTTCACTCTGCTAGGTTGCTCTATGAAAAGTTTCATAGAGCAGTAGCCGCTCAACCCAAACTATCACATTACACTCCTTGAATATGGGACACGAGGTCCTCTGTAAGTTTCACTAGGACATAGCTCTAGGAGAAGAATTTCTGGATCATGGGGGTATGCAGATACATAAGTTTCTGACAGATTGTGCTCCAGAATGGCTCACCAGTTTGTATTCCCACCAGCAGTACATGAGGAGGCTCGTTTGCCTACATCTGTGCCAACAGTAGTACCATCTGTTATCTCTCTGATGACGTGCGATGTGAAGGATCTCTCCAGGAGCACGTAGGTAATTTGGATTTCCCCTTCTATGCACTGCTTATTTCTCTCTTTGCCAGTTCCTCTCTTTTTCTTGTTGATTTGCAAGAATTGCCTAATTATTCTAGATATTAATCCCTTGTCAGTTTTAAATGTTGTAATTATCTTCTCCCAGTCTGTCTCCCATCTGTTACCTTTATCTACAGTACTCGTCAATGAACCAAAATTCTTAACTTTTGTGCAGGGAAGCCCATCCAGTCTCCTCATTATAGTTTTAATCTGCATTCACCCAAAAGTGACCCAGCTGTCTTTTCAAGTATTTCTTAGTGGTTCCTACCTTATGTTTATGTTTAAATTTCCTTCATGTTTAAGATACTAACATTCCATCCATATGAAATTTTTGTCAAATTTTACTTCCCCCAATTATCTTACCATGTGCGACAATACATAATTCTGAGAGAAAGTTGGGAGTGAAAAGAGATATTATTTACAATTTTATAATTATATTTCATATTTATAATTTTAGGCATGAATCATGACTTTCTCAGACAAATTGAGACCTTAGTTGTATGCCATATTGCACGCACATGTGTTTGCTGATGGATCTTTAATCTGTCCTGTTGTTCTATTTGTATGTAGGTGGGGCAAATTTTATTAGTTATATAATAGTGTAAGGAAACCATTCCCTTTTGCTCTTCCTTTCTGAAATTGTCATTTGCTCATGAATATTTTTTCAAAACATATTTCACACTTAGTATTTCAAGTTTATCTGTAAAGTTGAATTTTATGTCCAATTGTTTTGGGAGAATTTAACATCTTTAAAGCATTAAGTCACCACATCCATGAACATAGTTTATCTCTATATTTATCAGGTATTTTGTGCCTTTTGATAGAGACATTAATTTCTCTGAAATCACCTTAAACACATGCTTTCTTTGGTTAATACATTGATATATTAATGATTTATTAGCATATTGTGCATACTAAGTATATTTTACTTACTTATCAGTGGTGAGAACATGTGCTGTTGTAAAGCGATCTTTTCTCTAGAATGACTCTTATTAGGTTTACAGCAAGTACTTTAGGTACAAGGTCATCTTGATGATAGTCATTCTAACTAGGGGCAGGCAGAATCTTAATGTAGTTTTGATTTGCATGTCCTTGAATAGCCAATGATGCTGAACTTTTTTTCACGTATTTCTTAGCCATTTGTCTTTCTTCATTTGAAAAAAATAAGTCTTTTCAGTTCATTCATTCCTTTATTTATTGCTAAAGTATTTGTTTTTTTGTGCTCACATTTTGAGTTGTTTATATTATCTGGATATGAATCTCTTGTCTGACTGATAACTGGTAAAGATTTTCTCTCATCCTATAAGCTGTCTCTTCACTCTGTTGCTTATTTCTTTTGCTGTAATGAAACTTGTTCATTTGATGCAAACCTATTTGCTAATGCCTAGTCTTCTTTCCTCAGTTTTGGAACTCTATTCAGAAAGCCTTTGCCTATACCTATATCTTGCAATTTTCTCCTGTGTTTTCCTCTAGTAATTTCAGATTTTCAGGTCTTTCATTAACTTATGATTCATTTTGAGTTAATTTCTATAAAGAGGAAGATACATGGATCTAGTTTTCATTTCTATGTGAAGAGATTCACCTTTCCTAACACTACTTGTTAAGAGACTGTCTTTATGTATCTTGTAGCTTTGGCATCTTTGTCAACAATCAGATAGTAGTACTTTTTGATATCTCATTCCTGTTCCATTTGATCTATGTGGATCTTTTATGACAGTATCATGCTTTTTTTCTCAACCTGCTTCTGTAGCATAGATTAAAGTCAGGTATTATAATACTAGTGTGGCTCATTTTGCTCAGGATTGCTTTTCAGGCCTAGGATATTTTGTGTATTCATGTAAATTTTAGGATTTTTTTTCTATTACTGTGAAGAAAGCCATTAGCATTTTGATGGGGATTTCACTGAATTTGTACATTGCTTTTTAGGAATTTTTTTAGGAATATTTATTCTGCCTATCATAAGCATGGGAAGTCTTTCCATCTTTTGGTGTCTTTACAATTTCTTCTTTAGAGACTTTATGGTTTTTAATTATAAAGATCTCTAATAAATTTGGTAAACTTTTTGTTTGAGCTTAGATTAAAATCTATGGGGTTTTTGTTGTTGTTGCTGTCACTATTGCTAATGTAATTGCTCTCCTGGATTTTGTAAGCTTATGGTTGCTATAGAGAAAAGCTAGGTTGAACAAACACACAAACAAACAAACAAAACCCATAGTCTAGCCAGGCACCAGTGGCTCACACCTGTAATCCTAACTACTCAAGAGGCTGAGATCTGAGGATCGTGGTTCAAAGCCAGCCAGGGCAGAAACCTCCCCATGAGACTTATCTCCAATTAACCACTCAAGAATCAGAAGTGGAGCTGTAGCTCAAAATGCTCCAGCACTATCCTTAAGCAAAAGAGCTCAGGGACAGAGCCGAGGCCCTGAGCTCAAGCCCTACAACCAACATACACAAATAAAACAGGCTTTGTCTGGGAGGAATACTAGTAAGAATGAAGTTGAAAGAGAATGAGCACTGTTGATTGTTGACAAGTATGAATATAGATTATGCTATCTCTTTAAATTTTATTCGGAATAGGGAGGGATGCAAAACAGTGACAGAGGTGAAGACTGGCTACAGTTTATTGTCACAATGAAGTCTTTCCTTGTATAATTAATATATACTGATAAGTAAAAGAGAAAAGTTACCCTTAGCCAGGTATAGTGACTCAAGCCTGTAATCCTAGCAATTTGGGGACAGAGATCAAAGGATTGTGGCTTGAAGCTAGTCCAGGCATAAAAATTGAGACTCCATCTCCATCAATGGCTGGGTGGGGTCATCCTGGTTACTGAGGAAACACATTGGCTAGGCACAGCACTGTGAGCTTGTCCTCAGCAGCACAGGGAAGCAAGAGTAAGAGAATTGTAGCCCATGCTAGTCTGGGCATAAAATGAGATCTGACATCAAAAAATGCTTCAAAAAGAAAAAGGAAAAGGAAAGAAAACAATCATCACTTTTTGGTATATTGATTTGATATCCTACTATTTTGCACAATGCATGTGTAAATTTTGACAGTCTCATGGTGTTTTTTAAGCATAAAATTGTACTGTCTAGGGCTGGGAAGGTGGCTCAGTGGTAGAGTGCTTGCCTTGCATGCCTGAGGCCCTGGGTTCAATTCCTCAGCACCACATAAGCAAAAAAAAAAAAAAAAAAAGCCGGAAGTGGCTGTGGCTCATGTGGTAGAGTGCTAGCCTTGAGCTGAAGAGCTGAGGGACAGTGCCCAGGCCCAGAGTTCAGGCACCATGACCGGACCCAAAAAAAAAAAAGAAAGAAATGAAAGATTCAATATTTCTTAGCCATAAAGAAAATGCAGGAAGTGGCGCTGTGGCTCAAGTGGTAGAGTGCTAGCCTTGAGCTGAAGAGCTGAGGGACAGCACCCAGGCCCAGAGTTCAGGCCCCACGACCAGACCCTCCCCCCCCCAAAAAAAATTGTACCATCTACAAGCAAGGATACTTTTTCTTCTTCTTCTTCTCATATCAGTATACCTTCTGGTGTTTTCCCTTCCATATTACTCTAGCTAAGAGTTCAAGCATTATGTGTTATTTTGAATGTGAGTTATGATATTGGACACCAATCTCATTCTTTTTGTTTATGTTTTTTATTGTAAAAATACTGTACAGAGGGGTTACAGTTACATGAGCAAGGTAGTAAGTACATTTCTTATCGAGCATTGTTGCTTCCTCCTTTGTTTTCACCTACCATCCCTTCCCTCCCACCTCCACAGAGCAGAAAAAGTCATTCCTTATTTTATTTTATTGTCAGCTGTGGGGCTTGAATTCAGGGCCTGGGCACTGTCCCTGAGCTTCTTTGGCTCAAGGCTAGTGCCTAACACTTGAGCCACAGTTCCTTTCCATTTCTGGCTTTTAAGAGTAGTTTATTAGAGATAAGAGTCTCAAAGACTTTCCTGCCCCAGCTGACTTTGAACCTCAGATCTCAGCTTTATGAATAGCTAGGATTACAGCATGACCCACCATAGCCCGGCTCTCATTCCTAATTTTAATGGAAATTAAAATCCAATGTTTCCCATTTAGGACAGTGTTTACTATAGGCCTGTCAGTGCCTTTACTGTGTTGAGCTGTTAACCTTCTATTCCTACTTTATTTGGTGCTTTTATAATGAAATGGGCCTGGAGTTTGTCAGAGTTCTTCCTGTATCTACTAAGATGGTTACATGATTCTTGTCCTTGCTCACATTTATATACTTTATTATATTCATAAGCCACCTTTACATTCCTAGAATTAAGCCAATTTGATCATGATGTATGATCGTTTAACAAGTTGTTTAATTTTGTTAAATATAGAGGATTGGGCATCCATGTTCTGTGAAAAAATGGCCTGTAGTGTTCATTTTTGTTGTCTCTTTAACATGTTTTTGTATGGTGGTACTACTGGCTTCTTAGAATGAGTTTGAAGGTGATACTTTTCTTCCTATTTTGTGAAATAATTTGGTGTTACTTCTTCTTTGAAAGTCTGGTAAAACTCTGTATTGAAACTATCTGGCCTTGGTCTTTCCTTTGTTTTTATTATTATTTCAATCTTATTGCTCAGTATTTATCTGCTTGAGTTATTTGCACCTTTTTATGTACAAACTGAAGAGTCATATGTGGGTAAAACTTACCCATTCTTCCAAATTTTCCAATTTAGTTAAATAAATTGGTACTTCCTTGGAGCATAAATTTTGAAAATAATATCTAATGGTCCTCTGAATTTCAGTGGTATCTGTTGTACTGTCACCTTCTTCATCTTTTATGTATTTGGGTCTTCTCATGTTTCCTTTTGGCTTATTCGGCTAAGAATTTCTCAACATTCTTATTCAATATTCTCAATATTCTTAATTCTTTCAAAGAAATGCCTGCTTCCTTAATCTTTTGTCTTATTCTTTTAGTTTTCCCTTCATTAATTTTGGCTTTAAATTTTATTATTTCTTTCTTTTTTACTAAATTTGAGGTTGGCTTTTCTTGTTTTTCTAAGACCTTGAGTTGCATCATTAAGTCCTTTATTTCAGATCTCTCTGTCCAATGTAAGCACTCATAGCTATAAATTTGCCCCTTATTTTATCCTATACATTGTGTTACCTTGTATCTTATTTTTCATTTGCATCTAGAAATATTTTATTGCTCTTCTCTCTTATTTCTTTAGTGCCTCACTGATTATTCAAATTATATTATTCAGTTTCCATATGTACATATATTCTCTGCTGTTTCTCTTGGTGTTGATGTCTAGTTTTATTCTGTTGTTGACTGATAAAAATAGAGGGTCATCTCAATCTTGTTGTATTTGTCAAAAGTTGCCTTATGTCCTAAAATATTTCTCTGTATTCTGCAACTGTTGAGTGGAACTTTAGTAATTTCTTGCTCTTTGGCATCTATGTTTCTCCATACTTTTCAGTGCTTCTGTGACCTCTATCTTTTCTGTGACTTCTGATGTTTTTCCTCTCTGTCTAATTTAGAATATATTTACCTTTTTAACTTTTGAGTAATGGGATCAAACACAAGACCTCCTGCACGCTAGGCAAGCCCTCTACCATTGAATTATAATCCCAGTTCTTGTTAAAGCTTAATTCCACCATATGTTTTGTTTCATACTTAACAAAATGTCTACATCTTCCCTTTTCCTCCCAGCATACCTTTCAGTAGAGAGAACAAATTTTCTTCTCCTTGCTTGGAAATTACTCCATCTATTATTAATACCTTGGGATTATTCCTAAATTATTAAGACTCATTATTACCTTTAAATTATCTATGGTTAAAAAGTTAGTCAATATCTTTTTTTCTCTACTAGACGCATGTTCTCCTGTACTGTTTTTGCCCTTGAACCTGCCCAAACTTTGGATTCTATTAATAATCTACAGCATAGTTTATTCTTTGCCTTTTTCTGTGGTAAGATACTTGCTGGCTGTCTCAAACTCTCATCCACCCTCTTATATGTAATGCTAGAGATGCTAGCTTTGAATTGGGCTCACAGCCAGACTGATTTTTACAGATTCCCATGCTGGAAGTATGGCTGTGTGATAAACTTCTGGTCAACGAGATGTGAGAAGTGATATGTGTAATTTCTGGAATATTTCCGAAGAGAAGAGCCATGACCTTTTTTTCCTGTTTTTCATCCAGCTGTTTGAAATGTGTAGTTTGAGACATTTTAGACCATAGATGAAAGTAACACCTTTGAGAGGGAAGATTGCCAATATATAAACAACCAGAATTCTTGGAAACTGAAGTAAAACCCTCACACCAGCCCTGCACCACCTACCACTTGATTCATATGTGATACAGAAGTAACTTATCTCATTTATATTTATATTCCATTGCCTCCTGTAATAAGTCACTAAAATCTTGATGGCATAAAACAACCTAATTTTATTTTCATACATTTCAGAGGAAAAAAATCTTAAATGCAATGTGTATGCAAGAATGCCTTCTTTCCAGAGACAGTATAAAAGAATCTATTTCTTTGTCTTTCTTAGCATGTAGAAATTTCCTGTATTCCTTGACTCACTCCAACCTCTACTTTAATCATCCTGAGCCATAATCAGAATCTGCCTTCCTTTTTCTCTCCTAAAGCACCCTTGTGATTACATTGGACCCAGTAAGATACCCCATAGCATTTTTCCTAAGTTTCAAATACGTAACTTAGTCACATCAGCAAACATCCTTTTACTGTATAAGATGACAAATTCCTGGGCTTGGAAGGTGGCTCAGTGGTAGAGCGCTTGCCTTGCATGCCTGAGGCCCTGGGTTCGATTCCTCAGCACCACATAAGCAAAAAGAAAAAAGCCGGAAGTGGCACTGTGGCTCAAGTGGTAGAACGCCAGCTGAAGAGCTGAGGGACAGTGCCCAGGCCCAGAGTTCAGGCCCCACAACCGGACCCAAAAAATAAAAAAATAAAAAATAAAAAGATGACAAATTCCTATGTTCCAAGGATAAGGTTGTGGACATGTTTCAGGAAAATGGCATTATTTTATCTAACAAACCTTGCTTAAAACACTATTCCAATAAGTCAGCTTTATAAATTGCTAGATTTAAGTCCAACCAATATTTCTGTTTTCCCAATCTCTATTAGTTTATACTCTTTATTGCCTATGATTACCATTCTTGTTAAAGCACTTCTTTGAAAAGTATTTCTAATAAAAGTCTCTGTTTAGAAAACATATTTTAAGATGTTATACATGTTTTCTTCTTCTTCATTTCCTAAAGAAGAATTGTCTGGGAATTCCCTCTCTTCTTCTCACCATCTCTTCCCAGAGCCAGCTTTCAGAGCATTATAAAGAACACTGTCCTGAACTTATTTGTATTTGATATACCTAACACCATTCCTGGAACAGAGTATTTACTCAGCAAAAGTTGGATGACTGAAATACTAAATTGGGCTTTGTGTGTCAATGATATCAAAAAGGAAAGCTTAACAAAGTAAAGGAGATGGAGAGAAAGACACTAGAGAAAATGTTTGCCTAAAACATAGCCTCACATGACTTGACTTCAGAAGTATCTACATCTGTGTGAGGTATGTTTTTTATTTGTGTGCCAATCATACAATATCATATTGTACCTATGTATCATTCATATAGGGAATTATCTCATCCATTTCTAACTTTCCACAGTTTTTAGAATTCCTTTTGACTTTTTATTGGCTTTTCTTTCCCATAATTGGTGATAAAGTGATACCACTGATGATGCAATAGAAGCCCTAATGCATTGTGTTTAACTCAACTCTTCTGTACCTCAGTTTACTTACCTAAAAATACAGGATGATGATGATAATGGTAAGTAATTCATAAAACTGGTAAGAACCACTAAGCTCTGCATGGAGGAACTCCTCTTTAAAACACCTGACAGTTGTAAATCAATGAATCAATTAAATAGATAATTCAATCTTCTTTTCTTTATATGTTATTGTGAAAATATGTAGAAAAAGCAGAATCCATCTCATCCAAGAGGAAAAATCACAGATAATGATATGCTATTGATCTTTCTTGATTTACCAGGAGAGACTACATGCTCCGCTCCTTGAGGACAAAAGCAGAATTAGAGAAAAACAAAACAAAACAAAACATTTCCAGTCACTCTCCTGTCTTTTTCCCCTTTAGGCTGATGTCTTCATCTTATTTCCAGTAAATATAATTGGGTATAATGATTTTAGGGGTAGGGAATTGAATTGAGCTTGACTGAATACAGATTAATTAGGGGGAGGGAAAAGCCGATATCTTTTTTTGTATCTTTTTTATTGTAAAAATACTGTACAGAGGGGTCACAGTTACATGAGGAAGGTAATGCGTACATTTCCTATCGAGCATTGTTGCCTCCTCAAAAGCTGATTGCAAATAGTCCCAAAGACAATTCAAAGTTTATATAAGATTAGAGACTAATTGATACCTCTGTAGGAAGAAAGTATAACCCCCCCCCAAAAAAAATGGAGGATGTCCACTCAAATTCAAATTGAGTGAACTGGGTATTGTTTTCAACTTAATTTTGATTTGGTTTTAATTTCGCCAAATCTGGCAAACCTATTAAGAAACTCCAATGTTTATATCACCCAATTCCCTCATTTTATGATGGAATACTGAAATAAATAATGAAGTTAAGTCTCATGTATCCAGAGAAAGAGACTCAAGACTGGAACTGAGGTCTCATGACTTCTTTTTTTAGATAAAGCACATAACATACCGGGAAGCAAATTTGGCTTTACCATAGGTGACTTCTCAGACTTCTGGTCTCTGACCTACTTACATAAAAATACCCTTCTCAAATATAGAAGCCAGCTTCCAAGTCACTTTTGTAGTCCTATCTACATTACCTTTGTGTCGTTCTTCCTAAAATCATTAACCCATTAATTAAGATTATGTGAGCCTGCTTAGGAAAAGCCTATTGAATTGCTTTGTTCTACAATAAACCAATGTACAGAGACAGGGTGGCATTAATTACGTTAAAACCCTATTCATCTCTATTGATGTGAGTTCACATGAAAAGTTTTATAGCATTGACCTTTCATACTGTTTATTCTTGTCTCTTTGTATCAGCAGCAGCAGCTGCATAAAACATTGCACTTTTAAATGAACCTCATTTCCAGGTGCCTGTTTTTTTGGCTGTGGAAGTCACATCTCACTCACTGAATATTTTTGAACCAATTTAAGTTTCAATAGAATGGTATTTTTCCCCCCTCTGGCCTCCACAGTACAGGTTAGTAGGCAGTATCATATTAACAATTTCAAAATAGACAAAAAAGGATTGAATTTTTATTGAACCTCTTTCCAAACTGACCACTTTCCCTAAAGTAAGTCCTCACATCCAATCCACTAAGTCACTTTGCTTTTGTTCTATGCTTTTTTTTTTAATTGAAAACACTTATCCAATTCCACCTTCAGTAGAAAATAGACCATGACTAGGGACAAAGACAAAGTGAAATTAGTCTTCCTGGCTCCTCTGTTCTAAGACACGTGGTGATTTCATTAAGGTGCTTAGCATAATCTGCTTGTAGATGAATGTTTATGCATTTGTCCACTTGCCTGTTGAATTGAGAACTCCTTGATGGCAGGAACTATGTTTCACCTTAATTCATAAGCATCATAATAGATTTCTGCCAGTCACTTTATATTCACTCCTTACTGTACAAATAGTCATGATGGCTAACATTTATTGGTCTTGTTATACTTTAGGCAATATCCTGAGCACCTTATTCTCAATACATTGTGGCAATAATGCTGTGGTAAGAAATAATAGCATGGTTCATAATTTACAGATATTAAAGCTTGGGTAGAGAGAGAGAGAGAAGTTCATCACACATGGCTGATAATTGGAGGCTGCACCCAGAATCCCTTACTCCTTAGCCATTTCCTAAAACAGTTAATATTTCAGGTATGATGGAATTATGAGGCAATTATTTATTATTTCCCCTCTCTTGCCAGAGAACACATATGCCAGGCAGAAAAAAGTGACCCTACCACTTTAAAGGATAGTTAAATAACATCTCTGTGGCTTTGCATTGCTCTTGCTACTTTTGTGTGGTAAACAATGTATGGAATGCCTAAAAGTCTACTTTAAGCACTAGTATTATTATGTAGCCCATAGAACATTGGATTGGGGTCCAAGAATGTGAAGTCTTGATTTCCTGGCTCTAGGCTTCAATTTCCCCATCTGCAAAGCCATAGTGTTGAATTAGATAATGAAAGACTCCTTCCAGCTGTTATCTTCCTCTAATTTGCATCCTGCAATTTCGTTTCCTCAAATTTCTGCTAAGATGAGTTTTCTGAGATATCCCCAAGACCTGGTATGCATTTCAGTCCCTAATCATAAATTCTTAATGAAATCATAAGTGAATAATGAAATGGTCCCTATTTTGGTTCCCAAGAGTCAGAAATAAATAGGTGTTCTTTTACTTCAAGCAGAAGGGAGAATACCAGCTCTCTGTTCACAGAGCCGGTACTTTGAAGCTTTCTAGCACACTTCCATCTGGCCCTGATTTTCCATTTTCCCAATATGGAACAACTTTTCCCATCCATTGGAGTCATTTCATTTTTTTATGTTTACAAAACATACAATTTGAGGATTTTACATAATTCATCCAAAACACAGACTAATTCAAACTGGGTCCAAATATCATCTACCAAAATGCATAAAATATTTCACTGGATATATAAAAATGTGATTCTGTAAACTTGAAGAACTTCAACTTAATATTTTCAACCACAATTATTGTCACCCCTGATGCCTAGTCTTGAATGCACCATGAATGTGTTTATATTCCTACATTTTTGTTAGTTTTTTTTTAAGTTTAGAGACTAGGTGTTGTCTTGGAGCTCTTTCACTCAAAGCTAGTGCTCTATTGCTTTGAGCCACAGGGCTTCTTCTGGGATAAGAGACTCGTGGGCTTTCTTGCCCAGACTGGCTTTAGAATCATGATCCTCAAATCTCAGCCTCCTGAGCAGCTAGGATTATAAGTGTGAGCCACAGACACCCAGCTTAATTTTATTTTCATCTTTAAGTAATTGTACAAAAGACTTGCCATGTATTGTACATGAGTACAATACTCTTGATCAAGGTCACCCCTTTCCTCATTCTCCCCCACTCTGCCCTACCCTACCTATTTCTGAAATTTTCTTGATTTTATAGAATATGCATGGAATTTTATGACTATATGTTACCCTCTTCCTCTCATTTGTCCACCACTTCCCTTGATTCCATCCCCTGCCACTTTTGAGGATCCAGTTCCTGGTGTTTAGTTTGTTGGACTGTGAGTTAGCCTTTCTAAGGAATTACATCATTTGAATTCACCCTTATCGTGTTTTGGCTCATTATAGTCTGGTTGTTCAAGTGAATGTAGAAAAATGAGATTTTTAGCATAGCTCTGACTATGTATATATATATATTACTAAGTCTCCGTGGAAAGACTTAGAACAGCTGCATCCCCTAGACACAATGGTTTCAATTGATTGCTTATAGACATTCTGAACACTGCTGAGATATTTTGGTTTCCTTTGGTCTTTTCAGAGGAGGGAGAGAAGGGTAAGTTGTGGAGATCCAATTGTTTATACAAGTAGACCTGAGATATAAAGAAGTGGAAACCTAAGGAGTCACTGATGAAAAAACTTTTTTTTTTAAATTGTAAAAATACTGTACAGAGGGGTTACAATTACATGGGCAAAGTAATGAGTACATTTCTTATCAAGCATTGTAGCCTCCTCCTTTGTTTCCCTTCCCATCCCATGCTTCCCCCGCATCCCCCACCCAACCCTCCCCCCCCACACCAAACTTGTAAAGTTCGTTTTTGACATAATGACTTGTACATCTCATTGTTGCAATGGGTCCACCCGTTTCCCTATTTGAACGATTTGTTTTTTTCCCTTCCCCTCCACAAATTATACCGACATCAAATACAGCGAAAGCATGGGTTATACCGTGTGGGAGGGACATACAAAGCAACATAGAAAAACCTTTTAAGAGTGGTAAACACACACACGCACACACACACACACACACACACACACACACACACCAAATACAAACACACAAAAAAAATCTGTTGATTTGAGATATTTCACTATTGCTCTCTCACCTTTATATCTAAGCAAATAGTTGTCTAGTGTTGCTCTGCATTTAGAAATATAACACTTCCACCAGTTCATATTGCTTTCAAAGAATCAGAAATCCAGAGGACAAAAGTTATCTGCCTATAGCTATTCAGTAATATAAGTACCATTAAGTCAGGTTTAAACCCAGGTATCCTTGGCTCTGGAAGCAATACTCAACAAGTATATCATATTCTCTGGAATACTTGTGTTGATTTTTCTTTTTTATTTAAATAAGTTTTATATAGTGAAAATACTGTACAGAGGGGTTACAGTTACATGAGCAAGGTAATGAGTGCATTTCTTATCCAGCATTGTTGCCTCCTCCTTTGGTTTTCCCCTACCATCCCTTCCCTCCCAACTCCTCAACTATGCCCCCCACCCCCACCCCTGCCTAAATTGTAAAGTACATTTTTCAACATAGCGTCTTGTACATCTCATTGTTGCAATGGGTCCACCTGTATCCCTATTTAAACAATTTGTTTTTTCCCTTCCCCTCCCCAAATTATACCAACATCAAATACAGTGAAAACAGGAGCAATCCCACTTTTGGGCATTTACCCAAATGATCACAAACAAGACCATACTAAAGCTACCAGCACAACTATGTTTATTGCAGCATTATTTACCATAGCTAAGCTATGGAACCAACCCAGATACCCCTCAGTAGATGAATGGATCAAGAAAATGTGGTATATATACACACTGGAATTCTATGCCTCCATCAGAAAGAATGACATAGCCCCATTTGTTAGGAAATGGAAAGACTTGGAGAAAATTGTATTAAGTGAAGTAAGCCAGGCCCAAAGAAACACAAGTCCCATGGTTTCCCTTATTTGCAATAACTAGTATATGTCTGGGATAAGCAGAAAAGCTCAAATACGATGATGTTAAGCAAAATGAACCCCAAGACAGGGACACAAGTGGTTTTTCCTTCCTTGCTATTGTTTCTAACTTATTTATAAGGTACCATGTGATTTCTTTGTTGCTTTGTATGTCCCTCCCCCATGGTATAACCCCTGCTTTCACTGTATTTGGTGTTGATTTTTCAAGGTTCTCCTAATCACCTTACACCTCCATCTCCCAAATCATTTTTGACCACTATGATTTGTCTGTCCTGCAACTTTGACTCATGTCATTCCCCAGCTCAAAATTACTCAATATCTCCTAATTATCCTCCTGGGTGAGGTGATACAGCCTCATTCTGCCTCTCCTCTACAGTTTTCCCCTAATTTCTCTTTATATTTCAAATTTCTTAAATTCTCTCTTTCCAAACACACACACACACACACACACACACACACACACACACACACACACACACATCTTATGTTACAGCTAAGTTTTAACTCTATTTACTATTCTAAAAATATTGTTTTGATTTTCCCGTCTTCAGGACTATGATAGGCCTCACCTATGCTCCAATGTAGAAAAAAATAATTCCAGTTATAAGATGAATGTGTGTGTGTGTGTGTGTGTGTGTGTGTGTGTGTGTGTGTGTGTGTGTGTATGATGAATGTGGACCCTAGCACCCACTGTGGTTATATGGGGAGATGGAACTTAAAGAAAATTTGAAGTCAAAGAGGTCCTAAAGGAGTACACCTAATCTGATAGGGCCAGTGTCCTTCTAAGAGGACAGCCCCTGGAGAAGAGAAGCCCCCAGGAGGACACAATGAGGTGACTTCGTGAGATTGCCAGCATGAGGAGCCTTACCAGAAAATTTCCCTGGTGATACTAATAATCTTAAACTTCCAGCCTCCAGAATTGTGGAAAATAGTAATTCCTGCTTAATTCACTCTCTAAGTAGTATTTTATGAGAGCCTAAGCTGACTTGTATTCTCTTCTTTGCTCTTCTGGATAGAGACACTCAATCTGGCATTTAATTGAAAATTTTGAGCCCTGTAAATTTGGTGATACACTTATATGGAAGTAAAATAATTTTGAACACTCTGAGAAAGAAATCACCATTGATGATGACATGATTACTTTGGAGGAAAAAGTATCCCTTTGAACTTAAGAATGATCCATAAGTGTTATATTATTTTCGGTAATTATTTAAGGTGTGGTATTTTTAGTTGTAGGTTTAGTGACGGAGGTAACAGTGCTTTCTTAAATATTTGAAAGGCAGTTGTTTGGATTCCTACTGTAGAGAAGAGTCCCAGAAAGTAAGTGTGTGTTTGGTTATGCTGTTTCTCTTCCCCTTCAGTGTCAGCAAGTTAAGCTCTCATTTCAGGAGAGCTGTCAATCATTGGTGAGAGTGTACTCAGTCATACCAACATTTAAGGTAACAAAGTACTTCACACTTCATCAGCACCCCTGAGAAACACATCAGCAAACCAATTGAAAAATATTGCACCTGGGTGTTGACAGTGTAAGAGTCCTAGGAAAACATTATACGTAAATACTTGAAATAAATTCCAAATTCAACTAACAAAGCACTTTTCACTTAAAAAATGAATGTAAACAAAGGACTAGGAAATATTAATAATCAGGAGGAAATATTACAAGGTGATTTTAGGTTGTTTTTCGATGTTCCTGTGCATTACCAATGTTCTCTTTTAATCCAGAATTACATTTGGAATGAGAGAGGAGGTGAATGGAAAGAAATCCTCACTGAATAGAATCCCTAGCTATTGGATCTTCTTAGCTCTTCCTTCTAAAAGCTCAATAGATCTTAGAACAGCATTCTTTGCCTCACCCTCAGTCTAATACTCCTTCCTTTACAGGCATCATTTACACTCACTAGACCAATGGTCTTTGCTGCAACCCATCAAATAAAGTACCACCATATCAATATGTTCAAATAAATAGACAGGGTTAAGTGTTCCATGATCTTAATGTAACTCTCAGGAAGACACCAGGGTTTTGAATATGTCTTTAGAAAACAAACCCCAAGTATGGGCTGTCAAGCACTTGTGACTAGCCAGTGGGCCAGGAAAGGGTGAGTGATATTAGACCAGTCTTCTAATCATTAACAAGAATGTTATTGAACCCACAGACCTACAGCCATCTAATCTTCCATAAGGGAGTAAAAAAAAATAGAATGAAAGAAAGACAGCCTCTTCAGTAAATGGTGCTGGCAAAATTGGTTAATCACTTGTAGAAAACTAAAGCTAGATCCTTATATTTTACCCTGCACCAGACTCAACTCCAAATGGATCAAAGACCTTGGAGTCAAAGCAGGCACCCTGAAAACATTACAGGATGGAATAGGAGACACCCTAGGTCTCCTTGGCACAGGCCGAAATTTTCTTAATAGAGACCCAGAAACACAACAAATCAAAGAAAGGTTGGACAAATTGGATTGCATGAAGTTGCAGAGCTTCTGCATGGCAAAGGACATAACTGGCAAGATCAATAGAAAGCCCATTGATTGGGAGAAGGTCTTCACTAGCCATACAACGGACAAGGGTCTCATATCTAAGGGTCTCATACCTGGAACTCAAAAAATTAAATCCCCCAACAACAAATCCTCAAAGAAACAACTTCCCAATAAATAAGTGAGCTAAAGACTTAAAAAGAAACTTCTCTGAAGAGGAAAGAAAGATGGCCAATAGACACAGGAAGAAATGCTCAACCTCTCTAGCCATAAAAGAAATGAAAATCAAAACAACATTGAGATACCATCTCATCCCAGTTAGAAAGGCTATAATCAAGAACTCTAATAACAACAGATGCTGGAGGGGATGTGGACAGAAGGGAACCCTACTGTATTGTTGGTGGGAATGTAAATTTGTTCAACCACTTTGGAAAGTAGTATGGAGATTCCTCAAAAGACTCCACATAGAGCTCCTCTATAACCTAGCAATCCCACTTTGGGGCATTTACCCAAATGATCAAAAACAAGACCATACTAAAGCTACCAGCACAACTATGTCGCAGCATTATTTACCATAGCCAAGATATGGAATCAACCCAGATGCCCCTCAGTAGATGAATGGATCAAGAAATGGAATTCTATACCACCATCAGAAAGAACAACATCGCCCCATTTGTTAGGAAATGGAAAGACTTGGAGAAAATTATATTAAGTGAAGTAAGCCAGGCCCGAAGAAACATGATTTCCCATGGTTTCCCTTATTTGCAATATCTAGTATATGTCTGAGACAAGCAGAAAAGATCAGATAAGTTGATGTTAGGTGAATTGAACCCCAAGGTAAGGACTCAAGTGGTTTTTCTTTCATGCTATTGTTTCTAACATATTTATAAGGTGATTTTTTTTTGTTGCTTTGTATGTCCCTCCCCCACGGTATTACACCTGTTTTCACTGTATTTGATGTTGGTATAATTTGGGGAGGGGAAGGGAAAAAATAAATTGTTTAAATGGGGATATAGGTGGACCCATTGCAACAATGAAATGTACAAGATGCTATGTCAAAAACTTTACTACTTTGGGGGGGTGGGGGGAACTGTAGTCATGGAGATGGGAGGTGGGAGGGCAGGGATGGTAAGGGAAAAACAAAGGAGGAGGCAGCAATGCTTGATAAGAAATGTATTCATTACCTTGCTCATGTAATTGTAACCCCTCTGTACCATGTTTTCACAATTTAAAAACTTAGTAATTTAAAAAGAGAATGTCATTGCTTGTTCAATGGCTCATATTATGTTGCAGTTCTCAGATTTCAAATAAAAATTTTCTGCTCAAAATCAAATGATAAAGTCCTTCTTTATTCCTATATCCTTCTCGTAATGACCTCTGAAGACCCTTTCTCTCTCAATTCAGGAAGAGGAAGGAAATCATACTGAGACAAGATTGTGAAATGAATGAGCCTTCCTTTGCTGGGAGACAATATATATGCCTAAGGATGCTATTCAAATAGACCTGATGTTTTGATTCGATTTGTTTTGTTTTACTTATCACATCTTAAATTCCAGATGGACTTGCCATTTGCCTACTTCCTCTTTCATTCCCATTTAATGCCTCTGAAAGTCACCTGCAATCCATCCTGTGATACAGAACTGACAGTCTCTTCCAGCGAAGAACTAACCCAAAAGAGAATGCCATTACTACCCAGCTTCCAACACCTGGTCTCAGTCCAGGACAGTGAATGCTTTTGCTTTAGAAGGAAAGAAGCCATGCAATGCCAATTAACTTCTCATTGAGACATTTCTCCTTTTAGTTAAAATGGTGCCAGAACTTGATTTCTGAATAACTTTGAGAAACCCATGCCAAGAATACTTTCACTGCATTAATGACTCTGAACCTTAATGGCAGATCAAATCACGTATAAGGGTACTAATATCTAGTTATACTCCAAGATGTCTTATTTAATTTGTATTGGCTATGACCTGAGCCTCAAGAGTTTGAAAAACTAGCTGAGTGCTGGTGGCTCATGCCTGTAATCCTAGCTATTCAGGATACTGAGTTCTGAGGAGCAGAGTTCAAAGCCAGCCTGTGAAGGAAAACCTGTGAGACTCTCATCTCCAATTAACCACCAGAAAACTGGAAGTGTCACTGTGGCTCAAGCGTAGTGCACTCACCTTGAGCCGAAGAGCTCAGGAACAGCGCCCAGGCTCAGAGTTCAAACCCCACGACCAACATACACAGAAAAAAGAGTTTTAAAACTCCTTCAAGTGATTCTAATATTCAGCCTAACACTTGACTGCCACCAGCGACATGGTGACTAGTTGCTAATAAGCTAGGGCCCACCAGCTCTGAAGGAAAGATTAGAGACACCCACATTATTCAACACCTCTCTCCACCCCAGCCTGGCTACCAATATACATACAGATGCATACTTAGCATAAATATTAAACTGATGGCAGAAGTTTTAAACCAAGGTTCTTTAAATATTGTCTTATAGAGCTCTAAATAGTTACTATTTTGAAAATTTCAGATCATACAAACAAGAGGAGGGAAAGGAGGAGGAGGAAGAAGAAGGAAAAGGAGAAGGAGGGGAAAGAAGAGGAGGAGGAAGAGGAGGAGGAGGAGAAAGGCCACGATGCTGAAAGAGCCCACCACTGAAAACATGTAAACAATGTGACTAGCCTTGTTCCTATGAAACCTTATTTATAAACACAGACACTTTGCATACAGCCTGAAGTCTGCTCACCTGCACAAGTCTGTACTACATATAAGGCAATTCGTATGTGCTTGGGACTAGGACTGCAGTTCTCCTGAGGCCAGAGGTCTAGAACTCTATCAGCGTTACCTAAATTAATTTGTTCAATGGAAAGAAAGACTGTGGCTGTAGAATGACTTTTTCCTACCCATTGCTGTTATTGAATAAAGTCATTTTTTCAAGGCAAAAGGCATTGCTGCTTTCCAAGAGCTGATACACAAGTATTTAGTTCGGTCCTGATATTCCAAGAACAAGGGCTGTAAGCTTGGAGGCTTCAGCTCTGTCCTTTGGTTACATCATTTATCACTTTCACTATTGCGTTGTGAATTTCATACAAAGACGTTCACATCTACTAGACCCTAGGGCCATGATGACTATCACCCAGATGCTAAGATCAGAAAGCTGAGGCTCAAGCAACATTGTATGATAGAGTCTAGATTTGGACTAGATTCTGTTTGGAGGTGTTTGGTGTTTGGAGGCAGGGAAGCTATGTATGAGTTCAAGGGAGCTGCACTCAAATTCAGCTTGTGCTTTTACAGTTTGGAACAAGTCACTCAACTTCTGAGACATTTTTATTTTCTTAACTGTAAACATAAGGATCCCAGAAATACTTAGTCATCATGGTCACTTTGAGAAAATTAGTGGTGGTATGATTAGTGTTCCAGGCATTAAAAAGAATGTTCGATAATGGCAATTATATTCAGCTAGTAATGCTGTTACTGCTACTGTTCATCTAATATTCTTTCAGTTTTTCACACACAATGTCACATATTTCAGTATATTTAGTTTAGTGACTTTAATAGGTGTTCTGTTAATGTTGAAAAATTAAATTAGTTAACTATTTGATTATATAAGTCTGTTAAAAGTACTTACTACTCCAATCCTTTAAAAAATAATTAAAATGTTTCCAAAGATAGAAAGAAATTAGATGGCTTCTCTTTTAAAAGATAACTCACGTAGGTAATTTCTTTCTCAACTCAAAATAATCCTCCATAGGCAAGGGTATGTACCAAGAAAAACCATGGTGAACTACTTTAAATAAAAGAGCAGCCAAGCTTAAAAATGAATGCATACAGTCCCAGCTACCCAAGGTTGAGGAAGGAGTTCACACCACTCTGGACAACAGAGACAAACTTCATTTAGAAACAAATGACAAAAGGAACATAAAAAGACATGAAGTGACTTCCTTTCTTCACAGAAATATTACTGCTTAAACGTCCACATAATCAAAGCTGTCAGAAAGAATTTTCTGAATTAGTAGATGCTTGACTTAGGTTAAGTCATCAGTAAAAATGAGGACTTTCTTAATTGTTCCCCTTGGAAGCCACCCTAAAACACCCCTGGAAAGCTTTAGTGAGCCAAGAGTTCAGCCTCAGAATGAGATAACTCATTCACACTTCCTGCTCACCTCTTACCTGCCCCACCAGGCAATCAATGAGTGGAGTAATTATGATATACTGCGTACCTGGTATGTAGAGTGCTTTAGTGGGCACTGACATGATGAAAGAAGTAAAATCAAGATGAATGAATTCAAGCAGTTGATGATCTGAGGAATAAGAAAAATGGAAAATGGTAAAATCTTGAAATAGGCTTTAGAGTCTTCTGTGTGAAGTGTTAGCTTAAAATCAAACATTGTGGCCAGTCACAGGTAGCTCATGCCTATAATCCTAACTATTCAGGTGGCTGAGATCTGAGGATCATCATTCTAAGCCAGCCCAGGCAGAAAAGTCCATTAAATTCTTATCTCCAATAACCCACCAAAAAAACAAAAGGAAGGTAGCAAGGAAGGAAGGAAGGAAGGAAGAGAGGGAAGGAGAGAGGGAGAGAGGGAAGGAGGGAGGGGGAAAAGAGAGAAAGAGGGAGGAGATATGGCTCAAGTGGTAGAGCTCTAGTAGTCTAGAACAAAAAGCTCAAGGGCAGCATCAGGACTGGTTTTTAAAAAGATCAGGGAAGCGCCACAGGAATGCATAAAAATGAAAACAAAAACAAGAGTATGGAGAGGGAAAAAAAGCTAAGTAGAATGAATCCCTAGATCTGGCCTTCTAGTGACCCATGGACTTGTACTGGGTACCAGTACCAGCAAGCATGGAGCTCTGGTAATTGCTAAAACAGCAAGAAGCTTTAGCAACTGCTCCAAAAAAGGCCTCAAGAGAAAGTTTGGGAAGGGTTGCACCCCATTGTATCATCCAAGGGTTCATCCTGTATTGAATCCTCCTCTTGCTGAGTCCTTGGAGCTCTCTACATGCAGCCAGTGAGTCAGTGCTAAGACAGAAAGAATCATGTGAGCAATAGTTTTATGAGCTCTATGTGGGTGTGTATACAACACTTCTGTTCTTAGACCTGAATCATGTGGTCACCTTAAACTATAAAACTAAAAAATGAGCTCGGATGTATGTATACCCAGGGTGGGAAAAGATGATTCTAAGGTTCTCCAAAAGGAGACTGCCACATGGTTCGGACAGACAAGAGTTTATTGGGGGTGGGGAAGTAAACTGCTGGCTGACAAGAGATGGAGGTATGCAGAGAGAGAAGAGAAAAAAAGAGGAGGGAAGAGAAAAAGAGGGAGACGAGGTGGAGGCTTGCAGAGAGAGAAGAGAAAAAGAGGGAGGGAACTTGTGGCTGAGAGGGATTACGTAGGAAAGAAGGATTATACAGGAAAAGGTAGGAGGTGGGATCCTAGAAGTTGTGAAAGTGATCTCAGAACCTGGGGAACCTCTCACTGTCTGAAGGAGATGTGACTCGGTGATTCAGGAAGTGACCTTACTGGATGAGGAAGTGATCTAAAGGTCTAGGGTCCTTTGCTGACTCAGTCAGATGATTGACAGTCAGATGATAACTTGTTTTGGGCAGGCAAAGAGGAAGGGAGGAGGGCTGTTCTGTCTGGCAGATTTAATAATGGTAAGTATGGCATTAAAGAATATTAGCACCTTTCACTATAGTTAATCATTTAGGCCATTAGCAAATGCTAACTATTTTTTTGGACATGTTGATAAAAACACAACACAAATTCTTAACCAGTCCAGGGTGCCTAACTCTGCCCTCTCTATCCAATTAAGGTGTGCCTTGGTATGGTCCAGTGACCACACACTACATGAAATATATAATGTGGCATATGGAATAGAAGATGACTACCAAAATCTTAATACCATTCAGAAAAGGGAAAGATGGAAGACACGTATGAGTGATTGTTCCCTCCAATTCATAAAGCTCTTCTGACAAGACATAGCTCCTACTAAAGAAGTGAAGAGAGTCGGGAAAACAAAGGAGGAGGTAACAATGCTTGATAAGAAATGTACTCATCACCTTGCTCATGTAATTCTAACCCCTCTGTATAGTATTTTCACAATGAAAAAAAAATTAATAATAAAAAAAAGAGAGTCAGGAAGACCCACCTGTGAAGATTAACCAGAGTTAAGAGCCATGAGGTAAGATTCACTCCTGAATCTTCAGCTCAGTGATTGCAGAGAACCAGTTACATAGAAATTGGCACTTGAAAGGATTATAACTGCAAATAAGGCTTTGAGAAAGAACCAAATATAAATTATGAGCCTAGGTATACTATGGCATGCACAAAGAGTCTTCACAAGGTAGAGTTTGGTAAAGAGAAGAAATAAGAAAAGACTGATTAGACCTGCCTATTAGTAAGAGCTATGATACCAACATACCTAAAGATCAAACCAAACCTCTTGTTCCTATCTGACCACTGAAGAGCAAGTAAGAGACTACATAACACAACAAGGCCTTTGAAATGCATCAATGTAAAAGACACAGCTCTACAGCTGAATTCCGGTGTTAACAACTACAGTAAGCTCCAGGAAATTTGGAACAGCCTTGAAGAAGAGAGACTAAACTTCTGGCCTGTAGCCCCAGCAAATAATACTATAGCTCCAGATAAAAGTTCCAAAGTTCATTTTTATCCCCAAGTTAAGAAGGCATTAACCCAGTTGTTGGCAGCTGGGATGGACTCCCTTGCCATTCTGACAAGAGAAAGAGCTAGAGACTGGAAGGTCCACTAAGGGCTAGATGGCCACTAATTCCTGCATCCACCCTGAAGTCTATGATTCAGGTGCTAGTGGACTCTCTCTCCGCTCTCCTCTCTCCTCTCTCCTCTCTCTCTCTCTCTCTCTCTCTCTCTCTCTCTCTCTCTCTCTCTCTCTCTCTCTCTCTCTCTCTCTCTCTCTCTCCCTCTCCCTCTCCCTCTCCCTCTCCCTCTCCCCCCCTCTCTCTCCTGAATTCTACCACATGATACATGATGTAGTTTTTCTGAACCCATAGCTGCAGGTGGCAGTGGCATCTGAGGAAAATGTTACTATGCTTTTAATACACCTGAAGGGTTAAGATGTAGAGGCCTACATTTCACTCCTCATTTTGAAGATTCAAAATCTATAAAATATTAATAACTAATACTTGTTGAATTCTTTTATGTGTACCAGTCCTGGGGCTTAAACTTGGTGCCTGGGTTCTGTCCCTGAGCTTCTTTTGCTCAGGGGTAGCACTCTACCACTTGAGCCAGAGAGCCACTTCCAGCTTTTATGGTCGTTAGTGGAGATAAGAGTCTCACAGATTGTCCTGACCAGGCTGGCTTCAACTGTGATGCTCACATCTCAGCCTCCTGAGTAGGTAGGATGACAGGCATGAGACTGTAAGCACCTAGCTTAATATTTCTTGAATTCTTATATGTGTTATGTGTAGTTAAATGTTTTTATGTATCAAATCCTTTAATCTTCTTGAAAGAAGTAAGCTTTGAACAAGTGTTTAAACAATATTTGACATAGACAACTCAATAAAGTGAGCGAGTAGGAAACAATAATGGCTCTACTTAGGACCTGAGTACAGCTCATTATAGTTCAGAGCAAGGTCCTAATAACATCTCCAGATTCTCTATTGTCCTGAAAGACTCTGGTTCAATATTCACCAGATGAAGAGTTACATCTGCAGACATGAAAGATGGAGATTCACGAAACTCCTTGGGGGTCATCATTTATCAACATGCAGCTCCAGGGAGAGTGGAGTGAGCAGATTTTCTTTACAGTTATAGAGTTTACAGATGCATTTGGAAAGCTCAGTATTAAGCATTCTGCTCTATAGCTAGAGAAGTAAGCCTTCAGGGATAGACTTAAATTTTTTTTGTGGTGGTTGAGCATAAAAGATAAATAGATTAAGCCAAACTTGGCAAGACTCTCCACAGTTCAACAGCTCGTAAATAACAATCACAAATAACCTCATATCACAAACTCCTAAGAAAGAGTTTAGATGCTAAAAAGTAATGGAAAATGATAAAGGCAGGAAATAGAAGTCAGGGAATCCTGGTTTTGAAAGCATAATTTGCCACTTGTATATTGGCAGCTATTAGAAACATTCTCCCAATCCTCACATCCAGCTGGGTTGTTGAGATGAATGTAGAGAGGCACAACCTTGATCCCTATTCAAGGAAGGCCTTGATGATCCAGCTATTAGGACTGACATCACAAACACCCTTCAGCTGTCAGTCTTTCAGGGATGACCTCAGACGCAGAGCTGCCTGGCCCAGGGTGACTTCCTCTTGATGAGACACACATACTGGAAAGACAGAGCCTAGGATGTAAGGCTGCATATAGCTAGCTGTTCTAATCTATGAGAATTCTTACAGACCATTTTATTTCCATGCTGCTGACGGATGTTACTAGACATCAGGTCCCTTTTGTAGTGCATTTCTATCTTTGCTACTCTACACTTGCTTCCTGCCTGCCATTGGCATCAATCCTAAAAGCCATTCCTAGTAAGCATTTTCAAGATAATCTTTGCATCAAATTCTGTCCTAGAGAACCCAACTTCCACATTATAAGTCACTGAGGAAATAAGTCAAACTCATTTCTTTGCCCCAGTCTCCTCATGCAGGATAATATAAAGTAAGTACTTCAGAGGCTTTTGTGAGGATGAAACGAGTTAATATGTGAAAGGTACTTAGAAAAACGTCTGCCAAAAAACGGCAGCTATTATATTTATTAAATATTTTAGTGGTTATAAAATATTCTACTTTGGGCGTATATTAGAAATAATTATTTCTCTAAATTATTCCTCCTTTTCTGGAATATTTAGACTATTTCTAATAATCTCTACTAGCTATAGTTCTGTAAAAGGAAACCTATCAAATACTTGTACTTTCCATTGTCCATGCTACGGGTCTTATTTGCAACTAAATTAGCCTGGAAAGTACAAAAGCTTTTGTTCCATATTGCCCAAGTTCTACAAATTTCGACTACCACCAGCTGTGAGGTTCTTTTTACTCAAATCAAGTTTGAGTACCTCAATGAAAAAAAAAAGAAAGAAAGAAAAGAAGATAGTTTTATAGAAAAAATAATAGGTTCTTCTTAATTAAATTTATTTTAAAGTTATTGAATAGCCTGAATGTTTTGTGTAAAAGTCATTGGCCACTGATCTACTGGAGTGTGTGGCTTTTTCTTTTGTATTTATCCCAACACACTCTTTGATGGCATTCAAATCTAAATTGTGTTATATATACTTGATTAGTCATCTCCTATCCCATAAGAATGTAAATTCCACATTCACTAAGACACCCCTTACCCCCAAGCAATGTCTAGTCCATAATAATAACCCTATACATTTTTAATTGAACAAAGAGTAGATGAGGAAATTAAAGAGAATGTTTTTAGACATTGGTCCCTAAGAAAACATCTTGGTTTGCAAAAGGGTCTATCTGCAGGAAAAAGCCAATCAAGGAAGAACCTAGATCAACCAACTAGAAATAGAAACCAGGAAGAGGCAGGGTCAGGGTGGAAAGGACAAATGTGTCATAGAAAGTAAGTTTTCCTTTTCATCCTCAATCTTAATAGTCACCAAGATGCATAGAGGACACCTGGCATAGAGTGATTCAGATGCACCTTCTGTGGAGATATTGAAAAATAGGATGAGACCTCTTCAAGAAGCTAAGAGGTCGTGGTCCTTCTCTGGAGGCGGAAGGGCAAATAACTTAGACACTCAGCTGCTTACTGAAGACTGAGGATAACCACCTTCTACCCCATGTTATCTGGGGCTGCCCTGGATTTATAACTGAAATTCCTGTGCCTGCTCATTTCCTCCATCTCTGACCAACTAGGACAGCTGGTCACTCTAAATCAGAAATTTACACTCTTTTTTATAAGCAATATTTTTCTCATCTTAGATGTTATTTTTCAAGACTTTCCTCAGAATTTAATGTGTTTAAAAAAAATTCTGGGCCGGGGGCATAACCAAAGTGGTACTATGCTTACTGTAAGACCTTGAGTTTACATCCTAATACTGAGAATTTTTTTTAATCCATTAAATGATTTTCTGAACTGTACACACAAAACAAAAGACTAAGAAGGGGAGCACCTGATGGAGTCCGTGTGGTTACAATGAATCTCAGAAAAGACCCAGAAGGAACCAGCATTTATATTTCCCACTCCAGAAATTCTCATTCTCATGCCAGTGTGGAGACTTTGACAAAAGAGTAGGGAAAATAGGGAGGAGGGTATACATTTTTAACTATCAAAGCAATTCAAAATAGAACTAATAAACGTCAGTGGTTATGAGCAGTTGACCAGCAGCGAAATAATGAAATGGATCTATGTAATCCAACCTATCTTCTCACAGTAGGTACTTCTGGTGGTCAAGCTGCTCCTAGCTATGGGCTATCAGGAAAATCACTGTCTCATAGTCAACCACTCATCTTCACCAAAAATTCTTGATAAATTCATGTATTCTTTCCAGATCAAGCGCTGTAATAGAGGTAGAGTGATATGCTATTTTGGTTTCTGAATCTTTTCATATGACATTTCTACTCTCCTAGTGGCTCTTAGAAGCTTCCATGTATCCCCAACTTCTGAGTATTTTTCTCACTCATGATCACAGCCATGGAAGTATATGTGCAATATGAAAAGGCAGTTTCTTTGAATCTGAAAGATTCTAAGGAGTATTTGGATAATTATTCCTTTTTGTTAACTCTGATCTTTCTGGGGCTGCTAGTAGTCTGAGCTGATTGTTAGGTTTTTTGTTTGTTTTATTTTCTTCTTTCCGTCTTTCTTGTTGAGCATCTTGTCCTTTTATTCTAATTTAACTGCTCTTCAAAAAAATCTTTATTACCATATTTTTAAGTTCCAAATACTCTTCACTTCCTCCCCTGGTTGTTTTCGTTTGTGTTTTTTGTTTTGTTTTCTTTTGTTTGTGGTTGTTAGTTTTGTTTTTGTTTTTGTTTTTTTTCACTCATGGGGGTTTAACTCTGGGCCTGGGCGCTGTCCCTCAGCTCTTCAGCTCAAGGCTAGTGCCCTACCACTTGAGCCACAGCGCCACTTCCGGCTTTTTCTGCTTATGTGGTACAGAGGAATCGAACCCAGGACCTCATGCATGTGAGGCAAGCACTCTACTACTGAGCCAACTTCTCAGCCCTTGGTTTGTTGATGTTGTTGTTGTTGCTGTTCTTAAATGCAAAACAAAAATCATATTCTGACTCCAAGCATGTTCTAGAGATAAGGGAAAACCCATATCTCAAAGGATATTATTAATCACTTTTACATTGGTTTCTATGCTTGCTTTTTCAAGTCTCTATATTATTTATTAATTTAGTCTGTTTTGTGACAAGCTTTCCTTAGATGTCTTTTAGCCCTCAAAAGTCTCTGTTTCCATTGCCCTATTTTTTTCTGTTAACGTGATAATTTCTTTTCTTATTGTATAAGCAATTTCTGTATATTAAGATCAGCTCTCTGTCTTACTCTAACAATTATTTGGGAACGTTTATTACCAACGCCATTGAATCAGACATATTTCCTCTGAATTTAAACACAAATGTGAAGATTAAAAAAAAAAAAAGCCCAGGACTGGATTTTGCAGTCCCATTAATATCCCAGTGTCTCTAACCTTCTGCCCTGGAATTTTTATTCTCATGATTTACTCTTGCTGTACATAAGCTACATGACTCATCCCATAAACATGTGAAAACAAGAAGGAAGATGAGAGAAGTAGGAAGAGAAAGAAAAGGAAATTCAAAAGAAGAGAAAACAGTTGTTATGGAAATGATGAGGAGGAGAATGAATATACAATGCTTGAACAAGAAACTTCCCCACCCTCGCTAGACATCTATGGATAACTTCTTGGCCAGAATGTTGTATGGGCAAAACTTACTATAGATAAGTAAGAGTCAAGCACCAGTGACTCCCACCTATAATCTTAGCTACTCAGGAAGCAGAGGGTTGTTGTTTGAAGCCACCCCAGCAAGTCCATGAGACTCTTATTTCCAAAAAACTACTCAGAAAAAGGCAGAAGTAACACTATAGCTAAAGTGGGAGAGTGCTAGTCTTGAGCACAAGAAGCTCAGGAGCAGCCCTCAGTCCCTGAGTTCAAGCCCCAGGACTGGGGCAGTGGGGGTGGCAGAAGGGGGGAGGGGAACCGTGCGGGAAGAGGGGAAGAAAAGAAAATCATTTTTTCAAACTAAGACTGGGGGAAAACAAAACAGAAAAGAAAATCTTTTTTTCAACTTACATATGTCACTGCTCTGTACAAATAGCAAGCCTCCATTAGTAGAAGTAAAAGGAAGAAAGGATCTTTTGATGCACAGCTTACTAAATTGTTAGCTCCTCATGAATTAATAATGCAGAATAGTTTACAAAATTTTTAATACATTTAGTAATTGGCTACGTGTACTTAAAAAATAAAGGACATTAGCCAAGTGCCAGTGGTTTACTCTAATCCTAGCTACTCAGCAGGCTGAGATCTGAGGATCACAATTCAAAGCCAGCTCATGAGACTCTCATCTCCAACTAAGCACCAAAAAAGCTGGAAGTGGAGCTTGGTTCAAAGTGGTAGACTGCTAGCTTTAAGTAACATAGCTCAGAGACAGGGCTCAAGCCCTGAGTTCAAGCCACAGGACCAACACCAAAAAAATTACTTAATTAATTAAAATTTTTAAAGGGAAATGAAAAATAAAGCAACTATAAAATACAGAGTACACAAAGTACTCAGGTAATCCTAATTTATCATGTCTATTGGAAAATGCAACCTATAGATTACATTGCATCAGTAACTTCCCTGAAAAGAATGAATCATAAGAACATTATCATAAACACTACATTCAAGTGGGTATCACATCCATTAGAACAACTCTCCAACTGACCTTTTCCATACAATAGCCCTGTTAAGTGGTCAGTTGGCTTCTGCTTAATCATACCTACCAACAGGGAGATCACTACGCCTCTTCAAGCCCTCCCCATCACTGCTAAATAGTTCTTGTAATTAGGCCAATGCCAATCTGTTTTGATTTATTCACTCTTTTCCACTATGTGAGATTCTGTGGAACATCTCATTCCTCTTTACAAGAGAAGTAGTAATCAGCCTGTGAACACGGTATCAGATTACATACTTTACTTCTCCCCATGTCCAATTCTTTCCCAGGTCTTCTGACCAGCTTTTGATGTCAGTGATATTTAGGACATCTCATTCCAAATGCACTTCATCTGGTTATTGTGCCTCTTAAAATGTGGCACTGTAGGAGAACATGACAGATAGAGTGGGGAAATATATGAAAAACAATGCAGCTGCATTTCACGGTATATTAGGGAATGCCTTGTGATACAAACAAGTTTCTTTTGGTGTCCTTTGTTGGGCCTTTTGGCAAAAGATACGATGAGTGATCTTTATAAAGCCTTATGAAAACCATGCAGTTCATCCTCTAGACCTTTGCCAAGCATAGGTCTACAATATTTAAATACCACAAAAGTCCATGCACAAAATTAGAGAGAATAGTTTCCAGCTAGGTACACCATCCTTTCTTTCAGGAATCAAAGAGGTTATAAACTAAGGCACTTTTCGGCAATTCCAAATATCAAATAACTCCAGGATGAAATCACTCTCCAATACCCAGTCCTCATCACAAGACGATGTTCCAGTTTGCTGAATTCAGACAGCCAGAAGTTGCTTCTGATCTGCAGTCACTTTCAGTCTTCCTTTTCTTCATAGCTACTCATTTCTCTTCTTTATCCTCACTTAGAGCACACTAATGGAAGTAGCCTGCCACGTGGCTTTCCTTTTTGCCACTCTTTCTCAGGAAATGTGATTAAAGAACTTGGAGTGGGCTGTTTTATGCACAAATATTCAGACAGTCTCTTAGCAATAAATGGCTGTCGCTTCTATTATCTGTCTGGCTCTGAGTTCTATTATCTGTTGTGAATTGGTGCAGGGCTCTGTGAAACAGTTTTTAGGCAGCCTCATTACTCCCTTCCACACCTTCTGCTCCATCTGAGAGTGCTGCTGCTGTGATTGCTGGGTAATGTTTGCCATTAGAGAAGGCACATAAAAGAATCAAGCTATGACTAATTCACTTGATGGCTGTGTGCCCTGTGTCATGCTCATTAACACATCTCAACTCCGTTATTAAAGAGATGCACAGAGCCAACCTCAGAAGGCTCGCATTTATACCACAGGCTGTCTTTTTTTTTCTATCAGAGCTACATTCTTATTGCTAGATTGTCATGAGTATCTTCTTCTTCTACCCCATATCTATTCCATCCCACGGCACTCAGCAAGTCTTTCATTTAATACAAGCTTTTGAGAATCTGTAGCTAAGAGAGGCTTTCCGTTGGTCTAGAAATGGTGGTGTAAGTGCTCTGGACAATCAGCCAATCAGTTTCCATTTGAAGTCCCCCCAGAGATGCTCTGAGTGGTACTTCAAATAAAAAACAAATGAGATGTACAAAATGCTATGTTGAAAAATGAAATTTACAACTTTGGGAGGGGGCATGGAGGAGGGGAGTGTAGTCGTGGAGATAGGAAGGCAGGGATGGTAGGGGAGAAACAAAGGAGAAGGAAACAATGCTTGATAAGAAATGTACTCATTACCTTGCTCATGTAATTGTAACCCCTCTCTGTAATTTTTCACAATTAAAAAAACTTAGTAATAAAAAAATATTTACCATGTATAGAAGTATACCCAGCCATTTTGTAGCAGTTTCTGTGTGTGAGGTGGCATAAACAGTACTCTACTATTAGCTTCATTTCTAAATTTCTAACTCAGATGAGATATTATATAAACAAAGAATAGCTTATCTACAAATGGTAGACAAAATATAAAACAAAATTGTTTGTTTTTGTGTTTCTCAAGCTTAGTAACCAAAGTAACAGGAGGATAGAGGGGGAGAGAGAGACAGAGACAGACAGAGAGTGTTTTCCTTCAAGGGCAACACACTTAGCTGTTTTAATCCATACTTCCAACTATTTATAAGTTCCAAGATTTTGGAGTCATATTAATCTTTATTGTAATTTGCCAGTATCTAGATATTCTCTGCTTCTGGGTGCATGCAAGACTTACTAATTGGATCTATATTTTTAAAGCTGATCATGGCTATAGACCTTGATTTGACCATGAAATGTGAATGGAAGCATTGAGCTGCAAATGGGTAAATCTCCAGACTGGACCCACTCTTACTGTACAGATAGCCTATATCCACATGGAAATCCCATACCTAAGCAACTTAAAGCAGAATCAACAAATAGATTACAGTTGCACTGAAGAAACACATAAATTTTCAGTAAAATTTTCATAACTATTAGATAAGATTTTATGACAGAAGGGTTACTGAGGGGGGTTGTCTGTTATCATAGCGTAACCTGGTTTTCCCATAGTCTTGTAGTCTTTGTTTGCTCTAGATACATCATTAATTTGATCCATTTTATGACAGAAAAATGGGTGTGTTTTGGCTAACTGACAAATGGATTATTGAACTTACAGTCAAAAGTTAAAATACACTCAGAGACATGAATTCTGCCAGGTGTCAGGTAATGGCTGACAGGGTTTTTTCTATACAAATAAAGCTATCTAGTGAAAACAACTATATTTTGAAATACAGTATATTCATTACTCATCAATGAATCCTGGTTTGAGGCTGAGAACAACCAACATCAGTGTACCTTTTGTAATTGATATTAAAGTACTTTATGATGACGTTAAATCCACTAATTTATATTGCCCTTACTTTTTCTGACTTGTGAAACATCTCTTAACTTCTCTAAAGTTTTTGTTTCTTTATATGTACAATGCAAACAAGTCTTTACATATTGGTTTCTAAGAGATCTGTCTATATGTTTTTCTCTAGAGGTGTGGCTCAAGTGAATGTACACTTCCCTCATAAGCAAAAGGAACTGACTTAAACTTCAGTAATGCAAAAAGAAAAGAAAATAGAGCATTTATGGTAATAGAATGTCCCTATAAATCTACAAGTAAACACAGGATAGGATAAAATGCAAAAATTACACTTGGACAGGGTAAATTATACAGGACTCTAGACACAGTGAGCCGAAAGGAGGATATTCTTAGGAAAGGATTACAATATGCTTGATAGCATATTTTATTGAAATGAACTCCAATCATTGGAAGCAAGAGGTTTTTTGTTATTTTGCTTTTGGGATTTTGTTTGTTTTCTATTTTGTCTCTGTTTTTGAGTTCTGTACCTTTTGTCTTGGATGTAAGTTGTTCTACTTTGGGGAAGGTTAGGGGGAGCAAAGATCTTGTGTGACAAAGGGTGAACTAATACAGCAGTGATACTCACTAGACACTATGTGAAAATGTACTGTACAACTTGTTGGGAAGGTAGGTCAGGAGGGAAAAACCTGACAAAAATGAGGGAAGAGGTGACGTTGTTCAACAAAGAATGTTCTATTACCTGAGCTAAGTAATTGTAACCCCTCTGTATATCACCTTTACAATAATAATAAAAATAGATTGAAAAAGAAAGAAGAGAAAAAAGAGATTTATATGATTTAAAGATATAGAAATGGACCAGACACTGGTTGCTCATGTCTCTAATTCTACCTACTTAGAAGGCTGAGATCTGAGGGTCAAGATTCAAACCCAGCCCAGGTTGAAAAGTCTACTGGTGTGTTTATCTCCAATTACCTAGCAAAAAGCTAGAAGTAGAGTAATATCTCAAATGCTAGAGTGCCAGCTTTGAATGAAAAAGCCAAGTGAGATCAGGAGGGCCTGAATTCAAGCTCTAATACCAGAACAAAAATTAAAAAATAGATAGATAGATAGATAGATAGATAGATAGATAGATAGATAGATAGATAGATAGATAGATAGATAGCCAATGGTGGTAGCTCACACTTATAATCCTGGCTATTCAGGAAACTGAGATCCAAAAGATCACAATTTGAAGTTAGCCAGGGCAGCAAGTCCACTAGAATCTATCTCCAAAATAGCCAGCAAAAAAACTGAACTGAAAGTGTAGTCCAAGTGGTAAAATACAAGCAAAGCATATGTGAGATATTGAGCTCAAATCCTGATAGAAAAAAAAAAGAATTGAACAGTAACAAACAAGAGTTAAGGGGACAAACCTTAAAAAGGGATGATGCTGGACTTTGAAACAAACCAAGGATTTGACCATAACTACACCCTTTCCTACTTCCCATGTCTTTTTTTCTTTCATGTTCTTTTCCTCTCTGGGTACCACCTCCTTCTAGTCTCACTGTAAAGTAGCTTCTTCCACACAATAGAAAATGAATTACTACCAAGAGTTTTACATTTTTCCACCAGAAGAAAAATACTAGCTCTCTTCCTCAAGTAAGTTTCAAAGAACTCAAAAAAAGCTCTAAATTTATATTCAGGGACCTACCTCTAAACCAACAAACTTTCCAAGGTGGGGAAACACTAACTGATTGTACTTAAATAATGTGTTAACCACAGAAATAACAAATGATGCCAAAGATCCATGTGACGGAAAAACATGATAAACCAAACTGCATCTAGTTGTTTGGAATGGGACAAGGAAGATTCTCTAGAGCAAAAAAAAAAAAAAATGACAATAGGTTAGAGAATAGATGGATCTTTGACTTAGGCTGCATCTTCAGGTGATTCCATTGGTGGAAGTAATCATCATAAAGACAAATTCTACATCCTGGTAGGAATTCAGAAGTCTGGGGGAGAACCAGTTTCCATAATAGGTTTTGTGGAAATACTGAACAATCCATTCCAATTATTTAAGCAATTTTCCAGAACAACAACAAAAAAGACTGCTTGAGCCAACTGAATGTTTTCTTGTCCATTATCTTACCTGTTATAAAGTACCGTTCATTTTTCCAAGGAAACTAGAATAAACTAACAAGATTAATGCTTCTAATTAGATTTTTCCAGATCCTCTTTGCTGTATGAGATTTAGTCTGCCAATAAGAAGAACTCATATTAGGCTTTGGAAGACAGAAATGATTCGAAAGAAAAAGGTAGCTATGTAAGTAGCCAGAGCAAGTTACATAGAAAACCAAGATAGCTGATTGGAATATTTCCTAGAGATTGCAACCACTTCCTGGTAAATTTTATAGTCATTACAGAGTTCCAATGTGATTTTCTAATATTTTGAATGGCCCTTACTGTTTCCCCTTTCCAAGGAATTTCATATCTGTTAAACTACATTATTCCTGCATTACTTAGTTTGACTGTTTTCCTGTTCTAAAAACATTGTCTGGTCCAGTAGAGATCCAGAGATCCAGTTGTATTCACGTTAAGAGATCCTAGGCTGGGCTGGGAAGGTGGCTCAGTGGTAGAGCGCTTGCCTTGCATGCATGAGGCCCTGGGTTCGATTCCTCAGCACCACATAAGCAAAAAGAAAACAAAAACAAGAGATCCTAGGCTGGTTGACTACAAAAGTACTTTCAAATGACACCATTCAGAATGGGGTTGATAGAAGAGAGAGAAAAATAGATGAGAGAAAGAGGGAAGGAAGAAGAGAAAGGAAGGAGGAAGAGAGGGAAAAGGAGAGAGGAAAATAATAGGGATATGAAGAAAGAGAATGGGAGGGAAGGGAAGAGGGAAGGAAATAAAAAAGGGAGGAAAGAAGGAAGGAAAGAAGGGAGGGAGGGGGAGGGAGGGAAAGAGGCAGAAGGAAGGAAAAAAATGAACACAGGCTAACAAGTAAGCCAAATATATTAAAATATTAACTATTTGAGGAAATATGGATAAAACATAGTCATAAATTTCTTGTGCCAGTTTTACAAAATTTTAATAAGTCTAGTATTTAGAACAAAGTGTTGGGAACTTATACTTCCAGTAAAGATAGAGAAAATGTTCTTTTTTATTCTCCTTTAAGTACATTTTTGGATGCTTGTGTGAAATAAACACATTTTCTGAAGGGGTACAAGACCTTAGATACAATGCAGTGTGATTGCATTAGACTGCCTTTTTGTCTCACATAACTCACCCATTGCAGGGTAAAGGATAGAAGCAAAAATGTCAGTTGACACAGACAAAATTAAATAAATATAATCTAGCCAAAGTCAGCTCTAGCTTATCAATGGACCTTGAAAAAAGGAATCCTGGTAAAACAAACAACTAAGTGTTATATAAAACCATGTAAGAACCATCCCAACTACACAAAGCCAAATATGGGACCTAAACTACCACTCTCACTTGGCTGCAATAAGGTACTTCAATCTACCTTCAAGAGGAGTGTCTAAGAAGACCAATTCAGAATATCCCTACAGAGCAGTAGAAAATGTCCCTTACTGCCTTTATCATTCAAAAATCCATGGGGGATATTCTATATCCACAAAGTAGAAACACCCCTCCTAAAAAATCTCCAAGATACTATCACAAGAGATTTACCTCAGAGTTAAAAGTTTCACCACTGCCCATGCATCTGACATCACTTCTCATCACCACTGATCAACAGGGCAAGCAGAGGACAGTTGCTCATCAGCAATATGGTAACCATAGTAATAAGCAATGTAATACCAGAGTAATATGGTAATTACCAAGTAATAGCTGCATGCCTCTCCCAGCAAAGCAAGTATCAGTTGACGTGCCCAAAAATATCAGACCTCTTAACTCAAATAGCATCAACACACATTTTGTGCTACCCAATCTGGTAGCAAAGCAAAGGTAGGTCCTCCTATCCCCACCAAATTAGTGTCCACAAAGGCAAACTAAAACAGAAAGTTATTTGTAATCCGGTTTCTCATAAATCATTACACTAGATGTCAATATTTTAATAAATACTCATGGTAAATGCCAAAAAGATTGTGAGCTAAATGGAAAAAGACAATCAGTGAAGAACCAATACAAGACGGATATTGGAATAAATGTGTGAGGTATCCATCATTGAGGTCCTCTGTGAACAAATGTGAACATACTGAAGCAAATGAGATGGGCTCTAGTATCATCTATTTTCCTAAAAATGAAATAGTTTTATTCTTCTTATTGCTGAATATTATTCCATCATATATAGATGTATTCATTATCAATTTTTGCGTATTAATGCTTGTTCCATATGTTGTGCTCCCATAGAAATGGGTTTTAAGGTACCTCTCTTACACATTGCTTTTAATTCCTTCCAGTATATGCCCAAAGGTTTTATAGCAGGATTAGAGGGGGGGGGTTCTTTTTGAGGAAACTACATTCCTATTCCCTAGAGAATGTAGGAATTTACATTCCCACCAGCAATATATAAGAGTCTCTTTTCTCCCAAAATCTATACCAGCATTTATTTATTTTCTTGATGATGTCCATTCCTACTGAGAGGAGATGGAATCTGTGTCATTTGAATTTGCATTTTCTTGATGGCTAAGGATTTTGAACATTTCTTTATGCTTCTATTAAACCTTGAGGACTACCTGTTTAATTAATCTTCTCATTTATTAAAGTATTTGATCAATTGGTGTTTAATTTATTTAATTCTATATATATGGATATTAATACTTTGATGAATTTCTTGCAAATATTTTCCCCTCATTCTGTAGAACATTTCTTGATTTGGGAATTTGTTTCATTTGATCCACAGCAGCTTTATAATTCTATGTAATCCCACTTGTCAATTCTTAATCTCATATCCTTAATAACTGGAATCTCTTTAGAAAATAATTTATATAACCACATCATTTCCTTGTTTTCCTGTAGAAGTTTCAAAGATTCAGATCTTACATTCTATCTTTGAATCATTTTTAAATTATTTTGTACAGGGTGAGAGAAAGAGGGATCTAATTAAATGTTTGACATGAGGATATATATTTGAACAACACTATTTGTTGAAAAGGCCATCTTTTCACTACTACATATCAAAGATCAGATAATGATAGTGGAGTGGGTTTATTTCTGGATTTTCATTTCTATTCCATTGATGATCATGCCTGTTCTGTGCCTTTATCATGCTGCATTGAAGTCAAATATTGTGATACCTTTAACATTGGGCTTTGTTACTCAAGCCTAGTGCTCTACTACTCAAGTCACAGCTCCATTTCTTCTTTTTTGTTGTTATTGTTCTGGTCTCAAATCAAGACTCAAACTTTCAATTATTGGTTAGCATTCTACCAATTGAGCCACACATCCAACCCCCAAGGGATAGCTGTTTCTTTTCTTTTCTTCTCTTTTTCCTTTCTTTTCTTTTCTGATTTTGTGGTTGTTGTCATTTAATTGGAGATAAAAGTCTCATAAACATTCCTCCCCAGGCTGACTTCACGCTGCAATCCTCACAGCTTTCTGAGTATCTGGGATTACAGGCATGAGCTACCAGCAACCAGCCTCATACATTTTTAAATTAATTTTTATATTTCTATAAGGAATTACTTTGGGATATTTTATTATTATATTAGTATACATTTGTGCTATAAAGGGATTTCATTGTATATTTCTATACAAGTATACAGTGAACTTTGAACATATTCATCTTCTCCATAGTTGTGTTCTTTTTCTGTCTATTTTGTGGAGAATGATGTTTGGGTTATGATGGGAATTTCTGAGAACTGGTAGATTTCTATTAATAGCATTGCCATTCTCACAATACTAACTCTGCCAATACATAAACATAGTGAATCTTTCCTCACTATTTTAAATCTATTACAAATGGAATAGGACTCTGAATTTTTTTCACAGCCTCTTCATTGTTGTATATAGAAAAGCTACTTTTTAAAATTTTTGATTTTATATCTACTACTCTATCAGAAAAGTGTTTGTCAGAGCTAAGAATATTAGGTAAAGTTGTCAGGGTCTTTCTTTTAAGCACAAGATTATATCATCTAAAAATATAATTTAAGTTTTTTCATTTCCTGTTTGTATCCATTTCATTTTTTTTCTTGCCTTATTACTTTGGCTAGGGATGTCAGCACCTTATTGCTTATTTCAATTTTCACAATTTAGTGCAATGCTGGCTGTAGGTTTGTTCTGTACATTCTTTATTACATTGAGGTACATTCTTTTATTCTTAGTTACTTTGGGGGTTTTCATGAAAGGATATTAGGTTTTGTCAAAATCATTTTCTGCATTTATTGAGATAATCAGCCATTCATTATTTTTATTGATTTGTATGTGTTGAACCATTCCTCCATCCCTAGATGAAATCAACTTGACCATGCTGTATGATCTTTGTAATGTGTCAGTGTATTCCACTTTTGGGCATTTACCCGAATGATCACAAACAAGACCATACTAAAGCTACCAGCACGACTATGTTTATTGCAGCATTATTTACCATAGCTAAGATATGGAACCAACCCAGATGCCCCTCACTAGATGAATGGATCAAGAAAATGTGGTATATATACTCAATGGAATTCTATGCTTCATCAGAAAGAATGACATTGCCCCATTTGTTAGGAAATGGAAAGACTTGGAAAAACTTATATTAAGTGAAGTAAGCCAGGCCCAAAGAAACATAGTTCCCATGGTTTCCCTTATTTGCAATAACTAGTATATGTCTGAGACAAGCAGAAACGGTCAGATAAGTTGATGTTAGGTGAAATGAACCCCAAGATAAAGACTCAAATGGTTTTTCTTTCTTGCTGTTGTTTCTAACATATTTACAAGATATTTCTTTGTTGCTTTGTATGTCCCTTCCCCATGGTATAACCCCTGTTTTCACTGTATTTGATGTTGGTATAATTTGTAGAGGAGAAGGGAAAAAACAAATTGTTTAAATAGGGATACAAGTTGACCCATTGCAACAATGAGATGTACAAGACGTTATGGTGAAAAATGAACTTTACAACTTTTGCACGGGGGGGGGGGGCGGGCAGCGGGGGAGGGGAAGGAATGGGAAGGGGAAACAAAGGAGGAGGCAACAATGCTTGATAAGAAATGTACTCATTACCTTGCTCATTTAATTGTAACCCCTCTGTATGGTATCTTCACAATACAAAAAAAAAGAATTTTATTAAGAACATTTTCATATTCTCCAATCACATCTTCTGGGGAAGGAACAGAGCCTGAGTTGTAGCTCAGGTGCTCAACCTACAGCTCACAGTTCTTTCAGATCTACCTAAACTTCACCAATCTGTGAAAGGGAGGAAGCTGAATACATTGCCTGATCCCCATGCTAGGAGCACTAAGCCCTGTCAAACAGTAAGCCTCTCAGGAACACTGATCACTTATTAACTTCTAGAACTGCTGATATCTGGATATCTTGAAAGTGTAATAAACATCAATTGTGTCAGTTGGTTCTAACAGATACCCTATTATTTGTTGCTAAGAATATTAAAACTGTTATGCCTCCAAGTACTGTATTTATTATTTTTATATAAAGTCAGGGCACTTCTCTTTCTGGAATCTGCAAGACTTCTTATAAGAGGTAATTTTAGTGTAGCAACCACACAAATGGATTTCACAACAGAAGTACGTAGAAGGAAATTGATATAGGTATACTAGTGAAAACATTATCAGATGGTATCTAAAGTCATCTGACAGAAACTATACTCTCCCTAACCTACACAGATTAATTCCATCATTCCAGAGATATTTATGAGCACTGTTTATCTATCTATTTTGGTGCCATTTTAATTGAAAGAGAAATGGAGTCACTTTTTGCAAATTAAAATTATCATTTTATTTTTTATTATCTTTAAGTAGTTGTACAAAAGAGTTACAGCTCAACAGGTCAATTTATGAGTACATGCATCTTCATCAATGTTACCTTTTACATCATTCTTCTCCTCATGTATCTCAACCATACCCATCCCTTCCAGTTACCTAGTTCCAGAGAAATAAAGTCTTAATCTTGAGTCCAGTTCAAAATTGTATATTGTGATAAAGCCTTCTTCCTATCCTACAATATCAAAGTACCTGAAGAAACAAGAGCAAATGTAGCCATCAGTTGGTCACTTCAGAGGGACCCTGTAGCTATGAATCTTTGCTCCAGAGAACAGCTCACAGGCACAAGCTGATCTCTACAGGATCATTATGGCCTATAAAAGATTGGCGCCAAGGAGACACAGTCAACTGCCCTCTCCCTTGCATCTTCTTGCCCAGAGATGGGAAGAAAGACAACATCTGACGCAATTGGTTGCAAGGAAAATCATCTGTCTGGACTATACAATTCATAACTCAGAGTGAGGCGGGAGTGGGGGGGGGCAAGCAAAACAAGCCTGAGGGGTTTTATTTTCTTTTTATAATTTTGTTTTTGTGATGAGAGCCAAGAAGTCATTATTTTCCTTCCAGGTGCCCCATAACTAAGAAGCCACTTTGGAAGGCGCCAATGCCACCATCTCAGTATTGTTGTTACCTCACTAAAGAGTGGGTAGGGACTGGCAGCTAGACAGGCCATGTTTTAATTGGCTTCCTCCTGGAAGGGAAAGAGCCAAACATTTGCGGATGCTTAGTGGGGCCAGTTTCAGAGTAATAAAAGTGCATCTTTGATACACAGAGTTTATGGTCTTCATAAAAATGATAATTGCAATCTTTGCTGAAAGGAGTGGCAAGAATGCTCTCCCCTTAAGGTTTTTTTTTAGTATTAATACAGTTGTACAATGTAGATGACCTTGTATTCATTGAAAAGGGACAAAGCTTAAGTCCTCCAACAGTCTTGCAAGCCCCACTCTTAAAAGAGTTCTACCACTGCAAGTTTGGGAGCATTCAAGCCCTTTTCATGGAAAACTGGAAAGCAATATATTTGTTTCTATAAAAAAAACAAAAAACCTCTTAATACAAATACACAGGAGGAGTTTACAATATTTTTTTCCTTCAGTCAGTGTGCTTTTCCAAGGTCAATTTGGAGGCTCTACCTATTTGGCTGAGAAAAACCGGAGCCCCAATAACTAACTACGTTCACAGCCCTCTCAGTGGCTTGGAAACCGTCCCCACCTACAGATGCTACAAGACATTGTTGATGTTTTTCCAGGGCCCCGCTGTTTGTTTCTCTCACTCCAGAGAAGGAAGACAGGGTGATGAGTGAGGTTTTATTTGTCCTGTGGGATGACTCATTCAGCAAGAGTTTCCGACCTGGAACCCTAGTCTTCCTTTGCTTTATTCATCTCACCCTACCCCCACCCCTTTGAGTTTTTGTTCTGCAGGCAGGCTTCCATTCACACTCTCTCCTGCTGTCCTCTCCTCTCCTTCAAATCTCAAAATGTGACAGAACTTTTTAAAAAATAGCTAAATTTCCCACAATTGTACTCCATTTACTCTGGGAACTTGTTGAAAGGACAGGAGTTTTGAAACATGATCAACAACATAATCAGTTTTTGATTACACTAAATAGCATCCTTCTAGACGGAGCTACACCTTAAGAGGGAAAACAGCTCCCTTAAATCTCCCCTTACCATGAATGGGACTCTGTGTCTCAAAAAAATTTTTTTATTTAGTATTTCCCGCCAAGATGCATGTCTTTCCAGTTAGAGGAATCTGCAGTTTTTCTCAGAGCACAGATCCTTCTTTGGTCCAGCTGCAGACAGGTGTTGCTCAATAGCTTGTGTTGCTCTCTGATGATCTAAGATGTCTCTGAAACAGACTGTGCATTCCTAGGAATCCTGAATTGTTTTTGCTGTTGTTTAAGGATCGGGGAGAGGGCAGTAAATGTGAAAAGTAACAGGTTGAAAACTTTCCAATCACTAACCAAGTTTTATTACAGTCATAGAAATCAAATATATCAAAATTTGCATTTATAAAACTTGATTTCTAGTACCTCCATTGTTGCTGCTAATTCATTCTAGCATGTACAAGATATCGTGTCTTAGAAATTGTCTCCAAACCATATTTTAAAAGTATGAGGAAAGAGAGAAGTGTGATATTTAATATAACCATGCTGGTTCTTAGTTTTAGAATACATTGTCTTAGCCAGGCACTGGTGGTTCACACCTATAATTCTACCCACTCAGAAAGCTGAGATCTTAAGATCACAGTTTGAAGCCAAACCAGGCTTTTATCCCCAATTAACCAATGAAACTTCTATCTCCAATTAACCAACAAAAATATCCAGAATTAGAGATGTGGCTCAGGTGGTAGAGTGCTAGCATTGAGCAAAAATGCTAAGTGAGAACAAGAGGCCCTGAGGGTAAGCCCCAATACCAGCACACACACAGAGAGAGAGAGAAAGAGAGAGAGAGAGAGAGAGAGAGAGAGAGAGAAATATGTTTATTTGCTGCTTTATTCTAGATCACATAAGCATTCATATGGAAAGTGTTATTCTGCACGTTCTAACATAATCCAATAATGACAAGAAACTGGCATTAATAGTAGCATCTAGGATCTTCATCTGAAAGAAGGTAGTCTCTCTGACCCAAGTAAGACAATCAAGTACCGGAGAGATTTGCAAATTAAAGACAGTACTTAGGAAAGCAGAGGCTTCACAGCCTCAGAAAAGACATACTATAATCTCTAAGTTGAGGTCAGTCAAGGCTAGTGTCACAGAATCAAGAGTTCACACCCAGATGAATCAGTATCAAATGCTATGATGTTCTCCTAGAAGTATGAATAATAGTTACTTAATGGGTGGGATAAAGGGGCAGAGAATGTACTTGGTAAGCAAGATAAGGGTGGAGACATCTTCCTAGAAATGTTGACACCTGCATCAATCCCAATGCCTCTTCAATTAACCAAGGGAAGAATGAATGGGTGTAGCAAGGTGAAGAGAAGGTGCCACAGGACAGGAGAGCTGCATTAGAAAGGACATGGAGATAATAAATAGCATGATGTGATGGAGAAACACAGAACTCCATGAATGATGAGTTACTTAACAGAGTCATTATACACCACTTAATTACAGCAATACATTCTGAGAAGTGTATCTTTAGGTGACTATATCCTTGTGTGGACATCATAGTGCATACTTAAAACAATGTAGCACAGCTATAGAAACACTAAGCAATATCTTCTAGGGCTATGGATATGTATGCAGGATACCATTGGATAAAACATCATTAAGTGGCACATGACTAAAAACAGACCATATGAAATGAGTTAGTAGTGAGATACATTGTTGAAATTCAGAAAGGAAAGCAATAAAATACAAAATAAGTACAGCAACACCATGAAGAAGGATCTTTGGAATCAGCAAACAGGATAACTGGATTATTTTCCAGTTTTTCTGTCCTAAGTCCATACCAGAAAAAAATGTTTTACTTATTTGTGTATGTGTGTGTGCATGAGTGTGTGTGTGTGTGTGTGTGTGTGTGTGTGTGTGTGTGTGTGTGTGTGTGTGTGTGTGTGTGCAGTACTGAAGTTTGAGCTCTGGGCCTTATGCTAGCTAAGCAAATGTTCTTCTTCCACTTCCATTGCACCAGCTTCTTTTTCCATTGATTAGTTTTGAAATTCTCTCAGATCCTGCCTGGGATGGTCTAGACTGTGATCCTACTATTTATGCTGCCCTTTTTTCCTGAACTAACAAATCCACACTACTGTACCCACATTTTGTGCCTCCCCTCCCTTGTAGCTTGGAGAGCACACCAGCATTCCCACTGTTGCAATGAAGCCTCTTGAATTTTTATGAACAAGCTGGCCTCGAACCACAAATCCTGACCTCCACTTTCCAAATAGCTAGAATTACAGGCTTGCATGAGAGTCCTTGGTACCAATAATATTTTCATGTGCATGTCTTCTCTCCTGAGTAGGTACAAATTCTTTTTTATGTCATGTTCATTACTACAGTACCTGTGAGAGTCTAGTGTTTATGAGACCCAATCTTGATGAATGAATGAACTAATGGATTAATAACATGCCAAAAAAAAAAAAAAAACTGGGACAGTGAGTCTTGTGCATTCAAGTTCTCCTGAGCTGTTAAAGGTAATAGTAGTTGGAAATGGATTAGATTGAGGGGGGAAAGGATGGTAAAGATGACATATTTCACAATTGTATATTTGGAAGGATGATATATGTTGGGGGTTGAGAGACAGAATTCGCACATGCAAAAGTGGGTCCAAGTCTAGAAGCAGATGAGTTATTTGTTCTGGTGAGTTACAATATTAATGGCAATCTTTCTAGAAAACCTGAGCATGTAGAACTGAGCTTTAAAAAAAATAAAAAGCAATGCTAGAGAAATATTTGACTGCTACCCGTTGAAAGGTGTCAGTTCAAGCTCTGGGCAAGTATGAGCTTATTCGAGTGGGAGGGCAGAGAAGAGAAAACAAACAAAAACAGGGCGTTAGGAAGGGAGGCAAGATGAGATGAAGCCTGACGTTTGGGAACCAAATCTAGCTCTCCTGATCTAGTTATCTGATCAGTTATCCGTTCATCTGACCCAGAAAACATGACAGATCCTTGTCCGGCCTAGCAAGAGAAAGCCTTTAAATACATGCTCTCTGCCAACCCTTGAGTACAATCACCAGTTTTTGCATCTACCATCAAGTGACTGAGTGGCTGAGAGATTGCCACTCAAGGCTGTACATTGCAAACCTATTTTTCCTTCTGATGCTGTTTAGTTTCTGATGGTGTTAATAAAGTGCAAGAATCTTTTTCAAAAGGGTTTTTTTTTAATGAGCACTTATCCAAAGTGTTCAAAAAAAGGAAAGAAATACACTAAGACTGTGCTCTATACCAGTTCATCAATATAGGATCCTGCCATTGCAAGAACCTTCTTATATAAATATTTACAAGGAGAGTAAAAATGGAGTGGTTTAGGGAAGCACCAGATGGAATAATACAACAACAAACTTGGATAGTTAAAATGGGCTTCTTGGACAACAGGGAGCCTTCCCAAGAATCTATTGGAATGAAGACTGGGGAGAAGGTTGGTTGAGGGTTTGGACATTGAGAAAGAATGAAAACCGTGTTAAAACTAGGAAAATGGAAGGATGGGTGGGCTTGGGAGGGATGAGGGTGAATTATGAAAGAGGTGCCATTGATCAAGATGCATTGGTATTGTGCTCACAAACACATCAAATGGAAACCCCTTTGTATAACTACTTTAAGATAATAATTTAAAAATTAAAAATAAATAAAACTTTTGAAAATTGTAAGTATCTCTGGCAAAGCTTCTCTGGGAACTCATTGTAGCTCATCCCTAAAAGCTGTTTTGGTTTTTATTAACATCCTCAGAAAATAATTTATAAAATGAACTCCCTAGTAATAATATTTATAAATTGATTCATTATGCATTACTTCTCTCTCTGCAATCTATCTCTACTTTCTTCCAAAGTTTCTCAAAAGATTTAGTGTTGGCAGTAGAGGGTTTCATCAAGCAGCTACAGAAGGCTTCTCTTGGGTTTTCTTCCTAAACCTCCAGGTTGGCCCCTCTGGGTGGTCTTTCCAGGTCCCCAGGCTGGTCCCTTCATTCTTAACTTTAAAACCCCAGTGTCTATGTGTAATGTTATGCATGAACCCTTAATACTTTCTCAGTTTCCATTTCTCTATGTGTCTCAAGTAGGCTAATTACAAAGAAAGGAGTGTTAACAGATAAGTCAATTATATAATGTTTTGAAACTGTTTTCCTATCCTCCCTTCTACTGTTACTGGCTCTCCTGTGTAACTCTTCTGCAACTCAGAGCACATTTGAAGCAAACTTGGCTCATACCACATTTTGAAAATAAACCACAAAATAACATGATTGTAAAAATGTTAGCTGCAAAAGTAATAAATAAGGAAATAAATAAGTGTGTGACCACAGAGCCTTGTCTGGCTCCTGTGCTCCCTGACCGCAGGAGGCATTCATTGTTTGTCTCACTAGGGTACTGAGTGGAGAAGCCAAGAAAACAGGAAGAGACCTCTTCCTTGCCCAGGTGTTTAATAGATAGAAGTTACACAGAGACAGATATTTCACTCTTTATAAGACAGAAAGTTCTATGCTAGTACAATTTAACATTGAAAAGCATCACCAAAGAGCAAGAGATGTTAGTTGTCTGCCTAAGAGCGAGAGATGTTGGTTTTCTGCCACCATGGATTCATCTATTATGGACCTCTAACAGGATCAGTCTCTGTCCCTCTACGCAGACAAAAGGCATCTAATTTTCCCTCCCTCGCAACACATGGAATTGGGCATGTGTAGTTCCTAGTATGTAGATGAAAAAAATGGAGAAGAACAAACAGCTTACATTTTCCACATGTGATAAAATCTCCATCATGATTAGAATGGAGAGAAGAGAAAAGGGAAAAATATGCTGCCATCAGCTTCCCTGATTATCGCTTTCAAGCCTAGTTTTTTGAGAAACCCTCATCTTAAAAGATGGAGAGGTTAAACCAGCAAAGCCTAAACACCAAATTTGTCAGTTGTCATTCTTATCTGTCTTTGAAATTCTCCAAACTTCTTCAGTCAGAAGACCTCAAGCTGAGATGATTCTCCCAAAGATGTTACTAGCATAATCCAGTCAAAGGCAAAATGAGAAGTTGAAAGCTGGACTTGGAGAAGAATTGAAGAGGGTGAAATTTTCAATTCAGAATATTCAGCAATATTTTATGCACTGTGATAGGGTTTTTAAGTATTCGATATACAAAACAAAGGCAGTGTGATTAGCCCCTTGGTCAGGGTTCCTTGAATCACACAAGCTTAGCAAACCCCGTTAATGTCATCATCCCACTGAGACTGACTCCCCTAGGATTGTACCGCACACCTGCAGAACCCCTCAGGAGATCTTTTCTTCATGAGGATACAAGAAAAAAAATTTTAAGTAAAAAAGAAAGTCTCAAGTGAGTTAACAAGCAAGTGAGGGAGGCAGATTCATAAGCAGAAATTAACTAGAGACAGAGAACATTCCGAGGATGGGTTGAAAATGGGGCCACTGTTGAGTTTGCTAGACATGCTCACATCCATTTATTATTGTTTTTAGTTTTTACAACACCTTCATGAATAAAGGTCATTATACCCTTTTTCCAAAAGAGAAGACAGTTGCTCAAATAAGAGACATGACTTTTCCAAAATTTCTAGCTCCTAGGTAGAAAGAAAATCAAAACCAGTGCCTAAGTCCTTGCCATCCACCTCAGAGATTCTCACCAAACCCTTCACTGCCATTTTAGAAATTCTATAGAAAAGACACCCACAGCAATTCAGCATATCAAACTCAACAGATGGCTGCGGAAAACCATAGTCAGGAGAGGAAGTAAAGAAATCCTAAGACTGTAGATATGATAGAATAGATACTGATAGTATGGAGAGATGATACAATATAGAGATGATCAACAGTTATAGAGTTGATAAGAAAGAGTCGGGGTATGTGATATTAAAATGATGTCCATAACCTATATATGTATTAAGAGTTAAACAAAATCATTCGTTCTTTAGAAGGCAGTATTCCAAATGATAAGGCTTATGATTCGAACATAAACAGGACTAGGGTAGAACTCTCTGAAACTGATTCTGCATTTGTGTATCTTCTAAAACCAAGTACAGGCAATAAAATGTAACCATATTCTTCACTATACTGTAATATACCCCAATATTCTGGAGGGTTGTAAATTTAAATAACAATTAAACTTCATTCAATTCACAAGTCAAATCATTGTGATATTTTCATGATGGAAGATTTGTGGTAGAGTTTTGTTTTCTCTTGATTTCTTTTCTACCTCTCTTTCTTACCAAACTTCTACCTCTCTTACCACCAAACTTGTCCTTCTTTTCCTGCTTATCTGAACCTTGTTCTCTTAAATTCTGCCTTGGATCTCACACACATCTATAGTCAGTCAGATTTATAAGCAGTTTATGTAAACTAAAATTAACTAAGCTTTAAGTGTGAGACCACAAGTCCATTAGCAAAAAAAAAAAAAAGTAGACATTGGTACACAGCACTTTTTCCCATTTTACTTTATAAAATGTGTGGCCTTTAAGATTTACCCAAACAAAACTTTCTTTAGGAAAGATCCCAAGAACATTCAGAAGTTACTTCTCTGCCTCTGAGCCCCCAAGTCAACAGATGTGCCCATGGTAGAAGGAGGTGATCACCACGTCTTTGAGTTTGTTACAATGAAAGTTCAAGGACACGATTTGCATTTTATTTATCTTGGTGATATTTGTTTTCCAAGTAGTGTTTTGTCGATAACAGTGGAAGTCATCCTGGGAGAAGTAAAAAGCAAGAGGAAGAGAAAGGAAAAAAGTTGGTGAGGAAGAAAGCAAGGGAGGAAGGTGGGACAGGGGAGAGGAGAAAGAGAAGCCACATCTATTGCTGTCCCTGAGTTCATTTTCCAAAACTAGCTGCAACACAAAGTAAGGATCCATTTCTAGTATCTAGTAAATGCAGCCAGATGCCACCAGAACTAAGACTGAGGAACTGAGCTAAGTATTCACATTGCATACTCCGTTCTCTGTATCCTTCCCACCAGAAAAGTCACCAAAGAGCAGAAGGCCCCGTGCCTGAAGGCCCCTTGGGAGGAGGGAGGGAACAGCCCAGCTGGCAGGAGACAATGCAGTCCTGTGGCTGTGGGCTCTGCCCTTTCCTGCTCCCGTCAGCCTGGCTCCATAGCGGAGCTTGTCCCAGGGTGAACTCTTCAGAGTCTCTCCCCCTTCTAGACAGGTATTCAAATGAATGAATGTTTTATTTTAAAAGACTTTGTTTAAAAACATGATCTCAGAATGTTCTCTGTTCCTCTGGCTCTCATATTCACAAAAGCCAATATAAGAAAACTCTAAGCCAGATAGAAATCAACAACATCAAAGCAATTGAATTTTGGTTAGATTCCCAATATATGCCTTATGAATATCTTTGTTTGCGAATTTACACAATTTTTCTTCTTTTATGGTGTGTGTGTGTGCGTGTGTGTGTGTGTGTGTGTGTGTGTGTGTGTGCATGCATGCATACATGCATGCATGCGTGCGTGCATGCGTGCTTGGGCTTGAATTCACAGCCTAGGTATTATCCCTTACCTTTTATCACTCAAAGTTGATGCCCTACCACTTGAGTCACAGCTCCACTTCTAGCTTTTTAGTATCTAAATAAAGAGTCTCACAGACTTTTCTGCTCAGGCTGGCTGTAAACTGTGATCCTTAGATCTCAGTCACCTTGAGTAAATATGGTTACAGGCATGAGCCAAGGGCAGCCAGCTTCTTTTAATTTCCATGTTGCATACCTTGACATACTGTTCAGGACATGGATCATGAAACCTCAATGCATAGTCCCAACTCATGAGCCGGGTGCAGGCACAAAGTGTCTGACCTTTTGCTTGGTCAGGCTGCAGAAATAGGTGCTATAGATTTTGTCTTTCCCACACCTAGAGACAGAGACAGAGACAGAGAGAGAGACAGAGAGAGAGAGAGAGAGAGAGAGAGAGAGAGAGAGAGAGAGAGAGAGAGAGAGAGAGAGAGAGAGAGAGAGAGAGAGAGAGAGAGAACTTTTCTTTAGGAAAACATCCCTTCCATTTTTTAGCTATGTGATTTATGATTTATTTATTGTTTAAGCTTCAACAATGGAGTAGACTCAGGCTAGCCCATCAGCACATGTAACCTCCATAGCCATAGTGATTGTGTTATACATAAACACATGCCCATTCTAGTGCACCGAGAGTTGTTACTTAGAGCAAATGTTACATGGCAATTCAGTCATAAGAACCAGAAAAGCCACATCTTGAGAGGTTGAGTTGGGAGCCTTTATTACATAGCCTGCGATTGCAGGTAGACTCCTGTCTCAAAGACCTGAAGTCCAAAATCAAGCTTGCACAAAGCTTTTAAAGACAAAAACCACATGTTTGGGATGGGGAACAGTCAGGGAAGGCATTCTCTGGAGCAAACTTCCTGGAGCTGAAGAGCATGACACCTGCATATTCTCTGAAGCAGAGCTCTCCTAGGTCTCCAGGAGCTAAGCATCTGCAATTCAAAGAATGGCTAGTCTCACCTTGAGGCATTTCTGAGCTGGGTGAAAAGCTCCCATCACCCAGCTAGGTTCTGGGATGGCTGTGAGAACTAGGCATGTAGTACCCTTATTTCACAACCACACATAACTTTTGATTGAGTTTGTATAGATAGGATATAAACCTATGACTATGGAGAAACACCAAGGAAAAGATATGTGTAATAAAGATACTGGATTACTTGATGGATGCCTTTTGCAATTATTTATTTAGGTGCCATAAGTATGTGTTTTTACTTAGCCTATTTCACTTAGCCTGTTTTACTTTTCCATTAATTGCCACCAAAAGTGTCCTGATCAATACAGATACAATGAATAAACACAATATGAAAATCTCTACTTTCATAATATTTTCCAAGGTATAATCATTTGCATTAGCTCTTTTAAACATCATAAAACATCCAGAACTTAGCCATCGGCATGCTATTTGATTAATATGTAAGAAAAAAGAAGTGAATGAACTGTTTTATCTAAACTCTGAGAGCCAATAGACACCTAAACCAGAACTGAAATCTTATATTCCTGCTCTGAGTCCAGAGGACCTCATCCTTATTTTAGGAATTTCACCATCAAGTATAGGAGACAAGCTGAGCCTATGCATAAACTTAAACAACACAAAGCAGACAGCCTATACAATGGTAGAGGTATACCTAATGGGGGAGCATTTATCAGTGAAATCAATAGCTCCTTAGACTAAATAAGTTGTGTGTTCAAGCAAAGAGCATGTTATGGCTTGGTCAACATTAGGAAAACATAGATAAAGGGTTGTATTTCTAAATTTCCATAGAGAGTGTTAAGATACCTTGGTATGTGCGATCAGGAAAGACTTTACAAATATGTCAAGTCTAATTTGATCTTTATTTCCCAAAGAAATGGAACAGATTGGTAAGAAGAGGTTTGTCAATGCTGGTCAATAAGGATGAATATGATCATTGTAGTTCGTTTTCATGTCTTGAAAAAGGGATACTGGGTCTAATAGGCACCATTTTGGCCACGTGGTAGATGATAGGGAATTGTGTTTAACTGGCACCATTTTGTCTTCATGGTGGAGGAAGGTGAAGTCCCACCCCCCTGGTGATGGGCATGCCTGAATTCTTACAGGCAGGAGCAGGGACTTGGACAATAGGTTAGTGGGTCAGTCAGTCCTTTGCCTTGAACTTACAAGACTCTAGCGTTTCCTGTGATCCTGCCCCCTGACCCTGACCCTATTTAGGCCCTGACCAGCTCAGATGCCATGCCTCATGTCTCCTGGCTCTCCTTCAGTCACCATGGCATCCCACTTCAGCTCTCCATTGGAGTTGATCTGGTTTGTTGGTATTGTTCTTCTGCTCTTTCTTTCCTCTTCTCAGTTTAACAGTGTTATGTGTATTGAGGGACTTTGAGACAGGAGTCCACCTGAAGTAGCCACCTTTCCAATAAAGACTCCCAATTCAACCTCTCAAAATGTTACTTCTCTGTTTCTCATGACTGAATTCCCATACAACAGTATGAAAACAGAAGAGTGAAACCTGTAAAAGAAAAACCTGTTAAAGAAGGAAAAGTACAATAAGAGTGAATTACAGAAGGGGTAAAGTTGATCAGGATACATTGAGTTCTCGTGTGGAAATGCCACAGGGAAAACCCCCGTATAACTGATTTATGCTACTAGGGGAAAAGCTCTAATGAATTTTATTCAAGAATTAAAAGAAGCCAAGCTTTGGTGGCTAATGCTCTTAGGAGACTGAGATCTGAGGACGGCAATTCCAAGCCAGCCAGGGAAGAAAAGTGCATGAGACTCCAATTAACTAGCAAAAAGCCAAAAGTGGAGCTGTGGGTCCAGCCTTGAGCAAAAAAAGCTGAGGACCACCATCCTGGACCTGGGATGTATAAGACATATTCTTATTCAAATACCTTTCTTGCCTCTATTCAAGTAGGGAGCTCCCATTTTCTCAGACCATCCTGAAAACCCCTGTCCAGACATTTCTGCTCTTTACCATTTGTGGTTCACCCTTTCTCAACTGGAATCAAGTGACTCCTAATAGAACACAGAAGTTCATTAAGTTTACAAGTCATTTTTTTTCTGCATAGATGTGCTTTATTTTAGACGATGGATTCCTTGAGAAATAAAAGCAAATGAGAAAGAGAGTAGAAAATACAGAAGAGCATAGGCTTAACTTTAGGGAAGTTTCTAAAGTTACAAGGCATAGAATGAACAGATCATGACAAGAAAAAAAACAGAAAGAGGAAGCTGGGCTGGAGGTTATAAAAGATCCAGATTCATATTGGATGACAAGAGATCCTGGAGGAAATTTTCACAGATAAAACAGTGCCTCTACAAAGACAGATTTACACAGACAATACTTCAAAGACAATAGAATGGCAGTCAAGAGAAATGCAGGCTGCTGAACACCATTCTGTTTTTGCAATCTCATGACAATATCTCAAGAAATTATCCAAGAGGTCGGAATTGGTGAGAGAAATCTCCTTCTGTGCAAGCACTCTGTAGGATCTATGCCACTGAACAATGGTTCATTTACAGTTCTATGTTTAATTTGCCTAAATGTTCTAAGAGTAGAGATCAGTTGTATCTGCTTAACTCTCATGAGAAGAAACAAACTTGACTGTGAAGTACATTTCATGGTCCAAGAAAATTTAGATTCAAAACCAAAGTGCTGGGAAGCATCTAATAAGCATTACAAGCACTGAGCTCAGGTGAGAAGTTCTTAGCTTACTCAGGACTGAATGAATGGGTGAGAAGTTCTTCATGGGTTTCTATAGAGAAAATAACACCTTATCAATTAGTAACTACACCTCCACAAAGGGATACAGACTGGGCCATTCGGCAGCACATATTTCACTGAATAAGGCCAAAGTTCTTATTTCAACAAGTATGCTTAACAGATGTGTCACAGCAGGAGCAGAAGCAGCAGCAACCATAGTAATAGAAGGTAATACCCAGCATTCCTTGCCCACTTTCTGTAGTCCATATTTAGAATATACAAATTCATTTACTCTGAGGCATACACATGGGCACACACACACACACACACACACACACACACATACACACACACATACATACACACGTATTGCCCCACAATAGTCATGATCCTCACAGGGATAAGGATGCAGACAGAGCAACAGACAATTTGGATAACTACCTCCATGCTGAGCCCCAGGGGAATAGCGTCCCCATCAAAGACTAAAACTCTGCAAGCCTGGGAGCCAAGATCTGATACACAAGGTAGCACCTAACTTGAACCATATCCCTGGAGAACTTGAACCTTTCCCTCTAGAGTCAGCTTTTCAGATCTATTCATAATACTGTCCCTCATATCCAAGTAAGACTTTATAACCTGTTTACAAGGTATTCTACATTCATGGTCCCATTTGATCCTCCCTAAGTAATTATTTGAGATGGGTGGGCCAGAGGCTATTAATCTCCATTTTACACACGAGGAAACTGAGTCCCTAAGAGAGAGGACTACTGAAATCACTTAATGTAGATCATGAGACTTGCTTCCAAGCTTCAATAACTTCTAACCACAAGAACAGTTCATCTAGCATTATGGTCTAAGCCTTTTCTGGTCAAACTAGTAGGTGTTTGATAAGACCTCTCAAGGTAGGGTTTTAAAGTTCTTCTTTCCTAAAAATGCACACTGTTTTTCAAATAAAGGTACTTCATATTTACATAGTTGCTTTCTGGCACTTATATGTGAGCACTTTCAAGATCAGAGTTTAGGGAATTTGGTATGCTTGTTGTTATTTAGCTGCTGACTTTTATTGCTCCTGACCTTGTCAATGTGAGCATTGATGGTAATCATTTGGGTCATTTTAAACTATTCAGGTCACAGTTCATATCAATTAAGAAGTCCTGGCAAGGCAGAGCCTGTTGGTATCAAAACTATATCATTCTTATTTTCCAGAGAAGGGACAACCTTCCAAGCAGATTCTTCTGTAGGCCTTAGCTTAAGAGCTGCATTAAGATTTGAAATTGATTTCTAAGCATCATAAAAATGTAATCTCACTTGGCTGCCATATGGATTTAAATGCCTGAATTTGAGTTTTGTTTTGTTGATTTATGTTGCTGGGGAATCAAACCTAGGTTTTTCTCATGCTGAGCAAAAGCTGTACTATTGAACTACATCCTTGGCTCTTGGTTTTTGAAACAGAGTCTTATTATGTAGCTCAAGCTCGCCCAGAACTCACTATGTAGTCTAGGTTGCCCTCAAACTTCTAATTCTATTGTTTCTGCCTCCTAAATGCTGGGATTAAAGTCATGAGCCATTCAGCCCAGTCCTCAGATTGTTCTTTTTTCTTTTTTTCCCCATTTCCATCTTCTTTCCTTCTTTTCCTTTTTTACTAAAAGGCACCCAGCCATGTAGCCAAAGACAGCTCCAGGCAGTCAAAAACTTTTATAGGGACAAAAATTGTTACAATTGACACATGTGTGTGTGTCAGTGGTCATCAGAGGTAACAGTATTATATATGACTGGCTTCTTTCTTTCCAGAGGCTTGAAGACTCAGCCATTAATTTAGAACACATTCCCTTCTAAATTGTATCCAGGGTTGTCCTTACAACTACCTATTCTTAAGCTTGATTCCTTTGCCCATGGGTACACTAGAGGATTTTTGAAAATAACTAAACTGAACAGAATACATCAGATTTTGAGAGGCCTAGGTTGAAATACATTGTGATCTTATTTATCAGCCTCAAATTTTAAATATGTGATCTGATAAGCATAAATATCTTCAAAATAACAGCAGAGCAGAAATCAGGTGCAAACTGTAAACTCTTAGGTATGTGATAATCACTAGAAAATTGCAAACTGCAATTCGGACAGATACTTTGGAAATTTACCCTTCCAAAATCAAAGCTCTGATAGTGACACTCTAGCTTAAAATTCACTTATTTTATTCCTCTTCACTCTTACATAGTCCATATAACTTCCTTTCTCCAAGCTGTTACACACACTGAGCCTTCTACCTGAACTGCTCCTTTCTAAATATTTTTCCCACTAGAAAACTCTCTCCCATTAGCTAACAAGTATGAATTTTAACTCCTCTGAGAGTATTCTCTAACTACAAGTTAGGTAAGTTATTCCTTCCCCTGTGTTTCCTTGGCAATTTGTACATTCCTCTAAGATAGCATTAAATGTATCACATTGTATTGATTTTTATAAGTCTTTCTCTCTCTGCCATAGGTTACATTTGAAATGTCCTCCAAATACCTATGGCCCTCAGCTTGGCACTATTTGAAAGTAGTGGAACTTTAAGAGGTAATGCCCAGTAGAAGGTCTTAAGTTAGCTGGATCATACCATTGAAGGGGATTGTGGAAAGACAGTTTCTTCCCTGTCTCTTCCTTCCCAGATAACAATGAAGTGAGCAACGTCCTCCACCAGGAAATCCTACTGAGAATTTGCTGCCTCACCCCAGGGCCCAAAGGCAACAGACCACCTGACTCTGATAGGAAAGCTTTAAATCCATAAGCCAAAACAAATGTTTCCTATTTTTAGTTAATTTATCTCTGATGTTTATCACAGTAATGTGCAGCTGACTAATTAGCCTTCCTTTACATTAGATTAAAATCATATCATATATGTCTTCAGCATCTTACATGACTAACACATAGCAGGCAGTTAAATGTCTGACAAAAAAGAAGAAAAAGGTAAGGGAAAAGAGGATGAACAGGAAAGAGAATGCAGAAAGGAGAGAAGGAAGAATGGAGAGAGGAAGGAAGGAAGAAAGGGAGGAAGGAAGGAAGAGAGGAAGGGAGGGAGGGAGGGAGGGAGGGAGGGAGGGAGGGAGGGAGGGAGGGACTCAGGAGGAAAGCAAAGAAGGAACCGAGATTTTCCCAAATGATAATCCAGTATGAAGTAGGAATAGCATCTCTTCCTTCTCCATATATAAGGAGAATACATATTTATTTCAGTCTCTTAATTAAGTTTCTTATTTGGACCTAATAAGGTATTTATTGACTCTTGGTTTTCTATTGATTCTGAAGAGGCCCCTAGGAAGATTTAATAAGTGCAAAAAAGATAAATAAGTGTACAGGTAATAAACTCTAGATTACATAAGCAAACATTACTTAATTACATTCCTATTAATATACTGACTCTGTAATGAATTTTTGAGGCATTTAATTATCAATTTGACAAGATAATCTAGGAGTAGTTAATGATTATACCAGTAAATTGTTTTTAAAAAACTCACTGACAATTATTAAGTCTCGTAACAGACATCAAATTAACTTGCTAGAGCTGTCTGGTTAAATAGACAGCAGTTAATTATGAGGTACTTACACATGCCTCAAATTTTTATATGCGAGACTTTTTAATAGTGTAGCATCAAAGATGTTGTGTAAGGGAGCAGTTTGCCCACAAGAAATATGCAAATTCCATACGGTGTGACCACTGGACAGGTAGGAACAGGATTTTGGAAACTTAGCCTGGTTTGTCCTACTTTTCATCTTGGATAAGGAAGATAGATAGAGATCCTTAAATGAGACAAGCAATTATGAGCCATTGAACCTGTTTTTCTGAGGGAACCATGAGAACATGGTCATACCTCAAAGGTTTAGGTTAACGTTTGCTACCTTACACAAACTGTAGTCTAGACATTACACAAGCGCTGTATTTTTTACTATATTTTTGAATGGTCAAAAGATAGTCCCACAACAAAATGCAAGTTTTCTTTGGAATCCTTATTGAAAGAAGGATAGCAAGAAATTGCATGTATCAGGCAGCGGACTTTGAATAGCTGCTCTGGCTGGAATGAGAAGCTGTAATCTCAGGGTTGAAGGTACAGTCCAGCCTTCTCCCAAGTGCTTTTCAAGAATGCAAAGTAGTTATTCTTAACTCTTCCCTCACTTGGATTCCCCCATCTGCTCCTGGATGGACTAGTTTTTTTCAATGAGCAGTAGAGACTTTACAAACCAACCTTTTACTGGCATTTAGACTCAGGGCCTCAGGCATATTAGGCAAGTACTCTACCACTTGTGCCATGACTCCAGCTATTTTTGGTCCTTGGGAAATCCTATTAACTGTTTCTCATCAGGAGGATGCCATTGGCCATTGGCTGAAACATCTAAGAGACATTTTTCACTTTCACCCAGGTATGTATGTACTACAAATGTTTCCATGAAGGTGAGCGGAATTATTTTGAGACCATTAATTAATTAGAACCTATAAAGTAATCATTAAGAACTAGATGCATGGCTCAAGTGGTAGAGTGCCTAGCAAGAGCAAGACCCTGGGTTTCATCTCCAGTTCTACCAAAATAAAATGATAATGATGATGATGATAATAATAATAACAATAATAATGGTTTTTTCTTCAATTGTGGTGTTTGAATTAGGTCTGGTATATAGTAGCCTTTTTAGTAATTGCCTTTTCCCCCTTGAATCAAATTTGAACTCAGTGCCTGGTATTTTAGTAGCTCTACCTCTTGAGCCATGCCGTCAGTCCTCTCCAACACACTTTCGCCCTTTAAAGCAATCTTATTCTGACCCTTACAGTTTCAGATTTAACATTTTTCTGCAGTCAGCTTATCTGGTTTGTATTTTGTGATCACTTTTATATGTGACTTACTCTTTACCTATCAAAGTCTAAGTTTAGGGGGTCCTGCTCCTCTGTTAGCTCTCACAGTGCTGAATAGGGCAGCTGCTAGCACAAGCTCACTGATCAAAAAAAAAGTATTGCTTCAATTAAGATGAATCAAATTGAATCAGATTGGGTTGAATCCAGCTGAACTGAATCGGACTGAACCAAATTGAATTGGACCTTGTAAGAAAGGAGAACAGACGTGAGACTTTATATTTCTTTACTTTTGGACCCAAGCACTTTCAGTTATAAAGAAGCAACACAAAGGCTGTTCATGGGCTGTGCATCCAGACTGCTTAAGTTCAAACCACCACTCCATCATTTGCCAATTCTGCTATGCTGAGTGAACTACTCAGCCTCCTTGTGCCTCCCTAAATAAAGAATAATACAGTACTGACCTCCCAGGATCACTACAAGGAGCTCATTCAGTGAATGGACTTTGGTTTTGAATAATGCCTGGCACATACAACAGACTGTGTGAGTGTTGTTAAATAAAATACTTTTTTGTTTGTTTTTTTCTTTTTCTTGTTATTATAAAAGTGATATACAGAGGAGTTAATGTTTCAGGTAATGAGTACATTTTGTTTTGGGACAATGTCATCCCCTTCCTTCTCTCTGTTTTAGTAATATAGTTCATTTTCAACAGAGTGTCTACTGAGTACCACTGCTGTATTTGTTCACCCTTGTTCGTCCATTTCTGTTTCTCCCCCCACCCCCACAAAGACAGATAAACAGAAACAAGACAAAAAGAAAAAGAAACTTATGGTTTCCATTTCCTGGAATTCATTTCTGTATTATTTTATATGATCAGAGGCATAGAGGCATTGTGCCTTTGTGTTTTGGACTCACTGTGTGTGAATGCCTGGAGTCCTATACAATTTACCATGTCCCAGTGTACTTTAGATCTAGCTTCTGCAGATGAGAGAAAACATGCTGTTTGTCTCTCTGAGGCTGGCTTACTTCCCTTAACATGATTTCCCTATAAATGATATATTATTCTTTATAATAGCTATGTAAAATTATGTATAAGTACCACATTTTTTGGATCCACTCCTCTATTGTAGGACATCTGGGCTGTTTCCATTACTTGGCTGTGGCCAATAGAGCAGCAGTGAACATGGATGTGCAAGTTCCTTTACAGTATCCTGGCTTGTGATGTTCTGGGTAGATACCCAGGAATGGTATGGCTGGATTGTAGGGAAGATCTATGTTTAGTTTTTAAGGAATCTCCAGATTGCTGTCCAAATGGTTATACTACTTTACCTTCTTACCAACAGTGCACTAAAGGTTCCTTTTTCCCCACATTCCTACCAGCATTTGTTGTTTGAACTCATAATATTGGTCAATCTAACTGGGTTGAGATGGAATCTCAAAATTGTTTTGATTTGCAGTTCGTTTATGGCCAGGGAAGTTGAGCATGTCCTCATGTGTTTCTTTGCCATTCTTACCTCTTCTTCTGAAAAGTATCTCCTTAGCATCTTTGTCCATTTAGGGATTGGTTTAATAGCTTTGAGGGGTTGCTAATTTCTTGAACTCTTTGTATATTTTGGATATTGGGCCTTTGTCAGATGTACTACTGGTAAAGATCTTCTCCCAGTCCATTGGATGTCTTTCTACTTTATTAACTGATATGCAATTTTTTATGTAATCCTGTTTGTTACGTGTCTCTCCTATATTTTGTGTCCCTGGGACTCATTTAAAAAACTTCCCGCCTGTGTCTATGAGTTCTAGTGTTTCTCTTACTCCCTCTGTCAGTACTTTCAAAGTTTCAGGCCTGATGTTGAAGTCTTTGATCCATTTTGAGTTGATATTATTGCATGATGACAAATGGGATCCATTTTTAGTTTTCTGCACATGCATGCTCAGTTTAAATAAAATATGCTTAAAAGAAAGGCCCCACTTTAAATTGTATTTCCCTTTACATGTGGCAACCACATCACATCTACACAGCAGGACTACCCTCATTTAGCCAATAAGAAGATGAGGCTTACAAAAGCAAGAACAGATCAAGAGCTCAAGTAGGACATACATGCTTGTAGGATTTCAGTCCAATATTGTCTTATTGAATGCATGTTTTAGAGTCATTCAGTGCCTTTCCTTTGACAGTGTTAATGTGTGGCTCTGGCTACAGTTTAAGCTATTGGTCATCTAAGCAAAAGTTAGGTAAAATTAGCAAATAACTTTTTTTTTACAAGAAGAGCACTTTTCTTAATTGTTTTTAGCAAATAACTGGTTTTTATCAGAAGAGCCTTTTCCTTACCCAGTATTCATTAAAGCAAAGGATTCTATCCTGGAACAAGATAAAATACTTGTGATACTAGAATTTTCTCCCAATAAGGAAGTCAGAAAGTCTGACTTCTGAATTCTGGCCCTGGCCCAATCCCTTACTTTTGTGATTTTAACCACAAATAATTATTTTGAAAGTGTTTTGTGCCAGGTATTGTATTTATGTCATTTAACTCTCAAAACCAACCTCAGGCATATGTTCTGTCATTATCACATTTGGCAGGTGAGGAAATGGAAATATACTGTGGATAACTAACTTACTCAAGGCCAATTGCTGATAAGTAGTGTAATACACCTTAATGACCGCAAAGGCAATATCTAACTCAGTGCATCTGTAGTGGAATGAGCTCTTACCCAATCCTCCTCTTCTGAATTTTAATTCTGTGGTTCCAGGAACACCCAAATCAAACCCAACACTTCCATGAGTCCCAAGTTACCAAGGTAAAAGAACAGCTGACTTACTGTATAATGTGGGATTTTATAATCATTCAAGGAATAAAGCCTAACTGAAAAGTTGGCAAAAGATAAAAACCACAAATCTTCTCCAGCTGATAAATTCCAAGTATTCATTTGCTGTTTATAATCATGTGGCATTGTATTTTTCTCCCTTTACTTAATATATTAATATGAAAAGTTTTCTTTAGTGTTACAATTCATAATTATTTTCATGACTGTAAAAATATCCACTGAGAAGTTTCAAATGATATTTGGCCCAGATATCACAATACAGTAATTCTCCTGTTGATACATATTTTAAAAGTGTTCAGTATGTTTACTACTGTGTGGAATGCCTCAGTGAACATCTTCATGCAGCCATGTTTTATAGTATATATTCCCCAGAAGACAAGGCCAGGGCAAAAAGTATATCAGTGCTTATGGCGCTAATGCTTTGAAAAATAAGAATATAATATTGGTAGTGACCACATATATGGTCTTTGTCTTAAGATATTGAACAGTTAGTTATCTGTTTCTACATTTCTAGTGGCTGTGTAACTGACATCTGATGGTGAATAAATAATAATTCATACTGTTTGAAAGCTGGATTCTTGGTGCTAAAAGCTTATAATACCATAAGGAAAAAGGAGTCTGAACGAAATGCCTGCAAAACAGACCTGCAGGCATGAAAATGACCTGATGAGGATTTATTTTACTTATTTATTTATCTTTTTGTGGATCATGGAGCCTGAAATCTGGGCCTGGGCACTGTCCCTCAGCTCTTCAGTTTAAGGCTAGGGTTCTACCTCTTGAGCCACAGCGTCACTTCCAGCTTTTTTTTCTGCTTATGTGGTGCTAAGGAATTGAATCCAGAGCCTCGTGCCTTGAAAGGCAAGCACTCTACCACTGAGCCACCTTCCCAGCCCCTTGATGGATCATTTATAATGACCACCAGAGCTTAGCACTCAAGAGACATTAAGGTCTCTTGAAACAGAAGGTAGAGCTCCTTAAATGAGACAAGTAATTAAGATTTAAAGCCATTTGACTTATATTTCAACTTTTCCTTCCTTATGTAAATCTTACTCTTAAAGCAACATTTGTTTGTTATAGTTCAGCATCAGCTATTCAGAAAATTCAGTGAAACTATAAAATTGTGAATGTCTTTTTTTAAGTATTTTATTCTTATTTTATATTATTTTATTTTATTGCCAGCCCTGGGGCTTTAACTCGGGGCCTGGGCATTGTCCCTGAGTTTCCACATGAACCACAGCGCCACTTCCAGCTCTTTCTGTGTATGTGGCACTGAGGAATTAAACCCAGGGCTTCATACATGCTAGGCAAGCACTCTACCATTAAATTACGTTCCCAGCCCCTGTGAATACATTTTTTTTAAAACAAATTATTGTAAAAGTGATGTACGGAGGGGTTTCAGTTATGCAAGTCAGGTAATGCGTACATTTCTTCTTGAACAGTGTAGCCCCTCCTTCATTTTCTCCCAGTTTTTTTACCTCTAGAACCCGCCCCCACAAGTTGCATAGTTCATTTTGAATACATGTATTTTAATTTAAGACCTTAGTTGTCAATTCATAGAGCCGTTTTCTTTTACGCATGGATTTTTTTCAAGTCTATTTTTTTTCAATAAGCTACTTCATAATGAATTTTCTATTATTTCTAGTTGCAGGTGGTTTTGTTTTGTTTGCTTTTGTTATAGGAGAGAATTTCTTTAACTTTCAGAAATTTTCTAGATTTTTATCTCTATGTTTTTCTTTTACAATTGTCTAATCAGCAAACTATTTTTAGAGAATCTTCTCAGCAACTTATCCCCCTGGAGCTTTCCCAAAGACATCAACTTCATTTTCATTGAAATACATGTCTTTATTTTCACACTCACATTTTATATATTTACATGCTCAAATTACATGATTATATTAATATAAATAACATGAATTATTTGAGGAAAACTTAACTGACCCTCATATGCATACAACTCAACTCATAAGAGAAAAAAAGGCATTTTGATCCTAGAAAATACTACCTATAAGCACCTAGCAGGTTTTTCATATTAGAATGTTTACAAAGGCTACATAGAACTCCAGTCAGATCAGTGTAAGCAGCATCTATACTTAACAATTGGATATTCCTAGCATAGAGAAGAAGGATGAGAGCTAAATCTCTGTAGCTTCAAACATACCCAGTGGTTATAAGCCATCTCTTTATCCACAAGTTGCTGATTCCAGGTAAGAAATGCTGGAAGATGAAGAGAGCTGGGACTCAAAGCACCAGCAATCTTCCTGAGTGCCACCCCAAGTTTACTACATACTCACTGATGTTGGGGAAAGTTTTCTCTCTACTTGGCCTAAGTTCCTTGTTTGTAAAATGAGACAATTGGATTAGGAAACTTCTCAGGTTCACTTCCAACTTCAGAAATAAAATCTGGATTATCCTTGTTTTCTTGACTTTTTCCCCTTCAGTTCAACACAGAGATGGTGACCACTAGAGGTCAGGCTTTTTTCATTCCATAGCCTTGTGCAAAAAGAGATTCAAGTGGGCATTTATTTATTTATTTATTTATTTTGGCCAACTAGGAGAAAACAAAAGATCTTCTAACAAAGCAAGTAATGTTATGTCATACCTAAACTCTTTGAAGATGACTGATTCTATTATTTTCTTAAAGACTTCAAAAATTAAAAAAATCCAAAAATACTACTACTACTTATTATTATGAATGGCACAGGACATAAAAGGGAGACTGTCTAAAGAGATCAGAGGAAGGCAGAGGGGAAAAGGAAAGAATAATGTGGGTGTGTATGTGAAGAGGATGGAGAGAATAGAAGTTAAGTATATATACATAACAAACAGATAACTAGCAAAGTGAAACCTATAAAACACTGAAAAAGAAGAGGAGAGAGTAAAGGAACTAGGGCAGAAGGAGTGAAATTGTTCAAAGTACACTGTGTGTACAGATGGAATTAATCATAGGTAAACCCTCTTGTACTATTTTATTATTGGATGCTAATAAAAGCAGTAACATTTCTTTTTCAATATTTCTTTAAAACAAAGGTTTCATAGCCCTCTGTTCCAAGGAAATTCCTAACCTAGATTTCTTGAACATAATTTCAAGCCAACTCATATTGTCTCTGCACAAATAGCTGGTCATCAAGTATTAATGTCTTCGTATAAGCAA